>NC_142205.1:63021666-63640833 GCF_049639895.1 Pseudopodoces humilis | reverse complement strand
TGTTGTTGATGAAAACAACATTTTTTTCTGTTGTGTTAGAAGCACGTTTTCATTTTACACTTGCAAATAGCCAAAGCTGTGTCTTTAAAAATGACTGCTGAAAAATAGAAAGAAAGGACTCTGGTAAAAAGGTAGCTAAGTTAGGATAGCAGAATCCTGCTCACCTACTACCTGAGTCTGTAGGATCCTAAACTCCTAGAGCAGCCACCTTCTTTTTAGACCAGTCTCCCTGGTCATTGTGTCTGTTTGAGTTATAATCCTCCCCAAAAGATATCTTTCTATCTAAGCCTCTTAAGGTTTCCTAGGTCCAGAAGGGGCTCTAGAAGCACACCTGTGGCATACCAGTGAGATCAAACCCAATCCCAACATGCACTGGCAGCTTTTTCTTTCCACTGAAAAAGAGATAGGTTGAGCAGTGGTTTTCCTTTTGTGTAATACTCCAGTGGTGAGAGTGCTCGTTCAGGCCCTGGAGTGGGTACGGAAGGCTTTCCTCTGCCTGGAGGGCCTTGCCGCTGGCTTAGCAGCTTTTCTGGGGATTTCCTCTGCGCTTGCAATTGAAGCTGTGCTTAACTCAACCCTTCTAAGCTAACAGGGCTCAGAGGTGATTATTCAGGACTCAGGATTACTTTCTAGGAGACGGAGTCAGTTACTGAGATGCCATACAAGCTTGGGCAGAGATCAAACCGAGCGGCTCTGTAGCAGCTGCCTGATAGGATGCATTCACACAGGTTGCCAGTGGAACATTTGGTATGATTGTTTATTTCTCATAACATGCTTGTTGTGCTCATAAAAAAAAAAGGGATCCTTCTGCACAAATCAGTCCTGTTTGGACACTCTGGCTTCACTTCTTTACATGAATTATAAATAGAAGTAAAATATTTTATGACAGAATATGTTCATTTTGCTGTTATCTGGATTGGAGGAAGGTTGGTTTTTTTTTCACAAATTTGGTAGCTTGTTCAAAAATAAAGCTGCTGGTAATGTAGCTATAATTTAATTTCAAAATAATAAATTTTAGACATATTACTTAAGTGATGAACATACATGTGCCTCAAGCCATTTAAAGACCATACTTGAGAAAGTCTGGCATTGCTATGTGAGAACTAGGACTGAAGTAGTAAACCCCTTGATTCAAACTTCCTAAAAGAGCCCAAAGAAACTGGGAGACAGTCTGTTTTAAAGCACTGCTGGCACTAGAACCTCATAAACAGAAACTGATGTAACACAAACTACCTGTTACAGGTAAAATATGTGAAGTGGTTTTACAGAACTAAGAGGTTTTTGTACATGTGTGAATAAGTAATTAATGAAACCCATTCAGATTGCAAGTCCTGGAAGAAGACAGAGAAACCAGCCTATTCCTGACTGATCCAGTCCAAGCAGTGCTGAACTACATCACTAAACTCCAATATTTAACAGGTTCTTTACCCTTTTCCTAGTAAACCAACACTTACTAATGGCAGCAATTCTGTATGTAAGGCTTTACATTTGGTAGAAGTTAATTCTGAAGATACTTCCTTATATGCTTATAGAATGACTCAAAGAATGCGAGCATAACATTAATACTGTTCATCTCTAGTGCTTCAATAAAGATATTTGAAAAAAAATTCTCTGAAAAGTTAGAGAAGTAAAACGTATTTCTGCTTGCTAGTCAGTATGTTTTAGCAGACATTTGCACAGAAAGATAGGGAAATTTATTAGACTTGTGGAAGGTGAAAGGATTAAAGGGAGAGAGAGGGTTTTCTTTTTCCTCCAGAATTATAAACAAATTACCGTATCAATGACTATATAATAATAAAAACCAGGGTGTTTAGTAAATAATGAATTCTGAATTTTGAAAATGGGTGAACTGGCATTTTTGTGGAAACAGAATGCTGAAATAAGTGAGAGCTGTTTCACAGTCTGGGCATCTTTGGCACAGAACTAGAATATTTGGGCAGTTAGAAGAATTTGGCTCAGCACAGCATTTTACAGCCACACTGCTGCAGTGGAGGCTGCTCTGGAGGACCAGAAATGAGCCTGCACAGGACACACTCAGAGGAGAAGAACTTCTCCCTTGTCCTCACTCCTTGTATCTGCTCACTCACACATGTGCAAACATACACGCTGCACACACACAGGACATGGAGAAAACTTTTAACTTTGACCGAAACAATTAGATTTGTAAATGTCTGAGTGCTATGATCTCTGATGGGAGTGGTGGGGACTGGAAGTGCACATGTTCACTTGTTCTCCTCTCAGTGTCTCAATTTTTGTGCTATCAGGGATGTATAAGACCCAGAAGTCGTGGCATATGTGACTCATGAATCCTACCTGCTGTCTCCAAAACCTCTCTGCTTCTGTTCCTTTATGCCTATATATAAGCACTCACACACATATGTACATCTAGGCCTACAGCAACTGATGTGCATGCCAGTAATATTCTTACTAAATATCTGCAAAATTTATGTGAGGCTTCAGACTATCAGTTACATTTGGATTGGGGGTGCAGAGCCTTGACATAAAAATCCATCTTAAAGTGTTAGATGCAGAACACACAGGTTTGAACCAACCTGTGACCAGCCACACTGTCTAAAGGTTACTGTATTCCCTGGAGTGGTTTTGGCAGATGGGAGTTGTAGCTCTCCCAATGCCTGGGTTTTTTTGATGGGTATTGGGGATCAGTTTACCAGTGTAGATGTAATGGAAGTGATTGAAAGAGCCAAAGGGGAGAAGAATAGAATGGGCTGGAGTGGAGTTTGTCATGTTAGTGACACAGAGTAAAAATGAACAAACCTTAAAAAGTAGCACTAGAAACCTGGTGTGATGTTTCAAGTAAGGTGTTTCAAGAAGCATAGACAACCTCTTTAAAAATAATATGCTGTTTTAACATATGACTATCCAGGTGGCTTGGCTTTGCTTATGGCAAAGGCAGATATTTTTAGCTCTGTCACCAACCTCTGTACATGCAAGAATAAAGACATAATGCCAAATATGCTTATATACGTAATGTAAAACAGAAATCATGTAGCAACAGTCTTGGATGAAGATTTAGAAGAACCTCTGATGTTTTTGAATCCATGTTTCCTAAATTTGGCTCAGTATGAAGAAACACTGCTAAACAAATCCTGCTATTCTATTTTTTCCCAATAGTATCTCCAGAGAAATAAGGGACAATATAAAAAATAGATTTACGAATGCTTCTTGATGTCTTAGTTACCATGCTTGCTCAAACCTATATGTTTTCATGGAAAATTTTCCACTTTTGGTGGAAGGCAGAATACCATCAAATCTCAACTGTCTTCTCACTCCATTTTGTGTCCCTTGCTGTTTGGCACTCACTCGCACATTAGCTTGCCAAAAGTGTGGCTTGACAATTAGGCATGTTAGCACAATCATGCATTTTAGAAACTATGCAAAATAATGCCCTCACTGATATGCTGAATAATCTTTTATCTCACAGTGTTTTGAAAATTATTTTGTAAACAATGCCCCTATTGTAACTTCATTGGTATGACAGTGCAGTACACAAGCATTATGAAAGGGGAACACTAACTTGTTCTTCAAGCAATAACAGTCTGCTGGGTCCTAAAGAGGGGTTTACAGTCATTCATCACCAAAGTATCCAAGTACTCTCCAGGTGTGTCTAACATCTGGCACTGTTTGCTCTCTTACTCCTTTCCCCCAGTGGAAGTGTGCGCAGCAAAGTATCTCGGTTTAGACTTTAGAGCTTGTCTGGGTCCCCTTGCTTGCATCTGTGAAAACAAACACAGCCAAGAAAGAGTGTTTGTGGAGAATAGTCTTCTCATTCAATGAGGGAGTTTATTTCATGGATTTGGCCCCCAGTCTTCCCAGATTTGTATGTCTTCCAAAAGATAAACCTTGGGCTTTACTGTGGAGAAAAATCACAGTGCTGGACTGTGTTAACTAATTATCACAGTGGTCTTTCTACTGCTTTGGATGATTTTGAACCGGGGCCTGCGTTCATTAAAAACCCTGATGGCAGAAACCAAGACACTGGATTTAATTTTGTTTTCTGTCTGTAGCCTGCTCAGGTTGAAAAGGACTACATATCGTGAGTTTCTGTTTGCTTTTATTTCTTGGGCAGGTCTACTTTAATGTCTGGTACTAGTTAGTAGAGATCTGGTGTGGATTTGAGCTTGCTGCCTTGTCTTCATGAGCAGGAGATATTGAATGACTGCAGACTGGACTACAATGCCAAGTACCTTCTCCACTTTCTCTGCAGTTTTACTTCATTCTCGTCATTGATCTGCTTTTCCCTTGTTTATTAACGTAGTTATGGTCACCTGCATCATTATTGACTTCCAGTCCTTATGTTTTTGTACTTTCTTCCTTGGCTTTTTGTTATTTTGCTGATTTCATATAAAGAGAAGAGTAGTAACGCAAGATGCTGGAAGGGCTATTTCAGTGATAGAGAACCTACTTTGATGTTTTTAATCTCTGGAAGATTTTCTTCAATACCTGATGCTTCCACAAGTAAAGAGCTTCCTGAGTGGTTCCTCAGCCACAGTGAAGTATCACCCTCTTAGCCTTAGTACAAAATACTGAGCAGGATAGGGCTGTTTTGACACCCTGATTTAAAAAATCATCAAGGAAACAAAGTGCCAGGTGGTTTGTCAGCCACAAAATGAGTTGTAGCACAAGTAGGTAAGGGTAAATATAAGATATTGAAAACCTTATATAAAAGGAATATGGAAGCAAAGGAAACTGTACATCAGTCTGTGTAGAGTTGGTTTGTCTTCTATCAGGCAAAGTTAACTATCAGGTTACAACTGCATAAAACAAAGCATTCTCTAGCCTTGGGAAATTATTTGGATTCTTTTTTATTCCACCTTTTTTTCTTTCCTCTTCCCTCCTCCCTCCCTACCCTTTGCTCCTCCTTGCAACCTCCACCCAGGCTGCTCAGCAAAACTGTGGACTCTTTGTCCTTGGAGGCATTCAAGATATGGCTGAGGAGAGCCTGAGCAACCTGCTCTGGCTGTGCCTGCCTTGTTTTTTGTGAACTACCCCACAAGTCCCTCTCTGCCCAGGCAGTTCCGGGATTTCACTGAACTGGCTGCTACACGAGACAGGATACAGTGGTAAAACAATCGATTCCAAGCCATGTATTAAACCTCCTCTTCTTTAAGGGCTCCTGTTGTAACGTAAACCTCTTCCTTCCTGCCCACACCACCTTTAATGGTTATTTTATAAAAGGCATATCATTCTGAAATAGGGATTTTTTTGCTGTTTTATTCACTGCTCTTATTTTGTATTTCATATATTCATGGAATGAGTAATCTGTAGCAATTGAAGATATTATATTTTATTTACCACATCAGAGTCATCTGTCATGCATTTTGCACATCTATTTAACATACTTTCCTACTTTTGTCATTCTGTTTATTCTGAATTCTAATGGGAAGTAAACTTAAAGTGGAGAAATCTGAAATTGTCTGACTGAAATCTTTGTGCTTGTTTAGCATGGCCTTACATGCAGTCTTGCTTGGCCTGTAACATTGCCTTAAATTTTGCATAGTTATTAATAGGTAATCCAAAATTCTTTTAGGGTTTTGGCTTTGTTTAAAGCCATATTTTGTACAAATACCTTAAAAAAACAGAAACTTGCTGACGGAAATTAAGTAAAGATTAATTATGTACTCAAACCCTGCTTTTGAAGAAGTCAGATGAAAGAATCTCTAGATTTTTTAACAAATGTAACAGAAGAAAAGATAGTATGACTCTGGAATTTAATGTAAGTTTATATAATGAATTAATTATACATATCTGAGTGGAAAATTAAGTATTTCGCAGCCAAGAATCTTCTTTTGCTTCCCCCACATAAACAAGATTCTCGACATTATCATCTATAGCCTGGTTAAGCAGTGTGCAGGTCATCTGTGCTGTGGCTCAGCACAAAATGGCATATTGCAAAGTGACAAGGACCTAAAAATCACACTCTCTGTTTTCCTCCTTGCCTGAAGCAGAGCTCAGGACTGCAAACCTGCTGCACAGACATCTCTGCTACTGCTACTGCTACTGCTCTGTTATCTCTCCAGATATGTGCAATACCTGTAAATAGGTTTCCAATGTGTTTAATGTTTTGACTTTGCTTCTGATACTGTGAAGTTTCCAGGTGTTGTGCTTGGTAAAAATTATTTCTAGGATGATCCTTGCTAAGTGTTACTGTCTGTGAGTCCCATTTTGTTTCCCCTCTCTTGTCCTTTAGTCTTTCTCAGTTTTATTTTCACAGGAATCATGAAGAGTATTTGAAACAGTACAACTCTTTTTAGGAGAGCTGAATTTGACTGAATCTACAAAAAAACATTTTTCGATTGAAAGGTTTCACCAGATACATCAGTGGTCTTAAAGGCAATATTCATTCTTGCATACAAGTAAAACAAGCACAGCACTTAATGTGTCCCTTAAAAATTGCATAACACTGAAAAAAACCCAAACCAGGTAATAGTGGCACTGAGGTGAAGTATTTCATAGAAAAACTATGGAGTTGATTTACCCTAGTGCAACAGGAATTTCCAATGTTTGGGAATCCTCACCTCTCTTTTGTTCCTCCCCCCAGTAGTTATTTCAGCTAGAACAGGTGGCTGTGCAAACATAGTCTTTGCTATCAGGCACAAATTGCAAAGTTTTGAGTGGGATTAACACTAGGAAAAAGCAGTTTGACAGGGGTATGGTGGAAGAAACTGTGGGAGGTAAAAAGCTGTGGTCCTTCCCTCCCTGTCTGCTCCTCACAGACCACCAGCACAAGATGTGCGGTGATCTCCAGTCAATAACCACAGTCAAATGTAAAATGAGAAAGAAATATTCTCCTTTCAATAAAGCTGACAGCTTCCAACCAGTAAGAGCAGAACCACCATTGCTGGACAGCAAGCACTTGCACTTTTGACCCCATGTTTTATCTAGCAAGAAAGCAGAAGGCATAATGGGACAAGTTTTTCTGGCAACCTTTTAAGTCCTTTGATAAGAATTCACCAAAACTCAAACCAACAGAAATAATATGAGTGAGACACTATTTTTTCAAGCCAATAAGTGTCTAAAAACTTCAGAAGCTTTCTCCAGTTGTCTAACTTTGCTTTTCCAAGATAGACTTTGAGGAAAGTTTTCAGCTAGAACTAAATTTGTATGGCCACCTCTTTGAATTAGTTCTAAGATGTTGTAAAAGCTTTCATTGTTGCAGTATGTAGCATCAATTAATTGACAAGTGCCACCACACTAGGTTTCCAGATCCTGGCCTTTTTGATTGTGAGAGTATTAATCATCAAACATTACCTTCCCACCCAGATGCTGTCTTGAAAAATTGTTATAGGCAACTTGCATTATAGGAGGCATCTTCCCTCCTATTAAATCATTTTGTTGCCTTTCTATTAATTTGGATTCTTTGGTGCTACCAGACAATCACATTATATTGACAGCACAACAAAAACAGACTTTTACATCTGTGACTAGTGATGATTGCATACTCTCCATTTGTATTACAGTGACAAGACTGTGTTATAGATACGTATTGTTGGCTTTTCGGAATATTAAAATGAATGTTATACGCATGAAGTTAGAAAACTTTGTTAAATTAATTTAGTTCCTTCTATTTCTGTTATTGATGAAAATTAGAAATAGTAGTATAATATTACATATATGTTGAGCTATGGCATAGTATTAAAACAAAAACTACTTTTGTTTGTATAACCCAAAGACTGATAGTTAGAGACTGTCTTTAGAGACTCCATTCTTAGATTATCTTGTCCAGATGAGTACAGCAGTGACCAGAGCTGTGGGGGAGGAATTTATTGCATTTCTGTTATCAGGGAATGTAAAACTCAGTGGAACCAAGAAGATTGATTTGTTGAGGAGGGGAGGAGTCAAAAACTAAACAAAGAAACATCCAAAACTTAAGAAGAATGTTTGAATCATGTATGAGAATTTATGAATATGTAGTAGGATTCTGTTTTTAAGGGACAATCCTTTGTTAATAAGGTGTGCTCTCTTGGCTGAATGCAGAGACACCCAGCCGTATCTGTATACTTTACTTTATTTTTATCTCCTAATTGTCTTTTTATTAAACTTTTAAATTCTATAAAACATATGTGAACCTCATTTTTCACAACTGGATCACAGTTTTACAATGTTATGTTTTTACGTTAAGCATATAATACTGAGAAAAAAATAGTAATACCTGAGAGTGCCATCTTGTATTAAGCATGTTAGCACATAGCTTATAAAGATATCAGAAATATAGTTTTATTTTTGAACCGCTTTCATACAGCTGTCAGGCTCCAAGCAGAAAATATACTATGTAGAACCCTGGAAAATGGCAGGCATAAAATGAGAAAAAGAGGAATGTGTTATGTATTATATTCCTAAACAGAAAAGTGCTAACTTGCAGCTTTGGGGTGGTATTTTTGGTTTTTTAAGTGTCCAAAATCATTTCTACAGCATGCTATGTTGCAAAGGGAAATCTACCAGCAATGTGGGTTATCTGAAGTAGGGGAGCTATTTTGGCAGTCATCTGGAGCAGAATGCCAATGACTGGTTTCTCTTATGGCTGCCTTGCTTGGAAACAGGATTCAATCTGAATGAAAGTGATGCCCCGAGCAACTTTCCCATGGACATTTCATTGCCTGAGGTTTAGCAGCTCTGACAAGAATACGTTTTGGTTTGGGGTAGTGAAAAGAAATCTTACCCTGTCAGCTAATAGTTTCTGAGACTGAACAAAGATGGTCTCTTGTGGAGAAGGGGGGTGCTGCCATGAACACAGGGACACAAACTGAAAGAGAACCAAAATGCCTTCAGGACATCTTGTGTAATTATTAAAAAAATTTTGATTAAAAGCAATGACTCTTCTTATTCCTCCTGCCCTTTTTCCTAGTTTATTACATTTCCAGGAACTGTTAATGAAGGCAAGCCCTTTGTGTTGCATTGCTGTAGGAAAAGGTGGCATGTATAATTTGATGTGTGGGAATGGGCTTTTTTTAAATAAATTTAATCAATTAAACAATAAAACCAACCAAACAAACAAACAAACAAAAAAGAAACAAAAACCCAAAACAAACAAAAATCCCCAAGAAAACACACAAACAAACAAAAAAAGAAACCAAGTAAGCAAAATCCCAGAACAAAAAACACCCACTCTTTTCCCAGTGTTTTCTTCTCAGAATTAACATGTCTGTCTGTAAAGGAATGATGCAAGACTTTGCATGATCTCATCTAGTGATAACTTTTTTATCTCCAATTCCCAAAGTCACCAGATAGGCCAGGGCGTGGTTTATGGGCTGTTAATACCTACTCTGTAGGTCCTGCCAACTTCAGCTGCACAAGCCATCCTTTAATGGCCTCAAAAAATGTACCCTGGTGTCTCTTTGGAGTATTAATATGGTCTTCTATGTGAGAGTTTCATCTTTAGAATATAAAATCTTTCAACATTGTTTTTATAATGGAAGAACATGACGTTAATAAATGGTAAAGAGAATTGGCTAAATAAAAGGATTTGTTGCACTTTCTTATTTTAAAAATATTTCTGATTTATGTATTGTAAAGTAGAATTCCTTGTAGTCAATGTCAACATCAGCCAATATTCTAGCCCAATGCCTGCACGCTTGACCTCTTAAAACTTACTCAGAACTTGTTCTGCCTTGTTTCACCTGATATTCTTATCCCTTCAGTTTAGCAGCTAGACTCAACTGGTTTTTTGTTTCACCAGTACTGGTGTTTCTTTGTTTTGGACTACTGAAATCACAGCTCCAAAAAGATGGTGGAAGGTGGTAGGGACATAAATTTGGAACAGCGGTGTGTCTTTATTTATTATAACTCTCATTGCAAGGTACAAAATATGAAAGTGGTCCAAGCACATAAAACACGCTGTCAAAGACTAACTGCATTCAGGATGATGCTTTTTTAAAATTCTCCTATTCAGACACCATATCAGTCACCACAACTACTAATTTTTCCTTTCAGTGGAAGTAGACAAAATGGAGATTATTAAAACTATGCTTCTCTTGGCTTACATAAAGGCCATACTGTTATAAAATTATTGAACTTGAAATCTCTTTGCTTAATTACGTGAAAATGCTTAATTTGTTCTTGCTTCGTTATTCGGATTTTGTGAAAATAGGGAAAGAGAGGGAGGATAGATTAAAGAGAAAGGAAGTCTGTTTGCAACTTAGTCTTTAGTCCCGCACACCCTCTGAATTTATCATTTGTAAAGGCATTTATGAAAGATTTCTAATGCTGTTGTTCCTCCCTCTCTTTCACTTCTCTTTCAGTTATCCTTAGCTTTTTCTTCAGTTATGACATACATATAATGGAATACTGGGTTATTCATGTAATAAAGAGACTTCTTAGATCCAGTTGAAGATTAATGATCCACCACAAGGGTTAAAACAACCTTTTAATGTTAAGGGCAGTTGGTACTATATTATGATGACCTGCAAAGAAAAATTCACCTTCACTTTCATCCTTTTTAAAAAAAAGTAAAAACCAAAATTAAAATATTGACTTGTAACTTGAAATGGAACAAAATAGATAGGTCAGGAGATAGCACTTGCAGCAATTTAGGATTAGATGTGGTTTCATATTATCCCAAAGTCATGGATTAAAGGAATAAATCTCTTTTCCAATGTGTGACTTCAGTGGTGGTCATAAATAGAGGATGGAGGTTGGGGCAAATATTCTGCTGATACAAACTGTTAGATTTCTGCTAAAATCAATTGGACTCTGGCAATCTGTATCATGTGGAGGTCTTGCACGGCATCTCCAGAAACATGCAGAGAAACAAAATCATGCAAAACTATGCAGAGAAGCAAAACCAACTAATGTTCTACAGGAGGAAGGATTTTTAGGCATTGCTTGAATTGGCCTGATTAATAAAATGAGACTTAAGGGTAACTGTGAATTACATAGGAAATAAAACCTTTCTATGAGTGAGTCATGATAGACTATGGAAAAATCTCATAATAGAAGTATTACTCCAATGATCACTGGTTTGGATGGAATCAAAGCAGTAAGTCCCATGAGAGATCATGAACTTGAAATTTCCTATGTACCCTTGTTTTCTACAAAACTTAAATCTTGATTTCATACTTTGTTATATAAAATAACTTGAAATATCACTATAAAAGACCTGAAGGTATTTCAAAAGACAGAGGCTGCAAAAACCATGCTGACATTTTTCCAGAGTTGTTGTGATATGTTTTCATTTCAGTAAGTTTGAAGTTTTTATATACATGGTTTGTTCTGTTACCCCCTGCTTTGTTGGTTTATTCTGAGTTGTAGCCTCCTCCCCTATACCATCAGTCATTGTATCCCAACCTCTTTATCCAGTACCTTCCCTATCAATCTTGTAAACCCAGCCCTTTGTTCCCGAACCTTCCCTGCCATTCTCCCAAGATTTGACACTCCATTGGGTTATATGAACGGTTCCCTCCCCGTAGGCTTTTCCATTGGACTATGCACTTTGAACCCTGCCTTGAACTCCTCCCCTAAGTCTTCCCTATTGGTTTATGATTTGTACGCGCCCCTTGATCTCCCCTATGTGTAAGTTACTGTATGCCCCAATAATGACCTGTTCAATTGTTTTATTTTTTTGGCGCCAATGTTTTGAGTAAACGTCTTTGGAAACCTATGGAAAAGATTCTCCCTTGGTCTTTGCCCCAACCCTTGATGCGGACCACAGCGTGCCTTGGAAATCAGACTTGTTGTCACTGGGCTGAGCAGCCCTGCTTTACCTCTGTTTAAGGCTGTTTATAGCCAGAGGGAGGCCCCACCTGGTGCAGTCCAGGACTAGCCAGCATTCACTCCAGGGACTGCACCACAGAGTGGGGACAGGAGAATAAAATCTTCAAAAATTTTTTTTAATGGTTCATTTCCTTTGGTGAAAAAAAAAAAACCAAAAACATATTTTTTTATTTGACTACTTAAACAAGCAGATAGTGATTACTATGCACATGTAAATGATTATTTATTTAAGTCCATAATTGAGAGTTGCAGTCATCTTAAAAAAAAAACACTGGTGGTTTACATTATTTCATTAAAAGTGTGTTTGTTAGGGTTTATTGTAATCAACAGAAAAGTTCTTGCTAATAGAGAACCAAAATTAAATACATATAGTGCCCTCTTTAATGTATTTGCTGGTTCTGTATGTGAGATTGTCTAAGCATATACACAAGGGAATTTCTCATTCTTTTCAGTGGAATCTTGCCCTATTAAAAAGAAAAAAAGCAGGCTCCTATGATCTTAGTGATCCAAGTGCCTTCTTAATTAAGATTTCACTGAATCAAACTTAATATCTTTGTCAAATAAGGTCACTCTTTTATGTATCAGTGTCAAAGCTACTAAAGATAGTTCATTGCTGAGATAGAAGGGGAGGAAATAATCTTTCTGCAGCTGGGAGGTAGTGTCAGAAAGGGTGTTTGTGTTCAGGAAAGAAATATTTCCCCATACAAATACTATTTGAAGGAGGAAAAGATGCTGGACAGAGTGCAAAAGTGTCTCATCTTACAGCTGTCCTGAAGGGAAAAGGTGTCTAGTAGATTACTCTCACTGCAGCTGAACATGGAAGTGCATGTACAGAGTCAACGCAATGACCCACCATGTTGTAGCTGACAGCTCCCACTAAGTGATATCTGGGGACAAAGTATACGTACGTGAAGCACATTGTGATATTCTTCTCAGAATACTGATACCTTCATTTTTGAGAATAGTTAGTTCAATCTTCTGTCAATTTATAGAAATTTTTTTGAAACCATGTTATCTAGGATTTATTCCCCAGTGATTCAACTTAACAGCCTTCTATAAATAGTGTAAACATTTTGGTTTGTTGTAGGATCAGGCTAATTATTGTCAACAAACTTTGATGTAACTGGTATCCTTCTTCATGATCTATGACTGTGCTGAAGAGTCCAGGACTAGCATGAGACCTGCTGAACCCCACTGATGTGCCTGTGCACTAAAGGCACCTGCCACCCCTCACCTCTATCTCTTAAATGGGCCCACAAGACCCATTTCGTAGATCAAGTTCCTTGATAAAATACCGACCTAACGTCCAGTGGCAAACAAAAGGAGTGCTTGATCTTTTACCTCAAATGTTGTGTTCATACCAATATCACAGACTTTCTGGATTTGGAAGTCCTCACCTCTCAGCCTTTCCTCTTGGGAATGGTTGAGAGGTGAAAGCCTTCTGGGCTGTCCAAAGAATTCTTGACATCTGAAGGGCAGAGAAGGAGTTGTTTTTTTCATTGCTGCTCTGAATATCTTCACCAGTTACGTTTTGCTGCAATCCAGTTTACTTTAATGCTATAACTTGTTGTCTCTTCCTTTTTGCTGTCCTCCCCTAGTCTGGAGCAACAATTTTGGGCATGCATTTGCTATTTAATTTGAAGATGCCCTGTCAGAGTTTTAGATTTTTCTTTTGATTTAATATTATAAATATATATGAGAGTGTTTCACTCTCACCCATCTGAATAGTTTATTTTTGGATTTTAGAGATCAAAACAATTATTTTTTTCCAGATCTTGTTTCTTTTATAAGGTACATTACATAAATATTTGGTAGTGGATAATTACTTGGTATTTGTGTTCAGCAAGAACTGATTACTACTTTGAACCAAATAACACTGCAGATCTCATCTGTGTGGTTTTTAGTTTATCATCAGTTTTGTTTTTGGGTACAGTTAGAGAAATATTTCTCAGGGAAAACCATTGGGTTTGTGCAAGTTCTAAGCTGGTAGCCTTTCACTGATGGTACTCCTGAATCTGGGATTAACTTGAACTCGCTCTTTTCCTGTCTTGGAGTAAGTGAAAACAGTGAAGATTAGCTCATATGTTAGATGCAGTTTGTCACCTCTGGTAGCCTTTCACGCATAGTGCATTAACAACATCCTCTGGTGATTGTATATGTTAGTTTATACAGAGAGTGAAAATGACATCTCAGAGAGAAAAGAAGTGGAAAGTCCTTAGTTAGTGTAAAGTCAATATTGATTTGCTGATGTGCAGCAGCAGACTTACTTAGCAGTATTCCTGAAAGTTCGATCTTGATCAAGGCAAAGTTAAGAGTTGCTGATCAGTGTGATGCTGAGAGTGTGATGCTCAGAGTAGGCTTTTTTTAACACTGCCTTCACTGCTAGTTTCAAACATTCCAAACATGCTCATGTTCCAGATGATGAACAGTATCACCCAGTTTTGATCTCACTAATGCTTTCAGGACAATTTCCTACAGAATTCCCTCATCTTTTAAAAATTCTATCCACATGAAATTAGCTGTGGAGATCTCAGACATACTTACCTTACTGTTCGCACAATATCAGGAGGGTTAGTCCTACAGGAAACTTGTTAGGCTTGTTGTAGGCTATTTTTGTTGGCTGAGCAGTAATAAATGAGGTAATTTTTTTGATATAATACAGTTAATGGGTTTTGTAGGAAGGTCGTATATGGAAAGTGAAAAAGTGTTTGAATTGTCAGAGATGTCAGAGACACCTTTTGTGTTTGCTTTAACGTCAATATTTATTTGCTCCCTCAGTAACACTAGGAGACTTCACCACATTTCTGAGAAAGAAAGATTTCCTTATTTTGCCTTTACTTACTTAATAATTGGATTAACCCATTACTCGGATCAATCTTCAGCATCAGAAGTAGATTTGTTTTCTCTGCCATTTCCAAGAACTGGCTTCTATGCAGATACCAACCAGACACACTGCCCTTGTAAGGACAGCACAGTGCCCTTTTAAATCTTCTGTATGTATTATGAGAAACCTGTCTTCCAGAAGGAAATGGAAGGAAATGGTGCCTTCTTCCTGGAAGGAAATCACGAAGACAACATAGGTCATGCAGCTGTGTTCCTCAGTTAACACATTTCAAATAATTCCCAGAAGACTGGACCTAGCTGGACCTACCACAATTCACACTGAGGAGTTCCATAAATAAAAAGGAAGGACCTGTTATCAGCCCGTATTTATCTACCGAGATTTCAAATAAATTAAAACATTGCACTATACTCAGCTTTCTGGTGTCAGGTCTAATTACTCTCTTAGCATCACAATAAAAATGGTAATTATTTAAATCCAAAGAATTAAGATACTTAAAAAACAATTTTCTTAATAGCATTACACATATTTAAATAAATCAAAATGGCTAATTTAATTCAGGCAATGACAATATGAAAAAGTTATCCTTGTGGCAGTCTTTCAGAAAAAGAATTTTTGCAATCAGATGTGCAGTTTGACTTATGTCTTCATATCTACTTTCATTATCTCTTCTTAATATTTCATTCTAGAAATTTGCTAATTGCGCATATATAAGATATTTGGTTGTTAAAATGATTTCATAAAAATCTATAGAGATAATAAAGGTAAATGATACCTTAGAAAGCAGTTTTTCTCCTAGTGAATAATTGTCTCATTAGTTTATCTCTATTATTTATGTATACATTGATTATAGTCAGAATGATCTCTACTAAAACTCTTGGATTTTCTAAATAAAATAGTTCTCAGTTTATATGTATTTTTTTTTCAATCTTGTAGCTTGGTTTTAATAAAAGGATTAGGAAGTGCTCCAGAATTAAATTATCTATGTCTGTCTATCTAAACTGTAACCATAAATCATTATCTGAAATAATGACTACAATTTTAAGGTCAAAAGCTGTATCCTTGCTATAATATATCATGTCAATTATTATAGATTGCAAATTAATGGACAAATTGAAGTAGAAATTGGGAGAGCAGAAGGAAGTGTTACAAATATTTTAGCAAGTGGTACTCTACCAGTGAAACGGAAGAAAACATGATTTAAACACTATTATTTGCATTAATAAAAGATTAAAAATTTGTTCCACAATATGAAAGTACTGGTGTTACAGCAAAATGAACCCTTGGAATATATCCATGTTAATGAAATTGTTTTTTTATTAAATTGAGATTTATGTGTCTTTGTTAGTTTTCTTTCACCATCATTTCATGCCTCATCCCCATCTCTGTGTTTTCTAAATTTTGTGTGCTGTAAATGGAGCAAACACCGAACTGTGGGGAAGAGCTCCCTTCCTCACCCAGTCTAGGTGGTTTTAGACAATTGCAATGTTAGTTTGTTTTGTACATATAATTGGTAATGTATTATTCCTGTAACACAGTTTCTTGAAACAAATTTAAAAAAAAAATAAAAAATAAAAAAATTAACAAGTATAATTGTAGTCTGCATTTTACATCAATGCTGCTAGGCATGTTTATTTGTCATACACAGAACCAGAGTATCCAGTATAATTTATAGATGAAAATGATATAATAGAGGGAGATAAATACTCAGAATAAGTATGTGACAAAAGCAAGTCTTAGTCTGGCACTGTGATATATTTTTAATGTTATACAAAACTGAAGGGACTGTCCTAACCAGCCTGAAATAAATCAATTTATAAGGAAAAATATATTCATCATCTTAAACTTACCTTACAGTTGCTCACACAGCTTTAGGGTTATTGGGGTATGCAGTAAATATTTTCTTGATGTCAATAAATGTTTTGCAGCTGAACTGAATAAGGTCAGACAAAACCTGGTGTTCCTGGTGATGTCCAGGAGTTTTAAGGAGAGGATCAGTAAGTCATCCTTCAAATCTGGTGTCTTAGGGACTTAAAGGAGAAGTAAATTTCTTTTCCATGCATCATTTGCTTGTGTTTCTTTTAAATGCATGACCTGCTACACTTGTGTGATATTTTCAGAGTATAAAAACTAGCACTTTTACTTTTTTTTTTTTTTTTTTTTGAGCTGGGAGGATACAATACAGGGAGAGAAAGCCTCTTTCCCTGTTTTACAGTGAGAATTTGAGATCAATCCATGTCAGTGCCCCTGTCTTGCAGTTGAGTGTATGGATATAGTGATGGAAAGCCTACCCAGCTGTACAGCTCAACAGCGTTTGCTGCTTTTACCAAGAACTTCTCTTTTACAGTTTAGGCATAGGAGAGATGCTATGATAATTTTAAGCATGTATGGAATCGGTAGACAAAGTGGACAACATTTTAAAAAGACTGAGGTTTTGCTCTTTTGCATTTCTTATTCCAGGTTACAGATGACCATGGCGGTACTGTAGAAATCAGGGCAACAAATGCTGAATGTTTAAAGAGCTGCTTTGCATCATGGAGATCAGCACTGAGGGGAAGCTTTATTAAATGGTTCCAAATTGACTGATGTCTTATGTGATGGGTTGAATCTTTTTAGCCAGTATGTCTTCAATTAACAGTGACATGAAACGTTCAAAATATTAGAGGAGGGAACAGTTTATTTCAAATTACTTCAGTAATTTTAGAAAGCAAATCCTCTCCTAACATTGCTCATTCAATATTTCTTTCTAGGGCAGCAGGGTCAGGCAATAGTGAAACATAGGCCATGACTTTAGCACATTTTAAAAGCAGAGGCTTGGAAACAACAGTTCTGGAAGGGAATTTAAGTGAATTTGAATTAAAACTATATATGTTGAAGAGGAAAGTGAATTTTTGAAACTTTGCATTATTACTGTTATATCCCTTTATAGAAGTAACGATTGACATAAGGCTGGAAATCTGGTTACTAGTGTCTATCCTATGAAAAATTTCTTCATGAGCCGATTTTGATCTAATATTTACTGCTGTATTACTTCAGAAAGTCTAATTCTCTTATAACTAAGGTTATTATGGGGAAGGTCACTCATGCAGTAATGGAAAAAAAGCTCACTTTAAAATACTTTAATATATCAGAGGCTGTTTTGCAGTCCTAGGTGCTGCTAATGGAATGTGCAGGCAGGAGATAGGTGTGCTTAATATGGTCAAGTTCAGTGCCCATTGACTGAGTTGAAAGGACAACTTTCAACTCAGGACCCAGGAGGAGTTGACCTCATTGTTGATAGTTTCCATCTTGAAGTATTCACTTAATATAATTATCAGGACTTTTCAGTTCTACTGTTTAGGTAGACATGTTACACATGCATATTGGCTCAGAATGTAAAAAAAAAGTGAGAATTTTCAATTTGAAAGAGAGACTATCTTAGTTTGTCAGTCCAGTTTAAAAGACAAGATGCTTGGGAAGCTGGGAGAAAAAAATGATGTGTTTCTGAACATCTTTGGCACAAGTCAGAGAGTAGTAGGAGAAACATGGCTGTACTAGTATAAATGTCTGTTCCCAGTGTATGAGCAAACTTGGAACATGTTTTGCATGAAGTGGAAAAAGGGTGCTTGAAAGCTTAATGAAGAAGTATCCAAAGGAAAAAAAGACTGTGGAAGAACTTTACCTATTTTACCTGTTTATTTAAGTAAAAATCAGTAATTGAAGAGGTTTATTATAGTGCATAACATTCTAGTTCATTATTGTGCTTTTGCTGTGCACTTCTACATTCAACCCTACTTTTGTCTACTGAGGAAAATAAAAAATTATTCTTTCTCTTTAATGTTGTTCTGTTTCAAAATTCCATTGAAACTGCTAATTTTCTTTCCTTCTTATGTGCTATTTACTTTCTTCTGATGTTAAGCACTTTGTTCAGTTACTAATTCAATTAATATATTTCATAATTAGTGGTGACAGAACCTTAAATACTACGTATTTCTGAAGCATTTTGAAACTTTCAGCATAATGCTCAGTTTTACAATGATGCAATAAAACTGAACACCTTTCAAACATGTAGGCATTGTTTAAAATGGAAGCACACTGCCTTTTGATTAATGTATGTGAGGTAAATAGCATTCATGAGAAAAACAAACTTACTGCAATCCAAAGAGTACTTTTTTTCTTAGGTGGCTCTAATATATTCAGTTTTCAAGTAATACTTTCTCACTCTTTCCCTCACACAAACTGGCCCAGCTGTAAAAAACCCAGCTCAGGAGGGCCACATCTTTTGGACATTCCCATGTGGGGCAGCTCCTTCAAAGCCCCCCAAAGCTCTCCCCAGACTCACTGCTGAGGCCTTGCAGCAGAGCACTGCTCGTGATGCAAAGGGCTGCAACAGATCCAGAGCCTGCTGCAAGGGACTGGGTCAAACTTCCCCTGCCAGGGGAGGTACCTGGGCCGCCTTCCCACCCGGCCCAAGTGTGTATCAACCCACTGAGCTCCGTGTGTGCGGGGAGCCCTCAGCACCAAGATCTGACAGAGAGCATCCAAGGGATGCCATTGGCATCCACAGAGGGGTGAGGTTTTCTACTTAATCTGTCTCTGTCACTCTTTCTCTCTCCCCATCCCCTCTTTTCTACTTTGTTCTCTTTGTCTCTCTCTCTCTCACATTTCTTGTTAAATAAAAGCCATACTATTGGCTTTGGCATATGGTCTCGTTTGCAGCCTAATTCGGGCAAAGGTATTTCTTATCATTTTAATAATGGGATCACAACAAGGGGCTAGAAGCCCACCATTCTGGGGGCTGCTCCACGCCACTTCCAGTGGGTTTGGCTGCTGAAGGGTTGCCGGGCGTGGCCCTTTGTGACACAGGCGCGTTGTGTCAGGGCCCTGGGTGATGCGGGCCATTGTGATGCCCAGGGCCCCCTGTGACATGGCAGAGCCACGCCCTGCAGGGGGTATATAAAGGGGCACGGGGCCCTGCGCTGCCCTGTCCCAGGAGAGCCGCTCGCTCAGGAGGAAGCAGCTCCCGGGATCCCGCTCTGCGACCCAGGAGGTCAGACGTGAAGGAGGACAAGGTGAAGCCCCACTCCCAGGCACCCAGCCCCTTGCCCGGCTGGCTGCAAGAGCAGGCCCTCAGCGGGCAGTGGCTGGCGACAGGCGGCGGTTCAGGCCTGCCCCTGTCAGACACTGAGGAGGAGGGAGCCTTTTCCTCAATATGGAGAAGGACTGGGATTCTGGCATGCATCAAGAGCTTTCCCAAAGGGGAGAGATGGCAGGAGAAGCAGCCCGTGAGCTGCCCAGTGCCTCTCCTACCCCGGGGAGTCCCACAGAGGATGAGCCGGCAGCTCTTGCTGCTGCTGCTCTGGCTGGAGCTGCTGAGGAGGTGGAGGAGTCCCTGGAGCCTCTGGCTCCCAAGGAGGAAAAGGCACCAGGTTCTCGTGCCTGCAGTGACAAGGGGCCATCAGCAGGGACACAGAGCCCAGTCCCTGCCCCACACAGTCCCCCAGGCTGCAGCCAGGCTCTGCTGGACGTAGCGAGGCGCATCAGCTCTGAGGTGGTGTTCAGGGCTTGGCTTGAGGTCCAGGCATCTGGCCAGCAGCCAGAGGAACAGGGGGACCTGCAGCTCTCCCATTGGGATGAATGCATTGAGGAAGAGCTGTCCCATGGGGATACTGGGAGCTACCAAGAAGTTTCGGACTGGGAAGAACACGGTGAGCACGAGCTGCCCCACGGAGATGTTGGCAGCTCCCAGAAACTGTCAGATTGGAAAGAGTCCATTGGCCGTGAGCTTTGTCAGAAGGAAGACTCTGCTGGCCAGGAGGTGTCCAGAGAGAATGAGAAGAGACCCTCCATGCAGTCCAGCTGGGGCAGTGACAGTGACCAAGGCCTTGCGCTGGACAGCTGGGAACAGAGCATTGGGGCCAAGCCCTTGCTGCGAGAGGAGGACGAGTGGGACGAGATCAGTGTCATCGAGCTCTGTGAAGACATGGACAGAGAGCAAAGACTAGCAGATTTGGCCAGAAGCGGCTTCTTCGTGCCTGCCCCTCGCGAGGCTTGGGTTGAGCACGGGACATCTGAGCCGTGCCTCCTAGGGCCGCTCTGTGCCTCGCCTCCCCATGCGAAAGCCCCGGCCCCCAGAGGACACAGGGCCTCTCCTGCCTTCCAGGAGCAGGTGCCAGAGGCCGGCACACGGAGCCTGCTGTCGGCCCTGCGCAGCCGCCCCAGCCCCTCATGTGCCCAGCTGGGAGCCCAGGCCCTCAGCCAGCAGCGGCACCCCCACAAGAAACATCCCTCCCGCCTCAGGCGGGCGCTGCGGGCGCTGCGCAGCCTGTTCCGCTGGCCCTGCCTGGCGCCACAGCCCGAGGATTAGGGCCCGCTGCCGGCACCAGCCCGGGCCCCGCAGATGGCGCCTGGCCCGCAGCCCGCCCCGTGTCCTGAGGGAGCCACACGGGCTGCCTTTGCCTGGACGTGGCCCTGCAGCCTCAGCAGTGCCCGGCTGCTTTGGAGCATCTCAAGTGGGTCTCTCCAAGAACAAAGATTACCCGTGTGGCCATCCCCAAACCAACACCCGTGGGGGACACTTGGTGCCAGCTGGCTCAGCGGTGAATGCCAGAGACTCATCACCAGGGTGCGAAGAGACCTTGAAAGTCATCCAGTCCAACCACCAGCCTGGCACCACCATCAGCAGCCCAAAACCACGGCCCCTAGTGGCACATCCAGATGACTCGTCACTTCCAGAGACACTGACTCCGCCACCTCCCAGAATGACTTCTTCCAATGCTTGACCACTCTTCCAGGGAGAAATTGTTTCTCCTATCTCATCAGAACCTCCGCTTATGGAATCTAAGGCCATTTCCTCCTTCCATCCTGAAAGGATTACATGTGATCCTTTGGGATTTTATCCCATGAGGAATGGGCACAAACAGAATATTTTGCTGTCAGGATCCCACTGCACACTGCAGGACCCCGACGCAGGCAATTCTTCCTTAAAAAAATAAAAGTTGCATTTAAACAAATATATATGTAAAAAAAGGAAAAAGACACTAAATCCTCCAAAAGGAACACAAAACAAAGAAGAATTAGAATAGGAATAAGGAGAAAATGAAGAAGATGAAGAAATAGTAGCAGTAAATAAGAATAAGATGATGTGGAAGAAGAAATAGTAGTAGTAAATAAATTGAGAAGAATAAGAAGAAGAATGAGGAAAAACGTAGAAGAATAAGATGAAGAAGCACCTAAGAAGAAATATTATAGCAACAAGAAAATGAAGAAAAAAAAATAATAAGAAGAATTAGTAGTAGCAGTAAAGGTAATAATTATAAGCACAGGAAGAAGAAGAAGAATAAGAATAAATAGTTGTAGTAGTAAATAATTATAATAAAGATTAAAATTATAATGATGATGATGATTATATTAATCATACCGAGTTATGATACACATCCACACATCTTCTAGAGTCACAGTATAGATTGGGTTGGGAAGGACCACAAAAATCATCTAGCACCATCTGATTATCTTATGCACTCTGAGTCTTCGTTCCTATTTCTTTCTATCTCTCTCTCTAACAGTTCTTGTGAAATAAAATCCATGTTAAATAAAATCTGGATATTGTCATCATATGGTTTCATTTGTGCCTCAATTCAATTGTCACAAGAGCCATTTCTCCCTAAGCTGACTAGAGCACATTCTCTGCTGAGCCTGTCTTCAGGGCACAGGTGCTCCAGGTCTCTGAGTATCTGCATCGCTCTGCTTTGAACTCATTGGAGCAGGTCCACGTCCTTCTTATGCTGGGGTCCCCAGACACCAATGCAGTGCTCCAGGTAGGGTCTGAAAAAATGGACTAGAGGGCCACAATCCCCTCCCTAGACCTGCTGCTCTTGGCTCCTTTCCGTGCAGCCCAGCACAGGGCTGGATTTCTGGGCTGGCAGCACAGATTGCCGGCTCACGCTGAGCTTCTCCTCCATCCGCACCCCAAGTGCTTCTCCTCAGCCCCTGCCCCGCTCAGCTTCCTGTCCCCTGCAAACCCCGTGCTGAGGGGGAGCTCCGTCCTCTCTCTGCGTCTTTGGCCAGGCCATTCAAGAGCCCCGGGGCCAAGGCAGAGCCCTCCCTGAGGGACACCCCTCCTCCCCGGCCTCCGCTGGACACGGAGCCACTGACCGCACCTCCCTGGCCGCGTCCATCTGGCCAATTCCTCATGGCCCGCACAGCCCGCCCTCCAAAGCCAGGCCTCGGCCCTCTGCGGCTCGGGGTAGCTGTCGTGTGGCACTGGGGCTCACAGGGGCACTTCAGCGGTGTCAGAGACCGAAATGTCATGGGTAAGGGATCAGACATTGCTAGGAGGGAGATTTGCCCATTATGGCAAAAGTGAATAAAGAGGCTGAGACCGCCCAAGCCCACCCTCCTTCACCTGACTGCAGCTTTGGGCTGGGACTTGAGCTGCCTCATGCAACCTGAGGTACCATAAAGGTGACGATGCTATTGTTCAATTCCCTCTGGTCTAGGGACAAGGAAACAAGACTAAGGCAGGAGAATGTATCCACAAGAAAGCCAGACCCTGCAGCTGTCCTGAAAATCACCTTGGGCCAGGCTGGCACTAGGGGAAGGCCATTGCCCACAGGCTCATCTGCTGAGGCCACGTTTGCACACACTCCCCCACAGCCACGAGGGGAGGTGGAGAGTTCTGGGGCTGTGGTTTAAACTTCTGGTCAGAGATGACCTGATTTATTTCTACCTTGTATTAATTCCAACCATTTTGTCGTTATATCCTTTGAGAAAAAAATATCTGTTTTATTTTCATTTCATTAGAAGGTGGTTGGTGAATGGAAAAAAAATCCATCAGCTTTTTTCTATTTCTGTGGTATTTGCCAAATCTACGTTATCATGTTCAAAATAGAAAACAAGTCACTTGTCTAGAAGTTTTACTTTCAGATATCATTTTAGATATAATTTAATATCTGCAGTTTATAAAACTAGTCATACTTGTGAACTTGTGAATTTCGGTGGGAATCTTCTAAAACTGGTGGTGATTAGAGACAAAAATTATCTTTTCCAGAGTAGGACTTGATTCAGTTTTGTTTAAAACCTTGCCAGGGGCATGATAGATATAGTGATAACTACCAATATGTAACCCTGTTGGCATAAAACTGGGGTTTTCATGAGTGAATGAGATGTGGCCAACACATGTCAGTTAGTGTAAAGCAGTGTACTTGGAATTCAGCAGTCTTGTATTTAATTCTGTGATGATACTAACTCCAAGAGTTGAAGGGAGGGAAGAAGAAAATACTTTTTCTAGCAGTGCTTTTTGAGTTTACTTTATGAAGACATTCAAAGTGTTGCTTTACAATCATATACCGAAAAGTGTTAACTGATCTGAAACTTTATGTCTACTGGGACCATCCTACAACCTAACAAATGGGCACCTATCTGCACAAAGTAGCCTGGTATCATCCTTACGTAAGAATTAGCTACCATGGAAAAGAAATTATAAAAATAAAAAAAAACAACCAATATTGGCACCAAATGCTAAAAGTTTGTATGTGTTTATGACTTCCAAGCAAAAGAATAATGCAGAAAATGTCTTTTTCCCTTCTCTATGAAAAATCCATGGAATATGATGGAGCAAGGTGTGATGATTGTCATGATCACTGATTCTTGGAGAAAGCTGACAGTCGATGATGCTGCAATATCATCTCTTCCACGATAATGAAAAAGGAAAAAGAAAATTCTTCTCTCCTATCCTCACAGTCTTAATGCCCTCCTTTTTGGCTTCAGACTTCTTGTTGTAATTTCTTCATTACTAGTTTGAACAACCAGCAGCAGAGAGTAATCAGAGGGCCTAAGTAGACTGGAAAGTTTTCCATTAATGTCCCTTATTGAAGCCCCAGGGAGACAGCCCCTGTTAGTTGGGTCTGGTTGTAGCTCTGAGTTTGAAATGGATATTTGCTTGAATTTCATTTAGGAAATGATAACAGGTAGATTCTTTCTATGTTTAATTTGACTGAAATAGACCCTCTATTATAATGAGAAATTTGCATTTCAAGAGAGGACATCTTTGTAGGAAGGAGCTATTAAATGTATGGACAATTATGGTTCTGCTCTTCATAGTTACCCCATGCACACAGCGGAAGACCCTAACTGGGAATGAGTGGTGTATTTCTGGGTGAGCATATTCTGGAGATTTAGTATTAAAATTCATTCTTAGTTATCTCAACAAGTAGTTTTCAGGAAAATTCTAAGTTCTGAAATGTTGGAGTTTTGAGAGATAGCAGTTGTACTGCAGCACAGAAGCTTTACATGACCCACAGTCTATATGGTTTATATCTGTTTTGCAGCAGGCTAGGGGCAGGAGTTGGGAGTTTTCATTTGAATTGGTGTTGGTTGGGTACACAGGATCTTTAAAAGGGTTTCAGCACCATATTCTCTCATATCTCTGACTTCAGGCAGCTGACGAATTTTACCTGTCACTGTAGAAGAGATGTCAAAACAATCCAGTAAGAAGAGACTGAAATCCTAGAATAAGCTGAATGTTTAAATCTATTATTAAAAGACATTTGTTATTAAAATTACATGACAGAGACCAAATAAAATTAGTTTAATAGGGGTTATTTGAATTGTTTTCTTTTTGGCTATGTCTTTGATTGTTGTAACTTCTTGCAGTCCAGCAAAACTCAATTGCTGTTACTATGTTTGACATAATATTATCCATAATAATACATAGACTACTGAAAAATGTTTTATCCATGTCTGTCCCTTGAAATGAGGCCAGAACACTGGGAAAAAATTGTTTTGCTCTCTCTTTGAAATTAGACAGCCTCTGATCTCCCAACTCAGAACATAAGGACTCCCAAATTTGGAAGGAGACCTTGTTCTGAGCTGCAGCCGTCAGGACCTCCAGCAATGAGATTGCCTCTTTTCCACCCAGCTGGAAAGAGAGCTCAGAATGGGCCGAGTTCCTTCTCCCATCTACTGCATAGCCTGAGGCAGCAGACACAGGGGCTGAAATGACAGGGACTTGAGCCAGAGGGCTTCAGTCACCGATTAGCTCATTTCACATCAGACATGCGGCTTTTAGACAGAAGTCTGGAGCCAAGTATCTCCAAATTACCTGAAGTAAATTGCTTCATAGCTTGTTACTAAAATTCCAAAAGGCCAATGTTTTTGGCTGCTGTATGATATTTAATTAAACTCCATGCATCTGATAACTTCTCTGCATGATGTGGCACATAGTAAATGTTTCGATGCAAGTTGATTTCAATATATGATAAGGGATAAAATCAAAAATCAAAAAAATTGAAACTGTGTTGTTTTATTGCAAGGAAAGGGAGATTTTTTGCTATATAAAAAATTGAACAAAATCTGAAACCAACTTGCATTTTTGCAGCTAGAGAATAAAAGAACAGAAATATCTATGTTGTGATTCCAGGCATGACTCATATATTTGAACTCTGTACAAGTATCTCTCCAATCAGACATCTTTCACATCTTTGTCTCCCTCTGCAGACTTTAAGAAATAATTTCTTATTTATGATCCTAATAGCTACCTACCTGCTGGACAAAACACTGAACAAAAAGACAATTTCCATCTCAGAGGGTAGGTTGTCCCTGTAAAAAAAAAAAAAAAAAAAAGAATAATTAGAAGAAAGAAAGAAACAAGTATTGAGTGCTTCTGGTCAGCAAATGAAGCTGTAAAGTTAATGGCATGCATCCCAGAAAAAGTAATGGGTTAAAAAATATTCTTGAAGATGCTTATAGGGAATTTCTGTTCCATGCTAGTTTAACACTGAAGTCAGCATTAATATTTATGTGAAAAAATTTAAAATGTTGATATGAGAGGCTGGCGTTGTGAAGATGAGCTAAGTTACTGTGGTCTCCTCTGTGTGTGTAAGGTAATTGTGTGTGGGAAGGGTATAGCAAGGAAAGCACTGGTTGCAAATAGTCTTGACCCAGAAGATATTCCTAAACTTTGATGTGATAGAGAAACTGTGTGGTGCCTCCAAGGAGAGGATTTATACTAAGATACTCTCTTTTGCTATGATTAACAGGCAGAAATTATTACTAAGTAATATTTTATGCAAAGGCAAAGTTCTATGTGCCTTGTAATCTGAGGCATCTCAGTCTTGTATGTAATCTGTAGGAAGCTGAGTAACTGATTAAGACTGGATGCTGTTACAATCTGTTAGAAGTTTTAAAATTTTCCTGTATATTTGGATTTACAGTTTCGGGGTGGGGGGGGAAGTCATGCTTCATGAAATGTAAGGTCTTTGTGCATGTGATTTAGAGTGCTGTGAGCATCACAAATTAAAACATAAATTGCATATCACAATGACAGTATTTTCTTATTTTTCTGTTTATCTTAAAGCCTAAGCTCAGAAACACTAATAAATAAAATAAATTCAACTTCAAGTTACTTATGCAAGTTAAAATATGTTCTCTAAAGAGAGTCACAGAGACACAAACTGTCAGAATTCCATGTCTTGCTGACTATCTCAAACCATTACTTCAAGTTTGAATGTATATTTGTCATTTACTGACAAGGCAGATAGCATCAAGTACATTTTTTCTAAAAAAACAGAAACAAAACAACAAAAAAAAAACCAAAAACAAACAAAAAAACAGAAAGAAAAGATGTTTACTGACAGGTTTATTGATGTGTCATAGCTCTAAATTAGGAACTTGCAAAGAACAGAGCATGTCGAGTTGTCCCACATGTAAGCAATATTAAATACAGCCATCCACCTATGCTAATGTGTTATATAGAGAGGGGATAATAAATCTGTGTTGTCAGTGGCTCTTGCAGAAGTTTAGTTTTGAAAACAAAAAGTCAGGAGAATAATGGTGTAAAGTATTGATAGAGCAAGAAAGGTTTTTTAGTTTTCTACTGCTCTAGCGTAAATTTCAATGATATTTAAGAAATAGCATAATGGTTCTCTGCTCTTTTACTTCTCCTTGAACAGAGCAGGATTAGGGAGTGTTTAATTGAAAAGAAACTTCTCCATTTTTCAGTTTACTTTTCAAGAGAGTCATGCATAAAATGTCATGGCAAAGAGAATGGGAGAATTATATAAGGATAGTTAGGAAAAGCAGTCTCATCTTTGAAAATATCAAACTTCCATATTTCTTATTATATATGTGCGTGTATGTAGAAAAAATATGAGAGCTCATTTTGTATTTGAATTTTTAAAAATTGATTTATTTAAATTTTGGTCACACAACAGGTAGAAATAAGAAATTTCTACATGGTAGTGAGACAGCAAAACAAAGAATGAAGTTACTTGAGTTCTGGGGGCAAAAAAAAAGTTGAATATAGAAAAGGTAAAATGAAAGTGTAATAGAAGGACACGGCCTTAAAGTAAGAAGATGAACAAATGAGGAAGCCCATTCTTATTTTGTCTTTTTTAAGCACTTCTTTATGATTTCAAAGAAAACTCCTTTAATATCTGGGTGGTTTTTTTCTGTTTTTTACAAGTAAAGCACTTCTTGGATATTCAAGTGCTCTTGGACAACCTTGCAGTATAATATCTAGAATATTTTGAACATGCTAAGTGTTTAATGCAGCTAATGTTCCTTACTAATAGGATACCAAATACTAAAATCCTCCAACTAATCAAGTAACACATCCCCAAACAAAGAGCAGCAACAACAAAACTCCTCTCAAACGAGCAATTCTTGTTGCTGTTAACACAAGGTAGTGAGTGCTGCTTGCTCTCAGCAAGTTTTATTTTGTGGGGTTTTGTTTGTTTGTTTTGTTTTGTTGTTTGTGGGTTTTTTGATTGTTTTTTAGGGGGTTGGTTGGTTGGTTGGTTGGTTGGTTTTTTACATAGTTTTATTGTGGTTCTTTTCTGGGCAGGAATAGAAATAACATCTCATTGTAATGAAAGATCCTGAGACTTTAGGAGGTCTTACATTGTGGATAAAAATATTTATTTCAGTTCCACACACAAATAAATCAAGAAGCATAAAAATGAATTTACTTTCTGAAAGTTGCAAAGCAGGTCAATAATGGATTACAGGCTCCTGTGTCCTGTACTGAATCCATTATGTGAGATATTTTACTCAGAATTGGTAGTTGCACCACTAAAATCAAAACCTAAAGGAGGTATAATTTTTTTTTACAGATTTTTTCCGTCTTCAGCTCAAGATGGGTCCATCTGCACAGTGTGTCCTATGTCAAATTGCTTTACTTTGGATGGATGATAATTAGTATGTTTTTCTCTCTTTGCCCTTTCTTCCTTTTGGATTAGTACAGCATTTATTAATTCTAATTAACCTTGCACTAGGATGACAAGTGTAATGAGAATCTTGAATAATGTTTAGTGATAACAGAAACACAAAAATGAACTTCTGCTTGCTTGCCAGATGGAGTTTTACCAGAGTCTTACTGATCTGACTCAAAAAACAAATAAGTGATTTTATATCTCCTGGGGTATATATATACAAAAGTGCCATTGGATGTAAATATCACAGGAAAAGCAGGACTGAAGTAATATAGCGTTGTTTTTTTTCTTAATATTTAAATGCACTTTAATTCAGACAAGCAAGATAAAGCTTCCTCATAACTGTCTCAGTGAGAAGATAATAAGGTGCAGGTTAGGAGTTTCCCCCCCCCCATTCTTTTTTTATGGTATTTTTTACAAGACATCAAGTCAAGGTTATATTTAAATGGAGTGTTTCACTATCTGTGAATAATTAACTTCATTACAAATGCAGTAATATTCTAGGTGTAATTTCCTTGACTAAGTTTATAGATGATCAGTCTGACAAATCTATTATCGTTACTAAATATATACATATTATATATGTATGGGTATATATCTATATGCAGACATATTCTTGTACTGTTTTGGACTGTATGAATATTTGTCACCCCAAGCTGCTTCATCAGTACACATGCTTTAGGACAGACAGGGCTATTTTGTTTGCATGGGTTAGAATTGTGTGAAGCTACACCACTGAAAGAATCCAATATTGACAATGAAGTGCTTATATCTGCAGTGACAAGCACTGCAACAATAACCTCTCTCAGGGGTTTCTTTCTGTCCAGGCTGCATTTCCTTAACTATTAATTCATTGCAAATTTACGGAGCATATAGACAAAGCTTTTCATGTGATTGTCATTTATTGTGGAATGATTTGGCTTCAAAGATGGATGACCTTACAGATCATCAACTTCCCTGCCATGGGCAGGAACATCTTCCACTCGACCAGGTTGCTCCAAGCCTCATCCAGCCTGGTCTTGAAGACTTCCAAGGATGGGGCATCCATAGCTTCTCTGAGTAACCTGTTGCAGTGCCTTACCACTCTCACAGTGAAGAATTTCTACCTAATGTTTAATCTAGATCTGCCCCCTTTCAGTCTAAAGACTTTTTCCCTTGCCCTATCACTGCATGTCTGTGCAAAATGCCCTGCAGCCCTCTCATGGCACTTTTAGGTACTGAATGACACAAAAGGAAGGCTGATGCCTCTTTGCCAGCTGATACTTCTGACGCATTTCTTCATTGTGTGGGTCTACTCTGGGCACACTCTCTGCAGAGAGATTGGTCCCTCTAACACCATGAAAGCTACAGACACAAACTTAAAAGGTTTTTTGCCTTTGTTTTACTGCATTTCAGGTCTTTGATAAGTATTTCCTATTCAAGAAAAAACTGACCTATTAGAAAAAAAAAAATGAACAGGGTTTTTTTGTTAAAATGAACTTGAATAAAATGTTGTTGTAGCTGGATAAGATGTGATGAATGACTTTCCAGATTCCCCATGTTATGTGTGACTTCTTTATGGTCTGCTAAAAAATAGGACCTTAGATATTTGGAGATAAAGACAGTGGAGTCTTCAGGGCATTTAAAATGATAAATAGATGTTTGTACTTTTGACATCTGATGGCTCAGTGACACACGTATATGTGGTGTGTTTGTGTTGATTGTATGGTTGGCTACCTGCATTGCAGGTAATACTATTGCTACCTACATTTTACTGAACTTATCTTGGAGCAAGCACATCTGCAGGTGAGGAAGTTTTATTATAATACTTTTAAAAGTTGGAAACCCTAAGACTGTCTCTTTGAAGGCCCCTAGTAGAGTCAGAGATAATTTTAAGTACTGGTTTAATGCTTTCATCACCCTCTGTGTTGCCAAGTCCCCATAACGGTAATACCCCAGCATATTAGTAACTTGATCATCTCTCCTGAATTTTATGATGCTGTCGTATTATTCTAGAGCAATCTATTTAAATCAGACAGTGTGGCATGGACCATGACAAGCCTGAGGCTGGAAATCCACGGCAGCAAATTATTTTTCTGTCCTAGACAGGAAAAGACTGCTAATCACTAAGGGAACCGTTCCTGTCCCTTGCCTATCACAGAGATAAATTATTTACCTCTTCTCTCTTCCCACAAGAAATACCTCTTCAGCAATAAAACAAATATTTTAAATTTTATCTGAAGAACTACCAATATATTTGATTCCAGTGAACCTGCAGAAAGCATATAATTTAGACTGCATCCTCACTTGTGTAGTCTTGCTCTAGGTTTTGGTAAGAATTCTGAAAACTAAAGATGCAAGAACAAGGCAAGGTATTTAATTCAGCATGAATGTATTGTTTAATGTCTGGAGAAGACCATTTTTAAGAGTTGGAATTTTTGTGAAATAGTTATCAAAAGTGCATTTCCATTTTCTTGTGTGGAGTTTTGGTTTTGTTTTATGGGAAGGCTATGAAATTTCACATAGTGTCTGGTGATACGTTCTGAGACAAATTGGACTTTTGCCACTGGTTTTAAATGCTTCTGTGCTTACTGACCTACAAAGATCTGCTGTATCTATGTTGCCTTCTTTATATATACAAAGAAATATATAAAAAACATACTAATATTGAAAAACGAATGCAATTTTTCAGTATCTAATTTATAAGCCTTAAAAATTGTAAAGCAAGATCGATGATTTTCATTCATTTTGCAGAACTACAATGAGTACAGATGGTGCAAAGCATTGGTAAGTCAGTCTCTTCTAATGCTACAAAATATAGTCAGATGCTCTATGTAAACATGAAGAAAAAGCTTAGTGAGAAAGAAACCCTGTAGGTCTATAAAACATGCAGTAGAATGAATGTGAAATTGATACATAGGTCTATTTTTGACTTGGAATATGTATTTTCACATATTTGAATGAAAATCTGTATCACCTTAAGTTTTTCTAGATTTGTTAAAAAGGATGTAAAATGTCAGGTGCACAAAATACAAAGGTGTGGAGAAGTACTTAAGTGCCTCTTCGTTTCCTATCATTTACTTTGACACAGAACTTCTGTTTGAGTGTTCAATAGCACTTATAAATTTCTTCTGCTATTAAGCATCATACAAAAGCTTTTACAGATTTAGCAACACCTCAGTAGCAATTGCTCTCTTTTTAAATGCTTTACAGTGAAAAGAGTTGGGTGAGAATAAGACACCTGCTTAGGAGTGAGAAAAAGTGAAAGGCAGGAGGGGGAAAAAAAGAAGCCCTGCGTTGAAAAGTGATTTTAATGAGTGTGTGACTGACTTGGAAGAGAGAGCTTGATGCTTTTTTTTCTAGTATCATGTGATGAACATCACAAAGCTGTTCGTGAAAGAATTAAAATTCACTGTTATAGGTTAGACTTCCTTCCATTCTGGTCCATGGCAGGTGGCTCAAGCTTCTTATAGTCAAGCCACAGGGCCATAAATATTCAGAAATTCAGGCATATTTGAGAAAAAGAGATGCAGAATTTTGTGCTTTCTTGAGGGCCTTTATGTAAAAACCATCTCTCAGGAAAAATAGCAATTCTAATATTACAGGTCTTCTGTTTCTGGAAGGAAAAAGAAAATATAGAAAGCAGTTAGAGATGTGCAGTACAGCCAAATTTAAGCTTTTTCCGATTATAAAGTTAAAGATTTGCCATGGTCAGGGGTGAAATAAAACTGGATCCTGGTGTAATTGACAATCTTACCAAATCTAAAAAAAGTGTCCATGCCAACAGCTCTAAATAATTTTTTATCTTGAAGCAAATATTCTGCCTAGCAAAGGCTTTTACTGCTGGCCATATATAAAACAGAAGTGGAAGTTAATTAATTAATTAATTATTTTTTTCAATTAGTTCATTAATTAATTAGATCATTAACTAATTATTTTTTTCCTCCAGAACTAGCTTGAAATACTGGAATATCACAATAACATTGCACCCATCTGTTGGCAGAAGCCAGTGTGAAGTGCTTGGGACAATGTTAATTTCCTAATGCAAAGATGACATGGATTATAATTTAGATTTCTGATTTCCATGCAAAAAAACTGATAGGCTGCAATTACATTCTTTCCTGTCAAGTTATGTTGTATTTAGGATAATAGAATAGGTATCATTGCCTTTGTGTCTGCATACAGACAAGGATGTAATAGGAGAAAAAATATTATTAGGGAACTCACTTCCATTCCCCTGCCTGTACTGTGCCCACCCCTCAATGGGATCAAAGAGTGTCAATCTCAAGTGTGACATTTACTGTGTCACTTGGATGATTTGGTGGACTGTGTAAGTCAAATGTGTCTCTTCTGTCTTGAAGAGATTATGGAGGCTGGCTTTGGAGGGACTTGGACTTTTGAGCCTTCAAATATGAGATAAACCAGAAAGACTTCTAAGGTGATTTCAATGTACAGTTTTATGTCTGCACACTAAAAAGTGCATACTCCAAAGAATGTTGGAGAAAAAGACTTGTTGCCCCTCTTTCTCTCACCTTTATAGTGGAGGAATACAGAATTTTCACCCACCTAACAGTACAATAATTTCAATTTTACGGGAATGTTTTTCTTTTTTTTTCCCCTTGTAGTGACAAATCTATTACTCATCATAGTCATTCCTACTTGGTTACAGACTCTTTTTACTGCTGCTTCAGCTCTAACAAGTCAGCCTACACACATGGTTGCTTTTTCCTTCTACATCAAAGATAGTAGAAATTCACAGAATGAATAATTGGCTTCCACAAAAGCAATCTCCTTTAGTCACCTGCATCTTCCTATACTTGTGCAGGATTCTGACATGTGTCAGGCAGGCACCAGGTTCTGTAGAAAATTGCTGTGAAAGAATATGCAATTCAATGTAAAGAACTGTATGAAATTCTGTAATACAACAGCCAGAAGTTTAGAGAGAAATAAGTGTCAGACTGGCAACATAGGTGTGAGGAGTTTTTTTCCAAAATTAACGATCTCAGGTAGCTATTGGACTTTTCTAGTACAGTGTACTCTAATAGACCCTGCCTTGTTTTCTGAATCCCTTTGATTAAATGATTAAGCCTGTTTTAAAGCAGTCTGCCATCAAGAGGTAACAAGTCTTGAATATTTTTACTTATGAGTGTCAGGTAAGTATCCCACTTGATCCTACAAGTCAGATGTTTGCCCTTAATAACAGATTGTAGCTCAAGATGCTGCAGAAGTTTCCTTCAGGTGTCAAGGTAAAGGACTTTAGTGGAAACTTCTTTCATAGTCTGGAAAGCAATGCAGCATGATTGGTTTATGAAGGATAATCTGAACTCAAGAACACAGAAATCAGTGGAAGATCTGTAAGATCTAAAGACAATGTAGAGCTCTCTGGTGAGAGGTTGTGCTTCAGGCACAATTTCCATGACATTTGCAGTATTCAGTCTGAGCTGCTAGTGTACAAAAAGCAGATGATGACAATTGTGAGTTATCATGTGAAGGTGGTCAATACCAGTACGTTTTACTGCCCACTGTCAAAAGAGGGGCTTGAATGGTCTCTGGAGACCTGATTTTACTCCAGGAGATCAATTGTCTCTCTTTATTTGAAATAAAAGAATATTGCTTGAAAAGTGCCTGAGGCGTCACAGACTTCCAAGAGAGAATGGAAAATACAGTTGTTCCACCTTTAGTGTGAGCAGTTGCTCTCCAGATACAAAGTATGAAGGGGGAAAACAATATATCTACTTTATTCAGTGAGTTCAGCAGGTATTGGGAAACGTATTCCATGAATGTTATTACACCACATCTGGAATGAATGACCTGAAATGTACCATAGCTGTGACTGCCAGATCAGAAACTCAAACAGCTACAAGCCTTCATCAGTCAGCAGTAATGGTTAACAAAGAAAAGAAATCTAGGGTTAGGATTTTTATTAAATTAATATTGATGGTATTATAATGCTGTGTGTAACCTAGACTGCCTCTCGAACACAGCTTTCAGCTCTCTTTATGTTATTCCAAAAAAGAATAGAAGGGGTTTCAGAGGATGGCAATAAGATTGCTTAGAGAAGTGGAAAAACTACCATATGAAGTAAGATTGAAAAGACAGCAGCAGTTTACTTCAAAATAGAGATGAACAAGATGAGATGTGAAAAACAACCAAGTAAAAAAGGCTGCGTGTAAAAATTTAGAGAGAAGCTGATGCAGGTTTCCTACTTAACTTCTGACATAATACTAGAGAAAGGCAGTAATCAGAAAACTGAAAGACAGCAAATCTAAAGTCAAGAGAAGGAATTATTTTTTCAGACAACAATAAGTTAACAAAAATCATTGCTACAATATTATTGGAGTCAAGAGCTCAGTCAGATTAGAAAAGGAAATGGATGTTTATATAGATTATAACAACCGTCAGTTACTAGGGTTTTAAAAATCAGGGATCTAGAAATGATATAATTTCTCATGCTTCAGGCAGAAGACAATGATAGGAGCTAGAAATACTATTTTTTATAGGAAGCATATCTTTTAACTGTTCACTATGAGGGTTCTTTAATTTTATCCTGGAGTGTCAGAGACCACCTTTGGGGAGACAGGGGGTCAGGAAGGGTGTCTGGTGTTTCCTAAGAACACTTTTAAAGCTTGTTTTCAAAAGGGGATGTTGGGAAATTCTTGATATACTTTATTCTGAACTACTAGTCTGGAATGCTCAAAAATATGTTTGTTTTCTATTCCCAAAGCCAACACATAAGAATTTTAATTACATATATCTAGATACAAGCTAATAGATAGATAGATAGATAGATAGATAGATAGATAGATAGATAGATAGAAATATATATGCACACTTATTTTTATTCTGGTTGAAGCAAAACCAAATAGGGATATAATAAGAGTGTATACCTGAAAAAATGATTGGGATGGGTATAAAATGCATGATAAAACTCTAAGGTCAATCAACAAAACTGGAAAACAACATGCTAGAATATGTTTTGGTTTTACTATTTTGTGTCTCATGTATTCCCAATGAACATTGTTCCTTATTCTTTCCTAATACCATGATGTTTTGATCCTTGTCACAACGTCCTGATTGAAAAGAGTCTGTGTGATTATTCTGGTTTTACACCACATGTATCTTTGCAGATTCAGACTTCAATTGGATAAGGAAGTGATACATTTTCCATTCATATTTGTTATTTAAAACCAATTATAAAAAGAAAAACTCAACAAATACTTACTACATTAAGAAGCTAGATTTTATTCCTAGCTACACAAAAATTTTCTCTAAGCCTAGGGTCTCAATTATTTTTATATCTTTGGATAGCTTGGTGATCAAGAAGATGAAGTGATTTGAAGGCAAAAGTTAAAATAGAGCAAGTATATGAAAACCAATAGCATTTATATTTCAGCTTCCTATGAACATTATCTTACTGAAGATGCTATACAGTTTATAATATTTTAACAACTCAGGACTTTAACTCCTGTGGTTTTCAGAGCTATTTTATTTCTCCTGTAGCAGAATAGAATCTTATGCAGGAATGTGTAGAACAACTTATTGTCAGTCAAAAATAGATTCCACGAATGAATCAAAACTGTGTGTTCAATGGATCAAATAAATAATCAGAATATCAAAAATTGGTGAATATGATAACCCAGATGTTCCATCAGTACTCTCCTGATAACTTTATTCCCTTAAAAGATTAGAAGCAATGTCAAACTTGCCCCTTAATTTTCATGAAGACTCTGTTCCAGAGAAATGGCTTTTAAGTCAAAATTTCTTTTCTCAAATTCCCTGCTTTATTTTGAGGGTCTTAGGATAACAGTGGAAGTTATTATCCACTAAACAATAAACTAACTAAACAACAGCTGCCTTTGATCTTGGTTTGAAAGGCAAGCAGATCGCTCCCTTCTCAATTCTTATGGACAAGTCCATAATGCCCTGATTCCCTACTCGTACAAAGTAATCTTCACTATTTTAGGACTAATTAGTGTTTTAAATTAAGGTTCTGTGTACTTCCTTTAATAGCACTGGTTACTGAGGCACCTATTAGGAGGACTCTTGACCTAGCAGATAAACGGTGAAAATTTCATTAATGCTGTTGGTAGCTGATTTTCATTAACAGCAGGAAAAAGGCTGGTTTAACATTCCAGTTAGTGCATCATTGATTTAATTTTTTGTCTTAATTAAAATACAACTCTATTTACTGCAAAATACTTTAAGTCATGGAAGAGCTCCCTGCCTCACCATAAAGGATGGGTTTTTTTGGGTGTTAGCAGAAACACAGCAGTCGCTGGTGCTTACTGTGACATGAGGCCACTGGTCTGAAGTTTTTGGGTGTGTTTGGTAATGGGTATATTTCAAATGATAATCTTTTGTTTCTTTGTGAGCCAAACTGTTAAGTTTATGAAGTTACAGCACCTCAGGTGACGCTGCCCCTGCCGCAGCCTTTCACGCCCTGGCTAGCTCTGCCTCACTGACCGCTGGCAGCGTCAGGAGTGGGGAACGGTCTGGGAGCTGTTTGTCCCAGACCGAACCTTCAGAGCCTTTAAGCCTTCAGGCCCTGTGGTCTCAGCGCATCATGGGTGCTCGGTGGAGGAATGGAGGAGGCTCAGAGTCCAAGAATCTTCCCAGAAACCAGGTTTATTGTAGGAACAGGAACAGTGGACGAGGAAGGGACTGGAAAGGTCAAAGGCAGGACAGACTGCGCATCGAACTCTTCCGTGCAACTCAGTTTAAAGGAGGGAGGGTACAAACTCAGGAACCAATCAGGGTAATTCATGGGAGGAGTCGGGGGGAGGGTTCACAATGCTGGGGACCAATAGGGGTAACATTTGGGAGGGGTGGCAGTCACAATGCCAATGGGGCCTCGAGTGAGGGATGAAAGGCAGGGAACATACTAGAACCATGGGCTGGGTTTACAATAACAGACAGGGGCTTGGGGCAGGCCGAGGGTGATGGACAGGGAAGGTTCGGGAATACAGGGAGGGGTTTACAATATTGACAAGTGGGGCAAAACCATTACATAAATGCGAGGGGAATAACAGGGACGAACCAACAAACTATACAAATAAAACTAATAAACTGCCTGCAACATCTCCCCCTTTCTTTTTCAAAGAGAGGATGTTGCATACTCTGGGGGTGCAGAAGGCTCAGCGAACCAGTCCGTTGCAGGAGAAGGAGGAGGCGATGAGGAAGGAGGAGAGGGTGCACTTACAAAATTAACTTGGGGAGGGGGAGACAAAAGATGAACAACTGATTGTATTAAACACCTTTTCAAAATCGTGAATGCAACAAAAATAATAAAAACAATAAAGATGACCCACAACACAGTCTTTAGGATGGAGGAGAGCCATCCCGACAGTCCCCATCCAGAGAACAAGTTGGTGACCCAATCGCCGTTCTCTTGTTTAATCTGGTGGATCATACCCCGCATCTCGTCCAGGGTCCGGCGAATGTTGAGGCTCTTGGTGGTAAGATTGGGACAGCAGAGCCCCTCGAATTCCCTGCAGTCATGATCGTGCAGGAGTAACAGGAAATCAATGTCCGCTCGATTTTGTAGGGTGGCCCTCCTGGTTATTTCCTCATCTTCGAGGAGGTCTCTCAGCGCGGTTGACGTTAAGTTGGCCTGTTTCACAATCCAACAGTCCAATCTGCCTAATTCTCCAAGGGCTTTGGCAGCGGCCACCCAAGGCAAAAATACGGACACTGCCACTCGCTTTGGCTTGCTCCAATGGAAGATTTCGGAATCGCAGTCTGGATCTAGATCATCCAGGCTGCGCTTCTTAATGACCAAATTATTTTTTTGCGCCCAATTTTCAATTTGGGTCGTGCTGGGAGAGAACAGGGACAACCGGCCCAAAGTGCACAGCCCTCCAAGAAGGCGAGAGGGGATGCCAGCCCACGCCCGGTCCCCGCAAATTAAAAACATACCTTTGGGTAACTTAAGCGGGTTAGGGTCGAGGGTTGAGGGCATTCTGACGTGGGCAATATTCTTGCACCATGCGGCTGCTTGAAATTGCTTGTTGCCCTGGATGACTTGTGGGTATGGGGCAAGATCGGAAGGATAATAACGAAAGTGAACACAAAAGGGTGCTGGGGAGGAATTCAATAAATCAAATTCTTGAGGCTCATCGGTTGTCCGCTCAAGCTGGGCCTGCCAGTTCCTCCAGAGAAGGAGGGGGTTCTGGACAGGTTTCTTCTCTTTATAAGATGTATCGGAGCGGACAACGTGATGAGCTGGCCTTCCTTTGTTGGCCTCTTTAACTAAATTAAGAAGGGACTTGGGGAATTCCTTGGGTTTCAATGGGATCCCCACCAGGCAAGTTGTTATTGGGTTTCCCGTTGCTCCAGTTGACAAGCACAGCTCATTATGCTGCAGGGTTTTCGCCAGAGTGACCCAGACGTTTTGCTTCGGTTGGGGTATAATCCACCCACTTGCTTGGGTCACCAACACTGTCACGTACCAGATGACTGCGGTGATGCTAGGGGCTGTCGTCATCATGGATGGTTCCTCCTAAGATAAAGGAAACATACACAAAACAATGCTTAATGGAAAGGGTGGGTCATCGAAACATAAAAAGGGCTTAAGGGTTTTCTTCTCCTCCTCTCTGGGGGGGTCCGGAGATGGCCTATCCGGACAAGATGACATCCTCGGTTTGATCTGGTGGCCTGCTTGGGTGTTTCGGGACATAAGGTTTCACCCACCTTTGTGGGATCCACTGCAGTCCCTGGGGCGAGGAAACGCAAGCGTACCCTCGCCCCCAGGTCACCAAATCATACGGACCCATAACTCGTTGGGTCTCGGGGTCCTGGACCAGCACTGGAGGGCGCTGCTGCAATTTGTAGCTGTTGGTGGATGGAAAATGCCGGGCCACTGGAGGATTGGGATCCTGGCCTGAACAGTTCAGGAAATTCAGAGTGTAAAGGGCCTTACACAACCGTTCCTGCGGTGTGCAGCCCTTCGCAGTCTCTCTCTGATGGGCAAGGACATGCTTGAGCGACTGGTGGGCTCGCTCCACGATTGCTTGGCCTGTGGGGGGTGTGGGATGCCTCTCTTGTGTGTCACTCCCCACTCTTGCAGGAATTCCTCCACTTTCCTGGAGGTATAAGCTGGGCCATTATCTGTTTTTATTTCCTTTGGGACCCCCAGCACAGAGAAAGCCTGCATGAGGTGTTTACAAACATGCTCGGCTTTCTCCCCTGTGTGGGCAGGGGCATAGATAGCACCCGAGAAGGTGTCAATGGAAAGGTGCACGAAACGAAATCTGCCAAACTCTGGGATGTGCGTGACATCCATTTGCCATACTTTGCAGCTCCCCAGGCCCCTGGGGTTGACCCCAGATCCCAGAGAGGGCATAGTGGTGGACTGGCAGTGTGGGCATGTGGCCACAATGGCTCTGGCCTGATCCCGCCTCAGGTGGAACTGGCGGGCCAGTCCAGGCACATTCTGATGGAACATTTGATGACTCAGCTTGGCTGGTTGAAAAATGTCAGGAAGCTGAGTCATGGTAACTGGGGCAGCGAGGGAATCAGCTCTTTCATTTCCCTCGGCTACCGGGCCAGGGAGCTCTGTGTGCGACCTCGCATGCATTACAAAGAACGGCTGCTTTCAGTGGGAAACGGTAAAAATTAACTTGGAAAGCAGCTCGAACAGCTGCGGATTGGAGACTTCCTTGAGAGCTGCATTCTCAGCTCTGGCTACAACCCCTGCAACATACGCTGAATCCGTTACCAAATTAAATGATTCAGGGAACCTCTCAAAGGCTCTGATGATGGCATCTAACTCAGCGACTTGTGGAGATCCCTCCACATATTTAACATCTGCTTCCCACCGCTGAGTCTGAGGATCCACCCAAGTTACAACTGACTTGTGGGATGTTCCAGATGCGTCAGTGAAAACAGTCAGGGCTTTGAGGGGTTTTCGGCTCCGAATTGATCTTGGAATTATATTAAATTTAGCGTTAAAGAATTTGTGTGCCGGGATGTGGACTGAAACTTGTCCACCGTAGCTATCAAATGCAGTTTGGAGAGCCTCGTTTTCCTGCAACAGCTGTTCAAACATTTCTTTTTTCAGCCTATCTGGGGACGCCTTGTCCCGAGACAAGCTGACAGGCACCCATATGCATGCAAAATCGCACCCAGCCATCTCCCTAAGCCTGGCTCGAGCTTTCCTGACAAGCTGAGCCATCAGCTCCTGTGGCCGGGTGATACTCTTGGACCATTGATGGCTCAGGAATACCCACTCTATGATCAAGAGTGGGTCCCTTGAGCCCCGGTCCCATTGGAAAATGAGCCCACACAGGTGTGGCAACCTTCCTAAGATGGTATATTCGAAAGGCAGAGTAGGCTCATAACGATGTGCTTGCCTTTCCATTAGAGTGACTTGTACCTTCTCTAGTGCTTCTTTCGCCTCTAGGGTCAGGGTCCTAGGAGAACTAAGCTCTTTCTCCCCCTTTAAAGCATGAAGGGAGTGGCTAGGTCTTCGGTGGTGAGACCCAGCCAAGGCCTGACCCAGTTCAAAGTCCCACACAAGGAATGAAGGTCTGCCAAAGTCTTTGGATTGCTGTTAATAGCCAATTGTTGAGGAACAATGGTCCTCTCAGCAATCCTCAGACCCAGATACTTCCAGAGTGGCATCCTCTGAACTCTGTCTTCCTGGAGCTGGAAACCTGCAGAGGTTAGAACTCTAACCACTAGGTCAAGAGATCGAGTAAGCATATCGTCATGGGGGGCGCACACCAGGACATCATCCATATAATGATAGATGATGACCTCCCCCATGTCGGCGCGGACGGGAGACAGCAATGAAGAGACATACCACTGGCAGATGGTTGGTGAGTTCTTCATTCCCTGTGGTAGCACTTGCCAGTGGTATCTCTTCATTGGGGCTTCTCAGTTCAGAGTGGGCACCGAGAAGGCAAATCGTGGGGCGTCGTCAGGGTGTAGGGGAATTTGGAAAACACAATCCTTGATATCGATGACTGCCAATCTCCGATTTCGGGGGAGTATGGTAGGGGTAGGCATCCCTGGTTGAAGGGGCCCCATGTCTACAATGATCTTACTAATGGCACGAAGGTCGTGGAGGAGGCACCACTTGTCCTTCCCCAGCTTGCGGATGACAAAAACCAGAGAATTCCAAGGGCTAGTTGTCTCAACGATGTTACCCTTAGCCAACTGCTCCTCCACGAGTTCGTTGAGCGCCCTTAGTTTATCTTTTCTGAGCGGCCACTGATCAATCCAAACCGCTTTGTCAGTTATCCAATCTAGCTTTTGGAAGGGGCGCTCCACAGTGGCCGCCTCTAAAAATCCCGAGGGGTTTTCGGGATTTCTATTTTAACCTCCCATTGGGACATGAGGTCTCTCCCCCACAGAGGAACCTGATAATCTGCCACGAATGGGCGTAAATTAGCCAATTGTCCATCCAGCCCCACAATTTGTACCACGATCTTCGAAATTCTCGCCAATTGTGTGCCCCCTATGCCCTGTATCTTACCAGCCACAGGTTGCAACTCCCAATGTGACGGCCATCTCCTTTCGGGGATGATCATCACATCTGCCCCCGTGTCAAGCAGTGCTTTCATTTGAAAGGATTCTGCACCCTGCTTGACGCTGCAGTCCAGAATGGGCTTTTCCTCACCCACCACTTCTGCCCAGTAGACGCCTGGTGCGTGGTCGTCCACAGGGATTTTCTCAGGCACTGGTATAAATTGGGCAACGATTTGCCCCTTTGGCAAAAAGAAGGGTGGATGAGTGCAGCGCGCCAGGAGAATGAGGTTCTCTGGACCACCCGGGAAGGTGATCGGAAAAATCTCAGTCTCCAGGGTTGTGTGTTTGGTGTCCCCGATGGCGATGTACTTACTGGCACGTCCGGTGTCCATCATCTTTACCTCCAGTGGGTCCACAGCTACTACCGTCCAGTGCTGGGACCGGAAGAGGATGTCTCGTACAGTTACCAAATGTCTCGTTCGGTGGATAGGCCATGTCCGGTTCAAGTTCACCCCCCTCCGCGGCACCTGCCCCATTCTTTGCTTTGCGCGAGGAAGGTTCGCGCCGCGCTCTTAGTTTTTTTTTATTAGAAACTCCCTCTCCCCCTTTTCCCCCCACGCCGTTCCCCGCAGGTCTGTGGCAGGGATGAGCGGCAGGGCAATCTCGGGCCATGTGCCCCAGCTGCCCACAGCGATAGCACTGGAGAGGCCTTCCAGATGGTGGTGGAAGTTGGCCTGGCGGGTGCTGGGTCACTGCTGCAGTTAAAGTCCTCCTCATTGGCGGCGGTGGTGCTGCCTTGGACGTCCCCACCAAGGGCACTTTCTTCGTGCACGCCTCGATGAGGACATCCAATGAGGGTGGCGGGTACAACGGGAGGCTGAAGATCACCTGCTTGCATATCTCATTTGCATTAGCCTTGGCTGTTTCTAAGACTAATTGCTCCTGCAGCTCCGGTTTTTCCACCTGCTTTTCAATTTGGATCTGCAGTCGATCTACAAACTTAACGAATGGTTCATGGGGAAGTTGTTTTATGTCAAGGAAATTGACAAGGGGTTCCTCCTCCGGTAAGGTGTTAAATACCTTCTCTGCGGCCTCTGTTACTTTCACCAGGACAGGCCAGGGTAAGACCCTGGCCTGCTCCTCAGGTTTCACCCAATTCCCCTCATCGCACAAGTGATCTAACGAGAGGGGGTTTTTGTCTGCGTCAACCGCGGACTCCTTGCTGCGCAAAAGCTCAGAAAGGACAGTCTCACACAACCTCTTCCACCCCTGTTTCCACAGTTTGTACTCTGCCGGGGAAAGGAGGCAGGCAAATTTAGGTCATGGGGGACCATCTCGTTTGTGGAGAAGGTGGCTCTTAGTAAGCCTTTAAAGTACTCGCTTCTCCGGCCAAACTCTTTCTGTGCCTTGCACAGCTCCCTCTTTGTTTGGAAGGAGAAGGGCTCCCATTCACGGTATCTCCCTCCCCTTCCTCTAAAAGTAACTGGTGCAGCAAAGGGAATAACAACCTGTTCCGGGTTCTGGTTCCCCAGCCTGTCACTTCCAGTCCCCGAAGCGTGGGAACTGGATGGAGAGGCGTGGGAACCAGAAGGAAGGGCGTGGGAACCAGGAACCAGAAGGGGCGGGGCTGGAGGACCAACAGAGCAGGAGGGCTTAAGGGAGGAGCAGCGGCAGGAAGGGGTGGGGTTTTGGGAGGTAACACTTTGGGGACACACCCCCAAGGAGGAGGAACAACCCAAGGGGAAATGGGAGGGGTCAGGGTAGGATGGAAGGGAGGGGCTAGGGAGGAAGGGGTTGGTCATTGAGGGAAGGAAGGGATTCTGGGAAGGAGCACAAGGGAGGGGTCCGACCATGTGGTCCCTGCCATCTTGTGTCCCTCAGGGGCCATTTTGAGGGTCAGGCAAGGTATGGGGAGACATAGGGGAACACTGGGGATAAGGGAAAATAGGGGATCCAGGGTTCTGGGGAAGTAACTGGGGATCATTAACTTTATCAAACTGGGGATTTGCAACTTGGAAAGGGGATAACTTGGGATTGTCAACTGGGGAAGTAGGGGAACGGGTAAGGGCTCCGACAGCTTGGCCAGGGCTACCAGGGCAAGGGTTCTGAGGGAGGCTTGGAGAGCCAGGGAGACTGCTGCCGACTTCGGAGCCCTGCGTTCTACGGGTTGCTCCGCAGGTCTCCCCCAACTTAGGAACAAGGGATGAGGAGCATGAGGATGGGGAAACTGGGGAAACTGAAGAAACTGGGGAAGGCTGCATTGGCTGCCTCTGCATTCCCCCTTTTTCAATTAGGGTAGTCTGAATTAAAACGGAAAGTAGGATTAATTTGGCAGCTGTTTTGTCCCCCTGATTCACTAAAGCCATTAATTTGGACCCAACAGAATTCCAAAATGACACAGCTAACATTTTGAGGGGACACATGGGGAAAATGCAGGATCAGCCAACGTACCAGCCTTTTAACCAACCCACGTGAAAACTTGCGATTCCCACCCTCGAGGATACCCACAACTTGGAAGTAAATCCCCCGCTGCGGAGCCGACAAACGTGCGCCCATCTTCTACCCCCCTCGGCTCCGCAGTTCCACCGCCTCCCAGCAGCAAACGTAAACTTAACTAAAAATGAGGGTCAGGACCCGACTCACACAACACCTCCCCTCCCCGGGGGAGTACACAACACACAAGGGGGACTCACACACACCCCCCTTTCCCCCATTGGGGAAACTCACCGGGTCCTGACTTGGGCTGTGGAAGACGTCCGAGCCCCAGAAGCGGTCTCCTGCGCACTGGAGGTTGTCGCTTCTTCCCCGGGAGCGCTGCCGGACAAAAACTGACCTGCTACAACCGGGGTAGCTGCCGCCCACAAGTCTTTGTAATCCACACACAGGATCAACTCCTCCAAGGGTCTCCACGAGCTGCAGAGGCCCCACGTTGGGCGCCAGCTGACACTGCCCCTGCTGCGGCCTTTCTTGCCCTGGCTAGCTCTGCCTCACTGACTGCTGGCAGCATCAGGAGTGGGGAACGACCTGGGAGCTGTTTGTCCCAGACCGAACCTTCAGAGCCTTTAAGCCTTCAGGCCCTGCGGTCTCAGCGCATCATGGGTGCTCGGTGGAGGAATGGAGGAGGCTCAGAGTCCAAGAATCTTCCCAGAAACCAGGTTTATTGTGGGAACAGGAACAGTGGACGAGGAAGGGACTGGAAAGGTCAAAGGCAGGACAGACTGCGCATCGAACTCTTCCGTGCAACTCAGTTTAAAGGAGGGAGGGTACAAACTCAGGAACCAATCAGGGTAATTCATGGGAGGAGTCAGGGGGGAGGGTTCACAATGCTGGGGACCAATAGGGGTAACATTTGGGAGGGGTGGCAGTCACAATGCCAATGGGGCCTCGAGTGAGGGATGAAAGGCAGGGAACATACTAGAACCATGGGCTGGGTTTACAATAACAGACAGGGGCTTGGGGCAGGCCGAGGGTGATGGACAGGGAAGGTTCGGGAATACAGGGAGGGGTTTACAAAATTGACAAGTGGGGCAAAACCATTACATAAATGCGAGGGGAATAACAGGGACGAACCAACAAACTATACAAATAAAACTAATAAACTGCCTGCAACACTCAGGAATCTGATTTCTAATTGTCAGAGCCCATCTTGACAATAGTTCCTCCTAGAATTCTCCAAAAAGATGCTATATTCTATCCCTCTTTGCTCCAGATGGGACATTGAAAGTTCTTAAGATAAGAAATATTTCAGCCTAAGAGCAGTAAATTAAAAATAACATCTCTGAGTACAACAGCTTGTGTGATGTATTGAAAGACGGACATTGCAAATAAGAAAAAAAAGAAACCCACAACAACCAGAGAGTTATTTATATTTTATGCTATTATTGAAAGTTAAAAGTAGTGAAAAAAATACAACTTCTTTTCTGCTAGTAATCATGCAAAATTTAGTGGCCTGCAATATGTGCCCAAGCAGAATTTTGATGGAATCACAAAGAAAAACCTTGGTTCAAGCTCTGAACCACACAGGAAAATAAAAATTGCACATGCTAGTGAGCTCCTTTGTGTGCTTCTGTCATTTCAGGACTCATCAATGATCTTTCTTTAACACTGAAGTATTTTGGTTTACTATACAATTTACTATTGGTTTCTGTACAATTCAATTAATACAATAATTGTACAATATTGTATTAATTGTACAATTATAATTGTACAATTGTACAATCTGTACAATACAATTAATAATTTCTAATCTATTTTCTAGCCTTCACCTTTACTAAAATTAACTCCTCACAGTCATTTTTCATGAATTAGCATTTTCTGCATGTTGTTTTGAAATTCTACTGTCAATCTATCCCTGATGGAAAATCATAAATAGTTAGAAAATGATTGGCAGCATGCTTAAAAGCATCACCTACATTCTCAACTAATTAAAGATCTTGGTTTTGACCTGCTTTTTCTTTGGTTAGGACTGCAGGGTAGCTTCGGAACAAAAATAATGAACTTCAAACCATTGTGTCCAAAGAGTACAGAAAACTAAAGCCATAATTTGGAACTGAAATTTCACTGTATTATGTCTGTGCATCTTTTCCTGGAATTAAAATTACAAAAAATACTTAAGTTCTACATTTTGTTACAGTTTTAGGGTATCTTTGTGTTTTGTTTTGTTGGGATTTTTTAAAGAATTCCAGGTCCAAGGACTGTGGTTTTGGTGGCCATGCTACCAATATTGAAGGATTAGCAGAAAAGGCAAGGGAAGCAGCATTTCCCAGTTTAAAATGAAAAATGCAGCTGAGAAAAGGGTTCATTAATATTGCCTATAGAGTCTACATTATTTAAGAGAATGTTCCTGAAAACAATTGTGCTAATGTACATTAAAAAAAATATTTTGTGGCTATTTTTGTAACACTCTAATATGCACCTTTATTAGTGAACCAGTGAAAACTGGGAGTAAGTTCTGGATCAACCATTATTTCTCACTGGTATGCAATAGCTGGTAAGTACAAAATATATCAGGCCAACAGTTTCTATGTCAAAGGATGATTTTACTCATTTTGTTCCTGATTTTCAATCAAATAATTTATTCTCCTTGTTTACTGAGAGCACACACTATTCCATCCAGAAGTAAATGAATTCAATTTGTTTGATGTTGGAATAATTCAGATTTCTTGCAATTTTGTTGCTTGCATCCTGCTTGCTTAAGTGCTCTTTTGAAGCTTAATGGAGACACTTTTCCATTTTAATTACTAATATCTAATCATGTTTTATTCACATGCAGAATTTTCTCTCAGTAAATGTTTCTCTACTTAGTAAATAATATAATTAATTTACTTATAAGTGGATCTAGAAATGGAGGGGAATTTTCTTTCCTTGTTACTTAAAATCCCATTTCCAACACCCATTCCATGTATATCTGTTGGTTTCCACTGCTGAAATTTGCGAGTTCTTCTCAACTTTTCCAAAAGTGCTGTATGTACTAGCAAGATGAGACAACAGGAAAAATGTTATTGGAAAATATATTTGATACAGCAGTTGTTAGTGTGTGAGGGAGATTGAGATAGCAAGATTACAAATAAGGTGAAGGAAGGTAATGATATTTCAGTGTTAGTGTCATGGTAAAGGCCATTATATATATATATATTTTTATTAGCTATTATATGATCTTCTGTGTCAGTGGGAAAACCAAGGCACATTTCCCAGTTGTTCTAGGATGGATGAAGAAATCTCCCTTATTTAAACTTCCTCAGCCACTTTGCTGCCATGAAAAGGATAATTTGTGTCAAACAAGCATTTTGGGGAGAAAAAAAAAATTGGTTTTATTGGAAAACTCCTATCTCTAAGAACTCAATTTAAAATAAATATATTTTAACTTCAAATAAAGTGGACGGTTACATATATTTCTCATCTTAAGCATCCAATAAATATCTAATTTGTCCCCTGAACAGTTTTCTCACTGTAGGTAAAAATTACCTTGTTTCACAGAAGGAGAGAGGAGAAACAGGAACATGGGGATTATACAATTCATTGAAGGTCATGCACAGAGCCTGTGTCAGAGCCAACAGCGCAAGGCTTTGTTTCATAATCCATTATCACCATCACAAGACCAGCTTCTCTTCATCACTACTCAAAGGCTGGAAAAAATATGCTATGGAAAAATCTAATTTTCTTAGCCTTTTTTATTTTTTTTTTTTTTCCAAATTTCCGTCTGTAAGTTAATGAATCATTTGGATTATGCAGTTCCATAGATGAGCTTTATAGAGGATTCAGAAGCTGTTTTCAGAGCCTATTGTCAAATAGTGCCTTGAGAGCTGTGTCCTACCATGCCCTACCCAGCATTTCTGATGTGTTCCCCCTGGCCTAGAACTATGGTCATTCCTAATTATTGTGGGTTTATGATAGCAGGTTTTAAATATTAAAACCCCTTCACTCAGCTTGGACTTCAAAATTGGTTGAGAAAGTTTACAAACCAGTGTCTCTGAAAAACAGACCATATTTATGTATTTAAGCACAATTTGGCAAAAGCAGGAAAATCCCACATTAGCCACATAATTAAAATTCTTAATCCTTATATAATTTAAAGTATTAGGTGAAAAATGAGGTTTGACCCTGCTTTTTCCATCCTGTAACGGTACCTAGAAATGTTGCTTGGGTTTGGTGGAGTGAAGATGTGTAACCCATATGACTTTCTATGATGATTAGAAAGGAAAAAAATATAAAAAGCTACTTTAAAAATGTACTGCAGGCATAGTTTTATTCTTTAAAAGAAATTATTTATTCAATATCCTTTTAGTTCCACTGGATTCAGGTCTTAACACAACTGACAATATTGGAGGCTAATTAAGTTGCAGTCAGGGGCTATTTTAACTTGGCTTAATGTCTCTGATTACATGGAACATATTTGTAGAGAAAAGCCTATTTCTGATTTAAAGGGTGTAATGGAACAAATAGGTGTTATATAGTATTCCTCCTCAAGGTAAACTGGAATGGATAATTTAATTTCCAAGGCGACAAATTATCTTATCATGAGCGAACAGGCAATTTCTTCCCTGCAATAAACTAAGTAGGTACAGACAGCTCTAACCAGATGAAATCATTATCCTTTTTAAAGCAGAAGCATTGAATAGAAGTAATTTTCTCAGCCTTAGTTTGAGAATAGAAAGTAGCTCTTGTAAACACTGTACAATGTGGTCTTAGGTAAGAGCAACAAGTTTAACCCTTTCAGTGAGGAATGAGAAACAGATATTATAAAGATAATGAAATTTAAATAAAAAGAAGCAATTGCATGCATATGTATAGCAAAATTAAAAATTCAGTGGAAGGTAGAAATAGTTAAGAAACAAAGGTGATATATCCATCATGTATTTTGAAAGTTCACAGAGATCAGAGTAATTTGTATGATTCTTAGTGGAAAAGAACAAAACTGAATTTTACAGAATAGAATAGCAATATATTACTAGGTTGTGTATTTCCGTGTGAAGTGTAAAGGCGCAATTATGTGTGTACCAGTTCACTCTCCTCTGGTGCTTTGCAGTTCATTCCATGTTACAGTAATAATGTGTGTGCACACGTGGACACATACGCACAGGTTCATAAGCTGCCCTGCTCTGCTTGCTACTTGGAACAAAAAATGACACTTTCATAAGTATGTCAGTTGACTTGGGCCAAAATTAAAAGTGAAAATAAGTTTTCCCACATTTTGAAAAAATGACAATTTTAACACAGTTTTTACACAATTTGTGTTATTTGCCTTTTCAGGGCAAATAACACAAATTTCATGCCCTTTGTACATGCTTTGTCACTTTTTTTTTTTTTTTTTTTTTTTTTTTTCCAAAAGTGATTCCTAGGTAGAAATTTAATTTTTAAAGAGGTCAGGTCAATGTCTACCTTGTCGGTAGTAATGGTATCTTCTGGAATTTTGGGAAACAGAGCTGAAGATGAGGATGATTTCACCAGGGTTTTTTTCCTTTACTTGTACAAAGAAGTGGGAAATACTTCCTTGTCTTTAGAGGAATGAAGAATATGTGAAAAATATGAAGAAGAATATGTTTTTTGGAACAAATTCTTGACTATCTTGCCAGTATTATTTCTTTAGGTGTTGAAGTCATTGCTATATATTGACTTCCATGGTCTTTACTATCTCACTGCTAGACACAGAGACAAGAAATTAGCAGGGTTTCTATCCCATGCTGCCAGCATTAGGGGCCCAGATGTGCTGTTTTAGACATGAAACTTACCTAAGTGCTTTCTGGATCAGATTTTTCACCTAGCTTAATTTTTTTCCTAGTAGTAGAAGAAACTACTTCCTGCTAATGTTGTGTTTTCCCTCTCTCCCCAAAAACAAATGAGGAATCAATGGAACAAGGGTCCTGATTCCCTCCTTGGCTTGCTGCTGAGAGATGAGGCATCACCACCATATTTATGTGAAGTATTAATTCTAAACAGTATAAACTCTTCAACAAATCATGCTTATCATCTTAAAGTGGTCTTTCTACTTAAGAATGTTTTAATTTCTTTTGATGTTAACAGAACATACTTCCAGAACACCTGGAATTTTCAGATGCATTTAGTTGTTTATATATCTGTCACCTATTTGGGTAAAACTGTTAAAAGAAAGTGAAAATAGTGTTCTTGGGATTGCAGGGCATTTGCCTTAATGTACATACTGTAGCACAAATAACATTGTAATATGCAAACAATAGATAGGTGTGATCTAATTTTTCTAATTAAAAAGGACACTTCTCTAATTTTATTTTTTTCTTGCACTATATTTACAGGGTTTAAATAAGATCAAAATAAGAAACATTAATGTGAAACCCAGGAATCTGTTCTTACATGGCCAGTGAATTATGTTGATAAACCTTGATCACATTGGTCATGTTGAAGGCCACGGGTAATGGTACTGCATTGGAAAGAAGGAGGTTTCTTAAAAGTAATATTGTACCAAGCAAAAGAAAACATACAGAAACCATCCCCCAAAGACTTGAAGCTGATAGTTCAATTCAGAGTTACATACATGGGCACTCCAGCTAACATGTCCAAGCAGTTTGAAATTGTACTTTTTATACTGTACCATCTCTGGGTTGTAGCAACCTCTATAAACCTTTGTGCACTTTGAACTGAGTTATGAACAGTTGTTGACTTCATGTTGCCGTCTCTGAAAGGTTCTCTGGGTTTATATGATTGATGTAGCAATGTTGTTTTTTTTTTTCTGAAAGCAATTTGAGATACCTTAGAGATGAAAGATTTCTATATAAAGCCTCATTTTGTAGTCTGTTTCTTCCTCCTAACTCAAGCCATTTCCCAAAAGTAACAGATCTTGTCATTTCCAACCATAAAATACTCTAAATATCAGGAATAAATAAAAGAATTTATATTTAATTAGAGAGACCACTATGTTCAGAGATCTCATGTACATTGCTAACACATTAGCTGAAGGAAATAAAGAGATCGTTCTCTTGAAAAATTAAATTTGACTTCTGTAGCAAGTTTTTTTGACTGAAAATGCCAGTGTTCTCGCCCTCCATTTTTTTCTCAGATTCAAAATGAAAGGTAACCCATTTGTTACAAAGTTCCCTAAAGATGTGATTTTTTTAAAAGCTAAAGATCTTTACATTAGGGTTAGGGTTTTACTGTGACAAGTGAAAAATATATGCTAGCATATTTCTAGATTGGGAAAATCTAGATTTTCGGATTGGGAAAAGGTGGTGAACACCACCAAAATTACATTAGCACCCACCACTTCTGGAAAAGTTCAGGTCCAGCAGTATCTTTGCTTGGGGCTCTGTTACCTTCTGTCCTCAGAACTCTAATACATCCTTGATTTAGGATTTGGTGCATTAGGTTTGAAGGGCAGATATTTTCATAAAGCACAGAGCTCTTTACAGCTTTTGTTACCTTTTCTTTCCACAATGAAAAATGCATTTCTCTTGTAGGTACATGATGACATTATTCTGGAAAGATGACATACTGGTTTTGCATAGTGATTTACATAAAAATGAAAAAAAGGTAATGTAATGCCAAAATGAGGGTTTTTTTCCTATGTGTCTCTGAGGAGAAAACAGTGGCATTGACTGATGCAATACTGTGAGCATTCCGCACAATTCCTTTTTTTAATCCTTTTACTTTAAAAAATGAAAAATGAAATGATCAGAATCAGCAATATCTGCACGGTGCAAATACACACTGATGAATTGACACTGCTAATCAAAAATGTAAAGTTTCTTCTATGCAAGTGAAATATCACATCGTCTTTTAACCATAATAATGGCTCAAAGTACATGTTTACTGAAATTCTGGTAATGTATTGTTCTAATTTGGACTGGGGGAGACTATACTTAACCACTAATACAACAATAAACACTGTGGAGCTTTGGACCAACAGAAATAAAGACCAATATTGATCACTACTGCTGACTATTTTCATGGTAGGTCTTCATTTAAGTAATTTATAAGTTATCTACATTTAATCATTTTGGCTGGAAACAAACATGCTGAAAAACAAATGAGATCACTCAGTCAAACCAGCAAGTTAAGAAATTTTACCTTGCAAAAAATGTAGTTTGCAGGTTATAAAAGTACTCAAGGTCACTTTTAAAAAATTTTACGGTGATTACAAGGCAAAAAAGAAAAATTTCTTTTCAAACATCAAAGTGGCTGACTTTTTGAAATGCTTGTTTGACAATTTGTTTTGAATCATTTTAAGGACTGAAAAAGACAGTCTTTAAAAATATTGTGAATGCATTTTTATGAGTTAAATCAGCTTATTTTTATTTTGGACATGAAACAATCTGAGGAGGTAGGGGAAAAAAGGGTTGACCTGAAAAGGAGGGGTTTTTAACCTTAATAAGAAACAGCAGTCATTTGTCTTACAATGAAGTGTATTTGCCTTAAAAAAATTGAATTATTTTCTTGTTACTGTATTATCAAAGAAAGTTGGGTAAAGGTGCTATCCTTTCATCTGTCACAGATTCCTTGGGAAATGCTGAACCAGACACAGATACAAAGGCTTTTTTCCCTGCACTGGAGACCTGATATCTGTGTGGGAGGGTGGCTGAGCCTTCACTACTGCAATTGCTGTCCAGGAGAACTGTATTTATGACCTCTGGATATAAAATGATTCCACATGCTGCAAGAAATTATCCTATTTCACTTATTTTGGGCACACATATTTAGCATCAGCATTTTTATTTTAATGTTTTTGCCCAGTAGTTTCTTGTTTTTAAAGTGGTTGCAGTGTTAAGAGCTGTGTCAGTGTTGGTGGGTATCATCCACAATGCAACTTCAGCAAGCTCCTGAGCTCTCTGATGCCAGGTCCAGCCCAGCTCCCAGAGCCTGGCTTCCTGCTGGGTAGGCTGTCACCAAAATGAGCCAGCTCTGGGCTCTCCCTGCCTGCCCTTCAGGTTACTTACAGACAAGCAAACAAACAAACAAATAAATCCCTTCATGTCACCCCTGGGTAGGTAAGAAATCTTCTGGAGCTGGTGGCTGCTTCTCCAAGCTCTTCAAGAAGATGAACAAGTGCTGTTGAAGCCTCCACAGAGTCTGAGTAAGATGCATAGCCCAGTTTCTCCGAAACTGAGGCATTATGTGGATACTTTTAAAGGATTGTATTATCACTTTCTCTATTTCTTTCCTCTCAACACTTGCCTTGACCATCTTTTGAACACTTTTTTCCCAGATACACGAACCTCCTATTGGACAGGAATTGCCCCATACCATTAATAAATGTTGTTGGAAGAATAGCACACGTTAATGTTGATTAAGCAGTCAAATGCTACAGAATAAAGAATTTATCGTCCTTGTTTCTGTAGTAGTTAAGGATATGAAAAACAATACTGAATAGAAAAAATAAAAGAAGAAAATGAAAAGGCTTCTCCAGGTGTGCGCCATCCATCCTCTGTGCTGAAGGAGAGGTTTCCCTTAGGAGAATGTGAGTGAAGCCCAAAACTGAAATCCATATGCATGTGTTAGTAGAGATGGGAATATGTTTATGTGCAATTTTAATTCTGATGTTTCCTATCTCATAGCATATAGATTTTTTTCTCAACAGTGAAAAGTTCGTTTAATGTTTTTGCATCTGTAAGTGTGTTTAGAATAACTTGCTAATGTGGGACAGGGGGCTGCTGGGAGAGACAGGCTGTGCCCCTGTAATAGGTATGCAGAGAATCTAATCTGGATAATTATGTGTCCACATAATTTAAGGTTAATAATTATCATTTACCCAGTGAGGTTTCAATGAATTTTTAACGAAGGTCATTGATGCTCAGTTTATCAAGCGGATTAGTTGTGTTCCCACCAAAAGGGTGAAGATCATAAGTAGTTCTAACACTGATTACCAGGACCTCAGGGCTTCATTTGCTTGCTTTACTTGATATGTATCCTGTGAACAGTGCAAATGGAACTTCATTTTCAGTGTCTGTGTATCTGTGAATTTTCTGGCACCATACATCTTGGTGGTCTTTATTAATTTATATAATTCCACTAGTGAAGTTTCACCAAGAGCAACTGAAAGGTTCTAATTATTTTGCACCAGATTTTTTATCATATTCTGTGCTCGTGTAATTACCTCAGATTTACTCCTCTGTAATTGAGATCACAATTTGACCCAATATGTTAATGACTATAAAGGAATATGAAAAATAATTAAACCATTTAATGAATATTTTCAAATAGAGTCACCTACTTACTCATACACTTAGGCAAAAGAGTGTCTGATTTGTTTGATACAGGTGAGTACTGAATGTCCATGGGCAGAAGTCAGCTTTAGTATCCCTACCTGCTGTTAGAGAGAATTTTTCATATGGAAATAAAATGTGGAAGAGAGGAATAAGCAGATTCTTGTTGGCAATAATGAAATCAAAATTGAAACTGGAATAGAAATTTGGCAGCTGGAATTCATTTCACACGAAATAAAGCTGCCAGATCTCACCAGTTCACAAGTGACAGCAATGGTAAAAAGTAGGCAAGATTACTCTGGGGAATTAAGGGACATTAGACACACATACACTCTGTGATGTACAGGTGCTGAAATACCAGCTGTCCATTCCAGGTGTTAAAAATGGTCCAGTTCTGGTAGGAAATCATAACATCGGTGACAGCAATGCAGTTCACAGGTAAAATTCTGTAACCTGCCTGGTACAGCAGAAGACAAAAGCCTTGGAGCAGTAAACTGCCAATTTCTTCCACCTTCAGAGAGGTGAAATAAGTTTCAAATTCTGGTCCATGATCTTTGGACAATTTATTTTTTCTTTTTTTTTTTTTTGCAATTTTTTGAATGTAAAAGATAAAACTAACTTGGAAAGGAAGAAAGCAGAATTCCAGAATTTTCCTTTCTATCCAAATAACCCAATGTTACCTGTAGTTTTGTCTCTTTTTTGTTCTTCTCCTTGTCCACCAGGAATACTGCACTCAAGGGAAGAGAACCTCTGGTTTTAGTCCAAGTAGACCACTTACTTGTATCTCCTACTAAACTGGGAAAAAATAGTTTAGAGGTGGTCTTGGGGGGGTGCTTGTGTACAGGTGTCACATCCACTGCTCTTTTTTTAGGGAATTAAACATCTACCTCTTGAGGATGTTTGTGGGGCTTTGTTTCAAGAAAGCATAAGTTCATTATGTGTGAAGATACTGAAATTGTGGTGCGTATGATCACATGCTTTGTATAAAACTAACTTGTCACACTCCTGATAAATAAGATAATAGTTACGAATGTTGAACAAAATAAAGAGGTAGCTACTCAGTTTCAAAACCTATATATTGAAGTATATTTATTAAGGAATAAGGTATTGAGTCACAAATTTGGTCAGCTCCAACCATATAATTCTGCTCTTGATGTCAGGGGGTTGTTTCAATTCTGTTGTGTCTTGTCGGAGTCACATAGAAAGTCTTTTTCTGAGCTGAGACCTGAAACTGGGATTTTTATCGCTTCCGACACAGGCCTTCTCCAAAGACTGTGGATTCCTCCAAAACAAAGATTGTTGCCCTTCTGCTCTCATGTGCCTCCTGATGCCCTAGAGAAAACAGAATTTTTGTGTTTTCTTCTACTTATTTGCTATTCATAATTTGTCCGTGTGTGTGTGTGTGTGTGTGTGTGTGTGTGTTGTGATGTTTTGAATTACATTTAGTATGAGTTCAGAGGTTGGTAGTCCTTTGCAGAAAACACAATATAGTTTTTCTGGAAAAGTTCCTGCTGTTTTTTTTTCACTTTGCTTCCTTTTGCCCTATAGCCATGTTCTTTATGTTCTGGCTCAACAAGAATTGTTACTTGAGATAGCTCAATGAATTAAATATTATTTTTTTCTTTAACACAAATATCCTTTAGAATCACAGAATCACATTTGTGGTGTATTGTGTTGTTCCTAGAAGACTGGATTACAAATCTACAAGTATCACTAGCCAGGTAGTAAGTGTTTGGAAAATGCCCAGCAACTTAAAATCCCCCAGTTTAATAGATTGCAAATTAGAAAAAAGAATACATTGATCAATCTTTGCAAAGATTGGTGCTGAATCTCTGCTGCTCTATTACTCCCACAGAATTATTTCACAAGACATCAGTCAGGGTGATCTATTCTTTGAAACAACAGGGCTCATCCCTTAGCCTTAACAATTAAACAAAATCAAAAAGGGAGTCTGAGGTGGAACACCAAGGGCTGTTTCCTTCAGTTTTCCTCTCTCATTCTTCTTCTGCTATGTGAGGCTCTGTGATTAAATTGCAGGCTTGGGAGTCTGACAATTTGTGCTGCATTCACATTTCTGCCACAAAGTTGGCATTGCAGGATGTATGGCTTAGCTCATGGACATTTTTTCTTATAAATATGTGAACATTACAATGTTTGCAATTGCATATCTAAATTATGCACATGGACATAACAGTGACCATACACGTAAATGAGATATTTGCAGATGTAAATAGCTACTTATGCACATAACAGGCCAACAGAAACACACAGTTGTTGTAATTATACTCATAAAATATATGAATGAATGAACAGGCACGTTATGAAAATCAGACTGCTGGCCAAAAAGATCCTATTAATATTATTATCCATCATGAGGCATGGCTTATTACTATTTGTAATGAGCTTTAACATTATTAAATGGGAGGTGCTAAAGATCAGCAATTTTTTTATCTGTGCCTGGAGAGTTAATTTATTTCATAGATTTCTCTGTTTGGATGATCTTGATAATCTACTAGTTTTTGCTTTGTTCACACTTTCAGAATTTTGTATCACAGGGCTGGAGAACCTGGGTATATGTGCATTGTTATCCTACAGTCCTCAAAAGGGAAAGCAAGAGTGTGGAAATAAAATGCAGTTTCTCTTTCAGTGTTTTTAAAACCTTCCCTGAGCCATGCTGTGCTCCAGCAGGCAGGATGTGCCCGGATGTGAAGGATATTTGTTTGTTTTGTACCTTCACAGTCATCCTTCAGGTGCTTTGTGTACAGCCTAGTGGGCATGATAAAGTAGCAACAGGGGAGCAAGCAAAGCCAAAAGCAGGATGTCAGAAAGAGCTCTTTAAAGTCAATGTTCAGGTGGCTGAAAAATTGAACATCCTCTTTGGAGCTTGTCTTTCAGGAGAGAACCCAAACCAAAAGCACTCTGCCTAGGAAACCATGAAGCGCTGCCAAATACTGCGTCTAACTAATTGCACAAGGGAGGCCTGTCCACCCGAAGAGAGTGTCAGATCAGGGGATTTAAACCATCTCTGTGCCCAGCTGTGTATTCTAAACAAGTACAATTCATGAGGCAGAACTTCCAGAATATCATTCCTCTCTCAGCCCATGGGCTGCTGTGTCCTACCAGAGAGTGATTGAGGATCGGTTGTGGCTCTCTCGGCTTCTATCGGGCCCATTTCTTTCAACAATTGCAATGGAAAGATAAATATCTCTTTTGTCACATGTTCATTCAATAATGTCAAATTACAAGCAAATGTAAAAGCAATTATCCAGGAGAAAATAAGGCAGCTGAAACATAAATATTTGTTTAATACCATGAATTTTTAATGATGTATTCTCAGTTCTTTTGGATTAGGGCTGTATTTCAGGACAGATCTGCAGACCTGCTGCTACACCCTGTCTATCTGGCCTGCTAACTGCTCACATTGGAGGAGGTGGGAAGTTTTTTAGCATCTCTCTGTAGGGAAATGGTGTGACAGAAGGATACATGCTTGGATCTTTCCTGAGAGAAACTGAGGTTCACCCAAATAGTGACAAGCTGAGCAATTTTTTCCCGGGAGCCATAATACAGATGTATCTGTAATGATTTCCTCAATTACGAATGCAAGCAGACTTCTTTTTACATTGAAAGACTTGGAAACTTCCAGAGGACGTCTTTGTTTTGGATTTGAATGTTTGTAGCTAGAAGTATGTAAGAGGTAATAGTTCCCTTCGTTCCTAATCAGTTGTGTTCAAGAGTAATAAACATAGATTTTCTAAATTAAGAAGTAAATATTTGAAAACTGGAAAAGATATTTTATTCAGTTTCCATAAATTCTTCCTTAATAGAAAGCTAACCTGTAAGCTGGTACAACTGTATTTCACCTGTACAACATCTCCAGGCTATTTATTTGTAAATAAGAAACTTCCGGAAGTTGACTTTAATGTAAATATTTTTAGTATTTTTTTCATTCTTTTTGCAAGAAGACATATGGAGTTCATTTGCTGTAATATAAAATATTACAGTTGCATGGAAGTAAATGAAAAGAGTATTATAATGATCTAATGAATCTTAAACCCTGTTATAACAGCATTTGGAGGGTATTGGGGTTTGTCTTTATTTTGATATCTTGGGGTTTTTTTCCTTTTCCAGTGTCTGTGAGTGAACCTCTGATGCCTGCACTATGTAGATACCACCTTACTATTTTAATATCACATATAAAATTATATTTCTGCTGGTAAAATGGAAAGAATTTTTGCGATGAGGGCACTTGCATCCTCATATTAGTTTGAACTGAGACATTAATAAGTGAACCCTATAAATAGCATGGGAAGCAAAAATGTTAAAAAAAGTTGTTAAAGATTTAGCTGAACCAAGTAAGAAGAATATGGTTTCTCAGTTAATCTCCAGAGAACAGCTCTTTCATTTAATTTTGGAATATTCAGATGAATTTTAAGTTGTCTGTAACTATATCTCCACAAAATGCATCCTACTCATTGATGCTAATGGAATCATTTGGAAGTCTGATAATTTTAGGTTTATCTGATAATTTTATAAACTTAGTTTGACTTGGGGTTTGTGCTCGCATTAGAAGTTGTACAGCTACTAAAAATAAATGTGTAATCTTGTGATAGGAAATCTTCAGAAATTTAGGAGATTCAGATAAACTGTGCACTACTCTCAGCTCATTGGAATCCCAGTGAATCTTCCCAGGCTGGAAAGTCCTATAAAAATGTGAGAAAGCTAAAAACTAGTGATAGTGAAAGCATAGAATATGGAGGAAAGCTTGCAGTCAGTCCTGCTGCTGACTTACTAAATGACCTTGGGTAAGTCTTCAGATGCTCAGATGAAAGTGAATAAAAATTATTTATCCTTCATTGTCACTTTTTTTCTTTTGCAAGCAAATGGAAACCAGTGTTTTCACCATGGAATTTTCATAAATATACCCCAAACTGCTGCCTTGGTGGTAGGACAGAGAAACTCAGTGCATACTTACTTTTAGGGGCTGGAAATCTCAAACTGATGTCTACCATAAGGTTTTAGGCAGCTGCTCCTCAGTAGTCAAAAGGCCTCTGAGGCTGACTGCCATAGTATTGCTGCTGAGATCAGCGATAGCAGGGTATGAGTGATTAGGAGAACCATCATTGTGCTACATATATTTATTTAACTTTTAGCTGCAATTTAAGCAAGGAATTTAAAAAAAAAAACCCTAACAAACAGACCACAAAACAAAACATAAGTGGATTTTTTTAACATCATAGTGTAGATTCAATTTAGGATTCACTTTGAGATTTATGCCTATGCCTGCAAATCCTTAGGCTACAAGAACCACTGTATGTCTCTCTTGGATAAAACAGGCTAAAATGGAAAAGGGACATAATGCTAGTCTTTTTTCAAAGACCTTTATATTGTCATATATATTTATTGCCATATTTGATAATGAAGAAATTAAATAGATAATGCAGATCAAGTAATTTATTTCTGAAAACTATTTAGTTTAAAGTTTATATTTTATTAGAAATCAGAAAAAAGTTAGAGTAGAAGCAAGAAATAAACAGCAGGATATGAATCTGGTAGACTTTTAATGACAGAAAGAAATTTCAGAATTATGTCTATTTTGCATAAAAAATAAGTGCACCAAAACTGTGTGTCCTAAACCCACGAACTGTATCCTGTGAAATTTATAAGCAACTCTTATTTCTACAGCTCGAGAAAATCTCCAGCACAAATACAAAAGTCTTGTTTATATAATTTCATGAGGTGATGCAATTAAGGTGAAGTGTACTTAGTATAAAGATTACAAATATGCTTCTCTGTGTACATGACACTTTTAAAGGACTGTAACAAGATGGCTAAGTAGCAGACACAGCACCTCTTTGTCTGCATTGCAGTAGTAATTGGCTTAAGAAGCAGACAACAGTAGTGAACATTTGTTTGAGCTCCTCGGAAAATGTCTTCAGCCTTGGCAAATGTATTTGCTCCACAATTCATTTTGTAGCTATTAAACTCAGTCCCATTTGCCTACCAAACCATCATCTCCTTAAGCAGATTATGGTTTATTGCTCCAAACACCAGCATCTGAAGGGGAAGGGATATTTCCATGACGTCACCCCAGTAGGTGGTGACATTTTGAATGCTTGATGACATTTCTTCTTGTAAATAGACAAGGGAAGTCAGTAGGTGCAGCATTACTTTACCTTTTGTAAAATGTCACTGCGCTGAGGAAAGCAAAAGGACTCCTGTATATTATTTTATTGTTTCTGGGAAACAGAAGGAAATTACACCAAAAAGTTCATAGAATCCTATGTAATTCTAAAACTATTTGGTGGGGTTGCTGTAAAGAAATATCATTGAACTTCAATGGCATGCATTGTTAGTTTTTATAATAAATAGCTTTCTTACCTAAATTCATGCCTCTTTACACTTCTAATGCTCCTGACTTTATCCTGTAGAAAGAACATATTTTACAACCTTACCTGTCCTCTCACATTTACTTTAAAAAAAATTCTTCTCTTAACACCTACAAATGCTCCCCTCCTTATCTCTTTTGTTTGCTTTCTAGCATCTGTACTGGTGTGCTGATCATTAGAATAATGTTTTTCATTTAATCCCCTCTCCTTTTTTTATCATTTGGGTCTCTTGGCTCTCACTTGCCTTCACTCAGCTGGCACCCTGGTCCTCACTGAGAAGAGTAATGTCATTGGGGTGCTTGGCCTTAGCACTTTTTCCTCTCCTGTAGACATCTTGGGACTTTTGTGATTACAGATCAAAGAAAAGGGAGTACATTTACTGTGAGTATAGTCTTCCACAAGAGAAAACATGTATGATCAGCAGTGTTACATTTTTCCCTGGAAAGCTGACCCCAAACAGATCTGTGAATCCCACAGAAATTTAAGTCTAATATAAAAACATTTCAGGAATAGTTTGTTGCGGTGTTCTGTGTCTGAAATACTTCCCCTGAATGCCATCTATCTAACCAATCTGAGCTACAAAAAGGTGGTTTTCAGCCAGCTCTGTTTCTGCCAGTTGCTGGGAGCAGTTGGCACCATCTCTGTCTATCTCCTACGAAAAAGCAGCATAGAAAAAGATATAATCAGTATGTTAATAATAATATTTATAGCTGAGCCTCATTAGATGATCATTCCCAGTAGTTTTCCATCAAATTTGAACTCAACCTGCAGACTATTCTGACCTTACAGGACCTCATGTATTTATTTAAGAAATACTTAACAAATTTTATTTTCTAGGATCAGTCTAAAGAATCACTAAGGTAGGTGTGACATATCCTACATTTTCTATATCAACATGCATTTGGAACAGCTGCACACTGCTGAGCTAGGCCAGCAGATCCCACCCAGCAGGTTCTGATGGCTCATCCAGCACTCTTTCATTAGCACCATTGCTCTGTCAGGGTCGCCCAAACCTTCCTGTGCCTTTCTGGGCACCTCTTGAGGGTCTACTGCACAAACTGGTTTTTTGAGCTGTTTGCTGTGATGCTGTTGAGGTCCAGCATTGAGATGCTCCTGTGGACAGCTCTGTGCTACTCAACTCTTACTGACAGACCCTGTGTCGTTATGATTAATACTTCAAGTTCATAATTTTACTCTGTAGTGAAAGGTCTTCTGTACAGTTGATCATAGAGACACCATACCCTTCTCCAGTGCCTTGCCTCTCTCTGCCTAATCAATCCCTATGACCTCAGGTTTTCTTTTACCAACAGGTTGTCTCTGGAGGTTTATTACTTGTTCTCAACAGACCAGCAGAAAACTTTCACACTTCTTATCTTATCCTTATCCTACAATACACAGCAGGTGTTGAGTGTAGTGAATTTGGTTGCTGTCTTGAGGCAAGATGCTGTCTTTCTCAATGCATTCCCTCCTGACTTCAGCATATACCCAAAGGCTTCATTCCCCATATTTTTTTCTTCTCTTTCCTTGATCACTTTTATAAAGTGGTGGTGCTGGTCCATCTGCCTGAATGGAACTTGCCATCCAAAAAATAGACCTCTCTGAAACGGATATAGGAAGATCTTTGGGAAAAAGCAGAGCCAAGTTTTTGGCTACCATCTAGTCATATGATTCTTCCTCATGGTAAATTCACTGTGGAATGTAGAGAAGCTTTTTATATTTCTCAACAAGAAATTGTTCAACACCACTCACAGAAGACAGGGAAGAAATCTCTGGACTGTAATTTAGTACAGTTTAGAAGCCTCATGATGATTAGCACAATTTGTCCTCATCATGTTAAAATGGCTGTGCCATCAATATTAAAAGGGCAAAAATCATCTTCTGAAGATGTGATTCTGTGAGCAAATTTTGCATCCACTCATTTTGAGGGTGTCGCAAATAGATTCACATGTTCTTCTTAAAACCTGAGCAACAGCAGCATGTATTCCTTTTAAAAGAAGCAGGGAGGAAAAAAGTTTCCTCTAAAAAAGGCAGACTAATCTCTTGGAAACTCCTCACTGGAACATTGTAACATTAACTGGCAGTTTCCTCGATCCAGGTAATTTATTCATGAAACTTATGGAGGTTAATCAAAAGTTCATATAATTGTAATAAACAGAATACATAATGGACTAATCATGCAATTCAAGGCATTTTGTAATTTATTTGAAATATCAGATAAAAATAACTAAGAGGTGTGCCAGGAAGCCAGCAAATAATTTGGAAACTGATGAGCGTGGCATACCTGCTGAACTATGAATAGATAATGTAGTGTCTAAAAATATATAGACAAATATAATAAAGCAGAAAGTATTTCAGATGCCTTTATTTATTTATTTTAATTTTATTTGAAGCCTTTAAGAATTGTTTTTAAGCTTGCATTTCTGCATCTTGCACAATCTGGTTTCCAGTTACGCCTTCAGCAGCACAGGTCCGTGGATGGTAGGGATGAACATGAGGATCTAGAAGTGCACTCACCTTACCAGGTATACCCAACCAGCTAAATGGGAATGAAAATGAGCTACACTGGGATCTTAATATATGTACACAAAATGGACATTCATTTGTATTTGTTTTCTCTTTTCCCAAAAAGGATTTGTTAAAGATTAATAAGGACAGAAGCTATGCTATGAAAAGGTTCAGGGTTCAGTGTAAGGTGGCTTGTGGTTATTTGTTTTTAAAGATAGGTCATGACAAAAATATATAGTGTATGTTGCAAACACACAGACAGATAAAGCATGTATTTTATCATAAATGCATAGGTTAAATAGATATCTATATATCTAAAATATCTATAAAATAGAAATGTACATGTATGCACTGAGCACAGAGAGGTGACTGAACACTGACACAGGTTACCTGGAGAAGTTGTGAAGTCTCCATCACTGGTGATGTCCAAAATTCATATGGAAATGGTTCTACTCTGGGCCATGCTGCTTGAATACAATGCCCTCCAGGTGTCCCTTCCAACCTCAATCATTATGTAATGCTATGAAATTCTCATATATGATAAAAATAAATGCTTTAGTTGGAGAAATACAGTATTTAAAAATGTCTTATATGTTTTCATTATGCCAAAAACTTAATTTTTGAATTGGTTTCTTGATAATGATTTGATTTGAAACATCAATTCTTCATTTTGCATAAAACTTAGTAGGGGTAGGTGCTGAAAATCAAAGCATGTAATAATTAATGTGCTATACTGCAGAAGAAATGTGTTTTCTATAAAATAAGATATCTGAAATGAAATGGTCAGCTCTAAAAAACAAAACCCCAAGCAAATGGTGTCAGCTACAGAAAGAGTTAGGAGATAAAATCTGGTTTCCTGAAAAATCATAATTTTCCCAGGACACAAAGTTGAACAGCCTAACAAGGAGATCATACAAAAAGAAATATTAAACATTTCATAGGAAGGCATTTTTCAGACCTTAGTTGGACGACTTTCAACTCAACAGTTGCTTTAATCAGTTTAGTCAATTATATGCAGGGGAATCACTTCAAAAGCACAAGAAAATTTCATGTTATGCCTTGTAAGTGATGAATAACTTCTAGACTCTGTTCCCTTCTTAAACCCATACAAAAAAGATGAAAAGATTAGAACTTTTCATAGCACCCTCACTTTCCAAGATTGTTTTGAAAGCAGTGAGCAAAGCACAGTAGATTTTAAAACTAAAGAAGCTATTGTGCAGAAATTAATTGATGGCCTTGTTTTGACTGTGTTATAGCAGCAGAAGTAATGAGTATAGACCTTGCTTCAGTGTTTTGCTTTCCAGCACATGGCAAAAAAGCCAGTGAGCTGAGTCCTTACAGGTGAATCCTTTTTCTGGAAGCAGTCAGGCTTTTTGAAGTAAGTGGGTAAGCTCCACTCACAGGCAATGTTTATTTTCTTTCTAATAAGCACTTTCAGGCAATCAAATCTTTTTTTTGCTCTGTACATAAGCTCTTTCCTTTTCAGGCAGGTAAACTTTTTTCTCACTCTTATTTCCCCCTGGTAACCAAACATAACCTAAAAGACAAGGACAGATTAAAGTTGTTTGCCCATAAAACTCTGCCACCTTCCTATCCTAGGAAGTTGTCTTGTGACCTACTTCCTTGACACTGTTTGCTATTGAGCAAGGACAAAACCCAAATGTCATTTCACAACATAATCCACTGTCAAAATTGGCACTAGCCAGCAGGCCTGCTGGTGGTAACTCACAGATAACAACTGTGGAGCAGGCATAGCAAATTAATTTTTTCCACAGAATATGGTAAGTCAGGGCTGAAGAGTATTGGGAAAGAAGGGTGGGAGAACTCATGCTGCCTCTGTCATGTCTCATATATTCTAAAGATTTAAGTTTCCAGTACTTGTCAATGACTTGTCAAGTTGGCATTCTTCAAAAACACACTGTTAATTGGTGTCATATAAACATGTAATCTCTATTTTTTACAGTACCATTAGTGGGTTGGTTACTTACCCACTTCTCCATTAACAGTATTAACATATATGTTCTATATTTGTAATGTGACAATCTTAAATGCAGTTAAGGTTCTGAGCAGTAACAAATTCTTTGGAACCCTCATATTTGAATGATTTTAATAGTTAAGTGTTAAATTTTGAAATCTTGAAAATACTTTTTTCAGATTAATATTTTACAGATTAATATCCATCTTTTGAATAAGACCATAGTGTACAGGATTATCCTTTGTAGAGTCCTAAACACATGCATCCTTCTGTTTATAAAGTACATTGTACAGTAACAGTAAATCAAAATCCCTCCAAATATTGAGCCAAGCAAGAGGTCCTTGCAATATCAAATGCTTTGCAAACATCTTTGTGAGACTTCATTCTAAATTATGCCAGAGTAGTAAGGAAAGGTAACTCTGTTTAGGAACACTGGAAGTAGCTGTCTTTAGTTTACATCCTTAAGTTTACCTCCACTGGAGGAGCCTAAAAGTGCAGATGTCAATTTTGAAATTCTATATCATGCAGTAAAATTGTTGATTCATTAGATTTTTGTATTTTAAAAGAAGGCAGAAGACAACATTTTTAAATCATCAACATTATTTCTACTGTATTTGAAGCACTCTTAAGGCTGTTTACTATCATTTATTCCTGAAAGCTTCTCTTTCTACAGATTATGTAAATGCTTTTGATTGTATAGGATCAGCCAGCAGAATCCTATTCTCTGATAGGAGATAGATGCCCTATGTCATCTGCAGACTTTGATAGATGTCACTTAGTATCATGTCTCCATTTTCACATTTACACAAAAACAGGACAAAAGTTAATTTACTTCATGGCTTTCCTGCCTGGCATTTCCTTTGCAGCTCCACACCTTAGCATATTAATATCTATTGAAAATCAGGCAGCATGCCCCATGCCCCATGCAACATGTCTGTCTGTAGGATGCCTCCCGTGCTGAATGGATGGGAGAAGTGCCAGACCCGATGGGCATGACTGGTTTTGTGCAGGATGTCATGATTATCATCTCTGCAGAGCTACAGAGCAAGGCTGTGGGTAACTTGTTGGCTGTCAGCAACACAGGAGAATATTTTCTTTGTACCTACGAAGGCACAGAAGATGTAGCACACCTACTGAAGGACACTATGCATATTTAATTGACCTCCTCACCCAGCAAGTCTAGTATGTCATATTAGCTCTTATTCAGTGCCCTTAACACAAATCTCAGACATTTGTTCTGTTTCGTCCTTAACATTTCATTCATGTGAAGTTGTGGCCTATTGCTTTTAGTTGCTTGCTGCAATATTTTCTATGGATGCAACAGGTGAAAATTAACAATCTGCTGGCTTTTGCAGGTGTTAGATAATGTCTCATGTGGACCTGGTACCTGGAGATAATTATACTGTTTAGTAGATTTACATTGCCTATTTTACTTTGTGTGACCTGGGGAATAATTATATGCTGCCTAGCTCCGTTTTCATACTGTTTTATCAACTATTGCATTTATTTATGTACAATGGAACTACTGGGACCAGTAACTTTTATTTCTTCCATTTATCAAAATACCTAACTAGCATACTCCAACATGAGTCATCATTAAATAATGGTTCAGGGCACTGCTGAGGTTAAACCTAAATCATCATAGTTGTTTCTCTTGCTGAAAACCCCCAAAATCTCCCTTCTGGCAGTGCAAAAGCCTTGACAGCTATGGGCTTAGGTCACACCATTTAGTATCAAGGAACTGTCAGATATTGTTTTCTTTTTGCTATTCTCCTCATTAGTTAAAGCAGATTCTTTCCTGCAATGGGTCTGCATGGTGCATCCTAGCCCAGCACATCCTCAGGAGTGTGATCCCAGGATGATCCACCAGAGTGAAAATATCAGTGCCTCTGTCACAGTAATCTTCCTGCATCCACTTACACAGCCTGGCAGTTCTGCAAGTAGCCATGTTAAAGCAGCAGCTCTCAAATTCTCTTTCCAAGTCTCTTCTGTTGGTAGTGGACCTTGAGGAATTTGGGTTTTTCTGCAACTCAGATATGAATGTAGCATTTCCCTCGATGGATGACAGGTATGTGACAGTAGGTTGTTTGTAGATGGCTTAAAAAAATCAAAGACCCATCATAATTAACAGATAAATAGAATTTCATCTGTAAAAAACAATTTTTATATTGCCTTCATAATCTATTCTTAAGAAAATACAGAATTGAACTGCAGTATTTTAGAGTGTTAGATATTACAAACCCTTCACTGAGTTCCAGAAATGTGTCATTCTTCCACAAAGAGTGCACATATTTATATTTTTGGGTTTGTTTTTTAAAAGACTGAACAGATTTTTGGGATGTAGATAGGTAGATAGATTTTACATAGAGAAATATGGGTAAAAGAGCACTGCAGCACAAAGTCAAACACAGAGATGCTAGAAAATACCAGAACTAAAATCTTCTATTCAAAATATATCTAAGATGCATCTTACTTGTGGTGGTGTGGATGCAACATAAATTTTTCTCTTGATCCTTAATTCATTCAGAATGCTGAATGGGCCATAGAAAACTAAATAAAGTATTTATATATATAAAGTATACAGTAATATAGACAGCAGGTGTCCACTAGTCCACTGTGTTACCTCATGATTTATCCCAGACCTGCTCTTCTGCATGTGCAAGCCTCTGAGTTGCCCTGGTGTCACACTATTAACTAAGACTCAGAACATCTTTATTTCAGCTTTCCATTTCCCTTTTTTTCCCTAAAGCTCTAGTACTGTGTTTTGGGCTTGACTTAGGAGGACTTAATGTGCTTTCCCAAGATCATCACAGCTGTTACTTTCCCTTTTGACTCTCTTATCACACTTTGGGGCAGAATGGTCCAAAGACATCACTCATTTTCCTTGTCCTAATTCTCCTATAATGAAGGGTCTCAGTATTTTATGGGTAAGGAAATTAGACTAGCAACTTAAATAACAGACCAAGTCATTTTAGCATTGCAATTGAAAACCCATCTTCTAATAGTATTGTTGCTGTTGTTGTTGTTGTTAGACTTTTGAATACTTGAAGCTCCTATTCATACCTCCTGATGAGCATCCAGGATCAGATAAATACCCTGTTTGTGATCATTATGAAAAGATTACTGAATAAACTGAGAATTCATGGAAAAATGTAGAGATGCACCTGCAAACCACCATCTCCCTTCTTGAAGTACACTTAATTGTTAAACACATTGGGGTACACATGCTTTGCTACGAATACTGCAGTTCAGACACAGAGTTAACCTTGGTTTTGTGTCCTGGCCACCCAAAAACTGGAGGGAAATAATGTCTCAAAGTCTCTTTGCCTGAAAGCTTTTTGCAGATATGAGGACCTACTTGGAGTGTGTTCAGAGAAGGGCAATGGAGATGAAAGTCTGGAGCACAAGTCCTTGTGAGAGTGGCCAAGAGAGTTTAGCCAGAAGAAAAGCAGGCTGAGGGGAGTCCTTGTCTCCCTCTACAAACACTTCAAAAAGGCTTTAGCAACATGAGGGCTGAAAATCAGTAAAAAATTCTTTACTGAAAGGGTGCTCAGACATTGGAACAAACTGCCCAGGGAAGTGGTACTGTCACCATCCCTGGAAGTGTTAAAAAAACATGTAAATGTGGTGCCTAGGGACACAGTTTAGTAGAATCGTTATGTTAATGGTTGGACTTGATGAATGTGGATGTCTTTTCCAACTACAGTGTTTCTATTATTCCACACTCTGAATGCAGTGATATAGGCTGGTTTTAGTCAATTTTTCCTCATTGTTTGTCAGGTGAGATTCACAGTACAATGCATTACAGTAACCTTCAGGTAGCAGCTGAAGAACCAAAGTGTTATAGCACTGTCTTGAACTGGCTCTGCTTTTTGTTAAGAAGAACTGATGTTCAGAGCAGGAAAATCTTAATCTATGATTCCTATTGTAGTATGGAACAGGAATGCACTAGCACTCTGTCTTTAAAAATACCTTTCACATGGTTTTGTTTTTAAAACAACTGACAATAATAGCCACACAGTTATATATAGGACAAGACCAATGAAACAAAATGGGATTGGAAAGATATGTTTTAAAGTAAATAAATTTTACTGGAACACCTCAAAATTGAAACTAAGTATTTAAAAAAATAATAATCACAGTTTCAGTTTTGAAAATAATAATTTTCAAAAATCTTGCTTTCCAAAAATTTATAGTAGAAAGCAAATACAATAATTTGGTTTTACTCTAGTAGCAACACATTTGTATACTCGTTTCTCCTATTATTTAAGATAATATACAAATAATGCTGTTGTTTCAGTTTAAAGTATCTGAGGTGGGATTCATGTCCTCAGGTTTTAAGCTGTCTGCAGAGATCCCCTAGAGCAGAAAGGCAGAACTGAAGAGCCCCGTATCATGATTTACCTTACACTGAGGAAATAGGTCAGATAAAACACCTCCTCAAAATGACTACAGCCTTAACTGTGTAGGTGTCAAGTTCAGCAAAGGTGTAGACATGCTTTCTCTTGTTCTCTAAAGTCAGTTAGGTAATCCTTACTCTCAGTGTTGGTATAAGTGTGTTTTAGCATTTATTTCTTTTTTTCATTTAAATTTCTGTTAGCTCTGTCTGAATAGTACACAACTGGGAAGAATTGCAGGAAGATGTTATCTAGGATAGCAAAGTGGCCACAAATATCCTTTTGTGTAAACAACAGCACTACATTAAATTGCATTTGATCACAGCATGATATATACATGAAGAAATTACAAAATCCAAGCACTTGCATATTTGGGGAAAAGAGGGAAATATGAAGGAAGAGTAGAAAAACTGCATAGCCAGGGCTAAATTTTATTATTTTTCAGAATCTGTACTAATCCATAGATGCAGGCAGACTGCCTGGCAATGGAAAATTCCCATAAAAACCACAAATGATCCACAAGTGATTGAAAATCAGCCTTAAAATAGGCTGGCAAACTGCTGGTCCACTCAGTATTGCTCCACAGTCACCATATTTGATATATAAGGTGATTACATCACTAGGAAATCAAACCTGCCTTGGTCACCTCTTCTTACAGGCTTCTGCTGAGAGGCATCTATGTACTGGAACATCAGTTTCTACTGGTCAGTTAAAAAGCAAATATGAAAAAATAATATAGACTTGTTTGAATCATAGCTTTGACTTTAACATGAAAACATTGTGTACATTCTCATATTCTCACCAATTATGTGTCCCATGTAAAGCAGTGCTGGTTAAATAGTTAAATGGGATTTTATTTTCTTTCCTAGTGTTTTGAAATATCTGAATTTTTATTTCTGTCACTGATACACGAAATTGCAAGTGGAAGTGCAATGAAAGTAGGATTAGAATAACAACCTTTTACTGTGGTGGATATTGTGGGCTGCTTCAGGCTAACCTATTTTGAGAAGTTATTGTTGAAAGAACCACAATGACTTTTAAAATCTGTTTCTGACTGTATTTGTCCTGGTTTAGGGCAAATTTGGGAGAAAACCTCCAGTGGGGCTCCCCCCGGGAAGCAAACCCATGTGGCCCTTTTCTCCCACCCCCCCAACCGGTTCGGGAAGAGATTCCTCTGAGAGAAGTGGAAAAACCTGTTTATTTCACAGGCACAGCACTACCCAGCACAAAAATGAACGATATCAAATTACGAAACCTCTCGCTGTTCAGAAGTGATGACAAACTTCAGAGGGTCTCTTTCCTGTGGGTGTTCGCTCTGTTATCAGTCCCTCTGGCGCTGGAAAATGCCGCTGCCCAGGCTGGGCTCCCGGTAGTCCACGGGTGCAAGCTCCCGGTGCTCCCCCGAGTCCCCAGTCCAGAGCAGGTTCGATTCGTTTCAGAAAAAGGGAAAGAAAACAGTCCAGGAAGACCTCTCTGCCCCGGCTAGTTGGAAAGCCAAGGCGATCTGTGTCTTGTTGTCTGTCTGTGCTGTAGTCAAAACTCCCGATGCGGGGGGAGCAAGTACAGTCTCTGATAACAGACTCGGTGCTTCTTTTCTACTCACTTTTACTCTCAGATGGAATTTTAAGAATACAAAACCTGTGTCTGGGTTAGGTGAACGAATGGGGATACAATTTAACATCATAATCAACCCAGGACACTGACTAATAATCTTAAACATCAGTGATTTTCAAAGTGACATGCTCCAGATTTTATAACATAATTTTCAGGATTTCAAATATCATTAGAGAAAAGACAAAGCCAAATATATATAAACAAACAAAAATTAAGGCAAAACTCAAAAATAGTTCCTCCACCCACCCCCCGCCCTGAATCCTTTCTCAGAAAAATGTGGGGGTTTTTTTCTTACTGTTGGCACACCAGCACTTCCCATTCAAACCACCCTCTACTTTCAGCCATGAATTTTATATATGGCTTAGACAAATCTTCAGCAACACATTTAGGATAAAAAAACATGGGATTTTTTAAATTTAAAAATATAAGTCTTTGCTTACATTTTCTTACATTGTCAAGTGTACCTTGAAGAGTCATTTTTTGACAAGACTCACTTTCATTACAGGTAACAAAAAGGATAGGTAGATAGATGACATTTTTTCACCTTAACAGGTCATTCCTTCTTCTAGACAAGGCGGCTACATCAAACACCTGGTGAACATAACCTTTCTTGGAAAGATGAACAATCTCCCCACAGGCTCCCTTCCAGTATTTTTGACACCACTCCAAATCCACAGGGTTGTTCTTTGAAAGTTTAGCAGTTTTTATAAGGTTGTAGAGGGACTATAGTGAAATCAATCATTTTTAATTACAAGAAAAGTAAATTTAAATATTAATTTTGCATCACTTATACAATGTTGCACTCAAAATGTGTGTGGTAGGTAAGGCCAAGAATTTCTTGTTAGAATAGTTGAAATAACGAGAGTTTAATCATTCTTAGTCCAGAAGAAGTATAATGTGGGTAGGAATTTGGATGCATGTTTCTTTGTTTCTAACCTTTTTGCTGTGATCTCTTTTCTTCATCGCCCTGGGACCCAAGGCCAGGGGATTCCTGCTGGTGCTGTCAATGAGGGTATCATGGTGTGTCAGCAGCATATGGAGTCCTTTACAAAGAGGAATAATGGGCTGTTTATGTCAACAGTTTCTTCTTCACTCCAGGATCCATTCAGGGTCATTTTAATGTTTGCTAATGTGCTTTTACACCTTATTCCTTATTCTTTGATCAGCAGCTACATGTACCTTTTGAATTTGCTACATATACTACCTTGTACTTTTGTTAGATACTTGTTATTAATTTTATTTGTTGCCCCTAAAACCAGATTTGAACGGCTCAGGGCTGGCTGCATTTCTTTAGGGAGCCATGGAGGAGTTGTTTATGAACGTGAAGTGTCTATGCCTGTGCCACATCTCCATCCTGCCTTATGGGCTGTTTCTAGATCCAGACATTATGTGCTGCAGAGCTGTGTGGTGACAGCAGCAAGGTACTTCATTTACTGCTAACATTCTTCTGTTGTTGTTTATAACAAGTTCTTTTTTAACTAATTTTACCACACAGTAATAGCTGAGATGTTATAAAATTTATATGCTATAGGAAATAATTAATCTGTCTTAATGTTTTGATCACTTAGTTTCAAAACAGACATGATCAAAGTAACCTCTAGTTTGGAGGTGGTTTTACATTTTGGTAGAGAATCTGGGCATGTAAATTTATATTTACAGTTAAACACCCCAAAGAAAATGGCATGATCTTCAGAGTCTGGATACAGCCTATTCCTGTGATACCCTATCTCAGTGTCTTAGATGACTCTGGGCTTATTTTGTGTCATGACCAATAACTCTGTTCTCAGCTGTGGGTCCTGACTTGTCCATTAATGATAGCATTCCTGTCCAGAGGTTATGCAAGTCCCAAAGTAATTGCTTTTGCAAATACTCTTGGGCTATTTCGAAGGATTGAGACTAGTTTTCAAGGAGAAAAATCAAGTAATGTTGAAGTGGGCAGTGGATTCAAGGCTGAATGAGAACAACTACTGAAGCAAATTAAGGACAATTATTTTTGTTTGACGGTTTTAGGAGAATTTAAAATAAAAAGAAAACCAAACAGTGGAAAACTATGTATATATATTGGGAAACAAAACTCCATTGTAGTTACCAATACGATGGAGTCGATAACACCTTTTTAAACAACTCCTGTTGTCTAAAATGGTGACATATTTTACAAAATCATTTGCATTTTCCTGCTGAGTTACCTGTGTATCCATGGATCATTTAACCTGCTTGCTGCAGATGGACAAGCACCGTCCTCTGTCTTCAATAAGTTGCCTTAAACATGTTGGTAACCTTACCTGTGCATCAGGAGGCAATGATGCCCCAGCCGTAGAAATTGCCTGTCTCACCCTTTCTCTGTCAAGAGTCTTTTGACAGGAACATAATATTCCCTTCAAAATCAGTTTGTTCCTTTGCCTTTTTTTCTAATATTCCATTTATTTGATTCTTCTTCTACCAAACAGTCTTCAGCCCTGCAGACTGATTAGATCCTAATTCTTTTGGCATGCTGTCAACTTGTCCTAGTCAGAATAACTATTAGGCCTTTGCTTTCCCTACTCCTCTGCAATTTTGTTTCCTTTTCTGTGCTTCACGTCTTTTCTTTGTGATTTTCACCTATTTTGCCTGAAGCTGTCTTCTGACAATATGCTACCACCTCTCTCTGTGAATTTGTTCTTTGCCTGCCCAAGTAATTTATTTATGTGTTAGCTTCCTCTTCACCATTATCCAGGCTGTTTGACTTTCTGTGAATTGCTTTTCAGAGTGCCTCCAATCCCTAGTATGTTATTAACAATTTGAAACAGAAGGGCTTTTGAAGCTTCTAATGCAACAACTTAATCATGCTGATGGTGTGATTTTTAATGACTGAAATGCCTGATTTGTGCACACTGAGAGAACACCTTGCACGTACCCCCAGCAGCCATGAAAAAGAACACAGACTTCAGTAAGATTTAGGTTTTTTCCCTTGGCAGGTAAGTGATATATTTAGATTACATGACAAATTGAATAAAAATCAGCCCTTAGAATATTGTGTTCTACTATATTTTCATTTTATGTATTGGGACACACACACATACACACAAAACAAATTAGGAAAAAACCCATAAGACACTCTGTTCAATTGAAACAGCCCTTCAAAGCCTGGTATTTGGATGTGACAGAAATTTCATCCCCTGGCTTGTGCCTAAACTCCAGAAATGAATGGAGAATCATATACAATCCAGGATAGGGTTTCTGTTTTTTTCATTAGTTCTTCTGTAGAAAGAAAGAGTGATGAAGGCAGACAGTAGAAATTCAACAGCAGCAAGATCAAAACAGCCCTATATTTACTATCTCTGCACCTCACAGAAAACTGAAATGCCTACATGTTGGATGGAATTGTTCACTCTGACATATGCAATATGTTGGTGGCATGCCAATTATGATTTCCTAGAAAACTGATGATCCCTGAATTTCTTAGGCTTTTTGTAACCAGAAATTCTAGTGTCATCTGAGTTTTTGTTTTGTTTTGCTTAAAAAGAAAAAAACCCAAAAAACTGGAGGGAGTTTGATGTCATGTATGCTACCTTTCTAGTAGAAACCATCTAAGTACCCACACATGGGAACATACTTCTGAACAATATTGGTAAGTTTTGTATGGGCTCTTTCCAGTTCACCTATGAAGTGATTCCTCTGGGCCAGATGTTCTGTTTGTAATCCTGGTAAAGAAAATGAACAAAAAGTAATTTTATCTTCTGTATTTTGTTTTTCCTCTGTGGAATAGGTCTAGAGAGACAGGGATGGCTTGACTCTGTGTCAGGTGCTGGCCCAAAGCTGTAGATCATGAGACCAAACTCCTTAGAAGGCAACAGCCTGGAGTAGACAAAAAATGTTTCCTGCAGCTTTGCAAAAAACATTTTTTATAAACCTTGTGTGAAATTATTTCTGACATATTGATTTTACTGATCAGGTTGTGAAAGATTAAGTCCATTATTGTTACATAAAAGGCTGAGAGCAATGTTTATCTCTCTCCATCATCCTTTCAGGGATCTCTGTATCTATTTGAAGAGCAGCAGTAGCAGCCAAGTGCCCAGACTTTCATCGTGGAGTCTCCAGGGAGTCTTGGTCATTTGTCTTGAATATAGACTTCACTAAAATCAGTTGTGTCTTTGCCACCTCCACACTGGGCCCTAAAGTACTTTCTGCAGAGCTTATTGCACGGTGAACGTTAAATTAGAACTCTATAAACTTAATTTGCTTCCAGTGCTTCATTTGCTTCCAAGTGTAATTCTTGATATTGATTTTAACTTATACTTAACTTTTATGGTGATAGGCATGTGTACCTAAGACACTGCTACTTCTTCTCTGCTGTGAAACCTGACCTGACTATTAGATTTTAACCACTGGAAACAAGAAGATTCCTTTCTCTGGAAGACACATAAAGTATTAACATAGTAAATTAAAGCTCCCAAGACATTCTGCATAGCCCACCTTCTGAGGTTTATATAGTGGAACTGGAAGATGTCTGTAGAATGACAGACATTACTGGACTGATTTAAGGTTTATTTATTTATTCCTTTTTCAAACTTAGATTTTATTATTGAGAAGTGTATTTTAATATGTATTCTCATGAATACACATGGATTTTGCAATACACAGGAGACAGCAGGCAAAAAGGCACCACTGTTTCCTATTCATGCTCAACCATTCCTCCTCTTGATGAAAGTGTCAAGAGAACAGTTCAATGACCCTTTAATGACTTTCGTCTATGGGCTTTAACTTTTCAAGTATATTTTGGAAGTTTCTTCATGTTGGAAATGCTAATGCTTTAGTTTTCCTCCTAATTTTATTTTTTTTTTTTCTAAAATTTAGTGTTGACAGTGTTCAGACATGTTTTGATTTTGATAAGAACTTTTAAAGTTACTTTTATGGATCTGACTGCATTCAGTGATTATTTGTGTAATCATCTTTCTTCAAACTAAAATTTAATTTTCTGTTTTTAAAATGCAGACCACTGTGTGACCTTTAGGTACCATCTGGTGTTGAGCATTAGCTCCAGAAGAGTGCAGTGAATTATGGGTGACTTTCTGGATCACAAGAAAGGAATTAGTCAGATAGAGTTCATTGAGGTGGTATCCTCATGCACATATTTAAGTCAGAGTAAGAATAGTCACTCTTCTTTCTGTCCCAGGTACTTGCTATTCCTAAAGAAATTCTGGTTTTTATTTTGAACTTTGCTAGGGTTTTCTGAGACACATGACTCTTAGGAAGAAAGTCAGACCTGCAAATTTCTCAGCTGTGGAAATTTTAAATGATGTATGTACTTCAGATGAAGTTATTACCAAATGGTAAAAAATTCACAGTTTTCATTTATTTTCATTATGAATAGTGTTAGACCTATTGTTGTCTAACACAGATTGGATTAAAATGTCATAAGGAACTGTCTTGGGGTGAACTGTCCTTTTTATGGACGTATAAAAAAACTGACATACAGTTATGATTTGTGATTTAAAGATGAATAATAAATCACTAGTGAGATTTTCATGACAAAGTAAGTGAAAACTGTTTCTATTGGAGAAAGCAGATATTGATTAAATTTGGGTAAATACAGAAATTATGATAATTTCTTTATGGTAATGCATGATAAATATTATAATCTCCCAGTCTGGAGAATAATAATCAAAATTTTAAAGTTAATATATTTTCCTGTAGAATGATGTGAAGTTGTTGTAGTCATAAATTATCAACAGAGAGATTCCATGCTTATTTCAGAGTCAGCTCTCAAATCAGACAACTTTCAGGCTGCAAGAAAAAGTGGGGAAGGCCAGAAAACTTCCCCCCTACACTTCCTAATATTATTAATGAAATTTATATATTCCTCAGGCATTTTTTTAATTACTGTAATTCAGCATTGACTGTTTGGTTAAAAATTTTTCTTCTGGTCTATGCTACTGTAGCAGTAGTTAGTTTCTGGGGGGCAGAAAAATTTCCAGCTGCATAATGCCTTCTCCTTTTCCAGAAACTTGTGGGGGCTGCAAAAGAGTGTCCCCATCCACTGCAGTGACCTTTCTTAATTTGTGCTATAACTGATAAGATTTTTGGCATGTGTCTAAATGAAACATAGGAAGTAGAAATGAAAAGCATATTCAATACTTAACAATGTTGACAGCCAATACTTCATTAGAAAAAATATGCAGCTCCAACAAGAAGAATCAAGCCATTATAGAAAAAGCAGCAGAGAGAAAATGTAATTAAAACTCTGTAACAGCTTCTTTTCTGACATTGTTTTCACTTTTCTGCAACTTTGCCGATTTCTGTCTTTATTCTCTTCTCAAAATTACTTTTTTTTATTATGGTAAGCATTAAATACTGATAAGGAATTGAAATTTGCTAGTAAAGGGAATGAATAGAGTAATGTAAAAAAAAGAAGTAAAAAGAAAGTACAATAAAAGCACATAAAATCCTGTAGCATTGATTTATATAATGCTGAGGTGTTTTTCTTCTTGTTTCTAAAACTTTTGTGTTTAAAATGTTCTAGTGACCATTGGTTCACTCCTTTCCAAATGGATGGACAGGTCTTTCTATTGTTGCTAATCAGCCCAGTTCAGTGATGTTAATCCAGTTTTTTACTGCCACAAGAGCTGTCTTTAGAAAATGTATATTATGCATAGATTAGACAACCAGACTGGTAAGTCTGTACTGCAGTAGCAACATCTGTGTTGCCAGCAGACACAGATTTTTAAGACTGGGTTTTCCTTATAAAGTGGTGTGCTGAGATTCTTGTCCAAGCAATAAAGTAAAGCAAGTAAATTTCACAAAGCAAGTCCTGAAGCACACTGGACATTTTTTTTTTTCTTTTTCTAATTTGCCTATCATTGACTAATCAAGAAATAGTGGGAATACAGTGAACCATTACATGGACAATAAATCAAGATGACCCTTTGTGTTATTTTCAGGAAAAACTTATTCAAATTTTCCCTGAAAATTTATGATTATGCCATTTCAGAGACTGCACATGCCAAAACATCAGCGGAAGTGAGAAGCTGCATCTTGGTGTAACTGGAGCTGCTGGATGCTTGAGCAACTCTCAAATTAAAGTAGCTGTAAATGTTAATTTTGGTCAATGGGTGGATTTCTTCTGCTACATGTGAGTCATGAATGGCTGATGGAGAGCCTCAAGCTTAGTGGAGCTTATTAGAAATCCACCAATATGAGAAAAATGTAGAAAAATTAACAGGTTTTGATGAGATAGGAAAGAATTCTCTGAATATAATTGAATATGTATTTAAATTATGGTTTCTAATGAAAGAGCTTTTAAACAGGTCTTGTTAAACTCTGTCTACCGGAAGTGAGAGTACACCAAAAGCTGTGCTAGGCTTTTAGAAGACTGTCATTATGGGTTGGCATTCTGCCTTATTTCTACTTGCCATTACTTCTTTTAATTTTTCTGTTGTTACTGAATTCTTTAAACTGACAGTACACTTCAAATGCCAGATGACTGAGAGGAAACATAAATATTTCTGTTCACAGATGCCCTGTTGAGAGGCAGGTCATGCTTAAAAGCTTGAGGATTTCCAATTTGCTGTTTGCATTGTGGTGTGAGAGGCTAGATTAAGGGCTAGCACCATGAATTTTCTTATACAACTCACCTACCTTACTTTTAATTTGCATTTCTAAAAATCAGGTATTGTGTTTCTTCAGTACCACCCAAAGCTGTCTTGGCTCTTGGTTATTGCTTGCCAATAATTTATTTGCCATTGAACATAAATGGAAATTTCTGAAGCATCTTCAATAAAGTAAAAGAGAACTTTACTAGAGCCTTCATATCTATGAATAGTTATCATTAGTTTATTCATGCTGTTGCAGCACAAGTAGAAGTATGGGAAAAAATGTCTTGGTTATCATCAGTTACATACATTGGAACTCCTGGAGTAACTTATAGGACGCAGGCAGCTACAAATGGAAATACTGGAAACCCCCACAGTTCTCACAGACTAATCCAATAGATAAGCATTAGAGGAAATGCAGAATTGCCAGTGAATGCAACACAAAGGACACAGTAGGATTTCATTATTGAAAAAAGAAAATAACATAAGGTGCATGCAATAAGCAGAGGATTAGAAAGGGACATCACAGACTAGACCTCAGCTATAGCAACAATCTGACAGAGATATTCCACTAAGATCTACTGAGAAGATGTTTTTAATCACCCTTTGAGACAAGAGCTAATTTTAAAGATCAATGCAATCTTAAGGTTTAATGCAGTCATGTACAAAGTATGATGTTATTGAAAAGCCAGGAAAATGTGATTATGCTTGCTGAAATGAATCACTTTAGTTAAAGAAATTTTGAGTGTTTTTAAAAGTGGCTTAAGACACTGTTTGAAGAAATAGTAGGTATTTAAAATTCTTGTTGAAGGGAATAAATCTGTGGAATGGAAATAATATTTCTGATTTCCTGAAAATATCACTTTACTCATTCATAACACTATTTTTAAAACAAAATTCCTATGTTCCTTAACATGATAACTTGGCTGAAAAGGTGGCTGAAAAGGTAGCTTTTAATAAAATATGAATTTGTAAGGAAATTCTTCCCCTCCTTTCCAGAATTGCATTTAAGTGGTTTTACATGATTCATTTACTAATACTTTTTGTTAGGGTAGGTAGTGAAAGCAAAGGTTGTATAAACAATTTTCTCTTGATCATTTTTGATGTTGAAGTACTTCTGTAAGAGCCATTTAAATCTGACAGCTCTGAGTGTTCCTCCATTTTCTCATTTTTCAGAAGTATGAGTGGATAATGAAACTACATAATGAAAAAAACCCAAATTCCACAGTGTTAACAGCTAGAAATGCTTATTGCAAATGCAAATAGGAAACATGTTGTCCATTTGATTTATTGTTGCAAATATATGCAATGGAAAGCATAAGTGTTTCTAGTACATAAATTACCTTCTTCCTGTGAGGCTTTCTTCTGTGGCATTACCCTTGATGTATCAACAAGCATTCAAGCCACCAGTTCTGTTGAAGTCCATTAGAAATTCCACTTCATATAATGCATTTCACTATTACAACAAAAGTCTTTACTCCCAAGAGTGGGCACTGTAATACATTTTTATTATTTAATTGTTCACAGCCTGGAGAGCACCTGTTAGCTAAATCTGATTTAGTACAATGCTGCTACCACCAATAAAATGCAACACTGTATAGTAAAGTAATTAGGAAGCAAAGTAAGAAGTTAATTTGCATTTGTGTATGTGGGTGTGAGATTTTACAATAGTACTCTTTGATGATATTCTTTTCTCTTATTGCAAATCTCACTCTGTATGTAGCAAAGACACAAAGACTCATTTTTGGTTTGCATGCAGTTTACAACACAAATCTTTCCACGGAAAGGAAATGTTGGAATAACATCAGTTATTCTCTGAGAGCCTACGGATGCATACTAACACTCCTGTGGTCAAACTGCAGCAAGAACTTGGATTGTTATTACATACAGCACCTTTATGTAACCTGCATTTTGAAAGTTTTACTGGTAAATATTTCTAATGATTACTGTGTAAAACTAGAATAATTGCATTTGCTACTTCATAACGTATCTGCAGTGTAATTACTGGTGTAATTTCATAACATAGTCTAAAGGAGTTTTATATCATTCAAGATCTTTTCTGTTAAGTTCCTCTAAATTGTCATGCTTGAATGAAAAATTTAACATCATTCATCCTGAGCTGTCACATATTTAAGACATATAAGCAGATGTCATTTGAGTGCAGAAATGTCAGAATAATTATTAGGAAGATTGCAATGCCACATTTTTTTTTTTTTTAAATAGAATAATGTTTCTGCTGGGAAATCCTTCAAATAATATATTAGATGGAACTCTTTCAGGACAGAATATAGGGTTCCTGTTTGTTTTTTCACAGGTAAAAAAGAGGTTCTTTCACAATTTGTGTTTATGCAAAAAGATCTTAACAAACACCAAGCACCCCCTGACTATGCAGTTAAAAAAAACCAACAAACCACACAGCAAAAAAAGGACATATGTCATAGTTTTGGCAAGCTCCTAAGTAAAGAGAATTAAGTTTATACATTTGAAAACTCAAATTACCATTTTTTCTAAGTCTGTTGATCTTTATGACCTTGTTTGTGCTAAATATGGGACTATCTGCAAGGGACGGCATAATTCTATACTCTATGGGCTTAAATTAAATGCCAGAGAGCTTCAAAAGCTATTTTAATTGCTAAAATGAAAAGATGACACACATCAAAGCATGTTTCTTTTTTTCACGTCAGTGCCTACATCGCTTTTTTAGTATCCATTTGGAGCTGTTACTTAGGCTTCATCCTCATTATGGCATCCCTGTATTGTCTTATTTTTTAAAGACTGCATCATCACAGTTTCAGGAGGAAAGAGAAATTGAGAATGAAATTTGCTTTGAATCACTGCAATATCTGGGTTTACACGATGCCTTTTCATTCCTGTTTTTCTCCCTTTGCTGCTAAGGCTGTATATTCCTTGGACTGGAGACCCAGTGGCGCCCAAGCCCTCGGCCTAACATGGGATTTACCCCAAAAAGGAGCATGGCCAGGCACTCAGCTCATGCACAGTGTCAGTGGATCCCAGCCATGGTACCACAGTTACTTTGTTTAACAAGAGTATGTAAACGGGAATTTGTAAAAAAATAAGCAGACTTAATAACCTCTACCTGAGCCTCTTGAAGCTCTCTCATTAGCAGACAAAATAAAAACTGTTGTATCTGAAATAGCAGTGCACTGCAGTTACAAGAGATCCTTCTGGAACAGATGAAGTAATGCCCAAAATCTTTATAAATTTTAACAATGCCAAAGATTCTTTGGAAAGCTTTTCAGCATCTTTCCAAATTTTGGATTATAATCTGTTTGTGTATGTGTGCATATGCATAAATAAAAACAAAATTTCGAAAGAGCTATATATTATTGCCAGTAATGTAATTATGAAGATTCAAGTGGTACGTAGGACAAAGGAAAAGAGCAGGCTATTTTTACCCAGAGTTCCCACTAGTTACAAGAGGTGTGATTAGCTCTTCCTCAAAAAATTCTGTCTTTTGTTAAACTTTATTATTTCTTTAGTTTATCTGGCCCATTTTGGGTTTTATTGTGACCAAAACAGTAAGGGTTTTTTAGCTACTGCTGAGCAGTACTTGCACATGATCAAGGTCTTTTGCTTTTCAAGCTGCCCCTGCTAGTGAGTGTCCAGGGGTGCACAAGAAGCTGGGAGGAGACACAGCCAGGACAGATGATCCCAGAAAAAAAATTAAAAAACTACCAAAAACCAAAATTATCAAATTAGTATGTAACAAGAATGAGGAAAGAAGCGCTAAAGCCTTTGTATGAATGAGGAGGAAGTCAAAGATAATTCATGTACCGGCTGATGCTGAAATGTTTCCAGTAGAACAATAATCCTGGCCAGTCGCTAAAGTAGTTAAGGGAAAATGGTTAATTGAAAAACAGTACAGCAACAGTATTCAGCACAAATCCAAATCATATTCAAACATCCAGACAACTGTAACACAAAAATGTACGTATTAAAAAAAGAATTTTCAATAAAGATAACTGATTTCTTTATTTACAGAAAGGAGAAAGCATAGTCCAATCAGATGAAGGCTTTCAAGCTTGACCTCAAAAGTATGCAAAACTTTACAGCTCTTTACAGTAAAGTTAGATAAAACTCTCCATCACTTTAGGAAATTACACCTTTCTTCAATGGTGTAATTTACTAAGTAAGGTAATGTAGATGTCACTTATTCTGATCTTATTCTGACCTACTCTGACCTTAGCAAAGTTTCTAATTTGGTAACTATATGGTAAATTATTAGCTAACCTGGAGGAAAAGGTTGTTATGGCAATAGCTTTATTATGGGTAAAAAATTAGAGAAAGCATTAGCTTTTGTTCAAAGGGAAATTAGAGAATAGGGAGAGAATTAATATCATTAATTATATTCTTCCAGGAACAGCCTTAGGACTTATCTATAAAAAAACCCAAAACTATCAATAATTATCCACACAAAAGTCAATGCCATTCTCCAGTTACATGAATAATAAATATATTATGAGCCTTCTTCTTAATCTACTCAAGGATAGGAAAGGATTTAATTTGTTGTTTATTTAATTGGTGACCTTTACTATTTTTTTCTTAAAGTTCAGAAAATTCAAGAGAACAAACAAGACAACTTCTTAGTTTAAAAGAGTCTTGTAGCTTAAATGTGGAACAATCAATCCTTCCTTAGAGCCTCCCAGCTCACTGGCATAAGACTGTGATTTAGTTTTTATTAAAAATATTTCTTCATACATTTGGAAATGTATAATGAGACAATTTCATGTGTCAGTATAAATAATTTAGTGTTCTGTGTGGACTTGAAACTAAGATATTTAAAACCTGAATGAGATTAATACACCTGAGGTGGTATGAAGCTTTAATATTTGGACATTTGTACACAGTGGATTGCACAGCTGAAAACAGATATAAAGAGTTGGATGATCCACCTAAATGAATGTACAATACTACAGTCCATCACCCTTTTCTGTTCAAGATCATTAAGAATATGGGGAAAAAAATTGTTTTCCATCTAAAACCAGTGGAGTGGATGAGTAGTTTGATTCTTTCCCATTTACATTCACCATGTGTTTGGGGTCAGTTTGGCTTTTTAATTCTTCAAGCAGTTGCTGCAAAGTAAATATTATGCAAGTTTTCATAGCATGTACTGTAAATTCCATTCTGATGGCAGAAGGGTAAGTTATGTGTTACAAAACAAGAAGTATCAAAATTGTTTAATTACATCTATTTCTATAATTGTCAGTGTTGCAGACATTTTCAGAGTCACCACATACAAAATGGATGGAAACTGTATATTTGTATATTTTATGGTAAGTATATTAATGAATTGATGAAAAAGAGAAGGCATGACAATATCAAGAGAGCAGGCAGAGACATCTTCAGGTGTCAGGCTGGCTAAACACATGGTGAACTGACTAATTGAAGGCAGATAGATTTTAGCATGTTATTGTTAATGAAGCATAAAGCTACACTGTGAAATTCATCTTCTCTCTCCTAACCTCCAAATATAAAAAGGCAAAAAAAGGTAACCATGACTGGAAAAAGAATCTGTGGAGGAGGCTGAAGTGATGAATGGTATGAAGAAGGATGTCAAATAAAGTGAGTGTAATAATTGTTGGGAATATAGGACTGTCCCTGAGAGGGCAGGTGGAAGTTGAAGGAAACTGTACCTAACAGCACTAAAACATATTGCCAGCAGCAATACATGTAACATCTGCATGAGATTTAATTCCGGGTACAAATTTTTCACAAAACTACTGCTTTCCATTTCACTTCTAATTACAATTGCTAGACATTCACTTTCGAAAATAATAAGTGAAGAGGATCCTTCTCCCATGTGCCTTTTTGTAGTGACAAGGATTCAGATAATTAACTTTTGCATTGTATTTTACTTTTTTCATACACAGAATTTCTCAATCCGTTCTGCCAGTTCTTCAATATCAAGAACTTGCAGTCTTTACGGTATAAATGTATCTAATGTCCAGTGTGCCAGAAAGACAATGCATAGGATATTTAACAGAGAAGTACTCACTGTCTGAGCTTTCCTGGCTGTGTGAATTGGGAAAAAATAAATTATGTGCATTTAGTGTGGAGGAGGCAGACTGCCCTTTCCTGCAGATGTTCAGCTGGGTTCCTTAGAATGAGGGGAGCTTTTGATGAGGAAAACTGAACTGAATTTTTCAATTCTCTATTCTTCAAAGTTGAACTGTGGCTTCATATGACAGTACTGTACAGGATATAGTGCTGATTCACATTCTCACAAGAAAAGCATTCAGAAAAAAACAGACTCCTAAGTGCCTTTTGGGTGTACCTCGGGGTGGCAGCAGCATTGTGAGCACTCCCCACACAAACCATGGCCTTTCCCCTTCTTCACTGCCTTGCTCCTGCAAAAAAATTCTGTTATGAAATGCCTTTGTGAAGGTGTGTAAAGAGGTCTATTTCTTGTTCTCACTTCAGCTGTTTGAGCACAAATGCCCTGAAACCTAAGCTAAAACACATGCAGAAAGATGCTACTTGATCTTGCTCTCCGATATCAAAGTTATCTGATTTACTGACATTGAGGAAAATTAATCATGTTTTAAAAGGAGGGGATAGATAACCTGTCCAGCCCCACACTGCTGGCTGGCAGGATTCTGCCCAGCCCCACTGTGCTGCCTGATAACACTTATTAACACAGAATTACATACCTTAAAACCCCCTAAAAGTATGAGCCTATGTGGTATGTAAGCATTGTTTGAAGCTATTCTTGAACACAGGCTGTGTTTGCATGTACGATAAAAGATTTTCATCATCAGGATGATGACACTTTATTGTCAATTATGTATCTTTCTGCTTAGCTGCATTCCTCCTGAATTTTGTTTTAATACAGAAATGAGCTATAATCAATAAATTGTCAAATTATTTATTCCTAATGGACTAGTAAAATTCTAGCCAAAGGATTTTGACATTACTCTGAATAAATTATCTGAAATACATATTTCTATTATTTGACCAGCTCTCTAGATTATTAAATAATGTTCAGTGAATAATTTATTCAGCATTTTTCCTGTCAATCTCTGAATAATTTACTCATGAATACATTATTTTTATTATTCAGCCAAGTATATTTCCAGCATCTATGGCAATGTCTTTGTTGTGTGAAAGCATGGAGATCTCTGGAAAGGGGGATAAACTTTTAACTAGCATAACTTAACTTCTTTGTATTAGGCATTTTTATATACCCAAGTGCATAATTAAATGAATCCATTTTTATCTTTCTCTCTTAATTTAATGAGTAGTTTTCTGCAAGTCTTTAACTCAATGATCCCTACTATTTTTATTGAAAACCTTGCACTGTTGCTATCTTTCCCGTTTGTTTTTTTCAAGTCCCCAACACCATTCAGAAAACTTTAGCTATTTTGTGTGCTGAATATATATAATGAGGTAAATATTTACATTGCTTGCCTTTTTCTGTTAACCCAGGTATTTTGAACATAATATCTACATAAATACATAGTGAATAAACACAGGTCTGTGACATACAAACACAAGTGAAAAGGCTTGAGCTGTTAAAAATGCAGTCTTGTCAGAGGAAGAGAATTGAGACGATTGCAAAGACAGACTGAAGACGCTGGTCAACTAAAGTGTGTCGTGGAATATCTGTATCTGTTTACCAGATAGAAAAATGTTCCAGTTGTCTACACTGGAGCAATGATGAAATGGCTTGAAGATAAGCAATCCCACCCTCTCCTACAGCGCCCATTCTGCAGTTCCCATCCTGGGGATGGGAGCATGAGGTAAATTTGGGGATCTTATGACTGCAGTACAGTAACACCTATTCCTCTGCCCTCCTGAGTCAGAGTGGTAAACTAAGACCTGATTGATTACTCTGCAGCTCAAACAGCATTTTATTATTCTACTACCTAACCATTTGGGATGGAAAGTAATTTTGAATATTTGACTCATGGCTCTCAAGAATATGTAGCATGGATAACACAGCTAGTAAAGACAAGCTGGAGGACAGGGGTAGTACCTGAAACCAGAATCCAGATGCTGTGTCAGTTCCAGTTTCGCAATTGCTTTTAAAAGAATCTGGTCCAGAGACCAGAGCAAGCACAGACTGTGATACCCTGGACATGAATGAGATGAACGATAAATCTTAATTTCTAGCAGTAAGTTCTAGTGAGTTAGAAACTGTGTCCACTGGTCAATACACATTGCATACAGAGGCATAGCATGAATGTAAGCTGCTCCTAATTCCACCTCAATTCCATATTTAGGAAGGCATGTCTCAGATTTTACTTGTAAATTGCCAAAGACCAGAAGTCTGGCTAATTGCCAAAGGTACTTCCTGGAATTATCTAACCTAATTGGTAGTTTCACTTCTGACAGCAAAATTCCTTGGCTTTCAGGCATGCTAAGAAGATGCCTGATTTGAATATATGAGTACCTAAACCCAGAATTTTAATGGCATCTGGGGGCTTTCAGGATCACATTTGCAGCTCTGAACTGTACTGCATACCACCTTGTTACTAAAACACTAATATTGCCTTCGTGTCTCTTGTAGACTAAAGAACTAAGGACTTACACAAAAAAAGTATGATTCATACCTGGATTTTTAGGACCTAAAACAGGTGACTGGAGGGAAACCTAAAGTTGCTGCTTTGCATTTGAAACCTGGGGGCAGGTCTGTATTTTCTTTTAACATGGAAGGGATGTGCTGTCACCATTGCTTGGCTTAGTTTGAGGGATATGTTCAAGTAAAGGCCTGGGGATCTAGGCTTGTATTACCTAGTTTGAACCTTTCTACGTGCTGCTAGAGAGGTTGACAAAACCATGGTGTATAGGCTGCTCTCTCCAGGGAAAGAAGCAGGAAGTGTGTTTTAGAGAAATGGGGGAGACTGTCACCATTATTTCCATTTTAATCCATTGGCAGGCTAATGCCAGCTGTATAAAAATTCAGGAATCAAGAACTGCTGCAGAACAGGCTAAGACTTCAGCAGGGGGACCATAGCCATAGTCTCCATGAACAGGCAGAACACCCTGATCAGTGCTATGGAGGGGACACAAAGTGTGGAAAACAAGGCCAGGGATGGGTGACAGAGTGCAGCAATCTCCTTATGGCCTGTGCTGGAACTAGCCACAGAAAAGCACTGAAACAAAAGACAATCCCTGAGGTTGTGCTTTGTCCACAAAGACAGTTCATGGAAACATTGTTAGCCTGTGTGTTATACTGAAAGGAACTAATTTCCTTCTATGTTCCCATAATACGTGTGTGATTCTGTAGGATGTATCTTTCACCTACCCTGTGTTCTATTGTTTGAGATGTTTTTCACCCTTTCTTTAACTACATCCTAACTTTCGTCATCCTGTAATACTTAGTTCTTGTTTCTACCTTGATTTCTTTTAATTCTTAATCCCTCAAAGGTCATAAGGTTCATTATTTGATTATTCATGGAACCACTGGATAAGGAAGCTGAAATTTAACAATTAGAGCTGCTGTAAAGTCCAGTGAGCTCAGTATCTCCTGCTTCTGTAAGACTACCTATAACATCAGCTAAGGGAAAGGAGTAAAGGAATTTTTCCTAGTGGGAAAAAAGGAACTGCTCCAGAATAAAGTATTAATTACTTTTATTTAATTATCTTTTTGTATTTTATTTTATTTTGCTTTCCCTAGTGGCCAGTTTTTTCGAGTATAATGATGATATTGATAATATATATCTGAATAATGATAAAAACAAATTGAATTGACATTCTCTTTCCTACCATTGTTGCTTGGTTTTAGCTACTATGACTTTGTTCATCTTCCTTATGAAGAAAACTATAAAAGCTAATCTTAATACTAGATTTTACAGTGTTTACTGAGTTGCTTTTTAAAAATTTTCTGAGCTTGTAAAAGTATAATTATCGTATCCTAATAATTATAACAGACGACATTTCTCTTCCTCTTCACAGTGTTTGATCTAAACTGAAAATTTCTGATCTTCTTGTCAAAGACAGAGCTGTTTTCTTGGGAATATTTTGAACTTTGATGAAAGTTTTATGACACTTCCAAAAAAACATGCTGCTCGTTAAAGTTTTATAGCGAGAGAGCTCTATCTGCATTGTTTTGAAATTGTAAATATCACATAATTGTCATCAATGAGTAGCTGATGAAATACCTGTTCCCAGAAGCTTGTGTCTGCAAATGGGAGTTTGGTCACAGACCAATAGATGCTTTTGCAGTCCCAGGGTTCCAAGACAAGGCTCCTTTCATTCTGTCATGGTGATTGTCCCAAAAGTCAACCCATGATGAAACCGATGATTTATTTGTAACATTTTGCAAGGCGTTTGCAGAAGAAACAAATTCTCTAGTCCTTAGAAGTCTTATTCACTTTCTTTTTACCCAAGAGATACCAGGACATTAGTGTCCCATTAGCTTCCTTCATCCAGTTTTAATGAGTCAAAACTTACACATCTGTCTTTGGATAGTAATGGATAGCTGTGGTTCTTTAGATATGAACATTAGCTGCAGAACTGTTTTATTGTAGGACATACAGCTCACACAACTGCAGTTGACATAAATGCTAATTCCCCTTAATATTGGAACCTTGGAATGTCTCTAAAACAGAGAAGACTTTAAATGTATATATATATATATATAAATATTTGAAAAACTTACTTTACATGTTAATTTCAAATCTCTTGGCATCTAGCTTTTCTGATAATTGTGGAGAAAAAATACCCTGTTCAATGAAACGTTCCTTTTCAGAAGCACTTGAGTAATCTGACTCCCAGACAGCACAGGGCTTTATATTATCATTATGAAGACTATGTGAAGACATAAAAATGTTACTCAGACAAATTGTATTTTTTAAAGAGACAGCCTAATTAAAATTAGAACATTGTTATTTAATATCATCAAATTAGAACAGATAACATTTTTCTTCCCTTCTAGCTGCATGAAGAATGCCTGTTTCCCTTCTAGCTCCATGGAATGTGCACACATGTCATGGGGTGAATTTATGATACTGGTATCCCCAGTCGCCTGGTTTATGTTATATATATTCTTTGTTCCTTTTAAGTGTTAAGCCTGTTTTGCTCTATTTCCAATCCGTATCTCACAGCAAGAAATGAGTAAGTTTTCTAGTGATTTTTTAGCTAATGTTTTAAAACCATGACAACACACTCAGAGGAAGCAGACCATCACTCTCAAGTACATGGTACGTACACCATGCAAAGCCCAAAGCAGCAAGCCAGGTGAGTTAAATGGAAGCCAGAATATTTTACCTCACATTTACACTTCAGGTTCTGACAACTGATGTTTTTCCTGAATCACCTCCTGCAGGTGTGCTTTTTGTCTTTATTGACAATGTAGGGAACCTGGGGAAATAGTGTCTGAACTGAGCTAAGTTGACTGTCTAGAACTAGGTGGTGTGAATACCTCTTGCACTCATAAAAGTAGAACATAGATGTTCATTTAAACTGTAGTGCTGGCAGCACTGCAAAACAATGATAATCACAGTGTTATTACAATCCATATCATGTGAAAGTTATGTACACAGAAGCACTGGAGTGATGATAAACTTGAGAAAGACAGATTTAAGGAGATGAGGGAGCTCATAAGAAAGCTCTAAAGAAAAGTAAATTCCTTGGATATGGCATTTTATCTACTTAAGGAAACAGTAATAATGTCTCAGGAGGTGGTGTGCTACCAATCAAAATGAGAACAGGAAAAACTTACATAGCTAAATAAAAAAATTTAAGCAATTGAACTGAGAAGAAATCTTTAAAAAATCTGACTCACTGTAGCCAACAGACAGGAATATAAAATAAACAACAGTAGGAGTTGTGAGAAATACAAGAAAAATCAAAACATATTTTCAAAGTAATTAATTAGCAGAAAATAAGCCTATCTATAAATACAGATATTAAAATAGGTAGATAAATTAGAATTGATGTATAAAATTCTATTTTTCTAGTAAAGGTAAACAATTATCAGAGATTGTCAGAAAAAAGGCAAAACCTAAGATCAGGGGAGACTGATGCTAGGCCTAAAGTTACTCTGACTGAACTCTGTTATGAAATGTCTGAGGACCTAGAACTTTAAATGACCATGACAAATTTGAGAAATGCTCTGAACAAAACAGAGACCATTACCTAGAAATATATGTATATATATATCTATATATACATACACATATATATGTGTACTCACATCTTCCTGCAGTACTAATTGACTTCAGACGTAAACAACAGGAAAAACAGGGTGTGTGAATGTTCAAGAACAAGACAGATCACAAGGTGTGAAGGGCTGGCCAGTGAAGGTATCAAGGTGAAACAAGCCCAGGGAAGACAACTGTAATTTAAAAGAGATGATTTTGCAACTAGAGAGGATAAAACAAGGGAAAACAGGGTGCGAATGTAAAGTAATGTACACGAGGTAGGAAAACTAGAGAACATCTAGATTTGCACACTGACTCATCTCAGTTAGCTTGCTGTTATTGTAGAAACCTAAGAAAAAAATCCTTTGCTGAAAGCAGCTTCAGGAAAAAAAACCCAAACAATATTAGAATGCATAAAGGCAGAATGGAAGAAAATATTGAGGGAAATGGTGTAATATATGTTTGTAAATGAGTGGTGAAGGCTTATTTGAGTTATAGTGCTCATCTCTCTAAATATTGAAAATTATTTGACTCACTGAAGCATTCTGTTTTATGAAAAGAATTTGAAAAAACAGATAGTACTATTTTAGAGAAGAAATAAACAGTGCATTTGGCAGAAAGCTGCCTTATAATTCATTTGCTTATTTAAGTATTTAAATACTGAATTAGAATTGAAATATCTATACTACAAGCATTTTTCAATAAATACTGTAAAACTCATTTTAGAAACATAAATGTGCTTCCAAAATGACAAACGCCTCTAGGAGTTGATAGCTTTCCTTGTAATGGCTATAACTTAAATAAGGAAATTCTTGCATGTTCTTTTCCTTAAATTTGGTGGGCCAGAAGCATCTACTTACTGACAAAAATGCTGAAACCTATAAGTATTGAAAAATTCTTGCAATTGCAATATCATGGCCCCTGATTGGACCATTTTGCATTTGGTAAACTTGGGGCCAGAGAAATGTGGAAGGCAGATTTTTGTTTTAACTTCAGGATATAAGACATAAAACTATTCATGGACACGGGAGTCTGCTTGAATCATGTTTATCTTCTGGTTAGGGGACCTGGACATTGTTTTGGTAATTATTACAGATTCCTAATAAAGCACAAGGTTAAAAGAAAGGTGAGTAAATTAAAATCTAAGGATGCAGTGCACCATCATTCAAGGACAGTAATATCTAACTATTAATATATTTTCAAGTGAGTTATGTCTCTCACTGTTATGATCGAGGAGCAACCACTGTTCTTGATGGGCTTGGCCTTGTCCAGTGACAGGTCTGTCCTGGGGCCAGCTGGCACTGGCTCCAGCAGACATAGGGAAGGCTTGTGGCAGCATCTCACAGGAGCCACCCCTCTAGCACCCCTCCAGGTACAAAAGCCTTGCCATGCAAACCTAATCCAGCATATGCACTCACATCATATTTTATAATACAAGTGCAATTATTTGACACTTGTAGTGTCGAATAGGATTTTTTGTTTTTAAATCCTGAGTTGTATTGATAAATGTAAATGTTTTACTTTCATGTCCTTTTTCTCATTATCTTTTTCTCTAAGACATACTAGGAACAGTCTTCCAGTCTCTCCATGCCAAGTCCCATCAATGGGAGTTAGGGCTGATTTGCTAATTCAGGTACAGCCTTGCTGCAAGCAGTGTTGTGCCGCAGGCTTAGGAAGGCTTTTCCCCTCAGTCTGAAGGGCTTATTGAACAAAGAAATTAGGAGCTACTTAACTCCTCCAGCTCACTGCTGTAATTAAAAAAACATGACGTTTCAAAAAGCCAAGCTGAAATGCGATGAACTATTTTTTCTGGCCACATGAAGGTAAGATAAACACTACCTGCCTTGTTTCCAAGGTCTTACACGGCCTTTGTATTCAGTCTTTGTGACCTTTTTCATACTCCTAATGATCTCAGGTAAACAACTCTCTTATGCTGTATTATTCTGTAGCTGCTGATTTTAACATGAGTGACTAAAAACCAAGGCTACAGAAATACTACTATAAAGACTCTACCTCTCTATAAATATCACACAATGGGGGTGCCACAAATGAGAAATAATGTCAGCTTCATGAAAGTGCAAAACTAAAAGAGGATGAAGTATCACATTACTGTCTCTTAGAACATGAAGTTTATAGAGCTCTGCTATGTAGCCTATGAGGGTGAGCTGCCAACACATATAGAGACTAGTCGTGGATGAAGTCATATATTGACTCAGTGAAACTTGGGCATTAATGCTGCAGTGCTTCCAAAGCATTCTCTGTAGGAAATCCACACAGAGATGTGGGATGAAGTGGTAATATGAAATGAAGTTTGCCTCTCAAAAACTGCTCCAGTCTACACGGAAGCATCAAAATATTGATTTTATTTTCATAAATTCTGAGCATCAGCTTGACTAAATAGAAACAATATTGTGAAACACCACTGAAATTAAAACAGCAAGTTAAACTTGCAAGTTGAAATACACACAAACAACTGCAGATATACAAAGAGCTCAGTTCTCTGAGGCATAAAAGGAGAAAAAAAACAGGGATAGATGTTCAACCTCTGCTTAAAAGTTTGGATCCACTATAACCAGTGTATTTTCCTACCTATGTCTAATGCTTAGTGTCTTTTGAGATACCCATTTGTAGTCCACATGACCCTCCTGTTATCCTGTTATGTCTACTTTTACAAATGAAGTGCACATGTAAGACATTTGACATTCTACTTCAACATAGAAATGAAGACTATTATCATTTCACATAATGAAATAGAAACTAGCATTTGGACATCGGAATTTTTAATACAATTCAAAGTGAAGAAACGTTGTGGTTATTTACTTAGGACTAAGTTCTTACAGTTTCGCTATTGCAAGTGAATTTCTGAAGGAAACTTGAGTTAGGATTTAATTTGAAAAAAATTAAGTCTCTTAATTCTTGTGAGGGTCACAATGGCTAAATAATTTCATTCCCATTCTGCCCCCTTCCTTTTCACCCCAGCAAGGTGATTTGTGTAAGTTACCTCATACCACAAGTGGGCACAGAGTGGGATCACTCACTTCTATGCTGAGAGTCAAGACCTGCCAGATTCCTACCAAACTAAAAATGCAGAGACCATGCTGAGGGGTGTATAAAATGAAGAGTTCAACTAAAGTAGACATGTTTTTGTTTGTACCTCTTGAAATGAATTTATTTTTAAGATCAGGACTTCTTGTCACTGTACTTACATTGTACTTAATGTGCTGAAAAAAATAATATTGGGGAGTTTAAAACTAGCTGGCTTGTGATAGAATTACAGTTAGAATTGCAGTTGTAATTAACAGTAATTTCAAAAAATTTTTCTTGAATGGGCATATGTATATAATAAAGAATCCTAATTTTGGACGTAGGTCAGACCAATTAGTGTATTATAGACATCTGATTGTAGTGAAATAACCCAAACTAGCTACACTGCAGCATGCACAGTTCCCACTTGAAACACATGCCTAATTTCCCTTGAAGCTGCAGACAGAAAATGAGGGTTAGGCATGATACAAACACCAAACCTATCTCATTATAAAGTCAGAGTAGTATCAGAAGATGGGACCAGCCTTTGAGAGAAATGAATTGTCCAGTAACATAGATTTTGTCTCTGTGTACCCTCTGCTTGTGAAATTCACTTCTGGGAATAACTGCTACTGTCAGTGAATATCTAGGGTTTTTTAAAAGATTGCATCGTTTCATACACAACCAGCATCTCATGCTGGGAAAATCATGAGCCAGTGAATTTTTTAAATTCATGCCACCACAATGTTATCTGGTTATGCACAGGGGTGCTTTTTGTTGGAAATTTTCACCTTTCTGCTGTTAGGAAGGAGACCACTGAATTAGAAGTTCATTCAGAGGGGCCCAGGAGAGTAGTTTTGAATGTCATGATCTTACAGCAAAAGGGTTTTGATCAGAGCATGATATCCAAGACTGAAAATTTAGGTATGCGTTTCTTCGCTTTTGATGTTCTGAGTTTTCCTATGGAATTGGATACTTAAGTCCTTCAGGAGTCATGGTCAAATAAATTTTTGAGCAGTTATGTCTAGTTGAATGTTACCTAAAAAAATTTTGGAAGGTTTAAAGTAGGATATAACTTCTTTTCTTCATTATAATGTTACTTCAAGCAAAGGCATGAATGTTTCAGTAAATAGAATAGTTTGCAATTTCCAAGGATCCTTTATTCTGCTTGTCATCATCTTAACCTTAAATTTCAAGGGACCATCAGTCTGAACCACATTACTCATGTTAATCCTTCTTCCTGATTTTAAAATAGGGATGATGGTCTAATGACAGAACAAGAGTACACCAGAAACTGTATACGCAATCTTTTAATTAACCAAGACATTTGTTATTTTAAAATCTGACCATTAAACATTCCAGCATGTTTTCCCTGATCATGAAAAAGGATTTTTGAGAGAGTTCAAATAAAATACTGTTCTAGAAATTAGTCCATTGTCAGAAAAAAAGAGTAGTCGATGTGTTGTATAATAATATGTTCCAGACTTTGCTAAATTTAGTCTGTGGTTCTTTGAGTGCTTTCTGTCATGTTGTGTATATATATATATATATATATATATATACATCTTTTATGCCTCAAGGATGAGGATGATTAGTAGAATACAATAGTGACTGCTCTTGCACAAGTAGCTAATATCTTTCCTCTCACAGAATAATCTTGTAATTTAGTGCTTGACCATGTCACAGCTGTTTAAAAGCAGTAGAGATGGACTCAATATGACAATACCATCTGTATTCTTGGAAGAATATAATTGTGATGCCTTTATTATTATTTTTCTAACCACAATAATCTATATTCTTCAGCAAATTTGGACTTAATTATCAGTTTGCCTCCATGGCTTTTAATATGGATCATATTTGCTACATAATACAGCTTTAATGAGTGAAGATAACAAATCTTGTATATATGAGTTTTGCAAACTCATATTTTGTCTTATGTAGTCTTCTGATTACTGTTGATCAATTTTTTTACTATTTCTGTATATACTGCATGTTCAAAATCACTCAACTTTCAACCCATTCAATGGGAAAGACATTTGCCCTTAGCTGTATAAGGAAATTAAAATGTGTTTCATTGAGTGGTGAGGGACAAAGAGCAAGGTTGAAGTTTGTTGCTCTTCAAATTGTAGTGGTTTCAAACAGGGAAAGACTCGGCTTTGGGAAAAAAATAAAAAGTGCAGGACAGCATGAGACCTCAGAGGAAGAAATTGTTTCTGCCATTTCCCTGAAAAAGGAACCTGGATTAAAGATGCTTTGCTGCAGGATCAGGTAGAAGACAGAGAGTAGTAAAAAAGATTCAGGAAGGTGGAAAAACTTGTGGTCTCTGAAAAGATACATGATATATTAATTGGTTTAATTGCAGTGGAATTAAATGAGATTTCTATTTTGAGTTATCTTTCATGAGACAGTAGCTGAGAGTGATTTATAGATCTCAATGAGTTAACCATGAAGCTCAGAAAGATCATTAGTACATCATTTACAAAGGCACATTTTTTTTAATCCAAGGAAATTATGGCTTTCTGCTCAGTGAACTATCCAGTTAAAAAAAAAAAAAAAAGCTAAAAAAAGCTAAAATAAAATCATGGACTCCAAGACCTGATGTTAATGAGAAAAGCAATAACACTTGAAAAAGGATTTAGGAGAATTGGAATTTTAGGGATTTGTTTGACAGTAGTTTCCATTTTTTAACCACCTTAAACTAAGTAGCCATATCACTGCCACCTGGAAAGGAACCAAATCATTTGCCTACACATGAATTATTTTTAAGAAAACACCAGAATTCATTAGAGGCAGCTGAAAAAAGCACTTGTCGTATGACTTTTACAGATGGCTGGGTTTCATCTGCTGATGGTTTTTACATCTTTTTTTATCAAAGGGACATGACAGGTGGGATGCATGTATTCTCTGTGGGACTCTGTTCCAAGACTTGAAGGATGCATTACTGTTCATTGAAGGCAGAGTCTTGTTGGATGTGAAGCTACAGTTATCTAATAACCCTACCTTGTTCTGCATCTCAGACCTACAAATTATGGGGAACAGTTACAGAGTGTGTGAATGTTTCTTAGTTGCCCTTCTCCTTCACAACTACAGCATAATAACTGGTCATGGAGGTAGGTAACTCCAACTTCATCTCTACAGAAGGTTATAATTGGATCTGACAGGACTGTTCTATGACTTATATGAAGCTTCATAGGTGGGAATTATTTTAACTCTTTTTCATTCTATTTCATTGTATTCTCTCTGCTTGACTGGATATTGAGAGTACTAAAGGTATGACCTGCTGCTCTTCAGCTTATGTCTCAAGAGCTCAGCACTGAACTCTTCTGTCTAGGCTGCTGTGGAGCCAAGACAAATGGTTCAGAAATCCCTGCTTTAGCTTGAGTTTCCACTTTTGATTCTAAACAGTGAAAACTAACTGTGTGTTCTTCAAGTCTTTATGTGCGCTTTACATTAACTATAGAGACTCAGTTTCATTTTAGTAGTTCACTGGAAAATGGTAGTGGATGGAGTTTGGGCTCATCTGGGGTATTTTGTTCGTTTGCTTGTTTGGTTTTGGGGGTTTTATTTGTTTGTCTGTTTGTGGTTTTTTGGGCTTTTTTGCTACTCTGTGGGTAGGAAGCACTGTCTGTATGTTACTCTTAGATTCAACAAGAACCTCACAGAATATGTTCTACCAAACCTAACAATAGATACTGTGTTGGGAGCTCTAACTTCTACTGCCATTGTGTAACAATAAGCCACAGCACTGGAACCTTGCCTTAATTTGAGAAGTCATAAAGTGTGACGAAATTAAAGAGAAAACAAAGGGATACTTAGCTGAACTGTGGTGGTGCTAAGTGATCTGTCATGACCCCAGAGAAGAGAGGAAATTGCTGATAGATGAAGCACTGTAACAAAAGCATTGACAGCAGAGTATGGGAAACTGAGTAGATGTTTATTAAAAAGAATATTTTGCAGACACACCTAGAGTATGAATTGTACTATTGAGTCAGGTAAAGGCAGTCACTGTCAGCGGAGCATGCAAGATTTGAAACATAGATATGCAGTAAATCTTAATCCTTGATGTGTAAGGATAATGTTTATAAGAGATGGTTGTTTTGTCTCAAACTATTTAAGGAACACACAGTAATTTGGCCTTCCTTTTCACGCAGTTTCTAAAGTCCATAAACTATATAATTCACAAAATAAAATGTCTGGAGTCCCTTTTAAGTTTTTTCCATTGAGTTTGTTTTTATGATGAATTTCAGAAGCCACATGCTTTTTGAAAATTATTAAAACAAGCTCTGTTAGGTACAGATTGTCAGTGAGGGAGGCATTGTTAGCAATTCCCTAATGGCTCTGGTGATTGTATTAGCCTGTATCTAGAATGTGGAATGGTCATGAAAGAAGTCTTGCATCCTTTTTTTGTAATCCTAGGAATCTGTAAACCTAGATGCAGTTTTTTATATTCTGAGATCCTGGCACAATGTTGTTGAACAAATAGAAATGTTACAATTTATTTTGAGAACAAACATAAAGTGTTGCATTTATATAAAGTTATGAAATTTGATGCTAAGACTCCCTCAGTTGTACTATTTCAGTTTATTTTCTCAAAGTGAGCAGCTGTGATTATATCTTGAAGGTTAAAAATCCATATCTTGAAGCCTTTGGCAAAGCATGCCTGTTTCTCATGTATTCATAATATTCAAAGGAATTTTGTATCCTTATAACCAGGAACTACTTTAAGGACAGACTCTGTGATTTGGAATATAATAGTAAATTCAGTTTTACTTTGATATTTCATTTCATTACAGCCACAACTAATAGCCTAAAGTAGTTCTTCTCTTCGAAGAGGAGAGTGGATTCCCAACAACAGATGTGGTTTTTGCAGAGGTTCTGCCAGGTATGATTTGGATAGCACTATCATTAGCTTTTTTTCCCCACAGTTTATTAATTGTCTCTGGCATTGTGTTCTATAATCTTATTGTAGCTCAGCATGGCTTTGGCTAAAAATTATGCTGGAGCCTCTTCTTCTTGATTACAGTGGCTATTATTAATTTTAATATCTAATTACCGACAGAAGAACTTAGTTTCCTTGTTGTTCAAGACTCCTATGGTTGAGTCTTTTTTGATGAAATTCAGACTTCCATCTGGCATGGACTAGTGTAACTCCATGAAAGTCAGTGTTGAATTACACCAGAGAGAGGAACCTTGCTCACAAAATGATTGGGAGTTATTATCCCCTTGAGTCAGTTTTCTATGTTTTCATGGGGTCTATTCAGTGCTGTTGTTGTTTTTGTTTTATGCAACAGAAACAATACAAAGAATTAACATGTCCCTCATTGTCCTTGTCTCCTCATGGGATAAGTACCACTATGGCACTCCGTGCATACATGTGGGAGTTTTAGCAGAACACACAATTATGGTGGTTTTGTGACTAACTTGTGGAATTAATTTGTTCAACTGGCACAACTTGCCGTTGCTTTTCTTCATGATTTAGAGACACATTTCTATGCTCCATTTTACTCTTCTGAAACTGGAGGCAGTGCAACTGCCACCACCAGGGCAAGAGAGCAATTTTATAAGTTCAGGGGTTTTCTACAGATAAAAGGATTTCAGTATTTAATTTCATGGAATGCCTCAAATTTCAGTGGTTAAGCTACCTTGGCAGAATGTGAATGATTACCCCAGAAATAAGAGTATCATATTAAAGCAATTTGATTAAATGCTAATTAGTGCAGGCAATCTTTTGTTATTCTAGAGGACTCAAATTTGGTTAGGAACCTTCACATTTAAGTCTGCTTGGCTGTTAGTAAAAAATGAGGGTTTCTGTTCCCTTCTCATTTTCACTTTTCATGTATTTTGAAAATGGAACACTATTCAAGCTTTCACTTTTTTCTATATTTTCCATTCTTTGCCTGAATTATTGAATTGGGGTTTTTTTAAATAGATAAGCATTTATTTATTAAAATTTCATTTTTTATGATCTTTTCATATTGCAAAATGTACATTTGCACTATATGTTGCCTTTTACCTTTTTTGTCTACTCCACAATTCAGTATTTGTATGTGTACTGTATCAACATTGAAAGATTCAGCTAATGCAATAAGAAATGTAGCAGTATTATTGTGAGAGAGAAAATAGGACTTCAATACAACATTAACTCTGTTAATATTTTACTTGCTAAAGCATATGTCAGCAGAAGTGACTTTACCTTTTAAAAATTGTATCAGAACTGCAGGGTTTGCATGGGTGTGTGAGTAAATTTTTGTAATTAACTAGCACATCATTAAAAGTAAATTGTATTAATATCCAGACACACTTAACTCTAACCATTACAGAAATTCAGCAATTATCACTGGAAAAATCAGTCACATTTTGAAGATAAATAGTAAATAGGAATATCATTTCTGCCTTTGATTAAAACTCAATGAAGCATCTTAATGTAGCTTCTTGCACTTTATTTTACACTGTAGCAAATGACTTTAAGAAGTGTAATCAAAGTTTATGTGCTTCCAGTAATGGTAGCATCCTTCTTATCTAGGCAATGGAACAGTGGAGCACCAAATACTTATTCATGATTTTGCTTTCTCTGCAGGGCTCCCCATGATATCTTCAGAAGCATTCAACCTAGAATGAAAGTAAGATTTGCAGAAAAATATTTTCAACTTGTAATTTTATTTTTTTTTTCTTCCCTTAAGTGGCTTAACCTTCAGGTAACTCAGTAATTCATAGATGTCATGTTTGAATTTGCTTTATTTCAAAGGGGAAAAGAAAATATGACTACTGGGCAGTGCCTATCGATCAGACATAGATCCCTTTAATATATTTCCGATTAGTCCACAAGCCCTTTCTCTAAGCAATTAATTTGTGTGCAAGTCTAGATGTAATTTAGCTTTAGAAAGGTTTTAAGAAAAGAAGTCATTAACAATAATACAGAATATTTTTCTTAATATTTAGGTACTTTGTGAAAAACTTACCCTCATTCTAATTGTTTTAATTTGTGTGAAGAATTTTGGTGATGAAACTGAGTACAGCTAGTTACAGTGAGGCAAATCAATAAATTAAAATCTGATTACAGGATGATTTATATTAGAAATGTGTGTTGGAAATACAACACAATATTGCTTGGCTTGGAAATTTTATACTTTTTAAATTCAGAATTCTGAAGTTCAGTGAAAGAAAATAAAAAAGGTAAAGTCTCTACTGGCCAACATAAAAATGTGCAGTGTGCAATCTCTGCACATCCTATGGCTGCCAAAAGTTTCATGCCCCAGCTGACTTGATTTCACCTGAAGATGTTTATTGGCACAAAACCAGCATATCTGGCATGTATGCTTGAAAAGACTGTGGTAGATATGAAGAAATGAGAGACACAATGGCTTTTTGATGTTTTAGGACATTTTAGGAAATGGTTGCAGAGAAGGAAGGGCTTCCTGTGTGATCTATTATTTTTTTTCAAACGTTTACTGCCTGAGGCATGATTAAAATATTCCACTGGCATTAGACCTGGGTAGGAATTTATTCCCCCACCTCCAGCTGAGATATGTGGCTGTAATTAGGCTGGTGATGCAGTAATGGTTGGCAGCAGTTTGCAAAGCCTCTGAAAGGTCTTTTAGTGATGCTCTATCACAATTGAAATATTCTTTCTATTATCACTTTGCTTAGAAAAGTAGAAAACAAGGAGGAATGGACTTCACTGCACAATAAGTTAACAATTTTACATCCTCTGTCTTTTCCTCTTATCTGTTCTGACATGGTGCTATTTCCACTAGGCAGAGTAAGAAAATATGAACCTTAAAATTACATCTGAGTGGTAAGTACGGATGAGGAAGAGGAACTACTTATCATAAGGGATAATGTGTGCTGAAAGGTTCCTGTTAGCTAACTGTGATAAAAATAAAGGAGAAAAAAATTTACCTACCACATGCTGATTCAAAACTTGATCACAAAATTTTATGTGTTTGCTGCCTTTAAAAAACATTGTTCCTTGCTGGAATTTGACTGTAGAGGCCTTCGGTCTGTTACCACGTCACCTTGCACAGACTCAGCATATTGACCTAAATCTGAGTCAGAAAGGTTTGCCTGCACTCAAAGGTAATCACAATGATTTCAGTGATTTTGCTTCTCTTTGGGTGTCTGTCATATTTTGCAGTTAGAGGTTCATTTTTTTTTTTTCTAGAGACAGTGGAAATGTTAAATATGGGAGTTTATTTTAGTTGTTTTTCCCCAGTATTGCAGGGGCCTCAGACAACACTTTATCCTTGATATTTACTGCTTAACTTCTTGTTGCGTATTATCCACTAGTTCCAAGTCTTGGACTTTCCTTCTGTGTTTCTTGTGGGATGTTAAGTAGTTTGAGAAGCCACAATGAAGAGAGACTGCAGTCTGTCTTGGAAACTCAGTAGCTAGAAAAGAAAATTATATTTAGAAAATAAAGACAGAGATTACTTCCTATTAAAATAAAACATTAGTAGTAAAGATTTTCCTACCATTTTTGTTTTACTTCCTACTCATGACTAAACCACAATGTAGATTAAATTGTTTACACTGTAGTCAAAACAATAGCTGTATTCATTCAGAGGCAAAGACCAAACCTTCAATGTTCCTGAAAAAAAATCAAAAAATTCTGTGTAAGAGACGTACCTGTAGCAGATAGGTTATTAACAGAAAAGGTGTTGAAAACAGGAAAGGCCATAGAACTCTTGAAAGGTGGGAAAATCATTGGATGATAGAAGCTGGCTCTTGAACCAGGGTTGGAGAGAAACCTGCACAGGAAAACACGAACCTACAAAGAACAACTGAAATGAGAAGATGAATAAAATGTACTCCAAAAATCCCGTTAAAATCAAGAACAACTACCTATGAATATGATCAACATAATTTTCGCCTTGCTCACAGTTTGCTCTACATCCTAGGGTAATAATTTTCTAGCTGTACGCTGCAGTACCAGAACAGGATTGCCCCTGATACTGCTCTGCAGGTGGCTTTACTAATTTGTGCAATATCTGAGCCTTGCAAACATTCCTGTTGGAGCTTTGGGAAAACACAAACTACCAGCAATGGAGTTTGCCTTGCATTTTTTGCATTCTACTTTAACCAGTGCCAACTGACTTTTAAATCACATCCTCAAAGTGGTTCAGAATTCTCTTGCGGTTTTTGTGATCACGAGTGACCATTTCACTGACACTCTTCAAGACTCTCTTCTGTGCTTTTTTTTATACCATGTCACAAGTACACTGTATTTTGACTTGGCTTCGTATTAACATCAGAAGGATTTATTCTGCCACCTTCTTAAAAGGTATGTAGGAATGGTGGAAATTTTTATTTAAACTTTTTTTTTTTTTTGGTGGACAAATATTCTTTGAAACAAGCTTTCTGTGACATGTCATTTTTGAGTGATAAAGTTTTATGATACGTTCTCATGTTAAAGGGAAAGATTTTGACAACTCCCTTTTTCTTAGAAAAACAGACAGGATGGACTTGGCATGAAGCTAGGCTGGCAAAGACTCAAGTCCAATTATCCATGTCTGATTATCTGCCTCAGGTCTTCCAACTACCAGACAAACATTTTAGCCATTTTTTCCGTGCAGGAATAGTGTTGTTGCTTTGCTCCCCTTTGCTTTGTTTCCATTTTCTTCTAAAAATATGTCCTTTTGCTGATGCATTGAAAGAAATAAATAAGGAGAAACAAGAATAACTGGTGTGAGATGGAAAACATGCTTATCTGTACATCTGAATATAAGTGTGGCAGTATATATAAACACCTGTAGTAAATGGGAAAATATCTCCTGACATTTTCACATAGCTTTTAGTTCTTTATTGGGGAATGAAATGAAAAAGGGAGAATGGAGAAGGAGCAATAAAAATAACACAAAACTAAAACCTTGTAGAATTAATCTTCTATAAGCCTTGAAGAACTTAAAACAATTTACTTAGAAGCGTTAGTGCACTTTTAAATTATAAAATGGAAAAAAAAAATTTCCAAAAGGCACTGTGATTCTTTTCATATGAGGAAATTAGGCTAGTGTGGTTTGTTGCACTGCATCACAATATGAATTTTCTTCAAGTTTATTTAATGTTGCAGGGTGCTCTGTGTTGCCATCTCACCACAAGAAATACATTGAGATACTGAAAAATGTGTGGGGCAATAAAGCCGGTAAAGGATCTGGAGCACAAGTCTTAGATGGAATGGCTGAAGTAGTGGGAGTGTTTATCCTGGAGAAAAAGAGGCTCATGGGGGACCTTGTTGCTCTCTATAACTATCTGAGTGGAGGTTGTAGCCATGTGGGGGCTGGCCTGTTCTCTCAGGTAACTAGTGACAGGACAAGAGGAAATGGGCTCAAGTTGCTCCAAGGGAGATTTAGATTTGATATCAGGAAAAATCTCTTCACCAGAAGGATTGTCAGGTATTAGCAGAGGCTGTGCTGGGGAATGGTTGAGTCACTGCCCATGGAGATATTTAAAGGACAAGTAGACATGGCACTTAGAGATGTGGTTTAGTGGTGGGTTTGGTAGTGCTGGATTAATGGTTGGACTCAATCTTAGAGATCTTTTTCAAATCCAATGTATATATAGCTCTATATTAATTCTTAGAGTACAAATTAATCTACCTGAATCATGTTCAAATTTTCTCTTTTAAAGACTGACTCGACTGCTATAGGCAATGTGTAGATAAAGCTAGAGGTACTTCTCATTCAATAGCAAAATTCTTTCAAAGAGAATGAAATTTTTGTTCTCTGTGGAGGTGTACAGGCACCATGAGTCTAAGCAGACACAGTGTCAGTTCTGATTTCACTATTCCTCATTATTTTTCAGTATTAAAGTCAAGATCTTATTGCTGATGAAAGTGAGCATCAAGCAGTGAAATGTCAGCTTTCTAAACTGCTACCTCCCAATGAAGTTTCCTTCCTTTTTGTCTGTCTTGAAGAAAAGAGAGCAAGTGGATAGAAGGCTGTTGTGCTGTCAGCTACAAGAGGAGGCTGAGCTCCACACAGGGTTTCCAGTAGTTTTGCTGCTATTAAGAAGCTTTTGCTAGTCAGAAGGGGAGGTAAACATGACAACAGGAAAACAGAGCTTTAAAAAATGGAAGATTAATAAAATTTCGAAATCTACTTGATGTCTGGTTCTTTAGGGGCAGGATAAGAGGCCAGCATCTGATAGAAAATATTTAAGAAGGTTTAGGACAAAAAATGTGTTAAAGAAAATAATGCTGCTGATTTGTTAAATTACTGTAAGGCCTCTGTGGAATATCTTGCTTCCTAATTGCCATCAGATTTGTTATTTTCTCTACCCACATGCTGAAGTAAACAATCTCACAGTAAATTTGTGGGACCCTTGTTAATATGTGTTATATGCCAAAGGATATATTGGCTGAAATAAAGATCTTGTTTTCTAGATAGTAAAAGTCTGCCTTCTGTTGTGATTATCTTTGTTTCCTGAGAAGAACAGTAAAGATTTTTTCCTCTAGTTGAGAAGCTTCTAAATAACCAGAATTATATACTTTAAATGTTAACCACCCTGTGTTGATAATGACTTTGTTGCATTACAATCATTGCATTACGATTCTGTGTCCTGCTCTTGCTGGTCAACCTACACAGCCTGGTAGGTGAAGTTTGCTGGCTTAGGTCATCAGTTTCCAGTATTAGAAGAGGAAACCCTATATATATATATGTAATACATCAAAGGTTAATAATGAAAGACGTTTACAGATGAATGGTATTTTATACATTTATCAATGTCAGGCAGATAAGTCAGAAACAAATGTCTTTCAGGTACTGAAAAAAATTACATTTGCTCTTACATGATGGTGTGTTATGGAAACAAGGTGCAAGATTTAGAGAGAGGTATAACCTTAAATCAATGAACCTGAGGTTTCCAGGATGTTGCTGAATGTTTATGCTATTTTTTAATATTATATCATTTTTGTGGCACATGATGGTCATCTATGCCTACAACAACTCTTAAAAATCTCCACATATGTCCACCCCAGTTCCACATTCCCAGCTATACAGGTGTCTAAATATAAATGGCAGAGGGTGAGTGGAGGGAAAAATAAGTGAATAAAAGCCATTTTTCCATGTGAATCCAAATAAAATAGCAAGCACATATGCACACTCGTCTTGACAACTTTTGTTAGAAACTTTAGGCCCCAGTTTCTCTTGCATTATCTAGCTGTATAATTTTCATTTTTGTTTCTTTCCTAAACATATGCACTTTCTGCACTTCAGCAACTAATGTTGAATCTTTGATAATCTGCTTCTGTCTGTTATGACCAGAGCCTGAATAATCAATGAATGAATTTGATAAATTCTTCTGCACATATTGAAGCAGTAGATATTAATCAGAATATAATTTATTATGAGTAAGATAATATTACTATTCTGTCAGTCATTTCATGTTCCATGCATTTTTAGAATTTCACATCAAAAGAGAGAACAGCCATATTAAAAGCAGGACAATTCTTGTTAAAAATAACAAAAGAAGGGATTTAAAGGTTGAAGGTATTGTGAATCTTTTTCATGAAATCTAATAACATGATCATATGTAGCTAACGGATAACTTTCTATAACTTCCTGGCAATTTTCTTTAAATTTAAAGGGGAAAAAAATCTGCACATTTGGTTCCTTGTTTGTTAGTGTGAATTAAAACATAATTCCTTTCAGGAATTTCTCCTAGTCCTTGTTTGCTTATAAGCTGTATTTTGCTTTCCATTCAAAATTCTGTATTTCAATCTGATTCTGTGCAAGACAGACAGATTGAGCACTTTTGGAGATACTTCATAGTGCTGATTTTTGATCTCAATGATAGATTGTCTTTTCACTAAGCTATGAATGCAATAATCACATTATTCTTACGTGATACTGTAAGTGCAGATGTTCTCATGAAGCTTATCAGCATAATAGACAGAAATTACCTATGGAATTCTGTTTCTAAGAAAGTAAGTTATAAATGTCAAGTACGTACTCTTTCAAGAAACTGATAATATAAAATAAGAAGTTTCTTATATAAAATGTCAATTAAGTGCCTCTTTTAATATCTTTAAAATGTACTACAGATGTGTGTTATGAGCACATATATTTATATATGGAATATGAGCATATATATATACATATATATATATGTGATATATTTTGTTAAGCAAAATTATTACATACAAAATTACTATGTATGAGTTTAAAGTTGCCTTGAAATCACAGTACACAGGAGTTGATATTGACAGAGATGTGGAACTGTATTTGAAAGCTGAAGTTCCCAAAATAAATATGAAAGGGAAAGCTGATTAACAGATAAATGCCATATTCAGAAATAAAATTTTTCAGAAAAGTATGTATTTGTTGGTCCAGCAGGATATGGATTGAATAGAATATGATCAACAGGGGTGAAATGACCTATCCACAATGGGATCAACTCTTTTTTTTCCACAATTCAATTTTACTAGCTTAGGGAAATAGTAAGCAGACTGAGCTGGACATTAGACTCTGACATTAGAAACATTGATTTGCAGTAATCATTAAACATATGGTAGATGTTGTCTGTTTGACAGACAGTGATTTTTGTTACCTCAAGATGTTTATGAATATTAGGTTTAGGTAGGCTTCTTGCAGTACCATATCATTGGGAGTCCAACTTCTCTTCTGCAGAGTTGGAGTATCAAATTATTAAGATAGAAATATTCTTTCTTGTATTTTCTTCCTAGCATCGTTTTCTTTGAGTTGCTTGGTTGCTTGAGCAAATCATAGATAATGATCAGAAAATAATCTGAAAAAAATATTTTGGCTAGATCTTTCTTGCAGTGTGATGCTCTCTTTTGATGTAGTGTGTTGTTTGTAGGAGTTTATACATCTTAACTAATTGTCAAAGATTTATCAAAGATTTATTTGTATTGGTGGTAAATATATTCCACAGAGCATGAATGACTATTGTTACCCTTTACCAGGCTGGGAAGACAGCTTAGAACATACTTACTTTCTTGTGTTCCACTACAGCAAAAATGTTCAAAAATTTTTGCTATTTCTTAACTATACACACTCACATTGTTGTTTCACTTCAATTTCAGAGCTGATTTCATTGTTTTACATGCATTTTAACATCCTGAACATTTTATTTATATATTTGTTTATACTTAAAATCTGTTAAACAGTGTATGTTTCAAAGGCTGCTAAAGGAGCCTTTTCCAATTTTCCTATATGCTGAAATCTGAACACTGGAAATGTCATCTGTGATATAGACTTATGTGGATTAAAGTTATCTATAATGAAATTCAGTTCTTGTAGAAAAGTACTCTTACCTAAAAATCCTTGCCTCTGTCTTTGTGAGGGAAACTGATACTATATTATTAGTTGTATAAAAACATGTAGTTAGACCAACTGATATGGCATAGCTGAGTTCTGAGACACCAGGGAGTCTTCAGCTTTTCTTGCCAAAATATAGATGTAACTTTGTGCTTACTCTCATCTGATTCTGGAAATGTTCAGTACAGAAAAGTACTGATGGGCTGCAAACTCAAATGTACCTTAGTCTAGAAGTATTGTGGAAGATGCCAAAAGGAGCAAAAGGGAGAAAGTGAAGTGTAGGAGAGGAAAATATTGGCTGATCTCACAGCTCAGAAATGGTTATAATTATCTGCACTGTCAGAAAAAGCAAAAAGCTACACACGGAATCCTAGATTCAGAAGAATTCTCAAAGAAGAAGACTGCAGAGAGGTTTTTCCTTGCTTTTGCATTTGATAGAGGCAGCAGATTAGTAGAGCACATTCCTAAATCACAGTTGCAATTGCCATGAAAATTTGTCAATGACATTCCAGGAGCTGCTGAGCTGCACAGCATCTCAGGAGAAAGGGAGATAAACTCATGTCATAAGCTGCAGCAGGAATTGGAACAGATTTTCCACCCTTTAGTCATGGATCCACATGTGCCAAAATGACAATTTGGCTTTTGGTAAATGGCATTTTCTCAGTGTGTCTCTAAAGTATTTTAGTTTGGAGATCTGCCCTTTAACCACTTGGATGACAAATCTTTTGTCATTTTTTCAGAGAGACTTATGTATGCCACTGCCTTGCTCCTTTTTAAAGCCCAACTGGACATTTTTTTTTTGAACAGACAGAGAAAAAAAAAAAAAGGAATTTTATTATAGCACAATAATCATAATAACTATTAACATAACTATTATTCATTGCAGCAAAAATTTTACAGCAGCAGAGGTGTGTTTTAATACCAGGCTGCTAACAAGTACCTAATCCCAGACCAATACTAAATACAAAAAAAAATTGCTGAACATGCTTGTTGGGATTATCCAAAATAACTATAGAGTATCTAATTCCATTTTTTCAGCTAACTGATGGAACAAACTATTATGTCTGAAAACATTTTGAAAGTACATGGACTGTGGTAATAGCCTCATGTTCAAGAATACATCCTTTTTAAACTTCTTTTGCTGAAGAGCTCTGGCTTAAGCCCATTAAACTAGGTCTCTTACTTGTGTGGATTTGTTGTTTAAAGGCTTTGTCCTGTATTTTAAGCCCTTCAACATGCAACATAGGTGAAGACTGTAGTCCAGCACTCGAAGCATTCCCTTAATTTTAAAGGAGCCTGCCAACTTGAATCAATGTGCTTTTATTTGCTGTCCACATAAAAAGAAGTCATCTGGTAAGAATATGCCAGTGCTTGATAAAGATGCTAGTTCATTTAACTATTCTGTTGTGTTGTTTCTTTCCAAATAGCAGATTGACTGACTGAGCAAAGCTCTGCAATAAAAATTTATCTGTTTATGTAAATTGTATCTCAAGATTTAGCAAGTGTAATACAGGTGACAGTCCCCCAGATTGTGTTTAACTTTTAGAAAGACACTACTTTTTTAGGATAGAATATTGGTGATGACTTCCAGGGATCAGTTCTTTGCTGTTACTGCTGTTCAGACTTATTCCCTACTAGATCATAAATATTTTTTTCCGAGCAATGAAATGCATGACATGGGAGATAGTTTGCAGTAAGAGCATATTTGTTCCCTTTCTTTGTGATCCTCCTCCTCATGTCCCCATGAGCAGTGAACTGCAGCGTTATCACTTTTTGTTTTACACAGGGGCTCCCTGGATTCCTTAAACATATGGATGAATCCCATTTTTTTACAGTAAGGACAGGTAAGGAATGAGCAGTAGCAGAGGAATCATCCTTATCCTGCCTCATTACAGAGTCTCTGCTCTGTGCTGGAGAGATCATCTCTTCTCAACCTCTCAGGCTGAAAAGGTACTTCATTAGTCTCTGCTCTGAGATTGACAATGAGTGCCAATTAGTTCCAGGAGGCATTTGTTGCTGTAACAGAAATTCCTTCTCAGATAGAAACAGTAATGGTAGCAGGAGAATGCTGCCATGGCTGGGCTCTCCAGCTGTTAGGTATAGCAAAGGCTTTACCTTGGCTGAGTGTTTAGAGCAGCTGTAAATTGTGGTAAGCCACACTATTTGGGCTACATGCAGATGTCTTTCACGCATGACATTCCTGAATCAGTTTTCTGTAATTGATTTGTACTTCTTGATCAGTGTCAGTATCTTGATTCGTAACAATGTTTGCCTGTAATATCATTGTAAATTAGCTGGTCTTGGATTTGTGTAATTTATGGCTCTGATTCTATTAAGGAAAAGAGAATATGTCTTATTAAATATGTCTTTATTTTCTTTATATTTAATCTTTATGCATTTTATTTATACCTCTTCAGTGGCTCTTAGTTTTAATTTCTTATTTCTGCCATTCCAGTAGACATTTCTTCCTAACATATAAATATTGCTCTGGAATTAATCCAAATTAGCAACAAGATGTCACTTTGTAGCTTTGTTGTGCAAATTTTCCCTCTTTCTGATTAGAATAGGTATTTCTCAAATTCAGGCCCATTCCAATCATTGTTGTCTTTTGTCCATTAGAAGAAACAGTTTATGTCTTTTTTAAAGTGGATTTTTTATTTTTTTTTCCTTAATGTTCTAAAACCTCTACCAGTTTAAAGTGCACTCTATTTCTTTTGTTTTTTTTTCCTGGTAACAAGTATTTACTAGAGTGTGTTAAAGCCATGGGAACTGTGAATTGTCATGGTATAAATTTGTTCCTGTCTCCTATCAGTATATTTACACTTGAGTTACTTGTAAGAGGAAGGAGTTAGTTCTTCAGCCACAGAGCTAGAGCAGAGAGTTAAGACATATTGTCCAAACAATTTCACATGTCAATTCTCATCCTTAGGATGGACACTTACACAAGAAACACGACTGGAGGAGTCCTGTACCCTGCTCTTTCACAGGATGGGGCCAGTTTGCTTATGCTGGAGGCATATTTTACAATTTTGATAAAGTTCATCTCAGAGCAAACAGCCATGTCATGAAGCAGAAGTATGATATTCAAAATTAATACATAGTTCTAGAACAAGCTAGTTAGTGTAAACAGAAAATACAGTTAAGCTTGAGAGTTTATCTAGGGAAGATCTAGGTTGCTGTTGGAGAGTATTGTTGACTAACAGTGTCTTACCATGCTGGCTTCCAGAAAGGTCTTAATGAATGTTTTCAATTTGTCCAGACTGTGAAGGAAAGCATCCTGTGCACACACTTTAAGGAGCATGTTTTATCCTCTAAAGGTCTGGATGGGAGCAGATGGAGGATGCATAGTTGAGATTTATCATAGTTGTGATTTATTATAGAACCACAGAATGGCTAGGGTTGGAAGAGACCTTAAAAGTCAACTACTTTCAATTCCCCTACCATGGACCTTCCTCCCAGCAACACCTTCCATTTGACCAGCTTACTCAGACCCCCTTTCCAGCCTGGACTTTACCCAAAAGACTGTCACCTTTTTCTCCACACTGTGATCACACGTGCCTTTGTACATGAACTGTCTGCATCTGTGCTCAGGTAAAAGATTTGATTTACTGTTACTGGCAGTTGACATTGAAGTCTTCTCATTTTGCTGATGAAACCTATGATAGCACCTGCTTAACAAAGGTGCAGAATTTGGGAACACAAATGAAGAAATTAAAGACAGCCAAGAGCTGCTCTCCAAACTTAAAACAACAAAGGAAACTGATTAGAGATGTGGAAATGTCATCTTTGTCCTGCAAGATGCTCAATATTCTGCTGGGCAAGGGTCTGTGCAATCACACCCATGTCATGGGAGAAGGTTGGATGGGATGACTTCCTGGAGTCCCATCCAACTTATATTCAGCCAGTTCTGACTGCTGGATTAATTATCCTGCAGTAAGACTTGATTTTGATGTGCATTGTCTTCTAAACTAAGAAAAAGAGAAGAAAACTAATAATCCTCTCAAATTTCAACTGCCAGCTCTAAAGTCATCCCTTTGATCATCTGGATACACTACTTGGACCTAGAATTTCTCTTAATGAGTTCTAAAGTATTATTCTGGAAAGATATTTATATTTATTTATTTATTTATTTATTTCTCTCCCTTATATCTCTTGGTTTTACCTTTCTATTCTGTGGGGTTTTAAGCAAAAATGTTCTTCCTCAATTTTTTCTTTTCATACTTGGAGTCTGTTTTTTTTAAAGTTACACTAGTATTACAGGATGATATAAGGTATTTAAAAAAATATTTGGTTTAGACTCATATTTTTCTTACAATTGTATATAGGTGGGAAGGGACTAGAAAATAAAGAGTGGAGACAGTCACAATCATGAACAAGTCAGTATATTATTGATAAAATCAGTATAGACACCTTATAAAGATTTGGCATGAGAAGCTTTAGAAACTAGTATTTCACAGACACTACTTTTATTTCCTTCGGAACAGAGAAACTCTTCTAGGAGAGAGGGTGTGGGAAAAAAGAACTTCCAGGTCTGAGGCAAAGATTTGATGCTTTTCAAAGTTTCAGATTTGAGAATAAATCACACTTTAAAGAGAGCTGCCGCCTTTAAAAAAACCAGATGGTGCTCAGGGGAAAGGCTTATAGTTCTGTAAATTAGGAATTATCTAAGCCAGTTTGGTTAGGCTAGTTAAAAGCAAACATCTGCAGAACTGGTGAAAAAATAAAGGAAAAAAAATTCTGAACATATAAAGACTTTTTACTTAGCTTTGAGAAATAACAGCTTGGAAATTGCAAGTGGAATTTTTTTTATATTCAATGGGGTTAAAATGTATACTTCATAAAATATCTGGTTTTTTTGAATAACATCTCCACACTTTAACTGTATGTGACTACAACAAATTTCATTTTCTTTTTATTCCACTTGCTTGCTTAGCCTATGTTTCAGGCAAAAGTTGTCCCTTCCTCTTCAGTGATGCTTTGAAATTCTACAACTGTTTTTCTTGTATAATTGTATTTTCAAGTAGATTTAGTTCAAATTGAGGTGTATTGTCAACCTTTACCGTGCTGGTTGCAAGACTAAACCAAGACAAACACTGTGCAAGTTTCTGCTGTAACACTGCAACTCACCCAGAGTAGCATAAAATGCTCTTCAGGTATAAAAATAATAACATTAAGAAACAAAGCAATGAAAAGAACAATGTTTTCTATGGATAACACCCTAGAAAATGGAGAGCCCCAAGTGCTGATCTAATTTTCAAAGGGACACACACATATCAGGCAGTGTGTCTCAGCTCTAGGACAGAAGAGTCAGTTTGTTGTGTAAAGGAGAAAAGCATAAAATAGTCCTAAATAAGTGCAAATCTGATATATTTTATACTAGTGAAGGGTTTGCCCTTGGAGAATTCAATGAAATTTTCTTGGGATTTATAAGGTGGTAAGTTATACTTACTGTACCTTATTAAGGAAGGCAAACAAGCTGCTCAGCCTGCCATAAGCTATTAGATGTGATCTTGCATCTCCATGAAGTTGTCAGAGCCTGGGTGGTGGGCTTATCTACTGTCATGCCTCTCAGACACATCACCGAGGGTGGAACACTTTTGGGGAGACTTGAGATATCTATGGAGGCTGCTGCTGCTGCTCCATGCAGCCTCACTGCTAAACTGGCTGCTCTTGGACTAGAATTTCTCAGTATAGGGTCTGTGTCTTAGGAATCTGCTTTCATGGGTGTGGACTCAAGTGATCTCTAGTGATTTCTGATGATTCCCACACCACCTCCCATTCCCTCAACTCAAATTAATATTGGGTATGTAGAGATTTTCCTGTAATGCTTTTACTTCAGTCTGGTATTTTAAGAGAAATTTTTTGGGCCCCTCAAGCTTTTACTTGAGTAATTTCTCACAGTTTTCATGGGTGTTCCCTGATCATAGCACACCCTAAATGTTAATGAAATTAATTATAATTAGATTCCAATGGTAGAAGTAGAATATTTTTATTCTAAATAAGTATAGTTATAGATTGCAAGATTTTGGATTCTTTTTTAAGGTTTTCAGTAAAAATAAAACAAAAAGACCTCATCATTACAATTGTAAAGGACAAAAAAAAAAAGGAAAAGAAAAAGAAATTATGTCCTCTTTTCAACTTCAATGTGCCCATTAAATATTGAAAACTGTCTACACTAAGAAACAGTTTAGGAATTAATTTAATTTTTTTCCCTTAGAGTTTTGCTAAACTTCCTCCCGACAGAGGCATGCTTTTATGTATCAATTTCTGGGAACAGTTTGCTCTCCAACACCCAGAGAAGATTTCCCTAACCAGAAGATAGACCTAAATACATAGACATTTTTCATCACTAATACATTTCATCACTAATGAATTAATTAGTGCTGCTCTCCAGAGGGGAAATATTTTCCAAGTTTTAATGCATATTTCTTTGAAATCCCACAACCCAACCATAGAGTCATTTAGGTTGGAAAAGACCTTCAGAACGATCAAATCCAAGCATTAACCCAGCACTGCTGAGTGTCTTCCTACCCTCAGGAAGATCAGCATCCCCACCCAACTTGGTGTTAACCTGCAAATTGGATCCAAGTTGTCAATAAAGATGCTAAACAAGAGTGAGCCCTGGGCACACTGTGGGGGATCTGGGGCCAGCTGCATGCAGCAGAGCCACCACTCTCTGCTGCCAATGGCCAACTAGATGGATTTTCATCCGGCAAGGAGTACACCTGCCCACATGTTGGGTATCCAGTTTCTCCAGGAGAATGCTGCAGAAAACAAAGGCTTTGCTAAAGTGCAGATAGAGACACCCGCGGCCTTTTCCTCATCCACTAAACATCATAGAATGGGATCTAGTCAGTCAAGCAGCACAATGTCACTAGAAAAATGAAGGGCAGGGAGAAAGGGGAGAGGTTTTGGGTGGTTTTGTGGGGTTTAGGGTTTTTGTTTCGGTTTTGTTTGTTTGGGGTTTTTTGTTTGTTTTCAGGGCTTTTTTGTTTTGTCTTTATTGTCGGTTTTCTTGTTTTTCTTGTACTTTCTGTCTTAAGAAGTGCACATCACATAAAATCAGAAACAGCCCCTTGGGAAAAACTCACCATGCTCATGGTGTTACATGGGGTTAAATGACTAAGGGTTGAGAGCTCATTTTCTTCCAAGGGTTTTGCTACTTGCTAAAGGAGGGAGTATTTCTGTTTAAGTAACATGACTATTTCAGATATCAAAGCAGATTGTTTTTGCTGGATTTCTTTCTATTAAGCAAGATCTTTCCTACTGAAGAGTACATTAATCAGAAATCATTGTTATAAAAAGGAGCTTAATATAAGGTTTTAGAAGGTTTAATTGATTTTACTTGTATCTGATTAGGAAAAAGATAAAAAGCTGAATATTTTAAAACACACTGAAGATGAACTTAATGGAATTTATGTTCATCTGCCAGAGTTTCGTTTGTGTAAGCATCTGGTCCAGTGAACTAAAATCTTGTATCAGACATTTGGAAGAGACATCAGAAACTGCTGAATTTTTTAGTTCTTACTCATTGGTACAGTTTAGCTGAACACTGTCATACTACTAAAAAGGCACAGATAAAGAATGTTTACTTCGCTATTTTTAAAAAGAATAAAAAACCAAAAAAAGGTGTAACAGATGGCTTAGCTGCTACAGGCAAGTGAAAATGCAAATAATCTGAAATTATATTAAGTTATGGTTAGTGGTTACTCATCAGCTGAGATAGTTTATGTTGGTACAAAAGCAACTTGTTTATTTCCCTTAGCGGACAAATTTTCCCAACACAGTCCTTGTAAGATAAAATTTCTCTTAGTGAAATAATTCAAACATTAAAATAAACAACAAAGTCTCTTTCCAAATAAAGAGTAATTAGTATTTCAATTTATTTACTAGACTAGGCAGCTAATACAGTTTCTACAAAGAATTCAAGTGCATTTTTAGGATGAGACAATGGATTTACAAATTATGTGCACTGACAATATCAACAAAGCTGCTTTATTAATCCTGTTTGGGCCCTGTGGTATCGTTAAACCCAACATTTGACTACAGCTTGATTCTGTTAATGGAAATGTTCATCTAATTTTTAGTTGTTATAAGTTATCTATGACTCTCAGGTGATATCTAAGTCTCTTGCATGATTTATCGAAAATTCACACCTGCAACTTGCACTGGAAAAGAATGTGTTTCCTTAGATACTTTCAAATACTTTTTTTCTGATCGATTATATTTTAGCCAAAAGAAAATTAAATTATTTTAATTCCAGCTGCTAAATCTTGCTTTCCCACTTCAGGACACAATAAGTTATTCATATGTTCAAGTTATTCATATGTTAAGTTGGAAGCGCACAGCCCCATGAGGGCTGTATATGAGGGGAAGACAGTAACAAATTCTCTGATGGAGAGACAAAGCTTTATAGCCAAACTCCACTTTGCAGTGGATGTTTTTTTTAGAGCCCTTATGAGGTACTGAGAGAGGGTCTGTAATGGCAAAGCTGACATTAAGTGGGATGATGTGAAGGGAGCTTTGTGGAGGAATGTTTTGTGGCTGTGAACTAAAATGTAGGCTACACATCTGGTCAGAGGCACGTGTCACTGACAGAGTGTGAACCTTGGTGACTTCTTAAATGACATTAAAATTAATGCTATACTTCATCACTTTGCTTCTGCTACCCTGCCACATGGTTTTCCATATTTTACAGTGCACACATCATTTGAGTTCTGAAGGAAATTTGCTTAGTCAAAAAGTCAGCTGTATTCAAATTATTCATAAGGGAAATTGCATCTTAGGCAATTAAAATGTGTGCTGGGTAAAAGAAAATGTTTCTTCCTGAAAGGAAAGAGCGGATGCTTCATCTGCGAGAAATGTTATTACAAATTCTTTTCTGTTACTAAGCACCTAATATTAAAAAGAAACTTATTCTAATCAGAGAGGAACCATGTGAGGGCATAGTGGAAAATTTTATTTTAGTTTAGATTGATGCTTTTTTTTTTCCCCACACAAGATATTTGCTCTTCCACATCTAGTCTCCTTACCCTCCCAGAAGCACTGCCACTTGTATAAAGGATTGTACTTTAGTTTTATTTTCACTGAATTTTATGTATTAAATATGACCTCTACTGCATGAATTAATGTTCCTTTGAGCTGTAGTTATATGGATGATGGGAGAGCAAGAGTGATGTGATCAGGTTTGGACAATTTGATAGGAAGGGAAATGAGTTTGACCATGTTTGAATTTGGTCTGAGAGATTAAGGTAGTACACTATGTATCTTTTTCTCCCTTAAAATATAAATTACCCCTCTCAATCCTTTAAAAAATTGGATTCTGTTAGAGTCATGTCTAGTCACTGATATGCAACTTATGACCATTACAGAGAAAGTGGATTATTTGTGTTCTCTTTTCTTTATAAATGACCAGTTCTTGTTAGCACTTTTTTCAAGTTTCTTTTACAGAAGTTTGCAAACCTGCATTGTAAATGTGGATAAACTGATTGTATCCCTTTCCATTCACGATCTCTGTCTTAAGTGGATCAAAGCTGATTTTATTCCTGTTAATTCTTTGCTAACCAATGCCACGTTTTTAAAGAGTTCTGAAGTTTCTGGGTCCTAGGTATTTCTCGGTTGTGTGCAAGATTATGGCTAAGGAAGTGCCAAGAACAAAATATATAAATACACACATGCACTCACATATATGAAATGCCTATTATTTTCACAGAAAGTAGCAGAGAGGCATGTCTTGATGTCCTAATGAAGGGGCAGCAATGGGGTATATTAATGGGAAAATAAAGCCCATTCTTTTTTCAGAACGTTGTACCTGGAGGACGGGGATGAAGCAGTGCCTGTGGGCCATGGGGATGTGATTTTAGTTTCTCCTTACTTGAACTGTTCTCCCCTTGGCAAGGAAGAAGAAAACCTACTTTTTACTCAACTCATTGGTTGAAAGGAGATTTTTTTTTTTTTGGTCTATTTGAAGTCTACATGCTGATGTTTTCACCCTTTTTAACATGGTCAGTCCATCTCTACAGCCAAATAATGGAATACGTAAGGCCATATGATACCATCGATTTTCAAGCAGAGTCCTGTTGGCTTCTGTGGAAAGTTCTGTTTTAAAAAAATCAATGACATAATAAGATTTAAAGTAATAAAAATAGAGCAAAGGGACATGGCATTAAGTTCATGCGTGCCCCATGACTTTGAAAAAACACATTAGCTGCAGCACACAGAGCATGAACTGGGGAGTGCCGTGCATCCCTCACACAAATGCCCAAATTTTAATACACCTTATTTACTTAATAAAAGGAGCTAATGACTTACATTGTAGTTACAGTTTATCAAGTTTATGAACTAACTATAAACTATAAAGGTGTTTTTCAATTAAATGAAGTACTTTGTTATTATAGGTGCTAATATTTAAGATTATCTAATATTTGTTGGTTTTTTTTTTTCCATACAGAAGTATCAAAAGAATATACCCATAATCTTAAATCTTAAAATAATTGCTCTTAGGGAAATATGTTTCTGTGCTTGGAAGCATTGCTCTCTTCTCTAGTGTCAATTTGAAGTACATAATCTAATCGAAACCACGCAAGCAAAGTCAAAGCTACTGTGGATTCTGAAAAGCTTGTATGAGTCTGAAGTTTTAAGCAAGGTTTTATTGCTTTTATAATTTCTTTGTAGCCTTTGTTGTTCCTGAATGACATAGATATAGGAAGAACAAAATGTTGCAAGAGATATCCTACTTTATATTCCTCAAAAGTTAAGGCTTCAATTTCTCTTTGACTTTATGATCTTCCAATTTAATAATTCAAACTTCCTTCCAGTGAGCAAATTTCACTCTTTGTTTTTGACTCTTAGCATTTTTTCCCTTTTGTAACAATTCCTGAGCCTGTTCATTTCCCTTTTGAAGAATCATAACAGCAAATCTGTTTCTAAGTCTGGAACTTTGGAACTTTCTTTGGCACAGATCACCTGAGGAAAGATTGCTTGATATCCATGATTAGACAAGAAAGGGTATAGGTAAAAATTATATGTGAGATAAATAATGATAAGTAGGAATGGACTATAAGTACTGGGTTATAAGTAGGAATTTAATCTTTTGTTCAAAGCACATGTTATTCTGTGCTATGAAAACATGAACATTTATTATATAATATGTCTTATTATATAAGACAGAGTTTTAAATAAATACCACATGCAGCCACTGAGTGATTATTAAAATGTTTGTAACCTACTTTGTACATACAGCTGGCTTTCCAACAAAGCAGGAATTAATTAGGCTTGTGGGGCTAAAAGCAAAAATAAAACAAAATAATAATGAAAACAATCCAAACCGATGACCCTGTTTTATTGTCCAAATGGGACAGTAAATCGGACAAGCTGAAGAAAAATATGATAGAGAGAGCAGAGGAAGAAAAATAAATAGTTCAATATCTAACCACCTTTTGGAACATGACTTCCCTTTCTAGATTAGTTATTAAAAAGCACTTTAAATGCAACTGTGTGACAGCTCTTGAGTCCTTCCTTAATTGGTTGAGGTTTATCTTTCAGTTGTCATGTTGTAGGAATGTTTGGGAGAAAATTTCCTGGGTTTGGGTCCTGTCACACTTGGAAATAGTAAACATGTTCAATATTATGCTGTTCTCTAGATGGGAAAACTGTTCTTTCTACCATTCCATCTTCCTCCTCCTCATGCCCAAACACACACACAGACACACAATCTTTCTCCTGGGATTTGTTGCATGCTGCTATGACTTTGGAATAAGAGGTAGCCTGGGGAGCCAAAGATTGTCAGGACAGTGCTGTAAGCAACCTGTTTCCTTGAGTCTGTGGTAAATATTGAAGTATTCCCTGGAAGACTTCAAAAATATTTTTTGAAAGGGCCACTTCATCGCAATTATTTTCATATTTCTTTGACTGGAAGAAGCAGAGTTCTCATGGTGTTATGCTTCATGTGATTTTTACACAATACAGAAAATTTAAGATACATTTTGGGATCTGAGGCTCAGAGTATTTTACATTAGGAAGGAAGATACATGTAAGAGAGGCATTGGATATATTATAAGAGTTACATAAAGGATCACTTCTAGATATTAGAAAGTACTTATAGGAGAGGAGTGAAAAGGGTGGTGAGAAATGGCTGCAAACAGCAATAAAACAGGAGACTTTAGCTACTGATCTCTAAACCAAAAACTTCAGCTGTGAGATCTTATGTAACAGCTTACACTCATGCTTACACAAGTTCAGGTGAGAAAAAGTGCTGAGAAATTTTCATGTCTTTCCTCTTTCTGTAAACATTGCCTTGCTTAAATGTATCTGAAATCTGTAGATCAGTGTGGGAGTCCAGCTGTGTTTGCTGCTGCCTCAAGATAAAAAATATCAAATAAAAATCTGTGATCTTAAGGATGTAAACCATTATATATATATATATATATATATATATATATATATATATATATATATATGCACCTTTGAGAAAAGATGTGGCTGATTTAAAGCATCTAAATCAGTATGCAGAGACACACTGGTGATGATTAGAGAAGACAGACCAGCAAAGCGTCTAATCTGGGGAGTCCTAGTGGGCTTTCTGGCATTTTTCCCGATGTTTTGTAGAGGAAATACTGGGACATTTTGCCCCCAAACAGTAAAAGGTCAGGGCCACTTGCTTTTGTACATGATTGATATGAATCATTGAGGAGATCGACAGCAAGTGTAGCTGAATCCGTGACATATTTTGGTATTTATATTTTAAAATCTCTGAATTAAACACTTCATTTTCTTACTGTATGTAAGCAGAACTTTAAAGCAGACAAGAAAGACAGCTTTAATTTTTGGGATGAAAAATAAACAGATAAAAACAAGGAAGGGGAATTGGTTGAATTTATTTTATTTTTGATGGCTTCCTGTGTAAAGCTGGGAAATGATCAAAGGCAAATGATGCATGTATGTGTTTCAACCTCTTCTAATCCATCTCTATTTTTTGGAGATTTTTTTTTTCAAATTTAAAATGGAAAGTTGAAATGTTCCACCTTGAAAACATTGTGCATCTTCTGAAAACAATCAAACTAAAATATACCCAAAAGAGGCAGACTGTTGTATTTAACCGTACTAAAAATAGGAGATGAAAAAATTTATTTTCCCAAAAATAAATGTTTCTTAAAATGCATAAATTAAGAGTAGAATTTAATATTTATTCGTCCATTGATATTGGGCCCTTTTCACATCTTTCTAGCCCCAATACACTTCTGTGTATTTTTGTGAATTCTTTGGGGTTAAATTCCAAGCATTCTTAAAGATCTTCAAATGTTCTGTGGTGAAATGTATGTTTATAAGAACATGCATAGGGCAACATTGCGCTATTCAATGAGTGTTTGGTAATTTATTTTTATCTGCCTGCTGTAAAAATGCCTTCAAAGTGCTGAATCTCTTTAATACCTGCTGATATTGGATACCACAAAGCAAGAAAGACTCTGACAATTGCAATTTGCAGGTTTGTTCCAACTCCTACTGAAGCAAGTAATAGCCTGTATCTTCACTTAAGTGGATGATGGATCTGGCACCAAATAAAAAGAATATGCTAGACTTCTTGCTGGAGAAGTGCATAGTGACACCACAAGCATGTATTTTTAAATGTCTCTTCTTTTTTTGCTTCTTTTTTTTCCCTTTTGACCATTATGTTTTACCTACTTGGTTTTTTTCCACAGATGCTTCAAAATGGAACAGAGATTGGAACTGCAGCATATCACCTTTCAAATGGCATCTGCACAAAGGTATGACAGAAGAAATTGATTTTCACTTTTCATCAATATTTCTAAATTGTAACACATATTTTATAGTAAAAGAAGATGCATCAGCCTGGATTTTTTGTCAGCATTCCTGAAACAAAGTGCATTGAAAGCTACCAACATGGAAGTTTCAGCTTAGTAATTTACAGCCTACAAATGGATTTCCTTCTCAGAATGATAAGTCAGCCAGTGAACCATGTATTGTACATAGATGATGAGCAATTCACTCACTGGATGAAGAGTTTTAACATTTCTCCTCAAAGTTTGAGACCTAGAATGAACTTTGACGAAGACTTTCTGGACCTTTCCAAGTTTGCATGCATTATTTGTTACCAAATGGGATCTGGTAAACAATGATTAACTGAACATTCTCCTCATAAGCTCTTTTTGTTATTAGTGGCAGAATTTGAAGTATTGGTTGGGTCAGTTTTGTACATTTAATGATAGCTCATCTCCAAATTTCAGAATACAGAAAAGGTTAATTATTGTTTTTCCTTGTGTTCTCATTCATCATTTTTAGCTGGCTGGCAGCAGGTCTTATCAGATGATCCATGAAGCTGCTCTGATGCACACATGCACTTACAGGGTTAGCTGAGGCAGGAGAAAGGAGCTTTTGCATCTCTTAGGAGACTGTTTACTAGCAAGCACTAACACTGATTGACATCTTTTCTGGATGAAGTTTTCTTGGCTATATTTGTCAAAATTTTGCTTTGAAGTTTGCATCCACATAATTGTTACTGTATATCAGATTTCTATTCCTGGAATTAGAAATGAAAATTTGCTTCTGGGAGAGGAAAGACTAAAAGCAGCTCATAGCAGCTTAACAAGACAGGCATACAAGACACATTTCCAATTTCATTTATCTATTGAAGTTATTTCATAAAGACCTTGTGAATCAGAAGAACATGTTAAGGCTTCTAAGTTATGTTCTTACACTGAAATACATAGTGTAATCACTCTGGCTTTGAATACTTCTTTTTTGTGTGAGGAGCAATGAAATATATATGTATATATATAGATAGATTATCACAGAAATATTAGCACAAATAATTGGAATCAGAGGAGATATGACAGAACATACAATGTGTTCCCAAAAAGATGTTTCTCTAATGGTTTTTAAGGATATCTAATTACAGACAACTACCATTTATATTCTTCATTTTGTTTCCAAGAATACTCACTCTTGAAATACATAATTTTTCTTTTCACACAATAGGTCAAATATGTTTAAGCCACTAAGCTTTTTCTATTTTCTATTTTCTATTTTCTATTTTCTATTTTCTATTTTCTATTTTCTATTTTCTATTTTCTATTTTCTATTTTCTATTTTCTATTTTCTATTTTCTATTTTCTATTTTCTATACTACAAACTAATTCTGGGCAATCTTAAAATTAAATTTTAAATTACTTGCCTCTGTATTTCAAGGTACAGTTTCCATGTAGTCTCTGTATTTTTGTTAGAATGCATCCCTGTCCTAAGTGTATACTTATTAATAATTAATTGCCGTAATAAATTCACTCATTATGGGACCTAGGTATTGAGTAAGTGTGATTTGATATAAATGGGTCATACAGGCCTAGAAATGAAATTCAGATTCTGAAAGGAGAAACTGAATGATTTCAGGGCTACTTAAGCCCTTTTTCTCTGGTTTCAGCATCTGGAGGTTGCAAAGCCTGCACATGGGCTAGCAGACGTCCTCTGCTTGAGTAAGGGCATGGGGACTGCACCAATTCATTTACTTTGCAATTAGATTTAAGTGATCATGATGGGAGACAGGAATTAAGAAATACCACAAAGAATCCCCTCATTATCTCCAAATATAATGCTTCATAGACACAATCCCAGGTAACAACTGAGCACAGGAAACTATAGATCTGGCAGCCAAATCAAATCAGAAATATTTGTTTTCTCTACTTTTTAAAGTAAAGCATGTGAAAAATCTATAACATTTTAGTCTTTTATCAATGTTAAAGTAAATTAATCTCTGTGGGCTAGGCTGCACCGTGAAGCCCAGGAGCACAGGCTCTAGGGAGGAATGTGTCTGGAGGAGAGGTGAGGCACCAGAGGTAGGTAGTGGTGAGTTATGCAGACCCGTGGGACTAGAGTCAGTCTGCACTGAGATGAGGACAAAATGCTTTGGAGGAAGCTTTAAACAAGGCAATACCCAGCTCTCATTATTGTTTCTACTAATAAAAAGTATATTCACATCTCTTGTGGGCTGTATAAAGCAAGGTTTCCTTTCTCCAAAGTAGCTGGGGACAGCCACCTTCAAGTATGTAATTTAGTCATCCAACCCAGCAACAACTTTTCCATTAATTAATTAATTAATTCATTCATTCATTCATTTGTTCATTCATTCATGTTCATTTTCTACTTCCTTTCTCAAGTAGATGGATTCTGGAAAGGTTTTCATATTACAGGAAATACAAGCCGTCAATTTTCTTTTTTAAATCAGAGTGAAAAATAGATTGTTAATTTCCTTGAGAATGGAAATTCTGCCCTCCATCCAACCTTTATCAAAGACCTGGGAGTAAATTCACACATGTTCTATTAACCCCAAAAAAGCTGTTAATCTTTATATCAGCCAAGGAACAGCTTCTGGCATGCTTGCTCCCAGTAGTCATTCCAATGCTGCCTGGAAATAACTTGCCAAATGACTGAACAGTAATTTTGTAGCCATAATTGTTCTAGCCTTGCTTCATCTCCTTTTTTCACTCAATGTCTTCTCCCTTTTTCCTTTTGCTGCTCATCTATGATCCAATATTGTTAAACTGTTAACCTGATACTGCTGTATTAACTTCTTGAAAAAAGCAGAACAGAAAATATTTGTGTGTTCCTAGTTATACTGAAGGCTTAGTGGTATGGCATAATACCTGCACACATGGGAGCACCCTGGTTGATACAAAATTTCCAGACCACACATGCACCTATATGCAGTCTTCTCAGAGTATTAATATAATTTTTGTTGTGCAGAGTGGGGTGAGAAAGTTCAAAAACCCTTTTTTATCCATAAAAAGTAATTTTGTTTTTGTATTCTTCAATCAGTCTATTCCATATGAACAAAATCTGTGAAAACAAGTGCACGTGATTCCACTCCTGAAGCATGTTAAACTGCAGGTACATTAAAAATGTAAGGAAAAATCAATTTTCTGATATATTAAAATGGAAATAGTAGTAACTTCTTTATTTAAATAAAATGTAGTGCCATTTAATAATAAGGGAGAATACGTTCAAAAATTTGTTGTATACCATTGCATTACCTTTAAATCAGAAATGAAGTCTCCATGATATGTGATGAAATAATTGTAGGTACATGAAAGGTGGTATTACCTTTAGAATAATTTGGCTGAATTTGGAAGATGTGAACCATCAGGAGGCACTCTATTATACAGATTTTCTTTTCTTATAATTTGGGTGCTTTTTTGCATTCATTGTTTCCAAACATTCCTTGATTCCTTATAATCATGTCGTATTTTATTTGGAGGAGAATGAGTGAGGTCTTCAGTATTAATTTAATACCTATTAATACTTACGGATACAAACGGGGGAAAACGTTCTCATAAATGGACTTGTTCCTTAAAGATCAAAATGCTTTTAATTTCTTTTTTTGAGCATTCACTGCTCAAAGAAATTCTTCTTTTTATTTCTCTTTGTTTGTTCTGACTAGTGCAGTTGTAAATTGATCATTATCAACTTTTTGAGTTTAAACAGAAAGTAAATATACCTGAGCTTAAATGTAATTGTAGCAAAGGGAGAGGAAAACTGCAAAAGTGCAGTGAGGACATGGCATGAGCAGTGGCTATAAAACCAGTGTTAACTATAATAAAAAAAAAAGTATTCTCTTTCCCTAGTCTGCTCTGTATTTGTAATTTGTGTGTGGGCATCTGTTCCTACAGATATGTCTTAAACTTGCTGCACTCAGTTTAATATTCCTTTTCCTCCCTTAGTGCAACCAAACATCAAAATAGTATTATGCTCGTGTCCTCATTTAAATTCTAAATAAAAGTATACCCAAAAGTGATGGGGTTTTGTTGTTGTTGTTGTTGTTGTTGTTTAATGCCAATATTTTATTCATGCAAAGTGGTAAGTAGGTTAGTAGGTATAACAAACAACTTAACTCCAAGTATCCACTGTCTTCTCTGTTAAAATATTACCTTTATATTTCAGGTTTAGTAGCCATAGCTTAAATGAAATACCAGTCTCTGTCTGTGGCATAATGAAAAATCCCTCAACAACAAAAAAGAAAGTGAAATAACTTTTAATTGATTTTTTTCCACCCTGAAATTTTAGATCATGAGGCAAAAGCCTGTTCTTGAGCTCCCTATCCTTTCCAAGCACTGAAGAGTCTTGTCAGAGAAACTGCATATTGCATAATTACCAGAGAATAAACCCACTTACTCTTTCTTCTCTGCTTTTAACCATAATTTTGAAGTATTACAAAGAAAAAAAGCAGACAGAAGGGTATTTTCAAATCCTGTATCTCCCACCCAGTACCCTAGAAATTTTTGTGAAGCTTATAACCATGTCGGTATATTTCTTTTTGAATTTTTGTTGTTGAGTGAGAACAGTATGAATATAAATGTGAAAACTCTCTATGCAAATCACATACCATTTTGGCTCTAAAGAAACTATAAACTGGTCATTAGATAAAAGTGCTATCAAAGGAATGAAATTATCCTATAATGTTGTTATGCAAAGACTAACGTTAGCCCTTCACGCCAGCAGGACAGTTTTTAGTTTCTGGCATTTTTCTTTAAAATTGTTACTGAGGTGTGAATTTCATTAAAATAATTTATTTCAAAATATATAGTGAAATACTGAACCATTCAGTTCGTTGAATTTTACCAGTTTTCTGTGAAATAGCTGCATATGGAAAACTAGAGTAATTTTTTTTTTTTATGTTGCAAGGCCTATGTGTGGAACAAAAATGTGTGAACCATGATGTATGAAAAGGCCTTCTTAATTATTTTTTAAAGACCTTTAGATCTTGTTTATGCCTACACTATTTAGGGGAATAAATTAGGCTTAGGTTTGCTTTTTATTTATTTTTTTGTGGTACATAGAAAAATCTAAGTATGCCAACTTACTCTAGTGGTATTCATTCTTCAACACCTGCAGCCTATCCCATATTTCAGCTAATTTGGTGAAGTTGGAAAATCAATTCTGTTTTACAAATACTAATGCTGTGATCATTATCTTTGCTCTAAGGGCTTACATTTGAACACAACGTAATTCAGATTAATAATGCATATTTAATAAATGCTAACATAAGTACCAAGGAAGCACTTTGGTTTCCAAGTGAGTCTCAGCATATGGCTTTAATATCTAATCAATAATTAATTATAAGCTAGTTGACCCAATAGGCTCTTGCTACTTGCACATGTTAAAAAAGAAGGATTTGGTAAGCAGATTGGAAAACTAGAAAATGTAATTTATAATCTCTTTTTGCCCTTTCTCTTCAGTCAGGCACAAGATTTATCTAGTGTTCAAGAACCCTTTCAGCTGCATGCATAAAATTAAAAAGGCAGGAGAAATCTGAACTGCTGAATGAAGCACATAAATACAGTCCAATATGTGTGTGACCCACAACAGTCACATCGAGTGGGGGACCTGTTGTGCCTTCAGTTAAGTCAGCTTGGAAACAGCCTCTATGAATATTTTGGTGGCCAAAGATGCACAGGGCACCCTAGGCCCTGTTTGCTGCTGGTGCCACCCTCGGCACATAAAGTTGATGCAAGGACAATCCTTTCAAGGTTGTTACATACATTTCTTTCTATATATTAAAACTGAAGGATGAATATCTGCTAAAGCCAGTGCTGAACTACTCCAAGCAGTTTGTAAGGCTGTACAAAACACCAGGAATGGCAATGAGCCTTTACAAGCCACTAACCATATAAACTATAAGACTGGGGACTACCAACTTGAGCCATGCTGCTCAACAGCTGCTCTGTTGCACCTCTGCAGGCGCCTTTTCTTGTCAAGTATTTTTTCCTGGCAGAGTGCTGACTGGTGACCTGACTGGAAGTTGAACTGCAGATCCAGAGCTATCCCCATAGCTGGGACAGTATTTGGCTTTGACAGTGATCAGGACTGGGGAAGAGGAAGCAGAAAAAAGAGTTGGATTAATATTTTAAGAAACTGCCAAAAATCAAAACAGTTAAAATATTTTGACACTGAAGGTGCCACTATACAATGGACTAACTAAATATTTGTCACTTGGGCTGCAAAATTGTTCCAGGTAAAGGCTGCAAATCACAGTTTTTCCTGACTTTGATGCTCTCCATACTCATCTGGTTACTATTTGCATACTACTTTTATTGTGTTTGTTATCACTAGCTCCTCTTTTGGAGGAGGAGAAACCACTCTGCCTTATCTCTTGAGCTGTACCTTCACTAGCTTATGACAGAAACAGAACTACATAGACACAGGTTATGGCTTAGCTGACCTTAGATCTATGGAGAAGCTTTTGTGCATAAAGCATATCTGTAATGAATCTGTATTCCTGTTAACTATGCAGGGTTTTCTAACGACAGAAGTCCATTGCCTTTTGAAAACGTTGCACTCTCAACAGTTCATACCCAAGATATATATCTGGCCAGATTCTCTGATGGAAAAAAAAAAAAAAAAGTGGTGATTTCTATTACTTTTAGATTATGCAAGTATTGCATATATATATATATATATATATATATATATACATATATAAATATGAAAATCTATTGCCGAAGAGTATTGCAAACAGGGAGGCAACAAATAATTCCTACAAGAGGGTCAAATTCTAATTGATTTGTCAGTCCAGCTGATGTTCAGATCCCATCCCACCTGGAGCAACCTGTGGACCTTTTCTCTATGAGCTATGATCAGGCATAGGTAGATCATTGAAAAGTGTCTCTTCATCTTGGCAAGGATGGGAAACTCACAGAGCTTGACCACTCCTGACTATGAAGATTTCTCTCAAGGTGAAGTTAATGGTCATGCATTTCATTTCTAGCAAATACACGTTTAATCATGAAAGAAAAGTATATCCTATTTCCCAAAGAACTTGTCCTCATTTCCAGTATGTTCCTCTGAGAAGTTGCAGTTCATGACACTGGGAATTTGGACACTTCTGCCCACTTTTGCCTAAGCCTCGACTACCTGCTGCAATGAAGATTTTGAGGTTTGAGTGTTACAGGTATGACCACACTTTCTTATAAAGACAATTTTATTAAATGATATTTTAATAAATGAATAAATAATAAAATAAATAAATAAATAAATAAATAAATAAATAACATCTTTTTAAGCAGTTCACCATTGCTAAATTCAGTTCCAATTTTAGTACAGTTAGCTCCCATTGACTCTTTCATTAGCAGCAATAATCCATTGAGAAGAACTCAGAAAATTGCTTGTGATCTTAAGAACATTAAAGAACATTAAAGAAGACTCCTTACAGAGAAGAAGCAGATGCCTGCTGATATGGTTGATTGGAATCAGATACATGAGAAGTATTAAAAATGCCGTGTGTTTTGCCCAACATTTTAATTAGAAAGCACAATAATGTCTCTAATATTTTAGGTGGTGTTTTGTCTATGAATCCCCAGTGAAGATATCAGGTGACTTTGAATACTAGCCCAAGGTGGATTCCACCATGAAGGAAACCCTTATTCTCATGCTGGGCTTGTCAGGTGTGTCTTTCAGACATGCAGAGCAGGTTTACCTCCTTTGGTTTTCTGATTTCAAAGTTTAGCACTTCTTATATCAATTTATATGCTGCTTAGGACAGAGAACTGAGCTTTGAAAATTGGGTTGCAGATTTATGGTCAAGATTTAGATTAAGGCTAATATATTTGTATTCCTAGGGATCTTTGTTTCAAGGTTCTGGTTTGGCAGGTAGGAATAGACCTGGTCCATAGCATTCGTAAGAGAGATGGTTTCAAGATCCTGACTTTAGAAGGAAGCTGGATCTCATGTTCTGGTTTTGGGCTCTCCTTTTCTTAATTGTTGTAAAGCATGTACATTAAAAAAACAAACAAGAAAAAACTACCACCTGACCTACACTGGCATATTTAGAAAATTATGGTCATTTCAAAATACATCCGACAGCTGTACCTCAGTGCAGTATCTCATTATATTCGCTTGGTTTTTACATCTGTTATGGGGTTATGCTTGTATATTCCTGAAACCATGGATGGTTATTGTTTATCTTGTAGCTAGACAGTAATCACCTGTCAGTAGATGTAATCTGGAATGTGGATGGTGTCTTTCTCACTTATCAGCCGTGTTTTGGCAACTTTCTACTCATATAACAAGAGCAGTACTGTCAGAGAGTTTTCTTATTAATTGTATTAGGGATGTAGTAAAATAATTAATGTGTGATTTAACAGTTTGTTATTCTTCATTAAAAATGTATTAGAACATTAACAGAGTTTTGTTCTCAAAGGTAGAGAAAGAGAGAAAAGAAAGATGTAGAGAAAGGAGAGGCTAGAACAGAAAATAGATCTTTACAGGTTTGTAAATTTTTTAAATTGTGTGACAAACTGTATTTGCTAATCCCAAAGCATCATTATGCAGTAAAACAGAATTAATGAGATATCAACCCCACTGCTCAGAGATATTACATTTTGTCAAATCTCGCCTCACCCTCAGTTTGGAGGTATGGAAATCTGATGTTTGATCCCTTTAGCTTCTACAGAAGGCTACTCTACACAACTTTCTAATTAGTCATTTCAAAATAGTAAGCAAGTACATCATCCTCAGTAGTACTTCTGGCTATGTGTAAGAGCTTTACTCCAAAACTTTGGATTGTTTCCTTTCCTACTTCTTATACCTATGGACAAAGTATATTTCTCAAAGGAAAGAATTAATAGAATAAGATATCCATGCTATTTTTCTTTTAGAACACTAAGTGAAATAATTTTTCACAGTTTGCTATTCAATTAAAATTCTAATAATTTCTTTTGATGTCTGAATAGAATTATTTTTCTGTTGGGTGCATGAGCAATCCTGACTTACATAAGAAGGATAAAACAGCTCATATTTTTATAAATTGGTGTTCTATGAGAGAAAAAAAAACTGACTGGAAGCACAAAAATTTCTATGATTCCTTTTCTAAGTCACAGGATTTCCATTTACAGTATTTCCTTGAGATATTTCCTGTTCAAATAAAACACACCTTAGAAATATGTGGAATCATGAACTTTTCAAGCTCTAGTTGTAGTAATAAAAGAGTGGAAGAAAAGACAACCATCTCCTTTTGAAGTATTTCTCTCACAGTTATAAAACATGCTTTCTGCAGGAAGCAAAGAATATTCTGACCCCAGATATCTCTCTTTTTCCCAGTGGATTAATTTCAGTCTCCTATGAGAGACTATAAAGCAGTTTTGCAAAGGTCAGCAAAGAAAAGATTGCATGACCCTGTGCATATTGTGTGGTTGACAATGGTCATATTTGATGTGAGGGCAGGAAGGAAGAAAGGGTCTCTGACAGGTAGGATGGGGCAGACGTACATGGTACAAGAAACCCTTTTGCATATTTAGCACAAGCAGTTTGTCTCTAACCTTCATATTTAGGAATACCCACCCCACTACATTAGAGCAATCACTGTAGCTGAGATGTAACTTCTGTTCAAGGTTAGAAAAGGAGTTAGGCTTCTCGTGCTTATGACACTTTATGTTTATATATTGAGACTCTTTCAAATTCTTTCAAATTCTGTGATAGGAATAGCTCTTAGAAACACAAGCCTGGATGCATCACGTTATGCAAACATGCTTTTCTTTCACACAGGTTAAAAACAAACAAACCCTGTTTTTTCCATTGTCCTGGAAGTGTTTCTGTGCTATGGCAGGGCCTTTGTTAAAACTGCAAGAGGCAAAAAAAGCAGAAACACGAATTAGAGTCATTAACAGCGAATGTGTTTTTTATTGGTGCTTTTCCCTTCATTCATCATATTTCACTCATTTGAGTGATACATATATAAGTATTTTCACTGCCTTTTATCTTTTTCAACTAAATGCAAAAGAGAGGAATCTATAATTTTGCTCCCTGTATCTCTAATGTGAAAATATAAGATGTTCAGGAAGTTCTGTTGAGTTTACAACAATGTGTTGAAAATTAGCTCATTTGTATGAGCTGACTGAAGCACCAAAATGTCAGGTGTGTTCCTTTTCCCAGCATCATTGCTAATCCATACTTTTGGTAACTGGAGAGAAGTGATGTATAATGAAAAATGTCTACTGTGCTGTGTATCATTAGCTATTCCTTATTACAGTCAGTCATCTATTCATCCTTTCTGGATGTACTCATGAATAAGATGCATAACAAACTGATGTTCTGGTTTTTCCTCATTAGGAATCTGATATCTTGTTCAGCAACACTGAAGAGGAAACGATTGGCATTTAGTCCTAAGTGTGCATTTTATAACCCATAGAAAATTAAAAATAAACAACAATATCTGCAGTGATTTTATATACTTTCTTCATATGAATTTGAAGCATTTACAAAAATTATGTCAGAGCTGGTGAATGTTTGATAGAAAATATCCTAGCAGCAATGTGAAGGTTTCTTTTGAAAGTGGCTCACAGTATATCTGATGAGCTAATATATATCAGATAGATATATTCTGAACTTTATTCTTCAGTGTGATATAGTTATTCAGGTTCTCCTCAAATTTCTCACTGTTAAATGGTGATTTTTAGCAGGGTCTCCAGTTGACAGACTAAAAATGCATATAAATAAATATATTTTTCAGTTCATTCAGTGAAAGTTTGGAGTGGTCAGTGGCTCTGGAGGAGTCATAAGATTTAACTTGCTGATCAGGAAACTCATTCACAATAGTTAGCTGCACATTCTTTTCTTACTCTGTTTGGAACATAAGTTCTTTAGAATAAAGGAATTTTTTAGTTTTGGAGGCATTTCTTGGGTTGTTTTTCTTGTTTGTTTTTGGTGTTCTTTTACAGCACCTAACTCCAAGGAGCTCCACAGGTACTCTGGAGTACCATTAACAAACATGAAGTTTATAGAAACATAAGCTTTAATGACTGAGGTTTGCTTGTCAAATTAATTGTCAATTAATATCAAAACCATAACAGGACCTGTTGCCCTATTTTTAGATGAAGATTTACTGTTAGGTGGAAAATTAAAATTCACTTGTCCACAAGAGGAAGATTTCCTACTTGAAAGAAGTAGGGTAAAAAGTTACAATGGAAATTATGTACACTGTTTCTTTAGGACTTTCTGATTGATAGTTTCTGGTGTGATGTGTAGAAATGAAGCTGGTGTTAATAGCGCTTCACTCACTCGCTGTGCAGCACTTTCAGGGCCAGATTCTCATTCATTCCATGTTGGATCAGTAAAATATGAAGAGAGCTCCTAACTCATCCTTAATGTCTTCTGCTTCCAGTGTGAATGTGTTAGCAAACATATCTAGTGAAAACTCTCAAGATAAATATAATATTTTTACTCTTATTGATACTCCATCATCTGATTCTTGTTCATATATACTCTGCAATGCATAGCTGACAAAACCATGAATTATTGTGAATAATCACAGTGCAAATACATCACTCGAGAATTCTTGGTGAAACATCATTTCCATGGACTTGGAGAATGTTTCTCAGTTTAAAAAAAAAATATGAAGAGATCTGTTATCCCATTTTACACATAAAAACCTAAGCGATAAGTGTTCTTAAAAATAACTCTGTCAATCAGTGTTATTTGTCCAGATGGAATTATGTTTTCCTGAAAACGTTATCTGCGTGCACCCGTATCGCTGGCTGGAGAAAAACCCAGCGATGCTGTGTGTAGATGACTAACACAAGGACATGGTTTTTTAATAACTTGTCGAGAAGGATCAAAGAATGCACGGTAAGTTACATAGAATTGATATTGATCAACAAGGTTTTCTTGAGGCACAACAAGACTTTCAGCTGTACCACATATACCAGGCATCAGATTCACTTTGTACATGTGTTGGGGAAGAAGAAAAAATAAAACCAAAAGGAATACAGAAGAGAAAGCAACTGGATAAATCAAGTTGTGTTGAGGCAAACTTACAATGCAGCTGCTTATTTTTCTGTTATTTTGGGCAATGCTTTGAAGCACAAGTGCTGGGCAAGGAAGGTTTAGCAGTTTTTGAAGTACATCTTATAGGACAGGTAAAAAAAATAGGTCTGTGGTTTTATTAGGCTGCAAATATGTTCTTAACCTTCACACTGAATACTGCTAGTTTCTATTACATGTATATGCACTACTTCTATATATATAATACCACTACACATGTATATACATAAAGCACTACACAGAAACAGGAGGAGAACTGCCCTCAACGGTGTTTTCTGTGATTTTAATATAATTTTTGGGCCAGTCTTTCAGTGTATGAGGATGAGATGTGGGAACATAGCTCCTGTGATGTTAGAGGGTAGGAACCAAAAGTTGGTGGTTCTTTCTAACAATTTTCGTGCAGATTTGCTTCATTCAGAGATTAATCTCTTTGTTGAACAAATGAGACTGGCAATCCATTCACTTAATACCCCTTGACTGATTATAGCTAGATTGCTTACAGTTCTTTCTTTCATTTTGGCCAGACTCCCTTCTAATAACAGGATATGATAGTCATATTCCACTCACTTTTTCCTTCACCTTCACTATTTTAGATATGTTCTCCTGTAGTTTGTCCACCTGAACTTGGTTTTGTTCCCTTTATCTTCTTTACTTCAATCACATTCACCTCCTGTTATTGCTTTGTGTATTTCCTTAATGATAAACTTTATCAAGATGTTAAACATAGATTCTAGAATTAATATGGCTTTTCTCTCTCCGAGGTATCTAGATGTACCTCCCTCTGTGCCAACTCCAAAGCATTTCATCACAGGTATTTATATAACAAAGGTATTTTTATAAGACATTACTGCATGTAAATCATGTAGAATGCAAGTGGCATGGAGAAGATTTCTTACAAAAACCCATCTTTTGTCCAAAAGTATTTCTTTTTTGCAGCAAACTATTCTGATCATCACAATGAGATGGATAGCTTGAGTAAAATCAGTGCATTTTTCACTTAGCAGGAGGGGTAGGCAGGAAAAGAGCTTACCATCCTCATTTTTAACACATTTACTTGTAATCTGAGATAAAAATGCATGCTTCTCAGCATGTTGAAGACTTAATTTTAATAACTGATGTTTACTTAATGCTTGTAAGTGCAGCTTCTGAAGAGATTGGCAGTTTATAATATGCCAGCATTCCCAGCTGTTATTCAAATAAGAAGGGAAAATAAGAAATTAAGGCTGAGAAAAACACTTATCCACATGATAGCACATGGGGTATAAACTTGACTTTAAAAGAGCAGGGCTTACAACACAAACATTTTCCCAAATGTAAAACACATTTTCAGGTTTATCTATTTGTTAGATTGGGCCTAAGAAGCCTCCACAGTAAAATCTTTTTGTCTTACTAATACATACTTACTAGTATTTGTACCTATTTGTAATGTATGTCTATAGTTCTTTTATAGGAAATCTGAGCAGAATTGATTGATTGGTAGTTATTGGCCTCATTTTGTCAAAGACAGAATCTGCATGATATTATTCAGGTCTTCACAAAAATTGCAGAACCAAATGATATCATCATCAAATTCTATAGAAGGATAACATTATTTTTTGTTACAATTATTTAGAGGGATGAAGAAATGATATCAAGATGTTATTCAAGAAGGCATTCATCAAGGCCTTTTGTGCCCTTGCTTGAGATTTTTTGCTCTCAATGTATACCTTTTGCTGTTCCCACATCCATCTCCAATTGCTTTCAAAGGAAAAGCAAGTTTCAGTTACCTTATCTGTTGGATAGGTAAATAAAGGCACAAAGTGATAAAAACGGTTCATTTCATCCCACACTGCAGGTCAGCTGCAAAATCAGGAGTAGAACAAGGGACACACGGCTGCCAATCGGGATTTTCATCAAACACCCCTTCCCACCATGTGTAGTGTTGTGTTATTCTTTGTGAATCTCAACAGCAACATTTAAAACAAGTGAGTTTTTTGGGTCTTAGTTCCAGCTATGGGTGTGTGAGTCTTGGTACACTGTGGAATTCAGCAGATTCCAGGTGCCAAAGACAGTGTGGTGCCGTTATCGACCCAAATGAGCACTGTGCACTCACAGCATCAATCTAGAGTGTTTAATTCAGATGCCTCTGTGTGATGGTGGTATTTGAAGCTGTCAGTGAAGGAAGACTGTGTGCCAGCCACCAAAAATACCAGTCTCATTTATCCTAGGTGTTGGCACAGCATTGTTTTCCTAGGCATTCGATGTGTTTCGCTATTTCTGCTTCTACATATTGGTTATTGCTAGTCTGAGAATGGCAGGGAGCCACCCAAGAGTCTGTAAGTCTGTCTCCACCATAGATCACAGTAATGACCCCATAAATAATGTGAAATTCAAGTCAATGTATTCAAAATACATGTATGTTCTTATGGACAGAGGGAAGAAGTGGGGTAAGGTATACAGATGAGTGTAGCCCAGTCATTGTAAAGCAGGCAATGCCTGCCACCTACATTTGTTTCTTCCCTCAGAATTACATCTCTTCTTTTATTTTCCTTTTCCTTTTTCCACTCAAATTGCTGTATGTTATAACCTCATGGTGGTAGTGAAACAAGTATGAAAAAAATTCACATTATTCATTATGAGTTTTCCACACTTCTAAGAGTATGAATGTATGGATGTGGTAAGAGAAATTTGCATTAACTCTTATAAGTCAAGTTAGTTGCTGGCTTCTCATAACAACATAAATAATGAACAATAATGAACAAAATTTGTTTTGGTTTAGACATTTCACTGGAGCTATAACCATGAAATGAAAGTACAGTTTTATACTGTCTCGTTAGTTTTGGTTTGGTTTTTTGTTTTTCTTTTCATAAAATAAAATGCAAGCAATAGGCTTTTCTGTTCCAAAGTGCTCATTATTTTTTGGTGTTTCATTTTCTGCAGTTCTCTAAAAGCATTTCTGATACTATAGTTATCCAGGCATTTTCGTTCTAGTGGCATATTATACATAAGTTAACCTTAAATATCACTAGGTGCATTTTCAGAATTCCAATTCGGCACAATTTCTTTGACTTAGCACTTCCTAATTTAAAATCTTCCTTATGGTGGTAAATTCTAACCCTTGGCTTCTGACATCATTTTCTACAAAACCAATACTTGCTATTTGCATATAAGTATTTTATCTTCTCAATTAATGATTTATTCTTCCAGTGAGAAAGCTCTAATATATGTCAATTTGAATTTTGAATTAATAATATGTGTTTTCTTAATTTCTACCTGCATTATAAAATGTGGTGAATAATTTTCCTATCTATTAACTTCCAATCCAATCTTATTTGTGTGGATTCTGAAGACAAGGAAAGGAAGATAACAGGAAACTCCTTTTAATCTGTAAATATTGGTCCATGCTCTGCGATGAAATATATATGCCCCAGGTGATTCTGGTTTTTAAAGGAGATTATCTACCTGTTCAACTGGGATTTATTACTGTCTGTAGCAGCAAGACAGAGAAAGATCAGGAGACCAGATGGCTTGGAGAAGTGCAAGTTGTTTTCTTCCACCAACAGGTTTCAAAGGAGTTCCTCAGTGATCTGGAAAAAATTACCATGGCATATGAGAACCAAAAACTCCTTGTGAGAGAGACTGTGTATGAAGTAGTATTTCTAATGGGTTTGTCCTGGGTTTTTTAATGTGGAGGGATTACATTCAGGCACTCCTAAAACCAGCTTTGGAAATGGATAGGGTGGGAGAGTGCCTCGAACTCACAGAGGCTTCTGATGTCTCTTCTCACCAAATGTTTTGCTGCTGAGGATAAGGACACTGCTGAGGCATGAGTAACTGATGGAGTGCTAAGTGCCTTCGTATCAGTTTCCAGTCTGGATGGGGAAGTTTTGATTAGCAAAAGCTAATCAAAACTCAGGTGACCCTCTCTGCTTTCTAGCATGTGAAAAATCTTTCCTAATGTCTATAGCAAAACTCATGGTCTATTAAAACTAGGCTGGCAGTTCACTGCATGGATGCTGGTTTCATCTTTGTGTTTAACTGGTTCTTTCTTTGTGCGTTCCTTCTCCACTTCATTTTGGCAGGATTATAACCAGGTAATTGTTGTTAATTTTGATGGTGCTTTGGTTGCTCTTGAGTAAATACAAGAACTAAGTGAGCACAGCATCATAGGGATTTCACCAAATCAATGTGTTGCAAATGGCAGACAACACTGAAGAGTAAGTTTCACGTAGTTGGAGACTTGTATCTCTGAAATGTTAGATTTACATGTGTTGCAAAAATAGATCTGTGGTGTGATTGCATTTGAATTTCATATTTCTAAGTGCAACATGCAAATGGAAAAAAGTGTTTCTGAAAAAACTCAGAAAAAAATCTGACCTTAAGTAAGAAAAGTTTCAGTACTGAACTATAGTAAACTGCCTCAGCTCCATAGAATGTAAGATCGGTACTATGATACTACAGGGTGTGAATTGATAAGACTAGCTGAAAATAATTTTAGGAATTTGCTGACAGCTCCTACTCACCAAGTTGTCCATTGTCGATGTCATCAATTCCTCATAGCAATACCCTGTAGTTTGAAAATTGGAAGTAGCTGTAAATTTGTAGGGGTTTTTTGTTTGTTTTTTGTTTGTTTGTTTTGTTTTGCTTTTTTTAATGTGTATGTGGTGTTAAAGGAAATGCTGTAAAGAGATTTCAGAATTCCAGGGATAGCAATAGAATAGTTTACTAATATTTACTTTAAATGTTGAAAGTAAATCTGGAATATTTTAATTGGACTTTCACTTGTTCTAATGGGAGTAGGAGGTGAGGTGAGATTTTGTAATTTGTTGCAGGCCCATTGTACCGCACAGAATTTCATGCAGCATTTAATCAACATTTTGAGAGGATTATGCTTTTAGTTTTGCATCATCCGTAAGGTGAGGTTTAGTGGCAGAAGTGGAAAGATACATATGTTTATCTGTGGAGTCATTTAGCCAATGATCAATAAATGTCTGACGATAAATCAATATGAATGTAATCTCCAATCTGTGGACTTCGAAGAACAATCTCCTGAGCGTTCCTACCACAAAAATCTATATTCACTCCTGTCTTCATTCTAGCTGATTTATGCTCTGATGCTGTTTGCTTTCAAGGACCTCCATTTCTCTAAGTGCTGCCTGGTAGGTAAGCAACAATCCATCAGCACACTACTAATATCAAGGAGGCTTATATTTAATTACAGATAACAGGCCCAGTGGGACTGAGAACAAAGTAACCAATCACTATGATTTGATATAGTAAAATATAAAAAGAGAGTGAAGACATAAAATGTGAAGGACCTTTATAAAAGAAATAGGTGTTCTGATGTTATGCTCAAACCATACAGAATATGAGAATGAATTATATGATAGATTGTATTTGCAGTCTGATTTAATTCTTTTCACGTAAGACGTGCCCTTGGTAAACAAAGGGAAAATTGTATTGTAAATGATCAAATATGCCTGTGATTACCTACATTTGGTACTGTCTTAATTATGTGTGGGTAGAGAATGCATATGGGTTGGTTCTGTTTCTAAACATAAATGTGCTTTTCTATTTTACTGTTAGATAAAAGTAATGCAGCTAATCTTCCTTAATATATGAAGTGTTTTAGCATCCCTTCTTCCTGCACATTAAAAGAAATGTAAGTTCCCCATAATAGGGGTAAGACACTGTATTTCCTAAATACAATTTCTTAAATTTCTTCATATTTGCAGAGGTTAGAGATATTTTTTCATAGAGACTTGCTAAAACTGGCCCCACTGATCCAGTTGATGTCTTTATTCAAAGTAGCACATGAGGAAACCTTTATGGGCTGAGCTCCATGGTGAGCTCCATGCGATAAATATGAGAGGCTTTTGTGGTGCTTTAAACATAGTTCTGACATAATAAATCCAAACATTCTGAATAGCCTAATATTGTTAGGAAACTGGTTTAATAGCAACACAACCAAACAATATCACATCTATTTGAACATTCATTTTATCTCTCATGTTAATTTATTAATTATTCTGAGCTGATGAGAATAATTTTTAGGAGAGGCCCATTTTATAAAATAAGTTCCAGACTAGTTCTAGTTCCAAGTCCTTGCACAGCAAAGTCAGAACAGATTTAAATTAGAAGTGCTTGAAATGAGCACATACAACTGTCATAGCTGAAACTCCTAAAATGAAATGAGCAAACCTTCATTAGTTAGATGGAGATAAAAGAGCCAACAGATGGAAAAGGCAGGATAAAAAAAAATGAAAGAAAAGTCACAGACTACAGTCAATATGAAGAAAAAGGAAAACGCCAGTGGATGTGTGTAAACCCATGGTGCAGCTAAAATGTGTATATCTCAGCAAATGTATAAATGAAGACAGTTGTTAATCACAGTCTTACTTTTGTAGAAGTAATCTGAAATACTGCCCTTTGGCTTCTGAAAAGACAACCTCAAGCTGAGGCTCTTGGAGGATACTTTATCTGTAAAACTGAATCTCAATGCCTGTGTAAAGGGATTATTGCTAAAGTATCTGTGAATCATCAGTGAAAGCACTAATCTCCAAGGAAAGACATTCTTGTGAATTTAATTTACATGTCACTGGATTTGTACCTGTTAAGGTTTTGGGGTTTTTTTTTGTTTTACACTAATATTTACAAAATTAGCCTAAGGTTTTGAGCTCTCTGAGAAGTTTTATGGTGTGTTTCATAGGTGTTGAATTTACTATTCACACACTGTCTAAAAGCTTTATTAAACATGTACTGTATTTTTAAATGACAATTAGCTCAGTGGAATGGGGCTTTGAGCAACCTGGTCTACTGGAAGCTGTCCCTGCCCATGGCATGGAATAACTTTTAAGGTCCCTTTCAACCCAAACCATTCAGTGATCCTGTGATTGTTAAATAAGAAACTTTTATGAATATGCACTGGATTAAAAAAAATAGATTTATAAGCAAAGACTTGTGTAAATCACATTGTGTGAAGATTAGGAGGGAAGAATATGGATTTGCTTTAATCTCTTTAGATTTGCTTCCTACAACTCTGTAACTTGGCATAGTACTACTGATATATGCCACATCTAGAAAACTTCCCAAATCTCTGTAATAAAATAATGCCTTCTGTAAAGTAGTGCTTGATGGGGCCAGAAGATCTGAAACTTCTTTAAAATGTTCTGTGTTTTAGTGATAACAAATGAAATCTAAGTGAGGTTCAGCCAGCATGTGAAGTGAGTGTCCTGACTCTTCATGAAGGAAGAGTGAGTGATTCTATCTCAGTCAGCTAACAGCATATTATATTAGGGTTTAAGAAAACCTTTAAAGAAGTTTATTAAACACTGTATTTTCCAGGCTCCTTTGTGCTCCTTTGCTTCTGGCCGTGGAGAGAAGTGGATGAAAAGTTTCCATTGTTTGCAGATGATACTATTTTTATGGAAATATTTTTCTGTTTAATTTTTCAGTAGAGTCAGGCAAATTTGATAATTTTCACTGAAAATAGTTTCTTTTTCATATTCAGGTCAGGCTTTATATCAACTAAATTAAGAAAACATGTAACATCTCTGCTAGATTTACTGGACCTCCATTTAGGTAAAATCCTCATTGTTTTCAGGGTTTGAATATTGATGGCATGATCCGTAGCTATAAAGAGAAGTATTATGTACTTTGGCATTACTTTCACATGCCAGCTGGTCTGCTGGTGTTGCAGACATCACAAGGGTTTATAAGTGGGCATCTGTATACAAGAAACCTGAATACCTGGAGGTCTAGGTAGCCCAAAATTGAGAGATTGTTTGAAGCATGTCAGTGTTTCAGAATCCAGGGCTAGGATAATGATCTCCAAGAGAAACAGCATGCGAGGTAGAGTTGGTGGGAGGACACAGGAGAAGGGGAGGATGAGGGGAAGAGTAGTTTACACTCCTTACCTGGCAGACATCATGTAAGTAGATCTTCTGAGTTTCAACTGATAATTAAAATTTACTTTTTTTTTACATGTTATATTCTTGGACAGTCTGTGAGAGTAGGTTATCACTCATACTTGGTCAAGACTCACTGAGAAATTTTATAGAGAAATCTGAATGCAGTTCTGCTGTCAATAGCACTTGATGTACACAGGGTGTTTTCTTTTTTTAATAGCACGTTTGTTATGAGACAGTAATAGAAGTGTTTTAGCTTTTCATGTTTATAAGAAATACAGGAGTTAGTAGCTGCAAGATGTGACTAACTTCAGTGAAACCTTAACATACAGGATAATCAGAAAAACATTCAAATAAGCTTAAAAAAATGCCTCAAATTGTGATGCATATGTTTATTATTAACACAAAATATTTTTCAAATTGATGTATCTTTAATAAGTATTTTTAATAAGAATATACATATATTTGTCAGAAAAGGCCTCCATGCACATACTTCTTTTCCTTTGTCCTCTGTATTTGCCAAGAAATCCATCACTCATTTGCCATTCATTTTCCACATGTCTTAAATATATTGTAGATTTCCTGTTTTTATGTAGACTGCAAATTTGTGTTGGCTGTTTTTTGTTTCAATTCAATATTCTTAAAAACAAACAAACCCCCTCAGATTTAATGCTATTTCAGGAGAGAGAGTTTCTGTCAAGATATAATAATATGCAAGTAATTTAATCATCTTGGTTGCTTTGAATCTGAAAGATTGAATTATGTCAAGTTCTATATTGGCAGGCATACAAGCAAACAAAAATAGTTATCGAGATTTCCTATTACAGAGAGCAATAAAAACTCCATTTGGTGTACAGGCAATTAGATCTTGGATAAATTCTAAATGTTGTACTTTAATGATGTGTGCATATACACAAATTCATTTAATTTGGGCTAGAAAAAAAAGCCTTGGGTACAGAGTTGCTGCCTCCAACATACACAAGCAGAATGTACTGTTGAAGTGCCAAATAAAAGTGTGTTTTCTTACCTTCAGATAATCCCAAAGGTTTAGATACTTGAACTTCAGATACTAGGAAAGGAGTTGGGAACAAATGGGACTAACTAGTTGACTAACAGCAGAAGGAATGATTTATGAATAATTATTTTAAATTGTCAATTTGTTTAACCAGTGTAGATCATATTCACAAGGTCTGACAAGACGTGGCTTGTCAATATGAAAAATAACATGACAAATAGAAAGTAAGCAGGAGAGATGCCAAGTGTCACCTTTCAATTACAAATAAACATGTGATGAATGGAACTGGTAGGACTCTCATCTAATTCTCAGTATATAGGTAATTATAAAAAATGGTATTTGTACAATGGTTTTACCTAAAGTCATGTGTCCCTCAGAACTCTGGGAATATTTTAGTTTGGATCTGGTGTTGTAACAAGTAAGGACCATTTCTCTTGGTTGTGATAACAAAGATAAAAATCCAGTCTGAAATCCTGTTAGTTCTATTTTCTTCTAGATCCTGCTTTTGAGGATGCTGATGAGATATAGCCACAGAGTAAATGACGACATCATATTACTATTAAAATATTAAATGTTCATATAATTACATTATTATTACATCTTTTTAAGTGTGGGGAGTTATTACCTCAGTCAGACTTATGAGCAAATGAATGACTGAGGCTTTAGAAACTTCATCAGAGGAGAAATGTAGGTGTGAACATGGGAAGAGTGAGCTGCTTCAGAGGGAACTGCTCCTATCCCTGCTCTTGCCCACTAATACCTAGAAACGGCCTTACCTTTCAAGGTAAAGGAAAATACTCTTGGGCAGGAAGTAAATGTGATGTCAGTCTTTGGCACCTCAGAACAACTTCATCTTTCACAACCTGAGGCCTGTCATCACTGCTGGTGACTGTGAGACCAAGGTCTGGTCTGGCAGAAAATTAATTAACCTGAGGCAGGTCCAGCAAATGAAAGAAATATAAAGCTCAGTTCTAAGTTGGTGGTACTAACAAATATCCTTCCACTACTAATCAATTCTCCTCATCTACAGTTCTCTGTTTTCCAAGGTTTTCTAAGTTTCCTTGAGAGCTGGAGCCTGTTATCTAGCATCCATGTTTATACTTGTTACCAGAGACAAATACTGATGACTACCTCTCAACTAAACCCTTAGAAAGTTCTTGTGAGGAAAGAAACTAACTTAGAGGGTTATATTCATTTTAGTCATGTATTCATTTAGTTTAAATATTCATTCATATTTAGAATATTTTTTCCACTGCAAGAAAATTATCTGGGCCATCATGCTTGTACGCCTAATATTTGGAGCCTCATCTTTTAGCTGGAGAGCAAAGGGTCATGAGGCAGAAATGAGAGCAAACTGAGCCAGAGTTTACAGGCACACAGCAGAGTTAGCTGGGGCACAGCAGGATTATCACTGCACCTCTGCAGGGGTGAGGGCACAGACCTTCCTGAACTCAGGTGGTTTCTAAGATGCTCAGGGACAGGCAGGAAAGAAGTGCTGTTCTCATGTATTTAGGACAATCTTCTGGTTTCTGGTCTTCATTTGCAATGTGCTTATGAGTCCAAGAGGGGAACACAAGCAGCAGCCACCCCTTTACAGGTCATTTGCTAAACAGTTGACTGAAGGCTAGTAGATGTGAAGAAGGAGATGAGATTCCCTGATATGTTTCAGATATTTCATGACTTGGTCACTATGTATGGTGTATTTGTCTCCTCCGTCACTTAACCTGCATGAGTGGCAGTGTGTTCTGTCTTGTTTCTAAATGAAAACTCAACTCCCCCATCTGAAAATTCCTTGTTACAAGACCTAAGGCAAAGCCTAGAAGGATTGCTAAAGCTGAGCTGATCTTCAGTTCAAAAGAAGTATCTCAAAGTTAAGGCTGAAGCAAATAAACAAGGCAGGGAAAGAATGCTGCTTTTGGCTTGTGCCTATTATGTCAAAGGCATCATCATACACTGAGGCTTTCAAATTGGCTCTTTTTTTTTTTGACTTTTTTAGTCTATAGTTTAGACTAAAAACAAGTCTGTTTCAGTTGTCTAAAATAAATAAATAAAGAAGCTGGAACACAACATGAAGGATGCCGTGCATGCAACTAACCAAATCTCACTATTACAGTCTGTTCAAATCCAATGAACTTCAAAGAGAATAAGAAAACATTCTCATTTTTATTCTTTTTATTTTGGGTAAGCAGGTGGGAGGTTAAATAATCTATTTCTTTAGTAGTTTGGGGAGGAAAAAAGGGAAGATTCTCACTTTTTAATTCAGTAGTCCAAGAGAGAGGTATTCAAAGAAACAACTGTTCTTTCCCATCTCTTGTATTAGAAGGCCCAGACAGAGAGTGATGCTGTGCCTTTACTGTTTGCTGTGCCACGTCTGCGTACAGAGGTAGATATAGAGAAAGCAAATGTCTCTTTTAAAACTTGGGCCTGGAAAGCTTTTGCAATCTAAAAGAGCTGTTGTTACCATGCTGGGAAGCCCTAAGGTTTCCAAACTCTAGGATTATTTTTTCCATTTGAATTTTGTAGAGGTGACCTAGTTAGGCCAGGAAGTCCTGAATTTAATGTATGAGGAGAAGCTTCCCTGCTGGCTTTTCCACAAGAGATGAGCATGGTTAGTTCCTCGCATCGGTGTGTCTTGTTTTCTGCTGGCTTCCATCAAGCCAGAGGACAGGGCTTCTGTCAGGATTTTCTCTGCTCTCCTAAGCTGGAGGAGCTCTCAAACCACCCCTGTGTCACATGAAGAGTTGCTCATTATTCTGTCAGCTGGTAGAAGGCACCCAAGTTCAAAACAGGAACGTGCTGGCCAGCCTCTGCATCTGGGGCTTGGCATGATTATAAAGGTCTTCAGCATTCTTCTTCATTACAGGTAGTTTCTTAAAGAGACAAAGGAAAAAAAAATCCAGAAAAAATAGCAGATAATGATAGCCTCTCTGTATTATTTTATAATACACTATCTATTAAGTATCATACTAAAAATACTTTATTCAGAAGACAAATAAATAGAACAAATGCTGAAAAAGAAGGGTCTGAATGCAGCAAAGGTAAAAATGTACATGGTCTCCCCACTTTCATTACACAGTCCTCCATAAATAAGCTATTAAGTTAACAAAAAGATTTGGGAGAAACCCATATTTTATTTTTTTTTTTTTCTTTAGAACGTAGTCCTAAGCTTAGTTTATCTATTAGTTTTATTGAATTATATTCAGTTTAAGTCTCAAAGACCTGCCAAGGCATGATGGAAAACCTTTCAATTAAAAAAACAAGAAGGTTGCTCAGCCAAAAAACATTATTTTTCCAGAAAAGTGAGTTTTTAATATTCTTTATAGAGTCTTAAATTTTTAGAATTTTATTTTATGGTAGCAATTTATTGACTTACTTGAACGAAAACAAAGAAAGAAAACAGGAAAACCAAGCAGTACTAGATGTTTTTCCTAATGATTTCTCTTTAGAGTGGTGTGTTTTTTGTAGAAAGGAGCACATTTCCTGCTCAGGAAAAAAAATAATATTTTCTTCTCTTGCATCAGTACAGTGTTCTTTTGCAGCTGTTCCTGTTTCCCTGTGGGGAATGCAATAAGCTGCAATTAAATGCAGGTGCTTGGAAGTAGGAGTGCCCTTGCTCTGTTTAACAATCTGAGGCAACAAACATAAGAACCAGGGAGACAAGAACCTACCTTCTGTTTAATGGGGCATGATGGCACCAAGATAAGTGTCTACCTTTCATTAGAAGTATGTTTCTGGTTTTCCCTTGGTGAAAAGACAGAGGCTTTCCTGTTGTATATTAGTTCACTGCTAGGAGAGAAAAACTAAACAAGACCATATGCTGTGAGGGGAAAACAGCAGTTGCTAGGCAGAGGAAAATCTCCTGCTTATGTAGTGTAACACCACTCATTTGTGTTTCCTGTAAGGTGGGGAAGGATGGAGAAATATCCTCCCTCATGGGTTTTTTTTGCGCCATGTGGCATAGCTGAGGGGGCCAATACGAAGGTCTCTTTTACACTAGAATGCAGGTTTACTTTATCTTTGTGCTGGGGAGATACCTGGGTACAAATAACTGGAATAAAATATGGCCAGGAGCAGGGAGCAACTCCCTCTGGGGTTCTGGGCTGTGAGCAGAGGCTCCTGTAAGAGCTGAGAGTCCCAGTACGCAAGAAAAGTAAGAGTTGCTGTTTGGAGTGAGGTGGGTGAGGGCAGCTACATTGACAACTGGACAGAGATTAATTGGTCCTCCAAACTCAATCTCACAGACAGATTGTCCAGTGAAATCTATAGCATCCTGCCCTGACCAAACAATTGATTTTGTTCCTACAGTGCAGGCCCCAGCCTGCCTATTATCCACTGATGCTGGACTTCATTAATAGTACAACAGAGGTGTAAAATGTCATTTTAGGTTGGAACCTTTGTGATCTTTGTGTCAAGCTTAGTTGCAATACATAAGCATTTATAGGGAAGCTGGTGTGAGCTTATTTGCCTTTTTATATAATAATTACATATGCCATGATTGATAGAGAAAATGTGCTTGTGGAAAAGCAGAATGTCTGTATCAAGCAGTCTTCTGCCTGGAGGCTCTTTCCTCACCAAGTGCTGGGAATGTACCCTTTTTGGTAAAATGGTGTGTAGTACTGAGAAGCTTGTAAGGCACTGTGGAAGCCAAGATCATATTTGCATGCAGCTGAAAGATTGCCTGTAATGAGACAACCTGATGCAATTTTATAGGATAGAATTGCTAAGTAGGATATGAGCTGTGCCTCAGTTTCAAAGGCAATTCCTTCTCGTCACTTGTGAGATTTACAGAGCAGATTTACTGTAGGTCGTCGAGCAAGTGTTGAAGCAAAATTTTATTTCCTGAAGAACAAAACTGAGAATGCAGCCTTTAAGATCTTTCAGATTTAGTATTTTTTATCCTTGGAAGTTCAGGTTTTGGGTATGCTTTCAGCCTTTGGAAAATATATGGTGATAATCTTTTACTGTAGATGAGATTGTAAGTAATGTCTCTTGGCTCAAAATCAAATGCACACACGTTAGATGTTCAGCTGCTGGTTGGTGGGTTATGAGCCTGCTGCCATTTGGGATTCAGTTGCCTAAATAGATAGAAGGCTTTGAGTATTCAAGAAATCACTGCAGAGCTGACAGATGAAACAAGGTACACATTTTGGAAAAGCAGGTGAAGGCAGCTGGCATGCTATTTGACAGTTAAAATGATAAGCACCTATGTTTGCACTGAATTCTACGTATGATGCCTGAGTTGTAACTCTCATTTTAGGATTTCTTATTTTATATGGAATTAAAGATCATGATATCTGTTTCACTGAGCAGGTTTGTTGATTGCCTAAAAATTAGACGAAGCCAGCATGCTAATGAGTCACTGTTTGGCAACAGTAAAATAAACTTGTGGGGAGCTTTTAAGTCACATGTCTTGTTAAAATTCATTAAACTAGATCATTTCAAATGAGTTGGGAGAATTTCCCTTGGACAGTGTAAGGTATTTCCACACTGAAATTAATAATTGTAGTGGCTTTTGTAGATTAAAAAAATTTAGGTTGGTGTTTAAAGTTTTATAGCATTATCATTATTAATCTTACTCCTTTGTGTTTGAAAAATAAAGATATTATGGAGTTTACGAAGTTGTGTTTTGGAAATATCCTTACTGATATTGACTGATTCAGTTAACAATTTGCTTTATGAAGTGCAGTTCAGATTCCAAATATCTTCTCATCCCATCACAATTTGTGTCAAAACTTAGTTCCCATAACCTGTATTTGAATCACAATGGGGTGATTTTGAGGATTGTCCCATGCAGGGTCAGGAGCTGGACTTGATGACTCTAGTGGGCCCCTTCCAATTCAGGATATTCTACAATTGTAGGTTTTTCCTTTTGTCGGGAAAGTTTATAGTGCAGCAAAGATTCTTTTCTGCATGATGTCTCTATCTTCACAAAACCTATTTTATAGGTAACATGAAAAAGTAGGAAAAGTTGTTTCTGCTACTAAGGCAACGTAAATTTACAGAAGCATTTGCAAGAATATGCATGTTCTACATAAAATATAGCAAATTTCATTTTTTTTGGTGGCGTAATGATGTTGTTTGGTGTTTCCTCTGGATTTAGCAACAGTTCAAATATAGTGAAAAAATAACTTATGCTTCTAAGCACTGACTGGGCTTGACAGTGAACAGGCTCTTCTAAGGGTCAATGAATTCTTCTGCATAGTTTTCCTCATTAGGAGGAAAATTAAAATCTGTCCTTGAAAATAATGAATGTAGGAGGTGGAATGGCAGATGTGTATCCTGGGAAGATGGGGACAAGGAAACAACTGGAACAGCTGCATCTGTGCCAGGAAAGTTGAATTCTCTGCAGACTGCTCAGAGGTGGCTAGTGTTTTGAGTGTCTTATTTTGGAAAGGGATAAGAGGGATTTCCTCTTATACACATCTGGCCAGAGTTTGCTCTCTTGCACTCAGCCATACCGGCCAAGGGAAGAGGTGTCAGGCACTTTTGAATCCTGTGACTTCAAGAGGAGAAAATCTCACAGTGCACTCTACATATTCTTTTTGAGAAAGGCATTTGTATACCTGTGGAAGTTGGCAGCTGTAGCGTATAAATATCTTTTTGTTCTTTTACAGGAGGTTTATTCTCAGGGTATGTGTATAGGGGTGTTTTTTAACAAGCTAATTAAAAAGCAGTATTTTCCTGTAATGGAGATTATCTAATTGGCTACCTATTTAATGACCTACTTTGATATTTGAACTAATTCATACATACAATGATACAGTAGAAATAAGGGCTGCTCATAATGAGAGACTTGTGAGAGGGATAGGTAAATATGAATTGTTATGTGCCTTTTTCTCCCCTTTATTCTGTTGCCCATGACTTTAAGTAACACGTGAAATGAGAGAATAAAAATAGAACACAGCATTAGTTTGGAAAATTGGAAGCAAAAAAGTAAAAAATTATTTATTTGTATATACCAGCACACTTATGTTTTACTATTGAATGTGTCAGGAATTTTTTTTGTTGTTTTATTCCCCACATTCTACACCACTTTTTCACACAGCTCCACTCACCCCCTCAACTAAAATAAGGAGGATTAAAACATGACTGCAGCTGGAAAAGATCCATTTTTTTCATAGTACTTTTGAGTAAAACACATTTACAATATTCAGTTGAAGTATTTCAAGAAGTGAGTACGAAGACATAACACAATAGTTTTCACATAGGTCTCAAGTATGAAAAATTGATTGACTCCATGCCCCTAGCCTTCAGAGGTCAAAGTCATAAGCCAAGATAACATAACTCTTGAACAAGAATCCAGCAGAAATTTTAAGAGACAAGAATGGCTGAATTAAATCTATAGGTTATGTTCAGGGTTACGAAACATTCATTGAGTGTTATCGCCTTTATCATTAATGTTTCCAGGAGGAGGTCAGAGGAAACCTGTGACCAGGAATTAAGGAGCTCACCTAAGCTCTTCTTTCGAGCACTGTGGAAAAAGGTCTGCAATGTGTGTCTGTCTTTCTCACTTGCAGAGCTCCTTCCCCCCAGATACACATTTAATAATGTGCACTGGAGGATGAGCCCCAGACTGGTGGGCTCTTCTCCTGCTTCTCATCAGGCAAAGTTGGTTTTGCTTAATTTCAGCTGCAGGCTTGTCGCTTGTTTTTGGTGGGAGTAGGATGAAGAGGATTAAACCCAGGTCATCAACAAAAGGACTATTTCTGGGGCCTGCAGACAGTTGTTTGGACAGTGAAGCAGCCCAACAGCTGCAGACGGAGATTAAGTAGCAATTGCTGTGCCAGAAAGAGAAGGAAAGGCTAAAAACACTTGTGGCAATGATGACTTAGGAAGAGCTCTTCTCAGTACAAAAGTACTCTCAGACAAATATTGGGAATTTACTTTTTATTGCACATAATTACAAAAAAGATTCTTCCTGAGCAGCATTTCAATATCTCCCACATCACAGCATCTGCTCACTTGGATATTACTGAGGTTAAGACTCTGCCCTAACTTTTTACTGAAGCTTAGATTCTTTATTCTGCTGCTCACAGTAGTTCTGGAATATCTACTGTGTATCTCTGATGAGTAACAGGCAAGCACATAAAAAGTCTCCAGTTGATATTGTTAAATTTCTGTCCTATGTTTTATTAATTTTTCCTTAAAACCTCTGTGCATTCATGATGTTGGGGTTTTTTGTTGGTTTTTTTTTTGGGTTTTTTTATATGAAAGCTAATGCAAAATTACCATGTTAAAAAAAAAAAAAAAAAATTCTTCTTTGTTCCATCCCCTTTCAGTCAAAATTTTCCACAAATCACATATCAAACCCAATGTGTCAAATATATTGAAATGAAAAATAATAGTGTGATTATTTTAAAAGTGCAGATAAAATTGTACAAGAAGTACTTCTGCAATCAATATACTGATTTACCTGGTGAATAATGATGCATTTTCCAAAGCTTTAAAAGGCATTGTCAGAGAAAAAAAGTCATATAGAAACATGCAGCCCTATGTACACGTCCTTGTTTTTAAGTTGCATCTAGAATGGTAATGTTTTTGTATGTCTTTTGAGCTTGGCCATTGCCTTCATGTCTTGCAGAAAATTCTGAAAAAGATAATATAAAAATTATAGAAACTGAAATTCTCTGAACCACTCCAGAATGAATTTTCAATTTTAAATGATGTCCTAAGATAAGCCAAATTCTTCTCAAGGGTATCTCCATTGAAATATACTGATTTATGCCATAGATAAACGTGGCTGCAGGTATCTAACCCCAGACAGAGAACTAGTAGAACTACTTTCAAAATCATGCTGCATAATGTACTCCTTTTGCCTTTAGGTTGGTGATTAAACCCTCAGTTTCTTTTCCCCTGCCTGATTCTGGACTGCTGTGAGATTTCCTTTTCAGGGCTATAATTAGCTAAGGAGACATATTTGGGAAGAGTATGTTCTAATTACACAGAATCAGATTAAGAGATCATGCAAGATCAGTGTTAGGACTTTGAAAGCTGAGTTTGTGCTTCTTGCTCCTTTTACAGAAGGGGGTTTTAACTGACTTTTGAAAAATGGTACCCCAATACCACAGGTGGCTTCATGTCAGCCTCTCTCAGATAGATTCTGACAGAGAATCCAGAAAAATACGCAGACCCTATAGAAAGTCAAGCCTGTGGCTGCAACTTAGGCCAGTTTTCCTACTTTGATCCCTGTAGAAAAGTGATAGAAAGCAACTTTTCTTGCCACTTTTTGGGTCCTGGCAGAGCTCTCCCCACTGAAATACAAAAGTTAAAGGCTCTTCATGGGATGCTGCAGATTCCTGGGAGTGATTGCCTTTCTTGCTTTCTCTAATTCTTCACTTTTTCCTCCTTTCCTATTTTTCCTCCTTACTCTCTTCCTTGATAGTAAATGAATTATCATTTTGGTTAACATTTGACAACACTTGTGTCTTAATCTCACTCTAGGCATATTGAAACTCTCCCCAAAACCAGTGTCTGGTTTAGGACGTGTTCCTGAATTGGGACAATCCTCTGTTTTGTTGTGGTGACTGAGACAAAGCTTTGTTCAGTCTGGGAGCTTTTGGCAAAATGATTGAGTGCTGAGAGCTTGTTGAGAAATGCACATATGGGAGGATAGAAAGCAATGAAAATCCAAACGATAAAATTGTGTTAGCACGTTTTTTTCCCATCACGAAGTAGTAGATGTTGAACAACAAGAAGCTGCTGCCATGGTACTGCAGAAAGAAAGGCTTCAAAACATTTGTGTAAAATCAGAAAATATTGTGCTTTTTTCTTTTGCTAAGTAAAAAGAATACGTCCATTTCCAGGCCATGTTAAGTTGTATCCTTTCCAAAGGGCTACCTTAAGGGAAAAAAAAAATACATTAATCTTTACTGTAATATGAGATATTAGGATGCTGTATCTTAAATGGCAGAGGTTAACTGTGGTGATTATTATAACCCTGTTTTGTTTTGTTATGATGTAGCATTCTAACTGGCTTCTGTTCTTAATCCTTTGGAGTTTTGAGGTAACAGCCCTGCATACCAGGGAATATGCAATGAAAATACAGAGATCTGTTTACACATGTAACATTAGAACAAAGAAATACCTAATTAGGTAGCTTACATTTATAGTCTTGTAGTCTTTTATGCAATCTTAAAAAATGCAACGTGAGCTTTATACAACAACAGCAATAAAAAGGTGACATAAAAGGATCATTTGAGGTATGTAAGGTGAACTGTTGAAGCTTGCTCTAGGTCATTAGATATGTTAGCTGATGACAGATTGCCATTCAGGCAGAGGTGCTTCACTGGAAATTCTGTCTTCATATTCTAAACACAAGGCACGAAACAGCAGCCCAATGGATTAACTTGGTCCAGTTGCCTTCAACTGTTTGAAGCTTGTGCTTCTTCATAACGATTGCATCATTTATGATCTCCAGCTGGTGTGAGGAATTTCTTCAGGCACAGGAATATATTGCCTGATCATCTTTACTTTTAATGAGTTTGTTACTTGTTGAAAAGTGACAGTGCAGTAGTTGACTAAATTTTCTGCTTTCTAAGAGGCACGTTTTCATTATTTCAGTGCTATGGGCAGGGTAGATGTCACTGTTTTAAGCTGTTTTGATTCACAAGGACTTTTGTACCATGACATTAATGATACTTTATAAAATGGAAATATATCACCTGCCACCTCACTGTGTTTCTCCCACAGTTACACTGAATTAATAGCTCAGTCAATCAGTCTGAAAAAGAAACCCAAGTCTGTCTTCCTTTGTCACATCCAAATAATTAATATTTAAAACTAAGAATTCTTTTTATTGGTGAACAAAAGATTTTGTGCTTTCGCTGAGTATCATCACAATATTACTGATCCCATCATTCCCATGAGTTACCCACCATTACACCTAACTTTATTTGGTGATTTCTTCTGACCAACAAAATTTATATGTCTATTCAGTTTTTCTCCCACAGAATTTTTAATGTCAATAAATTGTTACTTTTGAGACTCATCCTTGTGGGAATACTTGAACAACTTTCAGTCCAGTGTAAATTACTGTTATGGTTTTTTTTAGCTGATGTTTTACAGATTTTGCAATTCTTGTACTACAAACTGTCTTTTACACCTGATCTCACCCTTTGTGTTGTAGGACAATATTGTATATAGAGTAGTTTATTTGATCTTAGGTTAAATTTATTTAGGTTTAGTAAATTTATCTTGTTTATTAAAGCCATTATTGCATTACTCTGGAACAATCTATTTTCAATAAACTTCAACACAAACTTACCAAACTTCCATTAACTTTTTTGTCTGCCTTTTACACAAAAGTTTTGAGGTATAATTTAGTTTTTATTTTATATATCTTATAGTTTTTCTTAACTGGGATAAAACTAATGCTCTTAAATTTGCTTGCCTAGTGTTACTTTTTTCTTTTCATTCTTAAAGCAAAGTACAAGATCTACAGTTTTCCTGTTGTTTTATATGGTAGTTCTCCTGCTGTTTTATAATATATCTCTCCTTTTAATATCATTTCCTTCAAGAACATTCCCTGATCCTTCTTTGATCAACTTTAATTTGGTGATTTTTTTTCTTGTCTCAGGATATAGGTTCACTATCACATATTTGACCTGGCTGTCTTACCTTCGATCATCAGCAATGTCCTTGACTCTATATTAATTACAGAAAAGCATTTACTTGGTTTTGGGATCATACCTGGTGTTATCTTTACTCTGCCACTCTTAGCAAATGCCTTACATTTGGGTCATTTTTATGTTTACTTATTAGACTTCACAGAACTTTGTAGGGAAAGTTCTAACACTTCTTAAGCAATCCCTACCCTGTTTCACAGAGGAGTAAGCAGAAGAACTCATTCAACATTGCTCTTTTACTTCTGCCAAATTATGCTGCCTGCAGAGGAGCTGAAGTGTGACAAAGGGGCAAGGAACAGCAGTGGGACCACTAGAAATAGAGACCTACAGTCATCACTGCACTTGCTAGATGCTGTTTACTGATACTAAATTAGATGCTCTAAGGAAAATAAATGTGTTGTGAAATTTGCGTATAGCAAGAAATCATTAAAGTAATAGCAAAATATCTGAGAAAATCTTGTCCATGCATGCAGTCTCTCAGCAAGGGAAACATTAAAAATAATGTTTAAACTCATCAGTAATAGACTTAAAATTTAAACAACTAGTTGGGAAGAAAAAATTATTCAGAATCTGTGCAAATCCTAAAGGACCCTCTCAAATATATGACAGAACAGAAGAGCTTTTCAGTCTCTGTGAGGGTCAAAAACTGAAGATAATTTTGGAGGGTCATGTAAGATAATGAATTCTAATATTGAAGTTGTAGAATTAATTATTTGGAGACTATATTCCAGGGGTAATCTGTTTTATTAATTCTACCAGCTTTCCTTTTTATATGTTTTATATAATTTACCTGTTCCCTGAAATGTAAATCCCTAAGAAAAGGAATACTTTGTTCATACCTTGGCAGCTGCAATTAAAATTATTGGTGTAATGAAACTAACCCAGTGTAGCCATGACTACATGATAAAGTAAATGAAGTGACATCATTAGCATGAAAACCTCTGTTCTTCGTTACACTTTCATATCAGCCACTGCAAGGGGTTGTTTTGCACTTGTGTCCTTTTTGTCATTGGGTGGCTTTGTGGTGATCTTTATTTGATTTCTTTTGGTGTTCAGTAAGGAAACGCGAAACTATAGATACAAAGAGTAGGAATGGCCTTAAATAGCCATAGGCATGCCAATCCATACTAAGTATGTGCAAACCTAAAACCAGTGTAAGAATAATTGGGAAATATATAAAGAGAAAAGAACTTGGATGTTCTCACTGCATTCCCCTATTTCTCAACTAGCCAGGAAGAGCAGGCTGAACTTTATCCTAAACTGATGCAATTTTACAAATCCTTCTGCCTGCTCAAACTCCTTTGGGTTCCCTTAACACCAGACAGATGTATTTTTAAACCCTCTGTCTCCTCACAAGACTGGGAGCCCTGATGGTTTTAAATGTGTAATATCATCTTCTGGTTGACAGAACCTGATCTGATTCCAGACGTCCCATGACTCTCACTTTTCTGCTATTAAGTTCACATAGATGCTACCTCCACTATACTTACTTTCCCTATAAATCCAGCCAGCTGTCTTGTCAATCTCAGATCTTAATACATTTCTGTCTTTCTAGTATTTGCTGCATACTACAAAGCTCCTTTTCCAGAAATCTGGCCAACAGTTCCTGTTCTGAGAGAGATGGGGAACACAAATAACAGCAGTGTAAACAGATTATTCAAATATAAGTTACTCCTTTTTTGGTTACTGCTTGCTGTCACCTCGAGAGGAATAAAATTTAAAACATTTAGAACAACACTGCTACAATTAGATGTTGCTAAGATAATAATAAAAAAGTTTAAAAAAATGTTGTGTACATTTTAAAAAAATGTATGGTATGTAAATTTCTAGAAACTGTAAGAAATCTGGGAATCGTAAAGTAAGAGTGTGCATTCTACCAAGAATATATTAGTATTGTCTCTCCAACCCTACCTGGAAAAAAAAAAAATAGGATACTGTGTCTTAAAACAGTATTATCTGCATCTCAAGAATTTTGATAGATGCTCCAGAAGTTATTTATATAAGGGAACTGAGAGTCCAGGTTTGAGCAAATTTTGTCTCATGGGTTCAAGAGTACAAACTGATATATTAGTTTAATTTGCCTTTAAATAACTATTTTTCAGAATAATTTCTAAAGATTTTTTTTTTAACCTCCTCCCTATACATTTGTTTCTTTTCCCTCTCCTTCTTTTCTCCTTTCTCCCAAAACTGAGTTTCGTCTTATCTGCAGCAATGATGGAGCTCTTTTATTAAAGAAATGGATCCAATTAAACACACTTGAGCTTGGCACAGGTCTGGGGAGGTATTTCCTATGCAGATATGCCCACTTGGTGTGTGTTTGTATGCATGTGAGTGAGATGACTGGAACAGAGCAGTAGCTTCAAGCACAGACCAGGCTGGCAAACCAGCCATGGGGTGAGGTAGAGTTTTTCTCCAAATGTGGGAAAAAATTAGAAACTAGATCTTCCTTTCCACTTGCTGATGTGTCTCTTGTTAAGTTGAAATAGGAGAACCCATGGATATCTTGCCAGGTTTTACATATTTCCACTAAATAGCTATCCATGGACTTTTGATTGCTAATTAAATTTGCAGGCATCTATCATTTATCTCATGTTTTGAGGTCTTCATCACCCTGTTGTTTGGCATCACAGCCAGACACATGGGAAAAGATAAGTTATAGAATTGGTTCATATTGAAAAGCTGGCCGTGTTGCTGATGTGATCTTATCAGACAGTATTGACTGAGCACTTAGAAAGAAAAATTGCTGGCAGCTTCTGCACAGTTTACATACTTTTATGTAGCAAACTCATTGCTGGGCTGGAATACCCAAGGTGTATTTTGAAAAGGTGCTTCAGAAAACTGTAGAGCAGCATTTTACCCAAACAAATGAGTTTTTTGAATAACTCAGTGATGTTGACTGACAGTTTTGCTCTTGACAGCTTATGAAGACATTGCTGTACCATAAGGAAATGGGCATACATCTTTTTTTTGCACTGAAGTTTGAGTCCATGTGTTGGGATAGTGTTTAGACAGTATTCAGCTCTGTAGCACTATTATGCCTTTTGACATAATAAGCTAGTTTCTTGTAAGGAAATAGGGTTTCATTTTTGCTCTTAAAAACCTCTTAAAGGTGTTTTATATCTTTTGTACTGCAGCATTTTCAGCATATGGCAAGATTATTACTCTGCAGTAAAGAACAAAACTAAATTGTTGTCAGTAAACTAACTGTGCATTGTTTTGGTAGATGTCCAGTTTTCCATCTTCAGCCAAAGGTAAACATCATTAGACTTCAACCCATCGTTCAAAACCAGTATAATTAAATCAGGTCCCATATTTACTCTTCATTATACCCTGCCTTCAAAGCAAAGGGTAGATAAAATTGAAGGGGTCAAAACATTAGTGAGTGCAGTTATGAAAGCTGAAGCATCATTCCAAATGTTTGTTCGTGTATATCAAGCAGGGCGAATTGGGTCTCGATAGCCTAAATCTGTACTTGGGAGAAATAACATATTTTTTAATACTCTGTTATTGTGGTGCCTTGTTATTTGTTTGTGGTGGGGTGTGGTGGAGGAGAAGCAGAAGTTTTTTCTGACCCCTTGTCTAGTTGAAGGCAGCCAAGGAACGAGGTCTCCATCAGCAATATGGGAAGATGTGGAGAATGCAAATGCCAACATGAAATATCAAAAGACCGCATGCTGTTCTCTGATCTTGACTTCACAAGACAGCTGGGAAAGCACTTTTTTCACTTTAGTTTTACTCAGTCAAAAAGTATTTGCCAGTGTGGCAGCACAGTACAGGAAAAGGACCTTATTAATTCAGGCATCTAGTTTAAAGAGAGGTAGACTCTAATATGTGTGTGATATAATGACCACTCGCACTGCTCCTGAAGTGTTACCCTTGAGCAACAGAAATTAAAATTCATCAATGCGGAAGAAAGTGTGTCACAATGGAAATCAGATATCTGAACGTGGTGGGATAGTGAGACCAGTTTGGAAAAGACTTCTATTTCATTATTTCTCTGCCTTCATAATTCTCTTACATCTTTTATGAGGACTCATAAATGAATTCAGAAATAGATTTTGAGACAGACAGACTGTCATCCTCCCTCCACCTCAATCTTACAAACCACAGGCTGTCTGAGAGTTGGACTGCTTTTTACTTGAGGAGGTAGAAATTGATAAGATTTAGATCAACCAGAAGAATAAGGAGAGTTTCTGGAGGGGGAACACCCAAATCCTCAAAGGACCACTTACTGCCAGCATGAATCCAAGGAATTTTTTTATGCTCAGAGCAGGCTGATAATGTATTATATTTCCATAGTGCTTGAATAAGTAGGAAAGGAATTGATTGCACAGTTTTCACTTCTCTATTTGCTTGAAACAGAACATTTTCAAATAAATTCTTTGCTGAACCATCTATTTGTGTACATCTGTAGGTACATAACTGTATTTCAGCTTCAGGAAGCACCAGAGGGAGTAAATAATGTACTCTGTACCCAAGCTGGCAAATATTAAGCATCCCTTTAGCTATATTATATCTTGGCTTGTATGTCTGCAGTCAGGACTGTGAAGCAACAGCTGTGCAGCTCCTTTTCTTTCCTAACAGCTACGGAAAGTTTGTGCCAGGTGGAATAGGTGGCTGACCTCTTGGCTCCAGTGCAATAGGTAAGAGAAAGAAATTCCTCTAACTGTTGTGTTTTTCTACTTGGATCCTGCTCTCTGTCTTCTTGCATTGAAAATTTGTACTTGGTGCCTCACTGGCACCTAAAGGTGAGAGCAGGTGAGCAGCACCAGGCGTGTGCCTGAGCAGAGCAGCTGCTGTGGTCATGGTGCTGCTGGGGCCAGGGCCAGCCTGTGCCCGTGGGGTGTGGTCAGGAATGTGCCAACCTGCTCCCCGAGCTCCTGGGGGTGCCTGGGAATCCACACTGGCCCCGGGAGTCAAGCTGTGCCTCAAATGTGTGAAACCACAGAAAAGGCCCTTGTCCTGAGGGAATTGCAGTGTAAAGCAGCAGATCACATCCGCTGTGCCTTGTATGCACCTGGAGAAAAACACCACCTGATCTCTCATTTTGTTTTTATCTTTTACATTTGGGTAATGTCACCATTAACTGTCTGTTCATACAGAATCAAATGAGATTGATAAAATCTTTATGTTTGTTCTTTATTATTTTGGTTACGGTGTCACAGTTCAAGGTCAAAATATTCAGTTTTCGTTGAAAGGAAGATATTTCTGTACCCAAACTTCTGTTATAAAACTGAGTTGGGCTGGTTTGGTTAAGACTTGATTTTTCAGCTTTCAAATGGGGAAGCAAATATAAATGTTCCCTGGTGGTTCACAGATACCTCTGCCTACTTGGGAATTTTTCTTACTGTGCAAGAGTTTTGATTTAGAAAGAGAAAGAATTCTGCTTCAGGTATTTATTTTGATGATAATTATCTGGTTCTGATATGGGCTAGCTGTTAATTTCGTGGCATTTCTCTGGCAGGAGCTACATTGATGAATCTCCTCTGGTTTTGGTGGTCTCTAGCACTGTCAGCAAGGAATGGGTGCATCTTCCTTGCTCTGGCTGGGAGGCACTTATGTGAGTCTGTGCTCTCTGATGTATTAAGCAGTCTTTCCTAGCAGTGTTGAAATGTGTTGTCTATAGCTGGTAGAATTCCTATTGATAATTTCCCTAAAAAATGAATTAGATTTTATCTTGAGCTCCACAGCCATTCAGCAGGCCAAAAGCTCCACTGCTTAAAGCTCCACTGATAATGCAGAAGTCAGTATTTCTTATTCCTGTACTAATCAGATAGGAGAGAGCAGCAGATCCACACATATGCATATCCAGGGCAGATAAGAAGTAATATTCTGTTCCAGCAAGCCAATTTCGTGTCGATGATGAACAGTGTAACAGGAGCTCTGTCCCTCTCTGCTCCCAAGATTTGTGAGGGAAAAACATCACTGATTCTTATCTGCAGTTTAAAGAAATGTGCATTCTGGAGAGAGACATCATAACCTGTTTCTAATTTTAATTTATAGTGTCAGTTTAGTCCTTCTACATTGTAGCTGTTTTTTAGTTATATTAAAAATGTTGTCTTCAGTGTTTTATATTTATCCTTTGCTTCTGCATAAAATTGGAACTGTTAGAGAAGTTCACTGCTTGCATTCTTATAGCAGTTCAGAGATGTCAGCACACTGCTTACATTATTGACTGGGGATTGGGTTTGTTTGTAGGTTTTGAGGTTTCTTGTTCCCTATTCCTAGGGAAGAGGGCAGATAGAAAATACTTCCTTGTGCATTCACCTAAAACTATAATCATGCCTCAATTTTGGCATCCGTTTCAGTGATGACTGCTAGTATTTGTATTTTTCCAGGTCCAGATATTTTTGTCAACATCAGTCACATAGTCCAATTTGATCTTGTTTATTTTAAATAAACATAATTTTCTTTATGGATACAGTTTTCTTGAGGGAGGACTGAGAATTTTGTTGGCTTTAACATTTGAAACATCTGATCTTTTTCATGTCAACTTTTACACGTGTATATATTTAAAGTTCTTTATTTGAAAGGTTAAGGTGCCACTATAAATATCTAGAATTAGGTTTAAAAAGGTGATATGAAATAAATATTAAATTTAAAAAGTACTAATAATTAGTTATAGAACTATTTCTCTATTTTTAAAATTTCTCTTAAGGCATGAGAAACTTTTTCCAAACATAATGGCAATTTTTTGGATTTTGGTGGTGGTTTATTTTTCGTTTTGTTTGGGGTTTTTTGTTGTTTGTTTGATTGGTTTGTTTTTTGGTTTGATTTGGGTTTTTTTTTTGTTTTTTCTTTTATTTTTTATTATTTTTTTCCTAATTTTATGTATTAGTTAGAGTTTAACCTAAAGAAATTAGGAGTACATACTTGTGTGTGGGCACATATATTCAGCCTCTTGACCATTGTAACAGTCTTGAGGAGTGCTCATCTAACTTTTGAGAGTTTACAGAGGAGTAAGAGGGATATTATGTCTTGGTAGAACAAATGAGGGAGGTTTGCTTATTTTCCTACTAGACCTAGATCAGTGAGTTAGAAATTAACATTTTTTCATACACTGTACCTTGTCATTCTATGTGTAGATTATCGAAGTCATACAAAAGACTTCTGGTTTCATCATTAACTTGAACATTTTTCTTCCTTTAAAATACGTGATAAATTATAAAAAAAAGAATTTTAGGTCTCTCAGGAAAGCATAACACAGTATCTTGTTTTTTGCATTAAAAAAAGAGTTAAAATTTCTGTGCACCTAAAAGGATTTTGATGCATAGATGAATGATACAGATGTAATTGAAAAACCACTTCACCCTTGGATTCCTCAAGCAGCTTGCAGTCTGCCTAAAAGTCAATTCAATGTTTTTTTCCCAAGATCTTTGACATCTTTTGAATGGACACAAGCACACAAAAGAGGTGGAGCTTTGGGGGTTTTCTTGTTTGTTTTTTGGGGTTTTTTTAACAATGTTTTGTTCTCTCTCTAATTTGTGCACTATTCTGCCCAATAATATAATCTTTGGACAACTACTCATTAAAGTTCTGTGTCATTATTTTGAAAAAGTAAGTGAAAACACATAAAAAGTATAAAGATAATATGTGACAAGAATTTTGTGAATAATAAGTCTATCTTTGAGCTGAGTGTGCTTTTACATGAAGACATTTTAGTGTAAAACACTAGTTTTATTAATGTTAGGCTATATTTAAGGTACAACTCAGCTACACATATAAAGACACATTCTCACTATTACCATGTACCCATAAAACTTGATATTCTTGTCTTAGTAAAATAAGTGATAAACTTACACTTTTTTTTTTTTTTATATTTCACACAAATCTATAACCTTTCAAGTCAGAACACACAAAATGACAGAAATAGCTGAGTGTAAGAGACAGTGTAGGGCATATTCACTTATGGAAATAATGGCACTTACTACTCTGAGTGTTTAAAGAAATCTCTTAATAGGAAAGCATTTAAATGTATCCCCAAATTTGTTAAATGTTTCCCCCATTTATTTTCTGCTGTAGTCCAAATCAGAATGCAAATTGGGAAGTGCCCCGTCAAGTGAGTTATCTCTTGTCACTCCTTATCTCTCAGAAGCAAAATCCTTATCAGGGAGAAGATCTTTAGAAGCCAGCCATAGACCATTAGCTCTAGATATATGTATATCCTTCAACTTCACCCCATGCAGGCTTTGTAGTTAATGACATTCTAGATACGCATCTTTCAGTTCTGTCCTTTAATTAATGATCATTTTTGCCATTATCAAGTCTTCTTTGTGAGGATATGTGAGGCCTTTGCCACCTATCATCAGTCAAATGTTCTGCATTATGTTTTTGCTCACACTTGCATGGTGACAGTATTTTATGCAACCCTTAATAACTTCCTACATTGTCTAAATAATTAATAGACCGCCACATTTAAGAGTCTGACTAAACACAAGTATTTGTACAAGTCTTTATTGTGGGCAAAAATACAGCTCTCATCTGGAATAAAAGACCCTGCATGTCACTCATCACAACAGGGCAAAATGCTTACCATCTATTAAACTGATCAGCTGTTACATCAGAACCGCTGTTTAGGACCATTTTGTGCTGAATATAGCAAGATTTGTGATGAAAGTACACAAAAGTCCCTGTATGTTTGATTTATTTTTGTACTTTTTCAATATTCTACCTTTCCCTTTCAACCTGACTTGCTGATACTCTTCTGGTCATAGTCTCTGTTCTGAAAATATTTTGAAACCTGAAATGAGAATACATACCAGTTTGTTCTCTATCATCTCTTCCCTTGGTGATTAGGTTAAAAAAAAAAAGAAAAAAGTAAATGACTCTGTTATTTGTTTCTTTTTGAAAACAACTTGCCAGTTTATTTTTGTGTCTCTGTGTGACTGAGACGGGAAAAGGAATATTTTATTTGTCCTGTAACAAAAATCTTCCTTTTACTGGCATTGGAATTAGGTGTAGAAATAATGCAAGAATAATGAAGAAAAATATTAAGAAAGTCTCCTTTACATTGAACAATTCCTCAAGGAAATGTATGAATGCTTTAATTACAAAGTGAAAGCATTTTCACAAAAGTTAATGTTAAAGTGAAAACTTTCTGAAAGAAAGCATCTACTTACCACATGCTGAAACACAGAGAAGAACTCAAAATTGTTGTGAGGGAAGGATAGTTTGCACTCTGAAGAATGATGAAGATGGACTTACCCACTACATTTAGGTATATGAAAGCTTTTATTTACTGAAGTGAGCATGAGATCAAGGCCTGAACACATGTACTGTCAGGTGGGACTTAAAACTGCACTTAAAAAAATGGGCATATTTAGCAATGAAACAGAACCAAAGCATGGCAGACATCTATGAAACAGCAGAGCCATGACAAATGTGTTATTATATACCTTTAGAATGGGATTAATCTTGCACATAAATGGACCATATGGTGCAAAGTGAGAAGTACATGGGGGTCCTTTTGCATATAGAAACTAGATACATGTATGTAGACACACATAATAGCCAAAATATATTGATATATATATATATATTTCCTTAAAAGCATGTTTTTGAGTAATATTCTCACAGGAAAAGAAACTAATAAATTCTGTTTCTTTTATTTGGATAGAAAGCATTATTTGGTAAAATCTGTTGCTAAAATAAGCTTGTTAATGAACATGTGTATCAATTATGTAACTTCTGTACTCATTACAGTTTTGAAGATTTAGCCTTCAAAACAAAATGTGTTTGATTTTATGTGCATTAATAACCTTAGTGACAGGTAAGCATGAATGTAAATGAAACTGAACATTTTTTTTAACATATATTTTTAGATCAAAAGCTACCAGAGACGATAAACATTTGCTCATCAAATGTAGCTTAGATGACTCTGGGGTTTACACCAGTGAGTGAAACTGTAAATGAAGCTGGTCTTGCCAGGAGTTAAAGGACACAACACCAGCTCTTTTGGGGTTTAGATGATGGATTTGTCTCTTTGAAAAGGTTTCAAGTTCTTAGGCAGTACACGGAACTGGGTTTGTACCTCTCAGTAGACAGATCTTGGTTAGTCCATTACAATCACTAAACATATATAGAAGTGCTGTTAAAAAGAATAGCAGAAAACTTCTTAGTGCAATTTCTTCTGCAGCGTAATGGCTTAAGGAAGGTTATTTTTCCATGTGTACTGGTGCTGAACATTTGCTTAACAATTTTCTTTCCATCCCAGTCCTATAGGCAGGACTGGAAAAAAGTGTATTTCTGTTTCCAGTACCTCTGTAACGAAGGAAATGTGTTGTTCCCAAGGCAAAAATCTGCCTTGTTTTGTTTTATTGTTTTAGATAATCAAATATCTGTGAAAGACATTCAATAAATTCATTTGTGATCAGTCTTCCAGTCATAGAAAAGGACAGGGAAAGGTTTTTTTACTGAGCTTGATCTAGAAAATTCAATTTGGTGCCCATTCCTTTGTTGCTAGTGTTATCATCATGTACGTTGTTTTGCACAGAGACAGAAAAAAAACAGGGTTTGATATCCAGTTAGTGTTATCTGGGTGAGTGAGGAGCTATCATTTGTAAAGTTGACTCAGTTCACAGCAGAGGAAGGACATGTTACTTATTTCTCACTCCACAAGGCAACTGAAACTTAAGTGCTGCTTTTAGTATTTGAAAAAAAAAAATAAATTATAATACTCTTATCATTGTGACTTCTGAACCCAAGTCCTACTCTGTAATAATTGGGTTAAAATACAATTATTCACAAAGGAGTATTGGGGTTTGAAGCTGAAAATAGTACCATCTTTGCTGTTAATGACCAGCACAGGAATTATTTCACTGTAATATCCAGAAGCTGCTTAAACCTGAATCCATTGAGATTCACAATTATCATTAATGGAACAGAATATTTTCTGGTGGAAAATAGCCAGGCTTTAATAAAATATTAATGGGCAGAAACCCTGGATTAAATATTCATCTTTGTGCCTTTGGAGGTTATCTTCTATGGCTCCCCTACAGCCCATCAGTAAATAATGATCTAGTGGCAAAACCTTCTGGGACATAGTATAGCTTAGTGCAGAATTGCTGTGTAAAGTTAAATCATAGCATTTACATATTTTCTATTTTGTAGAGTAATTACATTGTTTACATGGAAAAAAAGTCAGGTCAGTCCTGATAGTCAACTAAATTGCATCAGTAGAGGTAAATTACCAAAGTTGAGCTGGAGGCATTTTCAGCATGTGATTCCATCAATACAAATGAGATCTGTCTGTACAGCTCCTTGGCACTCTGGATGCTTGTCTTGTGGAAAATCCCTGTCCAACATCTCTATCAAAGGGAGCTCTGCAACTTAAAGCAGAAGAAGAAAGAGGCTTCCATGTGCATCTTGTCCTGGTAATCATAATAGGAATACTTCAGTATTGCTGAATTGTGAAGGGGCAACTGAATTTCCCCTGAAAATAAAGATACAGGAATTTCTCTGTCCTGCAGACCTGGTGGAAAGTGTGGTTTTGAAATTGGGAAGAAATGTAAAGTCAGGGATTTGACACCCCATTTTTTTATTAAAAAGAATCTTGATTTAAAATTGGTCTTTCCTTTAATAAGTAAACATTCATAATCACATTGCAGCATCTCATGAGAGTTTCACTTGAGCCAAAGACTTTGAAACATGTGGAGAACACAGATAAGTAACAATTTAAATACAGCTTTTAACAAGAACTGTGGCCCTGGGGAAAATGTAGGCAGCTGGACAACAACTCACAACTTACTTTTCATCTGATTACTACCTACCTACTGTGTTAGAAAAAAATTTACCTAAGTGAACACTGCACCAAGACATTTCTTGGTGTCAAAGATTATGTCTTGGTGTCTTGATGTCTTTGGTGTCAAAGATTAAGTGATTCATTTGTCTTTAAAAGTCAAAGAGCATATTGACATGGATAACTTAGAAATTATAGTTAATTCAGCCACAAGTATGGACTGTTAAACATGTTAAGTTATTTAATTTGAAATGTAGTTAAATTTCTGCTTTTCTGATTCTTTTTCATGGATAATATTGATTGTAACTGGTTGCTAATGTGATGTGGAATAGGGAAGATTCCAGATCCTCAAAACTAAAGATACTGTATCTTTCCAAACCATAACAGTTCACGAAAGACAAGTCCTCACAGAGGCTTAAGGCATACACATGTTTTCCAGCAGGATTCTGGAACACTTGAGAAAAGAAAAGTGGGCAGATAGGAAAAAAAATATTTTCTCCTTTGACTTGCAAACACACTAAATCACCATTTCATTTTCTTGCATGAATTTCAATAGCATGTAAATTGTAAATGACAAGTATCTGAGGGAGATCTGAATGGATGGATGTCTGCTGTTTGTTTTGTTTGTGTTCTGGCTTGGGATTTTATGAGAGTGGAGAAATCTTTTTGTTTGAAAATTGTAAGTCTCAAGGGGCTTAACAGAGTTGGAGCTTTATTATGCTAAATGGCTGCTTCTGTATTTCTTTGCTCTGCTTAATGATATTCAGGAAATATTCTTCTTTCCTAGGAAATTCGTTGAACATTCTCTTTCAGGGTTTAGCTTATTTAACAAGTTAAGTAAGGATCTCCCTTATTTGTGTACAGTGAGCAAAACAATCAATATAAGGAGTCAACAAAAGGTTTTGCATTTTAAGATTTGCTGGCCATGATTGGCACCGACTTTGTGTTAAGCCATTTTGCCTTTTCATAGCCAGCTGTTTTCCTTGCTGGAGCCTGGTGCTGAGTGCTGTGTAATGCTGAGCATTTCAGGTTCTGCTCTGTCTTACCTAAGAGAGACACATCTCTGTCACACAGGTCCTTCTAACGAGATCTGATAGCTCCGGGGTGGCTCTGTGCTAAACCTGGATGCTGCCGTGGGTAGTACATTATGAAGCCATCCAGATCTCTGGATGACTGAAACAGAGTTTCTTTCTTAATGGATGGCTGATGGCAGCTATAGCAATTAGAGAAATTTTGCATATGAGTGAGAAATCTGAAAAGAGGGAGATATACATCTTTACATCTTATTTATGCAGTAAGAATTTTTTTTTTTTTTTTCTTTAGTATAAGCAGGTGTTGTGACTTTACAGGCTGTAACGTGTATCTCATAATAAAAACGTGACTGTAAAGATATTTTTATACCTGGGTAGTAAATAATATCTCTGCATTATGGACTGCATCTCTACACAGTATATGAAGATTTGTAGTCACAGTATTCTCACTACTCACAAGAAAGTATGCACGACAAATGATTTTATTGATTTTCATAATACTTGAACTAAGTATGAAATGAGTATAAACATAATGTGTATATAAATATGTATAGATCTATGTATGTCACTTGATTGATTAGTTTCCATACCTATGCATATGGAGGAAATAAACACTAAAGCCTTATCTCTACAGAACTGTTACAAATGTGAAATTAAATTTATTAAACTGGTCAGAACATGAGACTGTTGGAGCAAGAGGAGGTTAAAGAAGTTGCAATACTGACTTGTAGACAGTTCAATACCATCTGACTTAGTTAATGGAGGAAATTTGTGCTATAATTCATACCTAAAGGTAAAGATACCACTAGCAGATGTGCCTGGTACTTTTGTTTTTGCACTGTCAGGGTAAAATGCTTGTACAAAATCTTTGCAATGTGTTCATTTCTTTCCAGGTGACTGCCCTGGTTTTAGTTTGCTGCTGGTTTTGCTCTTCTTACAGTGTGTTGTCACACTCAGGAAAATGAGTTGCTTGGTTAAGTAACTGTGAAACATAAATACTTTGAGTTTTCAACTGCTTCTTTTCTTTAGATCCTTATTTGTGTTCCCGGATGTAAGTATAACTATGACTGTTCAGAATGGCAGAATAGACTTATTCTGACTTCTCACAAAACTATATCTTTACTGCTTACACAGCTTTACATTTGTTTCTAAATCTCTTGATAAATGAGCAATTGAGGTTACTTTGCCTGGTGTTGAGAAGATCATCCTTGAAGGACTTTCTATCCAGGTTTTAGGAAGTGGCAATATTGTGTTAGAGTTGCTATTGACCAAGAGTTATGTAAACAAATGTGTAACAAGTAAATTGTGAGTAGACTTTTATTTTTCTCTTAATAAAACACTAATTAGCATCTGGAAAATCAATTTGTTTGATGGATTCTGAATTATTTACTCCAAAATGTAACGACATCTGGGCTGAGATGTTTGTTGGTTGTTTTCCATAGCCATTTATCAATCCTGCTATCAGCTGAATTTTGACAAGCCTAGTTTTGTGTAGGTGAAGAAATCCACTGGGCATCACTGGCCTGAAGAATCCAAGAAAGCATCTATTTGTCTATTTGTCTATTCTGAAAATTATCTTTTTGAAGCGATTGGAATTGTTTGGTATCCTTATAGCACTCTAGTGAGAGTGCTTGGACAAAACTGTGTTCACCATATTTTTTAAATTATATTAGATAAATAGGTCTATCAAGTTCCCAGACAAAGCAAAATAATCCATTAAAATAATATGTATATTTTATTTATTTATTTTGGAATTTACATTACATTTTTACTTTGTTCTTTCATTGAGCAAAGGAGTGCCAACATATCCAATACCTGAAATATGTATACTTCCTAATTTTTTTTCCATTGTACACCATTTTAATGTTAAGAATGTGAAGACTTTAAGTATTCAGTTTTTAAATGGCTGTAATTTTCATTTGCTACCCAGCAGAATAACCTTATCTGCAGTTTTATCGCTGTTAGTTTCAGTCCAATTAATCTTCATCAATATTGCCATCCTTCACATCATTCTCTGGAAAACTTAAAAGGAAAATAGCTTAATTAGGAACAGCAATGGCATTTCACTCTCAGCGAACTGGAATGTTCAACACACCGCGTTGAAACAACATTCTCCCATTAGAATAATTTACATGTCAGACACTAAATAAATATGCATTCAATGGAAGGGATTTGCTTAACCAGTGTACACAGAGCAAGGTTTTCTTCTGCTCAGGAATTTAAAAAAATTCATTAGAAACAATTAATATTCTTCTACTTTTACATGAGCAAGTCAACATCTTGTGGCATGAACAGTAGGGGTGGTAGAAATTTTAAAATAAAATGAAATTTGACTAGCTGCTTATACTGTCATATTTCCATTTTTGTACCTTGCATTGTGTTCCCACTTCTATCAAAAAATGTTACTTGGATTTTAATTGGAAGATGAAATATTTCATGGTTATCTTGATTCTGACCTGTGTGATTATGAATAGTTTTCTTATTTGGCACTTAGTAATTCAAAGATGGAAAAGACAATTTGTTTTGTAATGATTAAGGAACTTATAAGTTGTTTACAGTAGGGAATGCATATTGCAATTAATTCCATTAGTGAAGAATAAACACAAATATTCTCAGAAGTAGGTTTATGCAGAGATATTAGACAAATATTCTGAAGGATAGTATGTGAAAATGGCAAGTGATTAGTGAGCTTGACATTATATTTTATAAAACTGAGTGTTCTGGAGATGCTCACTGCCCTAAAACTAATCCAAAAGACAAATAGCGGTTAACAAAAAAGTCTGCTTTCTTCTCCTTCTTCTTTTGGGCAGATTTGTCCAAATTACTGTCAAGAAGTCTTCTGACTAGAAGATGACTCTCAAGTTCCTGATAATCTGATTTGTTAAACTCTGGAATCCTTTTATCAAAAGTAAAAATATTATGGACAGTCTCCTCCCATAGACTGTATTCCCAGCAGTATTTTCTGTGTCATCTCTGTTTCTAAAAATACACTGTTAATGCAAATCAGATCTGAGGAAGGTGTGCTGTAAATTGTAAAGCTATATGATCTAAATTACTTCAACTTCTAGACTGAGGATGATTTTGGAGCTTCACATCAAGGAGTCTGTTAGCCCCATCATTTCTCCTTTACAGAGAGGGCAGGATTATCACCTCTCCAAACATGGTCAGCTGAGAATGAAGCCTGTTTTCTCCTTTTATCCCTGGCTGTCACAAGCTTGATGGAATGATAATTGGTAATAATATGAGTTATGAAACATCCAGTACAAAAATAAGAATCAGGTCTGTAATGTTCTTTTCTTGTGTAGTACTTTAGTTACATGTTTTGAGGAGGAAATAAAATGTCTCATTTCAACCTGGCCTAGTGAAAGACGTCCCTGCCCATGGCAGAGCATGGGAAATAGATGGTCTTTAAGGTCCCTTCCAAACCAAGCCATTCTGTGTTTTTATTATTCAACTTATTATAGATGGATAAGAAGAGAAGTTTCTGTTTTCCAAGAGAAGAAGAAATGAATTGTGGTGATTACTGATGTGCCTTGGCTGGTTACAGGTGTCAGAGTCAGAGGAGAAATGCAGCAATAATATAGAAACACACCAGGAACTGGTCCCAGCTTGGTAGTGATTTAAATAATAACTGATACAAGCAGTGTGATAGAAAACACCACATTCTTTTGTCACCACTTGCAACTTCTGAAGTATTTTCTTTGTTGAGCAACACCCATTATCTGAGATTACTCCTGCTACTTTCAGCACTTTTATGCTGCAAACTGCACAGAAAGTAAAGGTCAAATATAATTAGCTGGGGAAAGTTGCTGTTTGTTTTCATCCTCACCAGAGCTTTTTTAAACTTGTAATTATGAACAGAGAATAGTAAATGTTACAGAATATATCACCAATGAAAATTTGATACATAGTGGATACAATCTTTTCCTCTGTAGTAGCAAATTTAGTTTCTTACACTCTGTCAAAGTTTCATTCATAACTAGCCCAGAAATAAACTGACTTCACAATGAGAGGAAAAGAAAACTCAAGCTTAATTTAAAACCCAAAAAACCAATGCTAAAACAACTGTACAATTAAACTTTACAAGGGAAAGGAGCTTGAAAATGTATGGAAAGCTTGAGAGAGAGAGAGCTTGAGAGTCATGTGTCATGACTAATGATACAGAAGCCTTCAAATGTCATGAACTGTCAGGAAAGAAAAAAGAACTGTTGGGATTGTATGCTTATTTAATCTTCCTTCTCCATCGTCTCCACCTGGAGGTCATAGATGTTTTTCCTTCTCCATATTTTGCTGCTGTATGGTCATTTTGTTGGAAACAGGAGTCCAAGAGACCACAAATCCAAATGTCATCATCACTTTTCGAATTACCTTTCTGGTCCGTGTTCAGCTCACTAGCAAGTATAAATGTGTAGTTCTTGAATCTAATGAGAACAGGGGAATTACAGCAATAAAATCAGTTAGGGGAAGGTTATAAAAAATTTCCCATTTCTATTGCTTATTTCACTCATGATGGTTAGTAGCAGTTCTGTGCATTTCACAATACACTCTGAAGAAATGGTATGTGTAAACAAAATTTGCTAGCAATGTGAATCTATAATTAAGATTATAGGATTCAAAATAAGCAGCCTGGATTTTAATCTCTCTATGTTTGAATAGAGATCTGTGAGCATTCAGTATGGGTGTAATAACTTGACAGCTTAATGTGCAGAATTCAAATTTCTATTTGAAACTTCAAATACTATTTTGATGGTGGTTTAGAGGGCGGGGGTTGTGTGGTTTTCTTTGGGTTTTTTTTTCATTTTTGGAAATGTGGTGCAAGGCATCAAAAAAACCCAAAAAACATGAAATGGCAGCATCAGTAATAGGGATGTGTGTTAGGACCATGTAAGTATTTTGTAGTTTAGGTTAAAACCTGGAATTGCTGAAATGTAAAAATAATAATCAGTTTCACCTAGCCTCAAAGAAGCCAAACCTAAAAGGAACCTACTTCTCAAACTCTGAAAACAACTTGGTTTCAGCTAAATTTGATCAAAGAGGTTTATATTTTACTGAAAATTGGAATTAAAAAAAAAAAAAAAAAAAGCAGTTCCTTCTTGAACTTAGATTTAAATTTTAAAAAATCATGCAAACATGTTCCTCATTAGGTAAGTTAGATGATTTCTTTCCAAACAGGAATGGATGCCCACCTTTTTAAAAATAATGGAGCTGTCTTTGACTTTTTTATAATAATGTTTTAATATAATGATAAGCCCAGTTTGTCACCAAGTCTTTATCATTTCACTGCCACCAGTCACAAGTTAGTGCTACATCCATGACAGTTGCTGCAGAACATGTTAAAGTGGTGAAGGTGAAATGTAATTAACAGTATGTTTCACATAAATGTTTCAATCAATTTAAATTAGTCACTAGGTGGCCATGTATCACAGATGGAACTGTATAATTTAACAAGAAGAAAATCCTTATTAATAATGCAGTTCTTATTCTAATAATGGATTATTTTTCTAATAATGGATTGATAGGCATTGTCTGGAATTTCTGCATAGTCTGACATGATTTTAGTAATTTTAATCTGAAAACATGAAACTTTTTCTTCACTATCTGTCTGAATCTAAAACACTTACTCAAAAAATAAAGCATTGGGATCATAGGGAAGGCTTTATTGAACAAAGCAATTTAGATTTGTTTAGAATGCAACATTCTAGTGTGTGTGCATGTATATGTCCCCACATCTGTAGGACACATAGTGTCAGTCCTCATTCTCAGGTTCCCGTGGGCTTTCTTCAGCATCAGGCTTGAGAAGCCAAAAGTGAGGGGATGTTGAGTTTTATTAATAGAAATCGCTCTTTTTTTTTTCATTTTCCCTTGTGAGGTGTTTTCATAAGGACAGGCTCCTTCCTACAGAAGTTTTTACATGTGCTGCCTGTCCTTCTAATGCTGTTAAATGAGTTAATATTTTCCTCATTTGTTTCACTGGTCATATTTATTCAAGAGAAATCCTTCACCACGTGCAGGATGATAAATGTGCTCTCCCTCTGTAAAATATTTAGTCGATGATCTTTCAGCTAAAAAATTAATAGTCAGGTATCATTCAGGAAATGACCAGCTGAAATTCTCATACCTTTAGCAGGTTAGATGTTCTTGCATTTTGTTCATTTTCAGGGAGTCGTTCTTTTTCCTACTAAAAAAAAGTGAAAGCACAGCATGGGCTTCTCGTTTGTAAATGTTATTTTCAGTCTGTCAGCCTCTGCATGTTTAGAACGTTCTGAAAAGGAAATGTATCATCTTTGGATGCAATTAAATGTATATTTAGTGCTGGATAGATCAGATGGAATTCTTACAGATATTAGAATTGAAAAAAACCCTTTTTTTTAGCTACAACATGCAAAAATAAATTGAGTTGGGTTAAAATAAATCATGTCAAAACTTTGTTACCTAAGGAAAATTGTCAAGTTCTTCCATCTTAGAATAACAAAAATAGGAAAGATACACTCATCTGTTTGCCCACATTTATTATATATTTCATCATTTTGATTTTAAAGCGGCTGTCTTCTTTTAAAATTTATACAAAGTAAATTGAAAAAGTAAATATTTTCTTGAGTGTATTTACATTACGCTATCTAAGAAAGTAAATCAAATTAGTTTGCACAATTTATATGCTCTTACAGGGAATGAAAAACAAAACCTAACCATCTTGTTTTGGTTAAATATTCCAGAAAAATGCCATCAATCAAAAAGTTTCACATTCCACATAGAAAAATTTTACCTTTTTAAGCATTGCTAAACACTGACATATTTGAAAAATTGAGTCCTAGGTCCTAAAGGTTATATGTCATAGGAGAAAGAGGAAATATGCTCTGTCTATGCCAGAATGGCAAATAAAGATGATAAATCTAGAGTTGGGAACAAGGTACTCAGATTCACAGTCCCCAGCTTCATCACACTCAGTTGTGGTTTAGTCTGGCCTTTGCTGACATATAAGTGTAAACAGCAGAGAAGTGGTGGTCAGTAGATCATTTCCCAGGGTGAAGCCTGGTGAAGAAAAGGGTGGAGAAGGAAAACAGTGGTATAGAATAGACTTTGAATGCTCACCATGCTAAATCCTTTAAGAAATTAATTGATTTGGCATTGGCAGATTTTTTTGTTTGGTTCTGGGTTTTTGTTTTCTCTTTGTTTTCAAAGGTATGGTAATTAAGTTAAATCATGCTTTGACCCTCTCTTTTCCTACAATATTTTTTAAAAAATCAAATATGTGGCAGGCCTGTAAAATATTTGATTCTAAGAACAGCTGGGGAGAAGAATAGTCAAGGAGACTTGTTATGATTAAAACAATTCTATTCACTAAGTCTTTGCAATAAAGATGTATCTGGACAGCTGAGCATTTCTTATGATGTAGGTAAATTTACTATTTTATCCTAATTAATTTTGCCAGGCTACTGTGAGCACACAAAATCTGGGAGAGACAAAAAGGAGCAGTGAGTTTTTTCTACTTGGATACTGTGTGTCACAGTCATAGTGTGCACCTTTGGTGTGAGAGAAATGACTGGGGTTTTGTGCTAACATCCCTGCATGACTTGGGCAAAGGTTTGCTAATTTTATAGTGACAGGTAGACACAGTGATGCTTGTAAACAGGCCTAGCATTTGACTGTGAGCTAATTGCAGCATTTAAATTTATGTTTTAGATTTATTCCTCTTTGAATAAGACATAGCTCTGTCTTCGTTAACATCAGCAATTTAAGGTCTTATGTCTTTTTTTCTAATTTTCAAATAAAATAGCTAATATTAGGAAACATATAAGAGAAACCTCCAATATCATGATCATCAACAAGTGAACTCTCTAATGACAGAAAATACAGGTGAAGGGAACAGGAACTGGCAGCTGATGGGGTCCCTGGGCACACTGCAGAGCAGAAAACTCACCCTGCCCTGCTGAATCTTATCCAAAAGAATGACACAAATTTCCTTTCTCTCTACTGTATCCATAAGGGAAAGGAGCCTCTGTAAAAGGGCAGGTGAAAGTTTTGGATGAACCAGTTTCCTGTCCATGCAATTAGGAGTGCAGGAACACTGGCAAAGGATTGGTTATAAGCTCTGAGCTCCCCCTTAGTGCAGAGCTTTGGCCTTTCTCCCCAGCACTGGGCTTTGGTGGAAGACTAGAAACTTCTAATGCAAAGCATCACCCTCTGAATTGTCTGTTCAGATGCTGCAGGGTGCTTCCCTCATCACTGAGGTTCCATGGTAGCACATGCTTTGTAGTGGAGACAGTATTTAAATATTCAGCACAGTAGTAGAAAAATAAGTGGAATAAGAAATACTCTAAACCTGAACGAAAATGTAAGGTTCTGCAAATTTTAGGTACAATACCAACAACACCAAGAAATGTTTGCACAGTAACCCACTGGTAAATGATAGCTTTTATTTGTGGTTCCTCAGTATGCAAATGTCTTAAATTTCCTTGTTTATCATATATGCATACTGTGCTATGTATGTACTATGTATGTACACTGTTATTCAAAATCAGGAGGATAAAACATACTTCATAGCAAGGTAATAAATGTACTGTACATCCACAAAAGAGTATTTATGGGGATAAAAACATTAATATTTTTGCCTTTCAGAAAATATCTTTTGGATTTTTTTTTTGATCTTTTGTAATTTCAGGTGCTTGCATTCTCTATGTGAATATTTTCATTATTAAACTAACTCATAATCTCTGGTCTCTAAATAGTCTGAGAAATAATTACAGATTGTTATAGCTCTTTAAAGTGAGGACAGGCATGAAGGTGCAAAAGGACAAAAAGATGTGTGAGCATCAGCTCTGAAGCCTATACTCTTAAACTCTGGACAAAGAAAGCAATTTAGTTTTGAGTGGTCTCAGTTATTTCCATAAGAAAGAATATGCTGCCTTTAAAGTGAATTGTAAAAGATCAGAAGCTGTTATCTTATGTCCTATTTGTTGCGTACAGATTGGATGCTAACACAGACCCTTCTCATCATCAGCCCTGAGCATATTCCAAGAACCTCAAATGATGCAGGGCAGCCATTATTGGCACACCCAACTCTTCCATTGAGGCTTTTAAAATTAAATTATCCACCCTAAGGATCTTCTCTGCATATTTACTCTCTATAAAATTACTGAAAGTGTGAAGGGACAAACATTGCTATTAGTAAGTGACAGTAGAAATGACCATGTTTACTGGATATTCTGGTTTGATTTTAAATCTGCATTTAATTTTATTTATTCTTTTTTTACAATGTCAATGTAGTGTTTGCCAAAGAGAATTAGTTTTTGCTGAAGGAAATGAAGACTTTTTTTTAAGGCTGAGAAAGACAGAGCTCAATCCTAGCTTATATGGATAAGTTTATATAAACCACATAGCATAAGAAGCTGTTAATATTCAAGGATTATTAGTACAAATCCCTTTATAAAGCAGCCTTACTTTAGCTTTTGAATGATATTGCAACATTGTTTTTCAATGAGACTGTCCTTGAGAATCAACAAACTCCATTTCACTAAGAGGGTTAATTAAGGTCAAGTTTATAATGACGTAGGAAGAAGCACAGACTGAAGCAGCTGTATATCAGATTGAGATTTCAAGGTCTCTGCAATGCATTAAAAACTTTGAGGCTGTCTAGTGTGGACAGCATAACATGTTCTGCAGCAAGAAATTCTTGGAACAAACCTAAAAAAAGAGATTTGGTTCCTTTCCCTGAAGTTTTGTTTGACAGCGCTTTTCCAGCAGAAATCTCCTGCTAGTCAACTTTGTTTCTGAGGGAGTGTACCAGGTCAGGGAGCAGAGTGCTGAGCAGCCAGCTTTCCTGGTTTTGTCCAGGATGTGGGAGGTTCATGCTCTCCACATCGCTGTAGCTGCAGCAGGGAACTGAGTCCCACTCTGCATCTGGAGGGTGAGCTGTTCTCTCTGTAGTGCTGCATGTGTGCTGGTTCTCTGCCCTCATGTGTCACCAGAAACATCAAGGGGTCAAGCACCCCTTCTTCCACTGGGCAGCACCCTGCCTGCAGACGGGAACAAGTAGGACTGGAACTGCTGCTGAAGAGGCAGAGGCAGGATCCTGATGGCAGTGTGTGTCCCCTGGCGATGGATAACAAACCATGTGTCAGTGAACCAGCCTGGTCCAGCTCTGGTGTTGCTTTCATTCTTAAAATATGTGGAGAAAACCAAGGTAGAAGAAAGTTTAAATGCTGTGAAACTGCAGAAAGAGAAGGGGATATATTAAAACCAAGGGAGAGGGAGACAAAGGAAGGGTTGGGTGTGGCTTTCTTGTTTATGTATGTATATTTTTGCCTTCTACAATGAAGTATAGGGCTATTTGGGGTTTTTTACCCTCAAATAAAGTCCTCACCAGTGATCAACATAATTTTCCAGCACAGCTTCTATTGCTTCACCTGTCACTTGTGTAGAAGGGAGGACTCACCAAATGCTTCTCCTATATATTCAGAGCAGTGTTGAAAATTTAAATTCAGCAGAAATCATCAGACTCCATCTCTTCAATTTCTTGTAATTTATATTGTGGTATTTTTGTCATTTTTACAGATCTGCAGTAATAAGGATCAAAACATTGAAACTTCTAAATCCAAGCAAATAAATGTCATGAAAAAATATAGCTGTCAAGGACAACTGGAGGAACACTACTGCTGAGTGGCTTAGCTTTATAAAGCAACTAGAGCTCTCTCCCTCAAACAAATAGTATTTGCCAGAAGTTCAGGCTGTGACAGCAGCTCTAAGGCAAGATGTTTAATTTCTCTTCAGGGGCACATTTATCAGAGGTTAATATTTTTTTGCATTGAGTAAAGGCAGCTTTTCAGATTCTTTTCAGGGGTCTTTATGATACAACTTAGTGTTCCACAGAGGTAAGATGTGTTGTCCAATTTATTTCTTCTTTGTCCTCCAGATATAAAACAAGCTACCCAAAACTTTATCCTATCAGGCATAAGACTTTCATTGTTCATTTAAAGAATCATGTGAAACATTACACATATTAATAATACAAATGTTTCTTTGGAACCAAAAGAGGAAAATGCAAGTGAAGGAATTTTTTTTACCAGGCATGGAACAAAGAGGAGCCCAAGATTTGGCTTGCTTTTTCTTTTCACACTCCCATTCTTCATTCAGTTTTTGAATACTTGAATAGTAAGCGGAATGATTGTGTCTAATCAAGATCCACAGAATGTATCTCTGTGTCATTAAGGTAGCGGATTCTGAGGAGACAAATATTTGGCACCAAATTTCTCAATTTCTATTCTGCGCTATATAAAATAAGAATGTTGGACTCGGACCTGGTTTCTCTTTCCTTTTGTGCCTGTTCACTTTTGCAGTATGAAATCACAGTACCCTGAGATACCCCCTGTCTCCTGCTTACTTTATACTCTAATTCATAGAATCATAATCCTAGCTTATTTTTTCAGTATTTTGTTGAGCCTAATTCCTTCTCTCATTCCTTCACAGCAGGTCCCCATTTGAATCCTGACCTTTCCTCGCGCCAAGGCCTCTGAACCTGTCCGGTTTCTGGTCCTGTCTGTGCACAAGCTTGGCTGCTTTCAGCTTCCTCCTGTGTGCCTGGCAGACAGCGAGAAGGGAAGGGAAAAGGATCTGCACTTGCAGTTGCAGTGCTTTGTGCCACAGTGGCATCTAGCTGCCGCAGCCACGGATGGGATTCCACACAGCCTGCGCAGCCCTGTTTGCAAGCAGGTCACTGCAGATGGGCTCTTTAGAGAGATCATCTGCCAAAATGCTGAGCAGACATAAAGCGTGATCAAAGTCTTAGCATGGCCTTAGCATTTGCTTTTTCCCCTATCCAGCAAAAGACAAGTAGACTTGTAGTGAGAGACAAACCCAAGTTTCAGGTGTGAGCTTCTCAACTGGAAATGCTAAAGCTTTTCAAGGCACTGGCTACAAAATTGCTTGTGCATTTGAAACATTATTTCACCCTACTTTAGTCTTGGAAATAGTTTAACAGCTTTTTCCTAAAGCTTTCCAAAATATTTTAACAATAATCAGCACCCATTACATTCTCCCAAGTAAAGACTGGGGACTGAGTGGAATGAGGCCTCCATATAGAAATTAGAAAATGTTTGAGCAGCTAGTAGAAGAATTGAAAAATATTTTCTTTTCTAATAATAAAGAGGGCTGCTAGGGATTTCCTTGGGATATTTTCTGTTGAACACATTTTATTCACAATTATTTTATTCTGTATCTTTACAGCTAAATTGTCACCAAAAATATTTTCTTTGTATCCAGACTTTGGCAACATAGGAAACCAGGACAGTAAATGCAAAGCATCATTTCTAGAAGTTCAAACTTGTACAGGTTTTTAATACACCAAGCTTTTGCTGGAGAAAGGAAATCTACTAAGATCATTCAGGGGTCTGAATAAAGCTGCATGCTCCAGGTATAAAAGAGTCTTCTGTGGTAATTTTCACTGAACCTTCAGTCTTCTCCAAGTTTTTTGGTAATTTTAAGTTAAGATTTAAAAAATATTCTTGTGGTTTCTTTGTCATTCTGTAAAACAATTAAAAAACTGTTACCGCTCTCTGTGCAAAATTATGTGAAAGACATACCAGTGGAAACATTTTGAACTTAAAATAATGTTCATACTTGGGTTTTGGGTTTTGTTTTTTTGGTTGATTTTTTGGTTGTTTTTGGGTTTTGGGTTTTTGTTTGGTTTTTTTTGGGGGGGTTTTTTTTTGGTTTTTTTTTTTTTTTTTGTTGTTGTTGATGGTGGTGGTTTCTTTGGGTTTTTTTTATGTGTCAGATAGATAAAAATTAAAACTTGATAAGTGACCTGTGAGGGAAAAAAAGGGTTTTCATTGCTGCCCTTATTCCCAGGCAGTCTCTCCTAGAATTTGTCATGGTGGAGCAGCCCTTGGGGCATCATCCTCTCCACAAAAACCAACTGCAGGGAGCTGGCTGAACACAACACACAGGGTAACGGGGCTTTCTTATTCGAGTGCATTCTCTGGTGGATTCTGGAACATTTAGTAGTTTCTAATAGTAATAACCTCAGCCAATTAAAAAAAAAAAAAAAAAAACAAGAAATATGATGTTAATTTTCAATGCAGTGACAATTTTGTGACATTTACTTGACAAGCTCCTTTGATCATGAACTGAAGCTGGGACTGAGGAAACCTCAAAACACATTTATGTACCATGCTGCATCCACAGAGACAGGGGGACTGACATTGTACCTTGTCAGAACAATCCTTTGGTATTCTTAACACATGGTATTTATGTATTTCTAATTTGTTTTGAGAGAGTTTAGTTTTAATTAAAATTTAAAGATTATGAAATCAATGATTTAGTTTCGGGGCTCTGGAGCAGAATGAGAATTCTTTAATAAGCTTTTACATTTTTTATTGAAGGAAATTAAAGTTACAGTGTGCCATACACCAAGGCTTCTTTTTGTTTTTTTTATAATGAAGTGACTAAATTAAGCCAACATACAGTTCAGGTTCTGTGCCGAGGGAGGAAGCTCTGTCTCTTCACAGTACTAACCTGGCTGTGACCTATTGGGTGGTGGAAGTAAGTCTGTAGGAAACAGAAGGGAAGGCTGATTTACAGCCTTGCTGTATATATAATTTAGGTGCTTTTTTCCTCTTCTCTGTGAGCCTCTCTCTGATTTTGTATCTTTGCACAGATAAAGATGTGTGACAATCAAGTCCCACTGATCTGTCTCCAGGTGAGTTATGGCACAGGGGCAGCAGGCTGGAAAAGACTGACAGAATAATGGAAACCATGGAAGTTCCCTTTCTTCTAGGCTGAAGTTTTCTATTACTTTTCTCAGCTGCATTGAATAAAGTACATCCTTCTGCACTCACCCAATTCTACTACTGCTGCATGTGTTTTATACAACTGCTGAGCAACTGTATTTTTTTTAAAAAATAATTTCTATTTCCTGTTTATTATTAGCGCAAGGTTAAAGAAAATAAATCATAGTGTTGTACTAGGAAGTGTCACCAGGTGAACTAAAACCTCGTTTTTGTATACAGGTTACTTAGAGATATGGCTGTGGACTTTGTGAAGCATCTGGCATTAAGCCATCTCATCATGGCAGGAAGATATGAATTTATATCCTGTGTCTGTGTTTGGAAGACAAGAAAAATTCTGCAAATCATATGCAGGTAGTCAGCCTTACTGAAAAACGATAAAAAAAGAATTCCCTCCTAGCATCATTACCTTGAAAGGATTGAAGTTTTTTTTTCTTAGCATTTTAATTTCATAGGGAGGAGTTTCTTCTAGAAATCATTTCTGGGGCTGTCTGTCCCATAACTCTTGTTAATATATGTGTAGGAGCATGACAGGAGGAGGATGCAGGGATGAGAGAAAAAAGGGAAGTAATTCTGTCTTTTGTCAAAAATATGTGTTGGCTCCAGATATAGGTTTCATTTGAAAATTACACTTAATGAAGACATGAAAAAAAGAGGCAGAACCCTTTAAACTTCTTGGTTACTTATGCCTTTAGAGTTATTAATGAAGATAAATCATTAAAATAGAGAGCAGGGGGCAGATCCTCCTAATGATGTTGAAGCAAACTTGCAAAAGCAGAGTCAAAGAATAACAGCTGCAGATTTGATACCCAACACTTGATTTATCATTTCTTTTGCTAGGTTTTCTTTGGTTGTGTTTTTGGACAGCTAATACTTATATAATATCTGCATAAAGATCTTTATGGGCCAGGCTGAAATATGAATGAATAGAGCTGCGATAGGACTGACAAGTTAGATTTTAAATAATTAGCAGAAAGGTTGGGGGCAGGGATCTCTTTTATTCCAAGACAGTGGAATTAGAAGAGAAAAAAAAGTGAATGGAAAATTAAAAATTACTTTATGATGAAGAGGCAGGCTAATATGTAGGAGGGAAGAGAGAAAATCACTGCAAAAATAACAAGTTTTCAGATTAAAACTTTGATTTATATACTTGAATGTGGCAGAAAAAAATCTCACAAGAACTGAGGAACACGCTAAAGCAGAAGACTGTACTCAGAGTGATTTTTGATAGAATTTTATCTTTAAAAATATATTAAAGGAATTCATGTTTTTTTATGGGTTCCTGGAGAAACATTATCTGAAATGAGGAAACCAATCATGTTTGCCTTTTCCATGCTGTTAGGAAGTCTTCTGTTTCCAATGTTTTTTTTTATTTTCAGATAATCACTCTTTTGAATTTCTCTTGTGATTTATTACTAGGAAGTTATTAGGATCAAGATGAGAAAGTGTGTTGCTTTTACACAAGGTTTTTAGCTTACGATCTTCTTTGTCTTGTAGAAAATCCTTGTTATAAATGTCAAAGATTTGATGAATTGTCTAAATTTAAAAAAATAGTAAACTGTGAAATGGGAATGGGAAAGAATTCCTGTGTGGAATTTTGTCAGTGTACTGAGAGTTTTCCTCATGGCTTTAGAAATTTCAGGATGAATAATGTGGATCCTCTGTTCTGAGGTCATCAAGTCATTCCCCTTAGTCACATAAACCCAAACACATTTTGATAAACTAGTTGATAAATACGTTATCAGTTTCTCCATTAGTAAACACCCTTCTAGAAGATTTTATGTTTAAATATATGCATGCTCTTAGATGCAAAGCTGGGTATTGTATTTAAGGGATTAAAACCCTGAAATCTTTCACCATGTCCAAACCTGGGGATAGGTTGTTGCTAATCAAGCAATGTATCCCTGCAGTTTTGGCACAGAGAAAAAAACTCTCCCAGTATGTCATAAGTAAACCTCTTAGAAAAGTTAATAGTTTGAGCTCTTTGGTATTTAAACTTTGTTTTTTCTTCTTCTCACCAATATAGTGCAAGCTCATTACAAACAAAACCAATCAAACCAGGTGCTAATGAGGTTTTAAGGGCAGAGATCAACATTTCCCCTTTCAGTGGCCAAAGCCCAGCTATGCAATTATTGTTAAATGCAATTGGGAAAATGCTTTAAACAAAAATGGAGAATAATAATAATAATTATTATTATCATTATTTATATATATTAAGATATGTATTAATATTAATAATAATAAAAAATTGGGTAGAAGAACCAAATGTAATTACATCTGTGTTGAAAGCCAGTAAAACCTTCATAAACTTAGGTGAAGTTCCTGTGGTAGGAATTCCTAATTTTCCGGATTTGGGCCAGGTCCCTCTGAGTAGGTCACCACCATTCCTGCTATCATCAAGTACCAACAGGAGCTGCAGTTGTCCAGGGTGGGCTCTGCCCTACAGGGTGCTGTGCTCTCAGGCCCTGCTTCAGCAAAGTCCTGATTTCTGGGGTGAGCTCTTGGCACGTCAGGAGTCCCAGCCGTCCTCTAAGTGCTTTGCTGGACTCATGCCAACATGCTCAGCTCTTTGAACAACTAGGCTATGTACAGTAAACATAAATTTTACCCTATGGCTTCAGTTTTGATGTTGCCAAGTTCACCTTTTATTTGTTGGCTTGTGACTCCACCGATGTTATCGGTCTGCACTCAGAAAAAAAATCTTTAATTCTGGGACAGCCTCAGAAAGCCATGTGGCCAGAAGCACCAGTGTGTCACTGGCCTGTCCAAGTTGTGTTTCAGGTGTACAGGATATGTGTCCCCACCTAAGGAATTGCTGATGAACACAGCAAATGTTTTTTCAAGGAACTTTTTTAATTATTGACACTGAGCTGTATTTTTAATTTGTTTCCAGTCTTCACAATGAAAAAGCAATGCAGCAGAAAATGTTGCTTCACACTGCTGCTCATTGCTGACTCCTGGCCAAAAGAAGTCACTAAGTACTACATGGCTGAATGGCTCTAAAATATGTATCAGCTGAATCATATTGTTAATTTTTTTAATTATTTTTTTTTTTAAGCAGAGACCACACTGTACTTGTGGGATTGAGCTGGGAACCAGTTTATTAAACCAACAAAATGAGACAGGTATGTAGTGCAGAACTGTCAGGAAGAGCCAGCACTGATCCAACTCAGCATCTTACTGATGAAGCACTGTATTTATGGGGGTAGTACTAAAGGTTTTTAAGGTGACGAACAATACATGTAATTTTCTGCAATAAGCATTATATTTTGCAAGTTATAACAATTTGTGTCAATCTGAATACCATCATACAGGTATTTATGTGATCCTCTAGAAGAACAGTTAAAACTTCATCTTGAAAAATAATGACTTTTTTATTCTTGGTTTTGAAAGCTAATACAGAAGATGGCCAGTGAAAGGACAGAAACATTTTCATGAATGTTGTTTAGAGCAGTATCTCAGAGGTAAAACTGACCCGAGCACCTCTGTTTAGAGTTGTTCTTCTGACTCTGAATCAACATGATGAAAAAATTCACATTTTCAAAAAGCCTGGCTATTTTGTTATTTTGTTTCTTGTGTGCATTACAGAATCAAGGTCTTCAAAGAAGGGGAATAAAATAAAACTCTGAATATCAGTAAATAACAATAAAGGATGTAGGAAGTAAACATTAGCTCCAAAGTATGAGGAAGGACTTAAAGAAGGTCCTCATTTTTGTGAGACCCAACTTGAGAATTGGTATGGACTTGAAAGATAAAACTGGGACTCACTAATTTGATTTGTTTCTTATATCTCATGGAGGATTTATAGGTCAGTAAAATAACTCTGATGTTTTCCTCATATATATGCATATGTATCTATATTCATTGGAAAAATAATTTTAATGCCTTGTGTCTCTTACTTATAGTACTGTTCCTCTCCAGAAAATTTATCTGTTCCTGTGATGATAGGTAGTTTTGAAGTGATTTCAGATGAATATTCTGATCAATTTTCTCTGTCCACTTTGCACCCTCCCCTTTTTAGTTTAAATGTGGGACTGGAATAAAAATCTCAAAAAAAATCTCAAAAAAAATGTTACTTGTAAATATTATGCAAATTACAATTGTCTGCTATATTAATTAGCTGTGTTCATTGGAATAGCATATGAAAAATTAAATATATTTCAAAATGTTAAATAATAGCTGGATCATTCTGAAATTAAAAAAAATTAAACAGATACATGGTCATAGTCTGCTATTCACCCTGTGAAATTGCATTTGACCTCCAGTCAGGTAATTGTATTATGCCTGCCTAAATTTCCATGCACAGTGATTTACAATTGAACATATTATTCTACTCCTCCTCTCTGACTGTAGTGCATGCTGCTGCTATTTATTGCGGTGTAGTTATATTTATTGCGGTGTAGTTATATTTATTTAAAGGATGACTGTATTTTAGTGGCTCACTCCCATGGTTCCTACACAGATTTCTTTCACAAGTGTGTTTTCTATCCAGGTAATTAATGCCATGTAAATAACAGATTATTTGTATTCATGCATTATACATATTTTGATGTAATTCTGATAAAAGAGAGAGCGGGAACAGAATTACAGAACAAAACCTAAATCTTTGCCCCTGTTTTTTCATGCAAATTTTTGGGTACTCCTTCCTCAGGATTCCTCCCAGAAACATTCCTACTCAATCCTCTTTATCAGCAACAAGGACAGTTTTCCTGAAGCTAGTGAATACAAAGATATAGCTCACTGCCTGAACAGAAGTTCAGCATTTATCTGACATCAGTCTTCAAACATAATTGCACGTTTAAACTCATTGAAGAGAGAGAGAGATACTTCATCATGGAGAAAATAGTGTATGCTCATTTTTTACTTTTAATCAGGCTTTAGCTCTGTAGCTTTATGGTCTAAGAAGAATTCATATCAGATGGGAATAACAGGCAGAGAGGCTAATTTCAACCTAATAATTTGAAACTTAAATTTACTCCTGGTTAAGCGTGTCAGAAAATGGATTGCTTTGAAATAGCTGAAGTCCAATGTCATAGAGTTGTTACAAACAACTTTTCCCACTGTGTGAATGGAATTCTGTATTTTGCAAAAGGGTAAGAACTTGATACAAAAGCCTGGTTAGGTTGGACCCACAAGCTCCGAACTGTACATAATGCCTGCTCTTGGCTGTACCTGGGCTGAGCTGCAGAGCACTAAATAATGCATATTCCAAGTAAATGTTAGATCTGAGTGGCACCAGGACTCTGGAGACCAGTGAAAACAAACAGGATCTTACTTATGTTATTAGTAGAAGTTTGGCCATCAGTGTGAGAGAGAGCAGTCTTTCTGTTATCATAGCACCTGTGAAAACTGCCTTTTTGTCAGCCTAAGTGACCCTTCCTGGAACTACCTATTCCAGGAGCATTTTGCGTATAAAATTCCAGCATGAGCCTATCCTGAGACTTGGAAATGTTGGGAAAGTTTTCTGTTTGTCTTCATCGCTTACATTAAAATTCTCTGCTGTCAGCAGGATTCACACAAAATACCAAATCTTGGCTTCAAATACTTAATGGCACTTCAACCCTGGACTCAGACCTGATCTCTTTTCAGTGCAGGAATTTCATCATTCCCCAAATTTTGAACAGTTCCCAAGAAACAGATCCAACTCTACTTATAGAAGAATACAGCCACTATTCTTGAACACGGAGATATTGTTTTGGCTGAAGGCCCACCTGAAAATGCCAACTTTGCTACTTCAATATCTGAAACGTGTCCCAGAGAATTACAAAAGTGCTTAATGACATTAGATTTTAAACTAGAACTATTGTTTTAGCTAGAACATATAATGTACATCCTAAATTCCTTAATTTTCTTAATTATCTCCTAATTACAGTCTAATTAATTACTAATTTATCTTAATTTCCTCTGGTAATTTCCTTATTAGTCCCTGTTTTAATATGTTACAATTTTATCCTTTCTCCTTTAATTGGGAAATAGGCTTTACAGTTTTTGCTGTGACAAAAGGTATTTCCCTACCTGCGGAACAACATACCTAAATATGGCTTTCCAGTTATCACGGTTTCATTAGAAACTCGAATGACCATGCAACCATCAGTCTTGCTCAGAACACAGGAAAAATCTTTCCTCACGATTAAAAAGGGGGGAAAAAAGGTAGGTTTATTATGGACACTACGGTGTCCTCAGATTTCTTCATGAAAGATAATTAATCCAATGTTTAGAACCTCAGTTTCTATTTACTTAGTTATGGTTTCTTCTGCATCTCATTTAAAAAGATCTTTAGAAAGATTTTTTTTTTTATTTTTTTTTTCAATAATTTTAGAGAGCTCTGAAATCAGAGCCTGCACATCCCCATGGGTGGATATTCTCCACTTGCACTTTCCTGAAGGCATTTTTTCAGAAATTTTTGTTAACTATCTCTATTATTTAAAAAAAAAAACCCAAACCAGTCAAACCCTAACTAATGGATATATACACATAATAGATAAAGCCTATTCCTCCAGAGCTTAAGTTTCCCCTTGCTCAAAAAACTGTACATTAATTAAAAGATCTATTTCCCCCCCTCTATCCTTCTGAAATAACTTGTGCTGGAGGTGTTCACAAATGCTTATATCTTGTACCCAAATGGAAGAGGAGTATTTCTAAGGGAGGAAAGCGCACAGTTCAAATGAACTTTCACAATATAACTCAGCAACATTTTAATCAAAAAGGATTCTGTTGTTAGCACAGATGGAAACAAAGCAGTACGAACATAAGCTGTCCAACAGTAGCAGAGCCAGGAAACGAGAGGTCCTCAATTTAACAGTGTTGGCAGAATGTAATTCCCTGTAATTGTGCAGTGAGTCTGATCTTGCATAAGGGTGTATGTTGGAATTGTTTTATTTTTGTGGAAATTCTTTTTTAGGAATAGCTTTCAGAATCCATACTACACAAATGTAAAATAAGTAGACTTACTGTGCTGCTCCACCAGTCAACAAGGACAACACTGGGATGTTTCCTCTCTGTCTGATAATGACAGCCATTACTGATTTTACCCATATAGAGTTGAGCCTGGATAAGAAATGAAGGACAAGAGGAAAGAGCAGGAAAAACTGCAGACAGGTATTACATCCCCTCATTTACATTTCGTGGTGGTGCAACAGAAGATGGTAACAGAGTCTCCCAGAGCTGTAGATTGATGAGACTCTTGCCAAGGCTTCATCTGTGGTGAACTGAACTGCCACCAGCTGCTTGCTGTCCCTGCCCAGGGTGTGATTTCTGCCAGGGTCAGGGCACTACCCTGAACGCAAGGTCCAGACTCACCTCACGTGGCCAGTGATGACGAATTCAAATGGAAGAGCTCCCTTTAAGCAGCTCTGAAACATTCTCTAAGATGAGAACCTCAGCCAGGGGGATGTTAGCAGACAAGTCAGGCTGTGGCATCCATAAGAGCCCCAGCCATTTGCTAATTAAATGTGTGTCAGTACAGCCTGAGCTAAATTGGAAAGGGAACAGGAGACCTTCAGCTGGCAGGTAGTCCCGTGGCCCTGATCAGTGCCTTCTCTGGAGAGCTGGGAGAGAGCAGAGCTTCTGCAAGTATTCTTCATAAGTTACATTTCTGCAGGAACCTAAACCCAGGGTAGATTTTCTTTCCAGAGGTATAATAGATTAAAAATCTAAATACAAGAAAGCTTGCAAAAGTGGCTCTGAGTTACCCGTTACCCCTGGGACTTGCTTTAATTCACTGATCCTGTGCTCTTAGTATTTGCCTACTCCTTTTGCCTTTCAAGTATAATTTTATTTGAAAAATGATTGAAAATGGCAGAATTACCATTAGCTTTTTATTTCTTGATCCATTTTATATCAAGGGTTCAAAGTTTGGGCATTTTGATGTTTGTTTACTTCATAAAAAAAGATTATTTGCTGCATCTGTTGAGATGAATGTCTTTCTAAAATCTGGAAATGTGGCTGTGATCTTTATTGGCCTTCTCATCCATGCTGGACAGAAATCACAGTTGTTTTTTTCTTGCCTAATAATATTTCATAATATAAATCAAGTGGTGGTGTATGACTAAAGAATACAGATAGTGAAGAAGTTCTTGACTTTATTTTCTTGTAGTTTTTAGTTTGTTTGAGCATGAGTAGCGTTGTGCTTGTCTTTAACAAAACCGGTAGTAAGCAGCCACATGGCTATGAAATCCTAACGAGTCCTTTTTCCTTGGTGACTTCTGCTTTTGGGGATTAATTCTTGCTAATTTGCAAGTCTCAGTCCATTTCAAGAGAGAAAGAATAAAGTAGCTATATAGGGGAGTAGAATAAAGTAGTAGCTAATAAGTCACCTCTTCAATGACGAACAACCATTTAAACTTGCTGTCTTTGCAAGTACTGATAGTCTTGAGGCTGTTGGAATTCACCTTGTGTACACAGCCCAAGCTTCAAAAAAGTCTGAGCTCATAAACTGCTTACCTGTAGCACAGAATAGCCCATAAGAGAAACCAGGCCCATGTTTTTTAGGCTACCAACTCAAAGGTAGTCAAAAGAAAATCTTCATAGATGAATGTGTATGGAGGCACTTCCTGTTTCTAATTATATTGTACATAGGATTAAAGAGAAGCAGAAAGTTACTTCCTTTGCTGAGACAATCATATATATCCACATACACATTTTTGAAAGAAGACATCAGAAAAGGGAAAACCAACTTCTGTTCAAGAACATAAGTATTTTCTCTTGCCTGTGTTAATGATAGAGGAAAAGAAGCAGCAAATTAGTTAAGGGTTTTCCCAATTTTCAAGAATATGTGCCTTTAATGACACTTCCTTTTGTTTTGTGGTTTCCCCAAAGGAAGGAGACTTTAGTGTATATAAAGGTTCTGGAGTCCTTGAATTATCCTCCTGGGCTATCTTTAAATCTAATCTTAGCCAAACACTTACTAGTTATATGATATAGTCAAAGATTACGGGCCAAATTCTCTTTTCAGTTATTCTGCTGAAACCCATTGAAATCAATGTGAGATTGGACTTGTGTAACAGGGAAGATTTGGGCTACTGTCTGCAAGAGATAAGAACTGGGCCAATACTATAACAGCCTTTTTCTAAAAAAAAAAACTTACTCAAGCAAACATCAGGTCACATGCTGTCCTTGATGTGCACATACAGAGCTTCAAGGGTTCATGTTGGACACATATTTAGAAAAACAATTTTTGCTAGTTGTTAGGTACAGAAGGAGTTTTGGTGGAAAATTATCCAAAATTTAATTAATTTTACAATTAATTTTATGATAGCCTGTATTTATTTCATAGGTGAGCAGAGTTTTCTTTGGCACAATGCAAATGACCCTCCAAGAAGCAACAAATACTATAACTCTAGGTGATGAAGTCTATAGAAAAACTGAGCTTTTCCCTACAGTATTGCAATATCTTTTGTGGAAATAATGTGATCCCATCTCTTCTCCCTTCCTTTTCCTGCAGCAGACTTTTCTGCATCATTTATGAGAAACAGTGAATAAAGAAAACTGTTTGGTGCTGTTATGGAGTTTCAGTCTCTAAATCAAGGCACTTAGAAAGGTCATGTGAAAGTAAGAAACTTACTATAAGCCATTGGGATAGTTTGGTCGTGCGGGTGAATTGAGAGCAAATTCTCACCATGTCAGGACCTTCTTTTAGTTGGGAGCTAGAGAGGCAAAAACTATTTTAGTTTGCATCTATGGTAAACAGCTCACCTGTTTCTCCCATGTTTTAATTAAAACTTGATACGTTTCTTGTTTTACTGTTTACGGTATTTTTGGATATAATCAGGATTAAAAGTGAACCTTAGAATTTTAGGCACTGATGTCTTTACTCTCGAGTTCCTTTCATCTATTTTTGCAAGCAGTGCCTCAGACTTCCCCTTAAATCTACTTTGGTGGGTCACCAGAAATGTGGCCCCATTTTATTTGTAGCAGTGGCCATAGGAGCAGCAAATTGTCCGTACTGGTACTTTCTAATGTTTTCCTGCTGTGCTTCTGCACTGGGACAGGTGTGATACTCTTTTCTGTAACTGCTATAGTCGTACAGACATGTTTAAATTCATAGAATTGTTAATGTTGGAAGAGACCTTCAAATCATCTTGTTCCAAATCCCCTGCCATGGGCAGGGTCACCTTCCACTAGACCAGGTTTCTAGAAGCCCCATCCAACCTTGAACACTTACCTGGATGGGGCATCCACAGCTTCCTGAGCAAAAATGGTGTAGCACTGCTCTGTGCTGGTAAGTAGATGTTGTATATTAAAAGGAGATGGTTTTTTTCAGTGGCAGATAGAAAAAATCATAGCGTTATATCCAGGAAAAAAACCAACAAACCATAAAATATTTTAAGGCTCTTGGATAAAAGGGGATTTATAAAAATGTAAGGTAGTATTATTATAGTCATTTTATTAAGTAACTATAGTACTTGTCGTTCTTTCAGCATAAAATCCATGCACATGAAAAAGAATAGTTGGCAGCCCACAGTAAGATCACCATGTGCTGAGATGCTGACAGTAATGAACAGCTCTGGAACACCAACAGGAACCACTGTGCTGCATGTGCACAGTGCAGGATGTGAACACCCTGCAACAGCTTCATCCAGAGTGGTAAAGACAAGTAAAACCAAGTTGCAACAGTGAAAGAAAAATATAAAATAAAGTAAGCAGCAAACTACACCTGAGGCTCCTCTTAGAGGATAAATTGGATACATAGTAAAGCAGAACTTGTGTTGAATGGCAGCTGACACTAGCTCTTTCTTAAATTGGATATTATTTGGGATTTTACTGTAGCACTGAACACAGAAAAGAGACTCGTGAGTTTGTCAGCATGAATCAGAGGTGGTAAACCTTCTGAAAGACTTGCCACACTGAGAGGTTTGTTTATTCCCATTTGGACAGGTTTTGTTCTCTGAAATGTACCTAAAAATCTTCATGCTTTGACCCCTTTTGTTCATTTGCGCCTGTTCTCTGTTTCTTTAATTCTGCTACGAAAGCCTGGATTTCTGTAGGGAACTGCTGAGTGTGAAAATGTTGCCCTGTTTCCTGAAAGTGAAGCAAGGGTATTTCATAAAAAACGTAAATATTTTACAAGCAATATCAAAGAAAATGCAGATAGATTTATCTGGACACAATGAATTCTGCATGTAATACATGACTGTGTGTTTCTTTTATTTTTTGGTGTTTTTTGTTTTGTTTTGTTTTTTTAATTTTTCTTTATTGGTGACAACACTACAACATTACATTCCAAATATGAAACCTCAGAAATAGAGTCCTAATTACCTAGACTGCTGATCAAGGCAATCATCTGGGTTTTTGGGACACTTGTATGCACATTTCTTTCCAATTAGCACATTCCAGATGAGGTCCCAGTAGCTGCCTGAAATCAGCTTTTCATAGATGCGGTAAATATTTTTTCTGTGCAAAGGGGAAAACTTCAGGTAGTTGTGGGATAAGTAGGTGACATCTTTGAATATGCTGTAGTTATTAGCCACTTACTTAAGATGTACAGCACGGAAGTCTTTGATCTGAATTTGAGACCAAAGGCATCAATTTTCCCTTTCATTTTTTTTCACACTGCTTTGTATTGTTGAGCCTAAAGATAGATAATTTCCTGTAAAAAAATGCTATAATTTAAACCATTAGCATGTCATTGCATTTCTTGATAATGTTCTCTGGAATTTTTTATCTAATTCAGGTTTAATTTGACTTCTTCAATTTTTTGTAGTAGCTTAGGCTAAAATTTTTACATTATTATGTTTGGCTCAAATAATTCACTTTCCTGGTAAATTTAGGAATGGACTTGTTTGATGCAAAATTGGTGCTGTATTTACCTTTCATTCATTTTAGGAAAGTGCATGCCAGAACATGCTAGTTGCATAAATTAGAAGTTTGGCCAGATCTGTAAAGTCTTATAACAGGTACCACATGAAAACTTACATTTCTGCTACCTGATTCCAGGAATTAAAAAGAGTTACCTGGAAGGTTGCACCCTGGTACAGAAGAATTGAGAGAGAAGTGGGGGAAAAAATTCATATTTAAGAAGAACACTAACAGAATTCAGAATGCTAACATTTCTCATTTATCTGGACTAGCATATTTATTGGGTAAGTCAGAGAAATGCCTTCATATTTTATTGCTGTGATTTAATTTCCCCTTTTTTTAAGATTTTCCAACTTGCTGCATAGGGTGCGTAAAGCAGCTTTTCAAGAACAAAAGCAAATGAAAACTATGATTTTTCTTTTTCTGACTGCCCCAAGTGTTCTTAAGCCAAATAAAAATATGACTAGACATAATTTTTTAAATACAGCTCCAGGTACAACTTAAAACTAAAAGGAGTCATTTTTCAAACCACAGAGCTTTTGGGACACTCAGGAAAATGAGTGAAGTTTAAAAAAATTGTGTGCCTATTTTGTGGTGACAGCCTCTGCCAGAATGAGTTCCAGTAAGATTAGTCTATCTCACTAAAACTTTACTTTTCTCTTTTCCTGTATGTTTCCAGTCCAGTGTTTCTATCAGTCTATTAGTCTTTGTTTCATCGTACTAATTATATGCCCAGACTCTTCGAGTGTGCATCAAACTCAGCGTCGCTCACGCTGTGGGTGAATTAATTAAAGCACCAAGAAATTCATGCTCAGCAAGGAGAACAATTGGCTCGATGCACTTGGATGTAGATTTACCTGCTAAGAGCTCAGGGCATGTGAAGGAACTGCTGTGATCGTGTCCCAGGCGCTGGAGCTGCTGCGGGCGCCGTGTCTCTGTGCTGAAGCAAGGCCACCAGTCATACAGCAAGAGGCTCCTTCACCCACATCTGCTCATCCTGCCTCGTTAATGCTGGAGACAGCTGTCCCCATTCTGCTTCAGTGGGGTGAAGGATAGTGAGAACAAATGCCTGGTGAAGACATTATGTCTAGGAAAGGAGTGCAGGAAGGTGTCCAGGAGCCCGGAATAGAGGTAATTCAGATGAAGCTCCTGTCTGACAGCAGGACCTGGAGGCGTTTTACTGCCAAGCCATCTGGGATAGAAATTTGGTAATGAGAGGACACTACTACACCATTCCATCATCTGTGATGATTTCCTGGAAGTTTTAAGTCTTAATGTGTGAGTAAGTCCAGAACTGTAACATAGGAGAGAGAGCTGGCTGACAGCCTTTCTAAGAATTAAGCCCAGCAACGCTGGCTCTAATGCAATTAGACGATAAATGCCTAATTGATTTCCCAGTGAAATTTCAGAGATTTCACTGTGATTATACACAACGCATGTATGTGTGTGTGTCACAGTTCGTCCATTATTTAGCCTAATATTTTTAGGATCTGGGTTTGCATTAGGTTACTGGCAGCCTGCCTGTGGCCATGTACAGGCAGAAGCAATCAGTAGCAGGGGCCTACTGCTGTCCTTACCAATGTCAGTGAGTTTTGCAAAAGGACTTTCCAAAGAACAGGGATAACATTTAGGGCCCCTACCGCATATTCAAAAATAGAACAGATTGTGTGCAAACTGAATTCTTTGTCTCTGCAGTGTCTCTTATTCCTATTCATCAGCAGATGATCTTATCACTTGGTTTCACATGAGCTACGTTGCTTTTCATGATGTCATTTTTAGAGCTCTTTTGTTTAAAACTGTGCAACTTCCCATATGGACTCTTTTATTAATTTTGTTCAATATTTCATTGATTTAGTTTTATGCGAGAAAGAAATCACTTAAAATTGATATGAATTGGGTTTAAATTGGATTGCCCATAGATACTGTTGAGTTCACAAATTTTGCAACCTAATAATAACTTCAAGGGCTTTCATTCCCTCTTCATTGTTCTTTTTCAAGCTCTGTAATAAGTCAATTGTTTCTCACCCCACTCATCTTGCAGCAAGATTTCCCACAGTTAATTAGAATTTAGTTCAACATCTTTTAATGTGTAACCTTTTAAAACCATAGACAAATACTGCTTAAGAGTCAGCACTGTACATACAATTTATAACTTTAAAAATCTAGGATTTGCATACCAGCTAGGGGGGGCTTCTGTTTTATTAATATGTTGGAATTTTTTTTCCTATTTACTATTTCTTAGTAGGAAACTTTAAGAGAATTCACTTCAATAATTTCAAAAAATTCTTTTGATTTAGCACAGCACAGGTTTAGCATAGTATAATGTACTCCGATGAAGTCAGATAGCTTTGAGCTACTGCTCTAAAATTGGTCATTGGCCAGGCTGGTTTGCTTCATGAATTAGAGAAAATTAAAGCTTCTTGCCCTGGTGGTGCTTACTGGCAAATAGGAGCTTCTGGAACTTAGGGACATCACAGATCTGTCCTTTTTTCCTTATTATCCTCTCTGCAGTGGAGCCCAGTAAAAGGGACATGGCACCACACCAATATTCCTGCTCATTAGTGACAATCCTGTCCCTAGGAATACTGTGCTATAGAGCTTATCCATTCATTGGCTTCAAAGCAGATAAAATGGTGCTGTTGCTCTGATATTTAGTGGATTATCACATAGTAGAGCTACTGGTTGTGTCCTGAAAGTTTCTAAGATCTGAAATACATTCCTTTAAAAACACCTGAAAGATGAGATGTTAGAAGAGACACCTGTTGCCTTGTAACCAGGTGGGCTGGAGCTTATTACAGCAGAAGAAACAGCAAGCATATTTTACAGCATTTGGTTTTGACTTTTTGTTGCTGTTCCCCTGAAGGAAACAAAACCATGTGCTAGCAAGCAGAAGCGACAGTTTAGCAAAAGAAAAAAAAAGAAGAGGTACAGGTCTTATAAGAAATGCTGTGAAACTTGTGGCAATAACAAGACAAAACCAGATGCAGCTGCAAAAAAACACAAGCAAAAACTACAAAACTCTATCCTATATCTTGAGTTGTATCTTCTTTTTATGGTGGTTAGACATCCTGTTCCTGAAGAATGTGCAAGGCTAATGTCTAAACTGTGATGACAGTGAAACAATAGCAAATTTGAAAGAGACTGTTTGTTCAAGGAAGCAGTTTGCCAGTGGATGCATTGTGAAGTGGTAGAGACCTAAATAACGTGGAGTTATTATTGTTTAACTTTGGACATCAAGATGTGGCACTGTCAGACAGAAGGGCCTGAATGAGATTGGTAGCTACAATATTAACTAAATTATTCTGGTAGTTCTTCTGAGAGTTTCATTTTAGTTCCTTGTCAGATGCCGTATGAAAGAACTATGAAAGAATATGAAAGAATTTACAGTCTTTTTTTTTTTTTTTTTTTTTGTCTAACCAACAGATACAACTGCAGAAGGTGACAGAAAAGAAGAAAAGAAGACAAAATTACCAGAAATTGATCTTGCAGGATTTCTATCCAAGATGAGAAATATTAATGCCAGTATCACCTTGAAATAATATTCACTTTGAAAATTTTAGGCACATTTGTCAGACATAGTAATTCAAAATAGTTACCTTTTACATTTCTGAAGGCACGTCTGCACATAAACTGTCTGAATCAGAACCAGGATCTGCATGCATATCATGCCTTGTGCTGTTACACAACAGGTCAGGTTAGATAGTCTTTTCTTGCTTCAAACATTCTATGAATCAAATTCAATTTCTGAACTTTGGAAGCATCTCAGATTTTCTTTTAATATGCAAATCAGGTCTAATTTATCCCAGAATAGCTACAACACATCCGCAATCAATGTCACTGTGATAGGATCAGGTTAAATTCAGTTCAATGAATTAAACCATTTCATTTGCTTTAGTTTCTTTGGAGACTACAGGAAGCATTCACATAAAATAACCACACTATTAATTACTGTTGTAAAATATACACCTGAACATGCTGTAGACTATATTACCATGGACAATAGAAATGTGAACCTCCCCACTCAAGAGGGTCACAGCTGTATCTGACATGAGACTGCCACTCTTCCCATAGAAAATTATGCTTCTTACAATATATTCTCAAATCCTATGTTTTTTTTAGAGGGGTAAAGACTATTGCTTAACTTATATTTTCTGCTTCTATATCAAAAAAGCCAAAAGTGAAATCTGGCAGCAGTTATGTTATAAAATCTTTCATTTGTCTCTAATGTGTTTCTGCTGTGTTCCTTGCTGGATGGGAACCCCTGTTTTGTTCTGAATGTTGCAGCTGGAGTAAATATCACCTCAACAAAACTGCTAATGATAGGATTCCTTCCCTTTTGAGAGAAGCACCCAAACGAAGATCATGTGGTGTGCAGTACTGGACACCTCGGTTTTCTTCTGCACCCAAAAAGTTGAGCTACTACTTCAATATCTCTGTAATCTTAGTCCAGCACATCTGGCTAAGCTGGAAAAATTCAGGCTCAGTTAGGGCTGGGCTTTAAGATCCATGCACTGCTTCCCCAGCTGCAGCTAAGGCTGCATAAAACTTTGGCAATGGTTAATGGAGAACACAGATGGTGCACGTGCACTGTGGCACTGGTATTTATTTTCTTTACCAACATCTAAGTAGTCCCTTCATGAAGGAAAGGGACGTTTAATCCAGCGTGTTATTAAATGTCTTTTCTAGCACTGCAATCTTGTCACTTAGCAAATGCAGAGAATGTGGGTCCTCATATCTGAATGGCCCACCCAAATGACACTTCACTTTCACACAGACAGCTGCTGGGGCTACTGTGCTGGTGAAGCTCCAGAAGTGAGGAAATGAAGTTACATCCTCCTCTGACACTATTTTCAAAATGAAGAAAGCACAGGAGGAGGTTTAAGTCCTAAGAACAGTGTGCATACCTCAGGTATTATATTGAACATGAGGGAGCTGAAGAGTAAGAATTGTGAGTCCTGAAGACTGTTACTTTATGACATAATGAAGAAGCTTATTGTCCAGTGTATAACTGCAATAGTTTGATGCTTCATCTTCATGGTGATATATTAAATACACCATTATTTTATGTAGCTTCAAGTAGTAAACTTTATTATGATTACAAATGATAGACATTAATGGATCATTAATCCATATAATAATACTGAATTTTCATAAAACAATTTCAAATAATTTAAAATTCTCCCTAAGAACCTTTCTGACACCCTCCACTAGAAAATTACTTTATTTTATTTATCCCTAATCGTTCCACACTTCCCTGGTTCCTCTAATTACTGCTTCAATTCTCAATTGTTTGTTCACATCACCTTTAACCATCACTCCCATAAATTAAAATACACCACCAACTTGTCAGGCTTCAGATAAATTTCTAAGTTTGTATTTCCCAAAGTAAACACTATAGGTAGTGCCCAGGAAGTTTCTACACATGAATCACATTATGGTATTCTATAGAATATTATTATATTTTTGGCTATGCTATGTATAATTACTCAGGCAGGATTTTTTAACATCTTAAGTAAACAGCTGATTAATTAATGTCTCAAGATTGCCTGAGATCTGCAGTTAATGATTATCCTTTTTTGCTGAATTTTAGGACGATAACTATTGGCCAGGTACCACAAAAGTCAGGAAACTGAGGCAGATTTATACCTAATGCAACAAAATTCCTTGCTATGGAATGAATAAATAAGAATAGACACAAATTTTGTAGATCCTGAAATGTGTTGTATTCACCGAAAACTAGATCAACACTATCCATGTGACTTTGGATAAAGTCTAATAAAGTTAGGGCTTCCTTTGTGGCTGATTTCAGTCTGCAATTGTGCATGTGTGTTTTGTTTATTAAGTCAGGAGAAATGCAGTGGAACTAAATTATGAACTTGTGCAGTCATGGTTGTGAAGATACCTCTAGTAAGTATAAAACAGCTTTTAATTACTCAGATTTTTTTTTACCTTTCCATAAACTTATTTTTAAATGCACCTAAGCACAGACATGTTAGCCATGGCTGCCTTGACAACATTCCAACCTCCTGGATGAGCTGTGTTTCAGGGAGCCTCCTATTGACTCAGAGATGAATTTGGTAAAGGCTCACTATATTATTTGCTCATTCACATGCACTGCTAAAGTCTGACTGGTGTCAGGAGCAGTGTGTTCCCCTGAGTGCTGCCTCAGGCTCCTTCTGCCTTCAAGGTTCCACTCGTGGAACAATGACTGCCTGCTTAGAGACTGAAGTCCTTCATGCTTATAATACCTAAAATCTGATCATAAAGCTATGTGGAGACTTATTCAGACCCCTTCTGTATAATTTCTGTGCACCACTACACTGGTCACCCATTATAATTAGGCATCAATAAATTCCCAATAATTAACACATGCTGTATGTGGAACAACATATAAGGAATTTTATGATTTCTCTAAATGAAGCTGTCAAGAAATGGATTTTCCTCATTATGCCAGAGCATCAAAGACTTGTAATTCTTCTGCATGCAAAAAGTTTCTCAAACTGACATAACTTCATAGCCAGGTTAGCAAAAATATGACTTAAAACTATTAAGATTCCCATGTAATTTTACTTTAATAGGACAAATGCATTCTTATGAAGTGCATCTGAAGTCTCTATCTTTGAAAATTAATTAGTAAATTGAACTAATATCTCCAGACAGACTTGCAGCTCTGGAGTGAGATCAAATAGTGATGAATAGGAGTAATCTGAAAAAGTATATTCTAATAATTTGATTTTGAATCATGATCTGGCAATGTGAAACCATCTATGTGAAGAACCATTTGAAATTGCTTAGTTGAATTATGTTTTGTCATTAAAATGAAGCTCTCATTTTACGAGATTTTAATTGTATTTTTCTTCAGGCTTCTGTTCACTTTTTAGCCTCTTATTTGGCTTTTTTTTTTCAGAATTTCTTATGAATAGTCCAAACTTACTTCCACATTTTCCATCAAGATATTCTGTATGATTCATTTTGAACCTCTTTGGTGTAAGCTGAATCTTGACAATACAAAAAATATTTCAAATACATATGGAAATGCTTCATATTCTCCTGCTGTTTGTCAAAACTTTTTTGTTTTTACATGGGTGTTTTCTCCTTGATCTTCATATTCATATTGGCAACATTTTTTAAATTTTATTTTTCTCTCATTGAAAAAAGGTAATTGAATAATTATTATAACTCTTCATTGAAATATTGCTGCGCTTTAAAAAAATGCTTATCCAAAGTATATCTGTGGTGGATTTTTTTTTTTTTTTTTTTTAATTCTGAAGAAAGATGATCATTAATTAGTTACTGGATTTCTCGAGGCTTGGGTGTCGTGGAATGAAGACACTATATGCTTCTAAACTTCATCCAAGATCGAAGGACAGAAGCACTTGAAAGAAATCCCTTCAAGGAATCACTTCCATGTTTGTATGAAACAAAAACTTATGCTGCTTTGAATTCAGCCTGTGTCTGTCAGCTCTCCTCTTTCTTGGAACCACACTCATTCAGAAGAGACAGCATAAAGGAGTCTGCAACCTGTTTCTTTATTGGTCCAGCTCACATGTGATATATTTTTACAGAAACAGAACATTTCTCATTGAGCACTTGCCATGCTTTTCCATATTCAGAGAAAGGTCTTTTTGCAAGTACCTCAATTGCAGAGCATGAGAAAGTGTGGCATACAGGGGCCATGTACATGCATTTATTGTACCCATTTAGGCTCCATCCCTGTGAATGATCACCTGTAATAATCCAAAATTATTACTTTGTGAACTGTGTACTTAATTTTGCTACTCTTTTGCTCCTGGTGCATAAAGAATGCATTATGAAAGGTGGGTAATGCTGTTCCATCTAAAAATAAAGATTTATAAAAGCATTTGTGGGAGTGCAGTTGTTCAATAAGAAAGCTCTAATTGCAGAATTCTGTGAATGTTTTACAGTGATTAATTTATATACTGCATCTACTTTCTTGTTGTGCAAACAGAACAAAAATAAATTGTCATTACCTTACATTGTATACTAAAACACAGTCTTTACAACAGAAAGACTAAATGATAAAATTGCTCTAAGTAAGACAGAAAAGGCAGTCTAGAAACAAGGATTTGTTTGTGGTGTGGGCTTTTTTTCTGCCTTCCTTTTAAAATTCTAATATATCTACTTTTCATGGGCACTGTAAAATAGGCTGGTTTTAGGATGGTTCTGAGTGGGAGAAAAGTTATTTGACATAATAAGAAATACCTTTGCAAGTCTTCAAGCTGTTCTATTCAATGTATACTGTTATAATTCTGCCTCATAGGGCACAAAAGGAAATGATAAAAATAAAAGCTGAATTATGATATGGAGAGATTGCAAATGGACTATGATTTTACAACATTTGTTTTTTTTTAAATCTGAAAAAAATATAAATTATATGTAGTCTGTTTGGGATTTTTTTTGTAAATCATGACATTAAAATTTTAATGCATGTTACAAGAAAAATACTAAGAATATTAGTGGAGTCTGGCAAAGAACATTTACCAAAAGTTTATCTAAAACCGTATTTTACATTTGTATTCCTTAAATACTTGTCTGTACCTATTTCCTTTTTGTTCTTTGCAGCCCCAGAAGTGATTTCAGTAGTTGTATTTTAAAACCAAATATTGAAAATAGGTCTGTAAAGATCAATAAAAAGTTAAATTATTCAGTACCAGGCAGAACAAAATGTTTTGTTCCACCTATCTTATTATTAAATATTGAAATAGAGTCTCTGAGTATTTTTTAAGTAGAGGAATATTTTAGCATCCTTATAAAAAAAAAAGGCTGATTCTAAATTCACCTAGAGATGAATGATGGTTTATTTTTTTTTTAAATGCTGTTCTCTCTTCAAATTGTAGATAATTTAAATCTAAGGTGTGTCCTGTGCTAAACTCCCATGTAATAAACAAAAAAGATATGTGTTGTTAGTTAATCTTTTGCTATTATCCAGTCTCTGCTTCCTCTGAACCACAAGATCTTATGAGGAACTAAAAAAAATAGTGGTTTTATTTATTTATTTTTGTTTTATTTATTTTTAGTTATTATTTTTTAAATTAAAATAAAATCAAAGTAAGCATAGTTAAAATACATTTGATTGAAGAATATTCACTTTTGCAAAACAATTCAAAAAACACTGGCTTTCTGCCGATAATGTGTTTTATTTTTCCTCTGTAAATAACATTTTCATATAGCATTAACAGTCCATTTCCTTTCCTCTATGATGATAAATATTTTTCATGTCTGTATTTTGTGTTTAAAAATACAAACAAAAAACCCTGACGTACTGCAGGCATATAAAACTTGTACATGTTGAGTCTTTGAAGATAGATTTCACTGAAGTCTAGAAGATTTCTTGGTTCTTAATATTTTTTTTGTTGGCTCATTTGAATTCAGACCTCTGATGTGCTTTGTCTTTCCAAAGCTCACTACAAGGTCACAAGTTTCTGGGGTTGTAAGACTGTTCCAGCCTTCTTAAATTCTATCAGTTTCTGTTGCTTAAGTTTGGGGGGTTTTTTATTGCTATTGATATGAGAAATGAAAAATGGAGAATTTGCAATTTTCTGTCCATGAGATCATTGAGTGCTTTATGTAGTGCCTCATATAAAATTAACAGAATTTGGAGAGAAAAGTAGAGAACATGAATATTCCAGTGTTCAGAAGAGAGAAACTGAGATAGAAGGCTGTAAATTTTTAATTTTTTTCATAAACCTTTAAAATATTCTGAGTCTTGCACTGTGTAATACAATACGGTACATCCTAGAAAATCCCCCATTGTATGACCAATGGCTAGGATGAGGATACTCCCGTGTTTATTTTCTTTTGACTCCTTTCAAGCCAATTTATAAGTAAAAATCCAGACCTGGACTAGACTGGCAGATACTGCAAGGCTAGATGAGTTAGCAAAGTTCCCTTTCACAGTGATATGTCATTCCAAGCTTGAGATTTCTGCTGATTTATCTTTGGTGAGCACACAGCGCAGTTCCCCCATCTCTCTGAGGAAAGGCAGCTCACCGTGGATGGCAGTGAATTGCGTAGCAAAGTGATGGGTGCCACCACATGCAGCACAAGCCATCAGGCAAGTGAGAGGCACACAAGGAACCTGGGCCACAGAGTGAGAAGCAGGTGGTGAGGATCCTGCTGTTGAGGGATGCAGATTATCACACCCAGTTCAGGGCTGTGGGGTTTTGTGAGGACATGTGGTGGAAGAGAGCATCATCAGAGGCTGAGGAAAATGAAAAGGCATGTCTGAGCCCTGAGGAGATGGGGAACAAGCTGGAGATGGCAATGGAAGGGCAAGTTGTTTGGCAATAAGTTGTGATGGAAGTGAAGGTAGGAAGAAGCCCCCAAGTAAAACCAGCCCCTAAGGAGGGATCTGTGCTCATCACTCCTTCCATGGCATGCAATGAGGCTGCACTGAAGCGAGCATTAAAAGGCTAATTGTGTAACATGCAGCATTATGGGGGGCACAACCCCAGTCTTTTTCTTGCTCACAGTTCAGTCAGTGGGAGTTTTTCCTCGTCCCTCCGCTTGGGATGGAATTGTGGCAACTTGCTGTGATGCGAAGTTGACTTTGGTTGAATGAAACAGTCCTTTGTGTTGGAGTAGAGGTTGAATACAGTTCCACACTTTTCTTCCCTTGTCACCTCCCCCTGCTTTTGATGCTTGTTGCATAACCTTGTGTGCTACAGAAGATGCAATTCAACATTTTGTAAGGTTTATTTCTAGCAGCTTGCAGCAAATTCATGCTCGGTGTGCTGCTTTTCCAGTCCTTAAAATACAGTCGTTTTGGTGATGACTTTCTTTCACATACCCAGGACACATCATATGTCTGAAGTAATAAACTATAGTTTGTTTTCATGAACTATGATGATTTCTGAAATATACGGGTTTTGGTGCTTGTTCTTGTGCTGTTGTTCAACAAGTTCAGAAGTACAGAAATTTCTTGTCTTGGAAAAAGAAGGCAGTCATAGCCATTTCTACTTAAGTCTGGTATTTTTACCGCGAGATGTGGAAGGGAGAAAAAGCAAGTGGACAAGTAACAGTTTGACTTAAACCAAAAATGCAGAAGGCAATTTAAAAGATTAATTTGAACCTTAAATATATTATACATCTGAGACTGCAATGGATGGATTCTTCAAGTGTCCATTGTAGCCAGTAACATTTTGAAATGTGACTTTCCTAGCATTCAAGTATTGATTGATTAGTTTGCCATGACTTCTAGCTTTCTGCATACGGGTGTAGTGCTGCAGGTATTGCTTCAAAGTTTAATACTAATTTGCCACCAATATTCAACCTTATGCTATTGCAAAAGTGTCATTTCTTAGCTTTGTGATTCCCACTTCCTGTCTTAAGCCTTGTCAGTATATAAACTGTCTCTGACCTCCTGCAGTTCAGTAGGTGGAAGAAAAAAAAGAACCTTATAACATGTAAACATCAATGAATGCAATATTTATCACACAGGAAGATCTGACATTGTAAAGACAGCTCTGAGATTTTACTAACAGCTTTACTAAAATTTCTAGGCTTTCTTTACTATGTCTATGGGGGTTCTGAATTTGTTTTTTTTTGTTGGTTTGTTTTTGGGTTTTTTTCCTGTTTTGTTTTGTTTAGGCTGGAAGTGTTAACTGATGTATAAAATAGGTTTATGTTGTATTATTTATTTGGAAAATCTGCTACCAGTTTCCACAGCAGCTCAGAGATCTAAAAAGGTGAATGAACTTTAAATATTTAAGATTTGGTGCCACCACAGATAGCATACACTGGTAACTCCAAAGGTACTGAGAAGAGTCATCTTGTGGGAATTTGTTAAGTCTAATGCTTAGAGTAAAGGAAGAGACACTATCTTTATCTGCAGAAGAGAGTAATTCAGTTCCTCCACAGACATTCAGATCAGCGCAGTGTTTATAGGCATTAAACATCCAAGGGAGTATAACAGTTTAATGTGAACCCTGATACAATATACCTGCCTTTTCCCACATGAGAAAATAAATTTGCAGATGTAGCAAGTATTTACTAAATGAAAAGCTTTTCTGGCTTGCAGATTGCAAGATGTTTGTCATTTATCATACCTTTTAGACCATTCTTGTGCCCTGTCACTATAGCAACTCTATTGGCTTCTACAGCAACACCTGGTCCTATCAGTAGCTTTAGCTCATCAAAGTTTCTTCATAAATAATCCATGTGAAAATGAATGTAGCTGTCATGTTAATTTGTGGCTAACCTGGTTCTGGCAAGTTTATAATTATATTTATGAAGCAAATAAAGCAGATTGTTTTCTTTTTCTTCAGTGATGACTTAACATAAACTGACGGAAACAAATAAAAGAAGCTTTACTGATCACAGTCAAAGTGAAAAAATAATGTCATGAGGACGTTCTAGTTACCATCTCACAAATACACTCCTAAATCTGTCTGTCTGACCTCTAGTTAATATTCATAGTGGTACTCTTCACAAAACATGCTTACTTTCCCAGCAAATACTGCACACAGCCTTTGGTTGCTAATTCCCTTCCTCATCCACTTCCTGCTTCAACTCTTTTCTACTCTTCCTCCCACTGAAGTCTCATCCCAATCCCTAAAAGTTAGGGATAGCAACCACAGATGGGAAAACAACATTTACATCTAAAAATATTACCTTATATCAAGAAGGACACAGTTGAGTTAAACTTTTGTTCACCGCTCACACTAAATGTGGATAATAGTAGGCTGAGGGTTTGCATCTGCCTTGACTTCCAGTGTCTTCTCTCCAAATATGGGCCTAATTTTGTGGCAGACCTTTTCAAACATAGGCCAAATAACTGCTGTCTCTAGAAGTCTAAAATTCTAAATTGTGTTAATGCTTTTCCATTGCTCTTGATACCTGAATATATGGGCAGGAGATAGCTGGAGCAATAGAAGTCTGAAATTCTTCCCTTCTGTTGCTTTCATAGACACATTGACTAGAAAATGTAATATTGCTGGTATAAAGTAGGAGCAAATAATCTTAGGCTGAAAATAAACTGCTTGAGAGACTGCAAGGGAAAAATGTGCCCACAGGACATAATATCCTCCAGAATTACTCCTTATACATCACTGTTCAAGTCTGATGAAAACTTTCTGATTGCTTTCAGAGGAAGAGATGGTTATCTCTTCTGTCAAAATAAACAGCTACGTTCACAAAATGGTGATTGTCATCAGTGGGCACTGCAATCTGGCACTGAAAAAGATATGCACATGACATAATTATGGTACTCATCTCTATACTTGTTTGACAATAACTATTTAAGGTATTAGTAAATTTTTGAGGTTGTATTTCTGTTTATACGGTCTGACCAACATTTATCTCTCTGGCAACTGAAATAAACTAATTTTATCTGTTAAAGGATTCCTAAGGCATATGTTCAATGTATTTGAGATTCTATTTTTACTGCTTTCTGTATTATAGGAGACTTTCATTAGTTCAGAGCATTGTGACACTTTTTGTACCTCACATCATAAAGAACAATTTCTCTGTTCATAATTGCACCTTCCTTCCAATTTTTCTTTCTTCCAGTCTCTGAAAAGAATTCTTTAAATACAGTATCTATGACATGATTTAGAAACCAAAGTAACCACATCAACTGACATCAAAGTAAGCCTTTCTTCGGGAGTTAAATGAAATCAGTGTGTACAAGACCTATTTTCAGGAGTTAAATGAAGTCAGTCTGTACAAGACAGCTACAACTCATGTTGTAGGATCATTGCCATAGAAAATTATCTTCTTCAGTTTGCTGCCTCTCCTTTTACAAATGCCAGTTCAGTTCAGAAGTGTCTGTGAGTTTATATCTGTGTATATAATTCATAGAGGAATTACATCTGGAGATGCTGCCTACTGAAATAGCTGACCTGCTTTTATCCCCTGAAGGATATTCGTTCAACACATCCCCTGAAAAAAAGATTTGCTTCTTCATCATAGTGTAATACTTACAACAAGGAAACACATGCATAAAAATCTTGTTGTACTGAACAAGGCTACTAATGCAATAGCAGTGGGACAATGTAATAAAAAAGAGACAGGGAAAAGAACCTCCTTGTCAGCTTCCTCACCACGATGTAGGGATGAGTCAGAGAGGACAGTCTGCCTCTGTCACGAGAATGCAAAGTCCAGCTGGTGACTCTGACCTTACCACTTCCAGTGTGTACAAAGAGAGGACACTCCCTATGAACTGTGTATCTCGTTAGCATTTTGAAAGAGTTCTGTTCTGAAAGCTGAAAGGAGTTCAGAATATGGCTGACCAAGTAAAATTGTCGTTATTGATGTACAAGTACAGATTTGAGAATTTCTTGTCCAAGCAGCCTATAATGTAAAAATGAAGGAATTATACCAGAGCATCTGTGAAAAGTATATAGTCTCAGATGTATTTGATATTAATTGAATAATTAATTAGTCAAAAATGTAATTACAACTGTGTATATATCAGATTATCATATGATCCTAAAACAGTGTTAAAAACAGAATCCTTAAGGTATGGCATGGAAAGGCACTGTGATCCACAGGGGACACGCTCCTAGTAGAGACAGTGCAAAGATTTGCTTTTGGCCGAGCCAGTAGCACAGATCTTTTTCATTTCAGGAAACGAACATCATGCGGTTCTCTGCTCTTCTGGGGCTCAGTACCTGGAGGGGAACCAGAAGCAACGTGCCTGCTCTTTTGGCTGAGCACAGTTTCTGCTTGACATGTCTTGGGCTGTTCCTTCAGGAGACTTACTAGAGGAATGAGTCATAAGTGTGGAGGTGGTAAGAATTCAGAAATCATCTGCATAAGGAAGAAATGAGGTAATTATGCCTGCACTTTAGTCTTTACAGTGTACTGTAAATCTGCAACATTTGTCAATGAAAAGAACTAAGTGTATCCCTATAAGTCTACCATAACCAGCTGAATTATTATTCATACCAGGAATGTTTTTCAGGGAAAAAGAAGGTGAAGAAATGGATGGGGCAAGTGAGGGAATGATGCATCTCCACAGTCTTTATTAAGAACAATTAGGTTCAGATTTTACGTAACATTCCTCACAAATATGTCTGTGCAAAAAATGGTAACATTTCTCATAATTTTTAAGAAGACTGCAACTTCATAAAATGTTACGTAAGTGTTCTGGTATGACTGTTCCCATTGTTTGTAGTAGGACTGCTTTTGTGAAAACGTGACTGAGATTATTCGGTTATCTTTGAACTCTTGCTTAGCATGTCTCTGTAGCTCTGGCAGTTTGTTCTTTACTGCTGCTAGCAGTTTTTAGATTCAAATTTGGAGAACACCATATGCAGTTCTGTTCTTCCCTGTTTTCTTTTTCTTACACAAGTAGGAAAAGTATAAAACAATAACCATTTTTATGAGAAAAAATAGATGGCTTTGAAAAGTAACAAAATCGTTGGCTAAGTATCCTTTTTTGAGAAACTAACTTTGATTTGATGGCGAAATAAGCATCAAGAATGTCAAATAAAATCTCTAGTACAATAGGGAGCATCATATGGTTATTTTCCACTTCCTTACACAAAACCTCATAAGCAGCTTTCTAAACAAGACCTCTAAAAAGTAACTACAGATAAAAAGTGAGCCATAATAAATAAATCTTACTCTCAATTTTTGGAGTTACTACAAATGTCTTAATTTACAGCTACATAATTTTTGTGGGAAAGAAAACTAAAATAAATATTTTCAAAATTTTCAAAATTGACTAACTTGATATTTTTGATGGTGTCAGTAGTAATTCTACACTGATATAGAGCTGAGCTTATAATTTAGTAGAACAGCTATAATTTATCCTAATTGTTACCCACTACTCCAACCTAAAGCAAAGTTTCACAACTTTTTCTGAGCTAGTAAAAAGATAAAATTTCTATTGCATCACTTTGAATTTGCAGTATTGATTGCACTTGCTTTTCTTCAAATTATTGCCTCATTTAAAGTTACTATTTAATGGTTATTTACATTTTCTCCTTGTTTTAGTTCTTAGCAAAATGTTGCACAGTGGCCATATAGCCTCAAATCTCAAAGCTTTTCCCAACAATTGATCAGAATATATCTTAGGTGGAGAACTATTTAAGGTTGCGCAGTTGAAACTCTGATTTTAAATAGCTAATGCCATTCATCACCGAAACAAGGAAGCCTATGGGACTGTAGAACTGGCTGACTCAATTCTCAGTTCAAGTAGAAAGTTCAAGTGTACATCTGAAATAACAGAAAATGTTCTATCTCAGGTATTCCTCAGCATAAAACACAACATATTTTTATCAGAGAGTATCTAATGTTTGCAAACTTCATAAAATATACATATACTTCTCTGTCTGATCTTAAAACATTTAGGTTTTAAAGAAATTACTACAATGTATCTCATGTCTATGTGGTTTTGCTCTTTTTATTATATTTTTAGGTAGAGAGGAAAGATAATAAAAGGAACTTGTAAAGACAGAAATTAAATTCTTGTTTGTAAAATGAAAATGAGCACTAGGAAAAAAAAAAAATGCAGAGGACCCTTAAATGTTTCCATAGGAATGTTTCTATCTCCTTGTGTACGTACCTGGATTTTCTTCCCATGGAAATCAAGGAGTGGGAAGATGGTGCATAGACATGATGCTGTAGCTCACTACCAGTACTTTCTGGGTCCTGGGATATCCCCTTGGGGCTCTGGTTAAAGAATTAAATCCCACTTTAACAGGACCCACAGCCTCTGCACGGACTCTCCCTTGGTGCCCCAGCTCTACACCTCCACACTGCAGCTGCTGTAGTGCTGAGATGTAACAGATAGCTCACTCTGAAAATTGTGGGATGTTTGGGAGGAGGACTGAAAAAGAGCAGTGGGATGAAACTAGTAGCAAATTCAGGAATGATGGGAAAAAAGTATAATATTTGTTTAGGAAGGGCCTCCATCTGTCCTTCAAAGTTATGGTAAAAATCATATTTCCTGGGCTCCTAGTTTTATTTATAGGTTTTTTTTTTTGTCGTCATCTGGTTTTATTTGTTCTGCAAACATTTATTATTATCCCAAGTAATTTTTCAACCTATTAAGCAGTTTAATTTTGAGAGAAAAAAATGTTTTTCAAACCTCCCAGAGGTTTAAATTGCTTTCAATTTTCAATAGTTGTCCTGAGGGAAGATATTTTTTCAATAATGAGGATTTGGGGAAAAAATAAGGGGAGTTTGAGTTGGTCTGTTTGGTTGTGCTAGATGAGTTATTTAAAAAAAAAATTGTCTCACATTCATGGCTGTTTCCTCTTTCTTACTAGGTTTTGGGGAGAGATGGGATGGGCATGGGAGAACAGTATGAGGATTTCAGAGGATTTTGAGGAAGGTCTTAATTCTGCAAAACTGACAAAGAAAGATACTGGAATTCATAGAGAGAAGCAGAGTTTCTGTAGAGAGGGACTTAGGATAAAAGGATGTAAGTCATAAATATATAGGAAGAAGTTTGTTAGCCATACCACTTGTGAAAGAAGCTATTTAAATGCAGGCATTTTCTGGAGCTTGAGATCTTTTCATTAATTTCTAGGTTAGCGCTTTAAAATGGTTTTCTATAAATTCATCACTTGATAGTTTTCTCCCATTGGAAAAATGCTTCCTGTATTAGATTTGACACCTTTATTTTTATCCCTTTCAGAATTAGTGCCAAGGAGCTCTATGCCACATGCACATGTCTCTATTACAGGCAAACCCCAGGAAGCTCATTAAGTTTTTTTTATGGCTCCTATGCACTGCTGGAGCCATACCTAAGTGGAGTGTTTGACTGTCAGTGATTAGATACCATGAGGGTACATACACTTCAGGAAATACCATAGCTGGCATATAGAAATAGACAAGTGCAAGAGCACAGCAGAGGATGAGTTGTTTGGCAGGTATTTCAGTTGCATAAACAGTAACATGAGGTTCCTGACATTGGCTTCCACCTTTGATAGAAAAATTGTTTCTGAAAGAGCTTCTGTTGAACCACAGAATATTACTGAGATCCTAAATACAAGAAAATTTTGGAGGTAGAAGAAGAGTACTACTAATTAAAAATTTTGCTGTTCATAATTCTCTTTTGAGTGCTTTGGTGCAAAATACTTTGAAGGAAAATGTCCTTGTGAGAAACGTGACATTGGTGGAATATTTGATGGATTATTGGTGGGAAATAATCTTTTTGCTCAAGTACTCAGGTTTAACATGATGCTTATCATAAAGATGTTAAGTGACAGACCAGAAGAGTGACAACAGATTGGCTACTTCTGTCAGCTCTGTAACTCTTACTGTGAGTTTATATTAGTTTTTTGTGCTGGTGATCTTGAGGAACTCATGGTCTTATCACAGTAATCTTGGAGAGTAGTCTAGCAAAAATACTACAGAAAAATAATATTTTCCTTCTTCCCTTATTACTTTCCCTTTTCCCAAAATTTCTGATTGTCTGTTAAATTTCTCAAACTGTTCCTTTCATTACCAGTCATCCTTTCTATTTCAGATCTTTAGATCACTGTATTCTGTAGCCCAGCTTCTGTAGTTTCATTGTGCAGTTTTTTGTTTTATTTGAGTGGATGGGCTAATCTTTTATAATAAACAGTAATTTCCAACACTTACAAGAAAACCATATTCAAATGACAGAGAAGATCATACGGCAATCAGGCCTTACGGTGCACACATACGTGGACTTAAAAATGTTGCCAGGCAGGGCCCACAAAGGGGTTTGTAGCACCTGTTTACATGTAAAGACATTTAATGCAGCTCTACTCTTGAATAGTAGTCTAGCACTGCCATTAGTCAGTGCATGCTGCTATCTGTATCAGTCTGGCTTGGAAATGAAAATGTATTTAAAACATCAATCCTCCTTGTTTCAATGGTTTAGGATGGTTTAAGTTGCGCTAAACAAATAAAACACAATAATTTTCTGAAATTTTGCCACCTTCATGATTTTGGTAGGGGCTAAACCTGCCCCTGGTTGTGTTAGTGATGGCTGGGACCAGCAGGATGCCCTTACAGTCCAGGAGGATAGAGCAGGGAAGCCCTGCCATGGCCTCTCCACTCAGACACTGAGCAGGGGATGACTGCCAGGCATGGTCAGCACCTTTACCACCCCATAGCCCAGAGCACGACTTGGCTTCTCCTTTAAGTTAGAATAACCATGAGCTGCTCTAATTTCTGCTGGCAGAAAGAGCTCCCTGGAGGCATTCCTCTGTTTCTGAATACTTTGTGTTAGTCGGAGACACTGCTTAAGATACTCTCTGTCTCTGTGTCACGGACAGGGAGCACGTTGCATAAAGCACTTTGCTCAGGGGCCTGTTAAAGGCACCTTTATGTCTCTAATGGACTAGAGCACTGCATGAGGCATTAATCAGAGGACAGGAAAGATCCCCCTCCTTCTTTCAAGAATTATTAGTATCTCGCAGACCACAGTTTCATTTTCTTACAGCACTTCACAAGCCAACTCCAGGACTTATTACTCAGGGACAGTAAAGGATAAGAGCTTCAGTGAGGCAATATATTTACTCCTAGGAAGAGTATCTTCTGTCATTTCTCATTTTCTCCTTGCTTTTGAGCTTGCCAAGGATCAGTTCTGGTGAGATATGAAGGGAAACGTCACTAGAGGTCACTGTGACAAGACTCCCTAAGAAGGTCTCAGAGGGCCTCTGATAAGATACAGGGGAACATTTTTTACTTTCTCTAACAGCTTCTACAAAACAAGAAACTCTTCTTCACCTACCTCCAATAATAACCCACATACAAAGTATAATTTTGCAAGGGGGTATAATTTTTTCCATTTGTTTCCACCTGAAACAAAATTAGAGACAAAGGAGTACTAGATATATACCACAGATTATCTCCATAGCAATATATCGTAACCTTAGGAAACTACTTGGCCTAAAAGAAGTATGTTAACCCTTTGGTTATTTGTCTACTAGATGCCAAAAAGACTCCTGAATTTCTCTAGTCAGCTAATTTTGTACTGTTACCCATGCCTTTCATTTTGTTTTTACTTTTTGAAAATAAAGTGGTATATGCTCTCTATATCTTTTCTACTCTCTTAAATTCTCATAATTTTTTTTCATCCCAAACTGTATTACTTTCTGTCTTTCAAATAGAAGTGAAGTTGCAGTTTGCAGCTTCTATAAGGGACAACTGTCCCAATGGACACCAAATACCTTAGAGGTGTAGAAGGTGGGAGTGCTAAGCACATCTGTTTCCCCTTGGGCTGTATTTCAGTGACTCCTGTGCTGTTCTAGTTGTCCCTGGCCTGTTTATATATGGTTAGAAACTGAGAGAATAAATTAACTCATGATGCATAAAAATTTACTGGTATTCTGGGGGTTTTATATTCTTTGTTTTGTAACACTGTTGCCAGTGCTGCTTTCCAAAAAATCCATAGCAAAATGTGTCACCTATTACATTTCCACTTCAAGGAAAGGGTGGAGAGCACTTTTTTAAGACACGGGTTCATCATCAAAGTACTGCACAAAAAATGAAAGGAAACTTGCAAGAGAATGGTAGAGATGTTGGTTGAAAAGGAGGTCACCCTGAGGAGCATTCCTCTCAAACCCCAGCTGTCACCAGCCCTCAATCAGGCCAGCCTGGGCCTTGTTTGCTGGAGTCCAGAGAACTTCCAAGGATGAGTTTGCACAGCCTCTCATGATAACACCTTCCAGCCCTGCTCTCCAGTCACAGCAACAATCTCTTTCCTCTGCCATCCACAGTGAGAAGAATGGGCTGCATTTTGTTTCTAGCTGTGTAGCTGCAGACTCTACAGCCACCTACTCTCCGAGCCAAACAATGCAGCCTCCTGTCTCTTCTTGCAAATCCTGTATTGTAAGGATGTTACTGTCTTTTAGCCTTCTACGGAATTTTCTCAGAATTCTCAACATCCCTCTCAAGCTGGGGAGTTCAAAAACCAGTGTTTCCAGTGAACCTCAGCAAGCACTGAATTAAAGGGTGTAATAAATGACCTGCTGGCTGCCCCCTTCCCAACACCTGCATGTAGTTTGCCTGGTTGCTGTGAGAGCACACTTTGTAGCTCTTTTCCAGCTAGGCATCCACAGTGCCTGCCAGAGTGCTTCCAGCGCAGCTCTTGCTCTGCAGGCTGGCTTCCAGCCTGTGCTGACACACAAGGTTATTCTGCCCTAGGTGCAGAACTTCTTGCTTTTGTTTGTTGAACTTGAGCTGGCCTGATGCTGAAGCTTTTCAATGTCCTTCTGGACTGAGTGGGTAAAAGTTCCCTGCTCAGATACTGAGCCTCTGAAATGTGCTAAATTTCAGACTTAGCCAATTTGACCACATTTAATTAAGTTTATCAGAAGAGTGAGTTTCTTCATTGTTATTACAGACACAAAGAGCAGTTAATTTCTTTCCCTTTTCTAAAAAGCAGTCTGAAGAAGAATGTGCTGCTAAAATCTGTGTCTGCTCTTGACCCATGTGCTCTAACTTGACTTAACATCTATTCTATTTACTCCCAAAGGCCTGAGTTTTATCTTCCTTATTTGCTGTACTGAAACTAATCCAGAACAGACTAATCCAAAAATGCTTCAGCTAGTCCAGTTAAAAACAGGCATTCTGGATTATGGCTGGCACATTCGAAGTGTTACTGGTTTTGCAGGCATAGTTAACTCACTGACTAATTTATTTCAGAATCATTCTAAGCATCAGCATTTTTTAAAGGACAGCATCAAATTCTGCTAGCAATTACTGTGTTTTATTTCATTAATCAACACAAAGCTGTTCTTCAAACGCAAAAAAAAATCAGCAGTAAGATCAGGGTTTTTTTTATTATTTTTATTGACTTAAAAGGTCTATTTCTTGTTTTACTTCACCACTGAATCATTTCAAAATCACTAGAGGCAAAGGTGTTGCACTAGTATAAAATCAATAAGAAAGGAGTTAAAAGGCCATACTTTCCACATGCAGTGAATGAGAAATGAAAGAGAGGTTTATAATATCATAAACCTTGGAACTGTGTCTGGTAATTATCCCTGCTATGGCCTGCCAGGGAAATGACCACCATCTGTTGCTGCCCACCAGTGCCCTGAAAATACAATCAGGCTGTGAGCATTCGCTGGAACTAGGAGCAAACTAATCCTCTCCACTTCAGCTCTTCAGATTACATGTAATTATGTGTAAGATACAGGCTCACTCCACACTGATTTTTCAGACTTTGGAGTTGTGAAGATTGAAGTAAATAACATTTCTCTTACATTCACTGTTCAGCTTCCCCCTCTGTATCTGTATTTCATAGCTTTTGTTTTTAAATTGCTGGCAAAAAATGGCTACCTGCTGAGACTTGGCTGTGTTCTCTCTAGTCTGTGCATTTAGAAATGGGACTTTTCCTCACAGACCAGCTTTGAGCCAAAGTTAATCTTTTTCTTTATGAAACTGAGATAAAACTACTTTTAAAATAAAACGTTTTAAGGTTCTGAGGGAGTTTCAGTAATATACACACATCTCTGTAAAGAATATATAGGAACTAGACCATGGTAAGACAAAGTGTGATAAAGAAATCTGCTGAAATGAAAGAATTGAAAGTAGGAAGAAATAGCATGGAAAAGTTAGATTAGAAGAAGGAGGAGGTGAAAGAGAAAGGGAAAGAATCTATAAAGAATACAGGGCAACCTTAACTCTAGTGTGACTGTACTTGCTTCTAACTTTCAATGCAATATAAAGGGGTGCCTTCACAGATGTTTTTTAATAAAAAAAGAAGGAAGATAGAAAAAAAAGTCTAGTTCCTTGCCAGCTCCTATTTAGTGCTTCACAGTACATAAAAGAAATACGAGCATGTTCAATCAACAGCTTCAAAAAACAGAGGAATATGGGAATTAAAAAAAAAAAAATGGGAAAATGAATAAGGCAGAAAGGAAGGAAGGAAGCAGCAGAGGGATTCTGCTTTATTTGCTCTCCCCCATTTTAGATGGATTAAAGATTTATTAAAAATTAAAATGTAAAATCACTCTCAGATAAACCAAGTGAGAATCGCTTCAGCTGAACTAGATAATATCTAGGTCCCAGAGGACCTAATTCTTCTTCATCTGTTTTTGGCTGCGATATAAAGGGTCTCTGAATCACATGCAGTGGTCTGCAGCAGTAATAATGTATTCCTTAGAGCTATGCTACTCACAGACAGAATGCAGGACAAGAGAGCCACTGGAGAGGCTTTTTTCCCGTGTTAGATTAAGCACTTTGGCTTCTCTGAATGAAAACAAGTCTGTGGTGGTATTAGATACCAATTAATGGTGAAAATAGGCTCTGTCAAAAGGGGCATTTCCCAAGAGATAGCCATTAGCATTTTTGGTCAGTGTTTGGAGGTAAAAAGGATGAAGGGCTCAAGCTGAACTCAACTAAATTGTGGACTGTGTAAAATCAGGGGTTGTGAATATTCTAGAAGAATGTTGCAAAGTTTTCTTCATTTAATTGTGAAAGTACCATTAGGGATTCAGATGGAAAATATTACATTAATATACAGTGGTGTTGCAAGGAAAAATAAATCCACAGGCCTTTCAGGCAATAATAGGTACTGAACACACAATTTCCAGTCCATGACACAGAAACCCCTGGTAAATAGGGGTAAAATGTAAATAGGGTGGATAATTAAGGTTTATCTATCACACAAAACCAACACAGCAGCCTCCATTAGGGATTCCCATGTGTAAGCTTGGTAACGTGGAAACTTCCACAACTCCCTTGCCTACCTCCCTGGCTGGGTGGGTGGGTGTTAGTCAAACCTTCCTGTGCCTGCTGTGGAAAATACAGCTGGTCCTATGGAAGGAAAGAAGGCAAGGGGGCACAGTGGTTGCTTGCAGCAGTGGGAAGCACAGGGCACAGTGCAAGGTACTCTCAGTGGTATTGGTCTTCTGAGACAGCTGTTATGGCTAAGAGCTGTTTTTTCACCCTCTGAGTCTAATTGTCAGGTCCATGTTTTCCTTGTAACTCTAAAATAATAAAGGAACCTCACAGTCATTCTGTGCTATCATTGTGAGGTTTTAGTCCCAATTCTTGTCTTGCAATATTTTTATTTCAGATTAATTTCCTTCTCTCCAGTGATATTGCTCCCCATTTGGATTGAAATAGGACTTTCTGAACTATCTGTACGGATAATGCACAGATGCAAATTCAGCTAAATGTATATTAAGTAATTTACTTCAAGTGCTCCAGTACGTACAAGGATGAAGAAGGAACCTATCATGGATAAAATACAGGTCACTGAAACATACTTCTGTTTCTATCTCTGCCCATAATGAGTAAAGAGTGGCACTATCCATACTGTGAAGACAAAGGTACATTACAGCACATTTGTCTTTATCACACTCCAGTAAAAAAACTGTGAGAAAGATAAAGGTCCTAACCTCACCAGGTATGTAAATTATAAATGTGCTATAATATTTACTTTCTCTGTGTATTTTTGTCCTTTGATAATGTTGTTAGCTCCAGATCTCTGCCACAATAGTATCGAATACATTTTATTGAAATATAAATTGGTGTGCTAGCTTTATACATAAATACATTCAGCTTATCAATATTAAATGAAAATGTTGTCATTCTCTCAGTGTGCCTACCAAATGAATAGCATCTTGACAATGTTATGTGATATGCTGGAGCCTAATGATATTTCTTGTTCAGAGTCTGTAGCCATTCAACTTGAAAACAAATAATTAAAATAAATTATACCCTTCGTGTCTGCAAAATAAGGAGAAGAACAAAAATAGCTGCACAGGAGGGAGGTTAACACACAGATATCTCTTGACAGTATTATGAAGACCTCAGAGGGATTCCTACATTTGCCTGACTGCAGTGATTTATGTGAGGAATCCCATGTCAGACTGTTAAGTTTAGCAAACAGGATTTCCAGTAATAGATTTTCAGAAAAAATCTGGTTCCCTAGGGGTATTGTGTTCTTCTCAATTATTTGAACATACAGAGACACTTTGGCCTGTTTTCTTCTCTAGTCATGAAGGTATGTGTGTTTGTGCATATAACTCTTGGGTTTGCTTGTTTCTGGTATTTTTCTGCTTACATGGGGTTGTGCTTGATGGCAGGAGAGAGATTTTGTGACTTTTAACACAGCTAGCAGCCACTTTCTATAGGTGCCTGTGTGGAAGTGTGCCTGTTTTTCTGATAATGATGAGTGCCTCTCAGCTGTTGTAGTTTCATCCTCAAAGCTCCTTCTAGTTTTCTTCCTGTGTTACCTTTTATCAGCGCTCAGTGCAAACTTTCTAGGGTCTCAAAACTTTAGGTCCCAAGTATTATTAATGCTGAAAGCTCTGAGGGCTCCCTCTGCTCTGCTGAATGGCTAATGGCAATGAAATTTCTACTGTGGGGAAAACAACATTAAAATCCCAAAACTATGAGCTTGCAGCAAGGCATCCTCTTTAGTCTTTTCTTTGTGTTCCAATATCTGTCTGTTGCTGCTCGTCAGAGGAAGGAGACAACTGATGTGACACATGAGCTGGAACAGGGAGAGGATTTTAACAAGGTAAGCAGCATGGGCCAAGTGGCCTTCTCTGTACTTTAATATGCCTTGTGGCTGTGTTGTCTCCAGACATATCAGATCATTGTTTTCACCAATCTGCTGCTCTTGCAGAAGAGGAGAGAAGGTTTTAGGCTGGGCTGTGCTGCCTTGCTGGCACAAACCACCCCCATCAGCCCCCTTGACACATGAGCTGCTGAGGCACACCCAGACCTCAGCAGTGCTGCCCACTGAGCACCGCACCGGGGTGTTTGTAGGCACAACATGCACCCCAAAAGGCTTATATCACCCTCCTAAAGGCTTGGCCCACTTGCAGCTCTGCATATACCATAAAAATCAGTCTTTGGCAGCTGATATATAAATGGGCTTAAATGGCTTATCATCACCTGAAAAGGAGAAAACTGGAAGGACCAGGTCAAGAAGGTTTGCAAGGGAGATTGTGTTTGCACACTTGCCACTCCAAAGGATATCAGTGACTGTGCCAGAGCCAGCCGCCAAGCCTGTCCCCACTCTCATTACCCGAATGCCTGCACAGAAGATTATGTCACTCAGAGTGCCTGGAACCCAGCCTTAATCAAGGTCAGAAAGTTAATTTGCTGTTGGCCTGTAATCTTTAGATGATCTAGGTTTCTCTGAATAAAGCTGGTAAGAAGTCTCTCTTTCTGCCCTGTCCTCCTTCTGTCCCAGACACTTTCTCAAGAGATCCTAGTCCACACACAAGAAGAAGAATAATAAAAAGACAGGGAACTCAAGGAAAGTTTTCACAAGGGAAAAAAAAAGTTAATTCAGATTCAAAATGTGAGAGACACTTTGACTGAGTCTCAATTCTATAAAAAATCACTTATTTTCTCTAAATGAATGGCTGAATTTTTGGTTTTTTTTCATTAAAAAAGGAGGTAGCATTTTAGATTTAGTTCTCCTTAGGGAGAACCACTGTTAACTTGAACTTGTATAATTTTTATTCTTGTTTTTTTAGTGCAAGTTTCATTGTTTTGGGCACATCAATGAAGACTATCACACTCAGCAGATCTATCTATCTGCCTCCTAAGTCTCTAAATAGACCAAGAATACTTAAGTGGTTCAGTTACAAGACTAGAAGTCAGAATATTTGGGGACAGATTCAAGATCTATCTGAATTAATCTTAGCTATTTATGGCTTCAGAAAAAGTAACCCAATTTACATTAGCTCAAGAACTTGTGGTTTACAATTTATTCTCATCTATCTCTAACTCAAAGAGAAAAAAAAAATGTGTAAGAAGTACAGCAAATGACTTAACTCCTCCACATCAGTTTTCTATTTCAAAAAACAAGATGATGATGATGGTGATGATGATAATTACAAATGTTATTTGAATAGTGGCACCAACAATGGAATTAGAGATTTTCAGAACGTGGGAATATTTCTGTGGAAATTGGAAGCTTTATGCAAATGATGTATAGCAATACCTGACGAGGAAATGGAATAGAATATCAGCTTAATTTTAGAAGCCAAGTCTATTTTGTCCATGTTTTCAACCAATCTAGATCACAACTCTTTGGGGATGGGTACCTTTGCTGCCTTGGTCTGGTTTCTATACAGCCCCAGACACAGTGATAGTGAATTTAAATAAAAATGTTGAGCTTCTGATGTCACTAGAATGTGATTAAAGCACACTGCCTTTGGTGTTTCTTGGTCTCTATGTATCTTTGTAGAAATCAAAGGTTATTTCAGTGCTGAAAATGGTGTTTCTGTTATTTTGTTGTGTTGAGCTCTTTATGCAGTGCAGTAGCTAAAAGAGGTGAGAGAGATGTCCATTTTGGAAAGAAAAAGCTGAGACCATCCATTTAGTGTCACTTAGGACCTATTGCAGAAGAATAATTTGGTCATTTAGAATTTTAGATCAAAGTATAAATAGTCTAAAGCTACACTGCATCCCAGAGGTGAGGAGATGGAGGCTATTTGCAGTCATAATACCAGATGTTTAGTCATTGCTATAAGTTCAACAACAAAAACTGAAAACAAAAAGAGAGCTGCTAATTGGGGGTATTTGGAGTCATGTCACAGGTGAAAGATGATCTAAAATGCTGCTTCATAGCACAGTGCAGTAGCAAAATTAGCACATGTCTATTATCACTGCTTGCAACTCTGCAGGAAACTAATGGAAATAGCTTAATCTTTTCAAGCTCTGCTGAAAGGAGAAATGTAGGATTTAACCTGTGTTCCTGAGTTTTCCCTCCTCTCTTATTCCTTGCCAAATTTTTGCTGCACAGCAGATTTTTTTATTTAGTAATAATAAATTGCCTGGACTGTAAATTTAATAAATAACTGTAGAGATGAGGGACTCGATTATTCATTTCTAAAGGCAATGGTAGGGATCCATTGTGATAATGGTTAGAGAGGGAAAAGGGTGCAGTCCTAAAATTCCCTCTCTTGAACCAGATTCAGTGAGCTGTCTTTCCAAAGCAGTAAAAGCAAAGGCATTAATTATACATTTCCATTATGACAGAGCCAACATCAGCAGTGACTAAAACATAATTTGTTTAGGTGACAGTGCAGGCTGTTCTCTGATCAAGTTTTGTTTCCCAGAAGGAGACATCAGTCTTAAATTACACAGCAAGCAGGCAAGAGAAAGGAAGCAAATAATAAAACACTTCCCAGAGGAAGAAAAGACAAAAAAAATCTCTCAATATCTTATTAAATAATTTTTTTTTTTTTTTTCCAATTAAAAAAAATCAGCAAAGGGGTATATCTTTAATTAAAGGAAGTGTTTCTTCTGTGGGGGTTCATAAGCTCTCATTTTAGATTTCCAGTGATAAGGTGCTTTTACTGCAGAGGAACTTTCTCACTGTAAGGAAGGGAAAGATGACAGAAAGAGAAACTCTTGGAAAGTTCAGACAAAAGGGGATGTTTTACTTGTCTTAGTGTAATGCATAAAGATAGAGTAATTTGGCTTTCTTTAGTAAGGGATGAACAAAACCAGAACTGTTGTCTATCAACATATTTAGTTTTACAGAAACACTCATATATGTATATATATATGTGTATGTATATATACACACACACATATATATACATATATATACATATATATCTGTATATATATATTTATATGCAATTAAAGCTGGACATGCATCTTTTTGGGGAAATATAACCATATGTTTTGATCTATAACTCAGTCTAAAGCTATCAAGCATAGGCTTAATTTTACTTTATCTTCAGTTTCATTGCATTTCTTTTTTTGCATAAATCTATGTACATATTTTAGGACATTACCAAATCAAAGACCCCAAAGGGTGTTTTTTTGTTATTTGCTTTTAATTTCTGGTTGCTATAAAAAATCATTTGTTGCAGTTTTTTATTGTAATTTGACTTTTAATATCATATCCCTTGACTACTACAGCCTCTCTGCATTTGGCATGAACAAAGCAAAAAGCAAATATGAGCTTTATTTCTTATTATCTCCAACCCTTTCAGGAGAAACTATAAAACCTAGGAGTATGTTCATGCTGAACATACAATTCCCCCTCCTATGGTATTTTCTGGCAGCATCAGATGAACAAAGAAAACAAAAAATGCAAGTCATTTACCCCATGTGTAGCAAATAGTCCTTTGGAACACTTAGTGTGCAAAATTAGATTCTCTCTAATACAAGCAAAAAAATCTACATGTCATGAAAATGTTTACAGAGAATTTTCATGTGAGCTTAGAAGGTTTGATTTAATTGAAGTAGTTAATATTTCTTGTCTTTAAAGAAAAGATGCTTCTGACCAATTGAATTTTCCAAGCAGTTAGATCCTAAAGAAAACCACTGCCCAATATTACTCTGAAAGGGAATGAAAGCAGCATTGTCTCCTTATTGCAGGCTTAAACTGCTGTAGTTTGGTTTATAATTTAAACATCTAAGTACGCTCCAATTATAAAATTAACTTCACTGTACTAGTCATTTGGAGCCTTAAAATACAGTGATGTAAGAGCATGTATCTATCAATCTGTCATTCCTAAAAGGCTGAATTGCCATCATCCCCGAAAGGAGTGATGGAAACCCAGATAAAACCCTGTATAAAGACACAAAAAAATGTTAAGAAAGTGGTCTCAAAACAAATTATCTCAATCTTTTTCATGCACTCTCAGTTTCATTGCTCTTAACTGAAATAAGGAGCAAAGGATTAATATGAAGACTGGCTGACCTGATGTCCCACAATTACAGCACATCCAGTCAGAATTTTGTGCTCATTACTGAAGTGGCAAAGGCTGCAAATCTCACTGATCTATTATTGGAGTAGGTAATGTTGGGTGAGGGTGTCCAGGTTATACCATACATGGACACCTCTTCTAGATATTCAAGAAGTAGAAACTCTTAAATAGGTCAATTGCTTAGAAAATAATCTGCATCCCCTCTACTACACACATACCTCTGAAGCATTCATTTAAATAGCTGGATTTGCCTGTCAGTATGGAAATTGGCTTTCTGATGGCACATCTACAGCTCCTGGAGCCGGTGACCTTTGTGCCTGCCTGCAACTTGTAATTTTCACCTGAAACGGATAGCTAAAAAAAGTCTTTTATTCATGCTTGACACATCTAAACCACTTGTGAAAGCCTTTTGCAAAGGCAGAAAACCTTAGAATCATGGAGTGGTTTGGGTTGGAAGGGACCTTAAGGATTCCCTGGGCATGCCACGGGTAGGGACACCCTCCACTAGATCAGGTGTCTCAGGGCTCCATCCAGCCTGGCCTTGAAAACTTCCAGGGATGGGGCATCCACAGCTTCTCTGGACAACCTGTGCCAGTGTCTTAGCACCCTCACAGTGAACAATTTCTTCCTAATATCTACTCTAATCCCATCCTCTTTCTCAGTTAAGCATTCTTACCTAAATTATTGTGAAGAATATTCCAAAATCAAAGGCCTGGATGGAATTATCTCCAAACAAGATGAAAATTCAGATCAGAAATCAAATCTAGTAATTCAGGACCAGCCTTAAATGTTTCTAATTAGGTACTATTTTTGTGTCCCTTATGAAATGTTCAGGTTATTAAAAATCCTGTTACTAAATCACTCCAAAGTGCATGAGACTTAAATGTGATGACTGAATGGTCTCACTCTGTCTCTTAATTTGGTTGGGCTAGAAGATTCAGCATTTTGGGAGGCAGGAAACTGTTCAAAACTGGAAAGCAGGTAGGATCATGAATACAAAATCACAGTTTCAATGATAGAGGCCAGTAGGCTGGAGCAGCTACAAAAGGAGTTCCTGTATCATTTGGACCATTTCTGCTTAGCTTATTATAAAAACCAAAAAACTCAAGTTTGCCTAATTCTTTATAGAACTTGTTATGCTGTGGTAGTTTAGAGTCAAACAAAAAAGAATCAGGCAACTTGATGAAGTATGTCCAGTTTTTTGGGTTTTTTTATGCTGGAAGCTGTGAAATTAATTGTGTTTTGAAATATTTTCTGTATTTTCAGATTTTATTTGTGAGAAGTGAATATTCCTAAAGAGGCTTTTACATCTTTGGTTTTGCTTTCCCTCAAAAACCAGTTATTTAATGATAATATTTTTATGTGACATTTTACATTCTGTTTGAAAAGCTATCTTTTATTTAACAGTGTTCTGGCAATATTTTTAAGATAATTTACCTAAAGTCTTTGTCACTTACTCACTCTGTTAGAATATCATGCAGGCTTCATGAATAAGGACACTAAGAAGATCTTTGAAAGTTCAAAAATTCACTTTCTGCAATAGCAGCTATAATAGAGCTGCACTTGGGGGATGTTTTTTCTCCAATGCCTTGTGTTTATGCAGCTTTTATAAAGAAGAAAGAAAAGAATCCCAATCCTTAAGAAAAAATCCCAAAATAATCCACAGAGGTAAGATTATTTTCCTTCTCATAAACGTAGTACATATGACCAACTATTTTGATTTACTGAAATCACTGAAAATGTTTTCAGTTTCTTCCTGTTGCAGATGAAAGCTGGGCAACAGGAAAAGCCTTCCTCCTGTTTTCATCATGTTGACTCCAGGGCTTCCTGGAAGATGCCAGACTGAAATGGGTTTGGATGTGAAAAGTGATATTTGGTTATTATCCCGATGTAGCCAGCCATTATCTAAATTGTTCTTTTTTGGGGAGTAGAATGAAGGCTGGAATCTTAGTAATTTCCTTTCCAAGCCCACTGAAATGGACTAAGTTTTGGACTAAACACTGTTCTGGGCAGATTGGAGCCCCAGATAAAAGGAATTAAAAAGAGAGGTTGTTCTGGCTGTTCATCTCTGTAATGAGTGTATTTGAAATTTGGAAGTCTGCTGCTCCAGATTGCCTGCTTTTTTCCCAGGCACAGTTATTCTTAAGTCCCCTTTTAACTTGCTCTCCTCAGCAGGATTTCTTCTGGTTGCTAATTGCCAGCAGTGAATAATCTACAGAGGTAAATAAATGAGGAAGAAAAGGTTTCCAACTGAAGTGGCTAAAAGAATTCTAGACACTGAGGGTGGCTGAAAAGAAAGGCAAAAAAGGCTTTTGGCATTTTGTTTTTTTTATCCTTTTGTTACAGTAAGGAAAACATCTTTTTCTGCTAATTCTGTTGACAGTGATCCTGCACCTTGAGAAATATTTCTGCAGTCTTGTAATCCCTGCTCCATCAATAGACAAGAGATCAATAGGTGAATAATAGCTGAAAATAATTGTTTGAAATGGGTGGAAACACTAATAGCAACTACAGCTTCTAGATTAATGTTAAAAACTATGTTTTATCATTTTTTTCCCACCTCTGATTCACAGTCTAACTTGAGTGGAATGGCATGACCTCCCACTTGTTGTCGATCAGCAAAGACATGTTTTACAGCTTCACTTTCCCTTCTGACTATGCTAAATAACAGATACCTATAATATAGATTACTTAAAAAGTAATTGTACATAGGAGATCATCTCCTGGGAGAATTTCTAGCAGTTACTGCATTTATCTGGTTTTGTCCAAATCCTAGGCAATACCAATATATCTATTAACTGAAGTCACAGGCCAAATTGTTCTAAATGAAAACAGCATTTGGCAGCACTGGCCTGGCAGGCTAACTCTAGGCCACAGCATTAAAAAAAAATAGAAAAATTTTACAGAGTTTCTTGGAGGTAAACTGATGATACTGGCAGCTTTTAGAGAATTGTCCAGGTCATCACATTTTCTGTTTTTCCAATGTGTTGTTACACATGTATATGGATCAATATTTCTCTTGAATCAATAATATAAGCTGCACTTACTGAGGAGAATTGGAGCAACATTGGTTTAAACCAGGCTCCTTGTTTAAAATTGTAAGATAGGAGTCCTGGATGAAGCCTCAGAAGAACACGGAATAAAGGAAATATGTACTATTCTACTGTATGCAATACTCAAGAAAGCATTATCAATTGTTGAGTCACATTTCATTGTGTTTTTAAATTAAATTCAAGGAGGAACTTCAGGAATGACTTGAAGTTCAAAATATCTGCTTATCAGCAGGAAAGTAAAGAAAAATGAAGAACACTCTTCTAGTACCTACTAAGAGTTGTTGTTAATTTTTCAATTAGCTTGTGAACTCACAAGTTGAATCCAGTTTCAGATGAAAAATAGGATATGTTTATTTATTACTGTAACAACTGTTGGGGATATTTCACTTGAGGCCTTCAAATGAACTCTTAGGGTCCTGTCTCAGCTAAGCCAGACATAGTAGATTGTTTGCAAGGTTCACAGGAAGCCAGTTTCTGACATTTAGAACGTCCTGTGCTTTTCTCAGCAAAGTTGTGAAGGTTTTCCCATATATTGTCCCTATTCCAGTCTTCAGAGCTTCCCCATGGTTTTGTAACACAGGATTATCACTTCCTTTTCTGAAAGTTTGCAAATCCAAAGACTTTATCAGACCTCTAGCAATGCCAAGCTTATGTACTGATGTGCTTATAGCTCATGACCCTCAAATCCTACAGAAACTCAGACTATCTCAAATAAGAGGGGATGCTGGTAATTTCTTCAAGATTTTGGTATAAGAATGCAAAATTTAATTGAAAATGCAGTATATGTTCCATAATCCAAATGTTTTAATGACTGTTTTAATGCAAAATAAGTTTTAATTCTTTTTTATACAGGTTGCCAAAGTGAAGACAAAGAATAACAGCAGTAAGAGGTGAGATGCATTTCTATATGCTCAAAAGTGAACTAGAAGGAACACCTAAGAAAAGAAATTATAGAAAGCAGAATTTGAAGAGAAATGGCAAGAGATATCATAACTGATTGAAACATGCAGTCTTGATAGTCCTGAAATTCATAGTCTGACTGCCTGTGTGCCTGACAGAATTCGTACATGAGGCTTTATTTTCTTCATCTGCTACCTTTGGCTATCAGTGAAGGCTGATAAGAATTTAGGAATCATTTGTTACCTCTGCTCCCTCCCTTCGTCTTGCACAATGTGTACTATTAACCACTCTCATGCAATTGAAATGATAGAACTAATTCAGCTCATGGAAATTCCATTCTCTTGATTTAGGGAAAAAAGGCACTTTAAAATGGATTTCAAAAAGATTAAATTAGACAAGTGTCCTATGTAAAGATGGCTTTTGATTATGATGCTGAGTAATGATTACTTTCTCATCAATTTAAAACAAACCAACAAACAAAATCAGTCAGAGAAGCACTGGGTGGGAATGATATACGAGCTCTAGTCTCCTGTCAGGGTATGTGAATACAATGTCTTTGCACTGAAATCTTTGAAGTTACACTATTATAAAAATGTATAATAAAAAAAGAATGGAATCCAGGTCGTCTTTTCATTATAGCCATAGATTAATCATAGTTCTGTGACAGTTGCCACACAATGTCAGTGTAACTGAAACATATTATATAAGAAGGCTTGCAAATAAAAAACTACTGATAATATAAATATTATTATGATGTATTATTATGATTTTATCTCTTATATTATTCTGATTGTACAAAAAGGCAAAATGATTCGTACAACAGTTAACTGACCTATTTAAAGTATCTTCAGACACACATCTGAAACCAGATATCTCATCATCTTTACCCTGATGTCTGCATAAAGACCAATAAAATTACTTTCTTTTCTACAAAAAGAAAAATAAATAGGCTTTGCACAATGACATCCTACATAGCTCCATATAAAGACTTTGTCAGATGTAACACTGTAGGGATTCTCCCTTATTCAAGACCCATTAAAATCCAAATCATCCCCGAGATTTACATGAAAGTAAGATACATGCCTTGTTCTTGTTGTCCTGAAAACTTCAGAGTAAACCTATCTTAAATAAATTTAGAAATTACTCATATTCTAAGTTTTAATTTACACAAAGCGCTTTTAAAGAGATACAGAAATTTAAGCAAAGAATGTATTAGGAAATATTCATCTGAATTTCATTACCATACATTTCAAACTGGTATTTTCAAAGAATATCAGTTATCTATTCATAACCACTTCTTAGGGTGCAAAAGTACATTCTTATTATAAAAGCAAATTTGGGAGCTACATGTTAAAATTTCAAAAGAGATTTTTCTACTGATTTGGTGCAAACAGAAGAGAAACACTTCAATATTTGAAAAATACTCAGAAATACTTTCCAGTTTCAAGACTGAGTTATGTAATCAATTTTATGTTTCTTTAATTATGTTCCATAGCATAACCTTCTGCTGACAGACTACTCAAGGCTTATGTCAATCAGAATAATAGGTTGCACATGTTATTGATTTAACTATCACTTTGAGGAACTGATCTTATGGTTTTATAAGACTTTTTAACAGTTCCTTTTTGGACAAGCTAATTCTACAGATCTAGAGAAATATAGATCATGTTCTCTTGAGATGTGCAATCGTTTTACCTTCCTTTTAGCCATCAATGATAATCAATTAAAATAATGGACTATGCAAGCAGGCGTTCAGACACATTGTGTTGGGCACATGAAAGGTAGAAAGGTATGAGTTAAGAAAGACCATGTATATCAGACAGTTTTACAGAGCCATTTTATCTAACAAGTGATCCATCAAAGCTTGTCTGTAGAATTTTTGACTACGAATCATATGGATTTTGGTTCCTCAATTCAGTTTTGATACATGTCCAGGATTTAAGGAACTCTATCAAGTTCTTTATGGTACAAACTTCATCAGATCTCCCATAAAATAACATTCTTTTAAATTTGGTGTAAACTGTCCTAGTTAATGTTTAAAAGTCCTTTCTTTTATGTTCAAATAATAATTCAGTGCTCAATAAATTAGAAATAGTGAGATTTTGCTTTCAGTGCATTTTGTCTGTCCTCTCTGCTTTTAACCTTTGCCAGCTGTGGGCTCCTAAATGGCATTTCAATTTCTGCATTATGGATTTGTGATCCTTACCTCTGGGTTGACGTGCACACTACATCATCTGCTATGTGCCCACAGAATCTTTCTGCCATGACCAGGTGTTTGGTAATATCTAAGGGTTAGTACTTGGTGAGTAAATTTTGCTGCACCAGGGTGGACAGGAGGCTGCTGAACTAAGTGAGCTGAAGCTGTCGCTTATGCTGAAAGCAAATACTGCAGTCCTGGGCTGCTCAGAGCACTGAACCCCAGGAAATTATCCATACTGCTGCCAGCTCAGTTATGCCAATGGTCAGACTCAGACATGGACTTACATGCTGAAAGATGCAAACATGTGGCTGGCTCTGTTGGGACCCAAAAGGACAAAGAATCCAAAGGAATGGCATCATGTTTTTGAAAACTCTGCTTCTGTGAATTTAGCAGTGTTTCTTCCAGAAGGTGCAGCTTACCTGAATTTTCTTTCTCATTTGAAACTTCCAGGGGGCTTTGATAGGTGAGGTAAAGGTGAATGTTTTTTTTTTCATCTCCATGTTCCTGATTATTAATTTTCTTCCTATTTTCTTTATGGTCTATTTTTTTTCGTTTTTTTTCCTCCTTGTGAAGTGGAATAATAACGGAGTTTCTGCCTCCTAACTTTGTAGTACAAATTGGTGAATAATCAGAGATTTTTCAATGTTACCTTTAGAGAACCAAGGAACTACCTTCAAAAATCTTCCGCTACAGGTAAGTATTTTGATTTGTCTTCCCCATAAATCATTCTTTTTTAGAATATAAAATTAAAGACTTTTCTTGACATTTATCTACTTTTACCTAGGAAAAAAAACAAACAACAAAACTGAAAGGCACTTCTTTTATGTTTGCTGTACTAAAACTTCACATGTCTAAGTTATATGCATACAAGTTTTACCTTAGTTTAAAATAAAAATAATAAAAATAAGATAAAGAAAAAACAAAGCTAACCAGGGAAGTGCTCTGGAACTGAATTTCCTTCTTTGCACCAGGCTAAGAAGCTGATAAAATGTCACATAGATGATATCTGCCTCATCTATTGAATGTAAAACTCTTTAAAATCAGAATTATCTCTTGTGATCATCTGTAGGCTTGGTTTGAACCATACCTTCCATTAAATTCACAAAGACCCAAATCTATTTTACTTTTGGAACTCAACAGCAACCATATGGAAATGTTTGAGTTGCCTTCCGACTTGGTCTTAAAAAACATTTTCACTAAGTCAGTCACACCACAATTATTGAAAAAACTATTGATGTAAAAAAACCTCTGAACTTCACCTTGCACTTTTTTGCCTTTATACCTACTTCTGCTCCTGTTTTACAGCAGTAGTGGTACTACAGGAAGGAGGTTGGCAAAAGTCATAGGATCGGAACTTTCCTTGCTTTTCTATCTTGCTAGCTTCAGCAGAATAACCTCAAATGCATTGGAAATAGATGCATACTGCTCACAGACATGCTTACTATGCTTCCATCTTGTAACTCACTCTGCTGTATTTCTGCATAACATTTTTCACATCCAACAGGGTTATTCTGCAAGTAAAGGCTGTATTCAACCCACTGCAACATGTCCTATTCCTTATAAACACTTTATAGTTCAAAAGATAATCTTATGATTTGATCCTTGTAACAAGCTTTGTTTGAGGGATACTGATTGGCTCAGAAAAATGAAAATGTTCTCTGGCTACCAGAATTATTGTGACCAATCATCTGATGTTATATGCATTTATTCCATCTCAGTAGCTTTATCAAAACTCATTTGCTTTTCCTTATAGTCATATACAGGCAGACTTTCTGTTGTTTTGGCTCCCCTATTTTAAAAAGTAGGTTTTTCTTAAAATGCCTTTCCATATGGTATTGCAGGCTTTGTAAGCAGATCCGTTTTTCGCAGAGATTTTGTTGAAAAGAAATCAAAACAAATACTGAATGCAGAGCACCAAAATAGGTCCATGTACTTGACAGCTGAGAAGGTAGAGAAGATCTGTGAAATGTATCGGGGTAGTAATCACTATTTAAATTATTTTGCTTCTTTCTAGTTGTCTCTTACAACTGTAAAAATATTATGATAACTAGGCAAGGTAACAGCTGGGCTAAGAATGTGCTCTTTTCTTTTTCTTTAGTAATTTCATAGGTGTAATACATTCTAAAGAACAGGTAGAACATTTTGTTTATACAATTATACTTATTTTAATAACTTGTTCTGCTATTTTAGACCTGTTCAGTACAAAATCAGTCGTGTAAAATACCGATATTTTTTTAAGGCTCAATAATAGAAAAGTTACAGCTTGCAGGATCGATGGTTTGATGTGAACAAAACTAAGGGGTGAAAAATTGGAGGGCAAGACAGGTGAAAAAAAGGGTGAGATAGTCAGGTTGGGATGTGGTCCTGGAATATTTTAATTATTAAGAGTGTTCTAGTTCATAGAGCAACAACACAATGTAAAAATGAAATGGTTGTTCATGGGTACTTTTTTGTGTCATGCTGTTTTTTTCAATTGAACAGAATTTTTAATTAGCTTTGTAGGCTTTGCAGGATTTGTAGTGGCCCTACAATGTCCACACAATGATGCTTTCAGAATATCCAGGTCATTATTTTATATTTAGAGGCTTTTATTCACATTTTGGCAACATTCACAGTTAAGTTTCCCAGAACATCTACAGAAGTGCTAGTTTCTAAATTTGAGAGTTTTATGGATCCCAAGCAAGGCTGGAACATAAGGAGAACCACAAATCTGAAATTCTGCAAGTCACAGTGAGCTTTATGAAGAATTAAACTGATACCAATTATATATCAATCTATACACCAATTTTCAGAGCAAATTATTTTATTCTGCTTAAGAGATTTATATGGAAATTTTACTTTTCCTACCTTTTATTAAGGACCCTGTAATCACAAGTAATACTAAAACTGAATACGGGGTTACAGTTTGAGGATAAATGATGTCTGCAAGAATTGAGAATTGTGTTTTAAAATTATGTTTTGGGTCAGGTGGACTGGCAAGTTAATGCCTTCCTGCTTGCTTCTGTTCTTTTTAGATACTCATTCAGTTAGAAAAAGAACTGCACTATATGTACAGTAAAAAAAAAAGTATTTGATTTTTAATTCATGTGAATAGCATGTGCACAGCATGTATTTTATTTTTAGATAGTGTGTCTTAGATGATGTTTTGGTTCTAAAAAAATATACAAAATAAAGAAATGTGGTGCTAAAGAAATAACTGTATTTTCATAGTTTTAGAAAATCATACTTACTTTCACTTGAAACCAACTAAAGACATTGAAGATGGCAAGAGTTGACCGGTGTAGCTACATGGGGTGCAGTTACAATTCATTACTTAGAGCTGCATCTTTGACTCTCAGCAAGAAGGTGTGTTTCTACAAAGCTTTAAACTACCTTCATTGGAGTCGAAAAACGCTGTCGAGAAACCTTGCAGTGATCCTAAGGCACTTACTGTGAGGGTTGGATTTTAAGTTCCTGAATACACTGTATCTGACCAATATTTGTGTATAGATATTCCTTTGAGAGGTAAATAAATTTATTTTACTGAGTCTTACTCTATTTTTATGTTACTTTCTGCTCTTTTAGTGTACCTCATTACTTCTGGGTTGATTCTGAGCTTTATGTATCTTTCAGGTTTTGGTAAGTCTGGCAAATTCTTCTTCACTTTTTTAAAAATATTAAGTTATCTATGATTAATCCTGTATGTGATGCTCTAGCTTTTGTAAATTTTTCAAAACTTGGGTATTTTTTTGGAAAATACATTTATTTTTCCCAAATCTTATCTCAATTAAACATAATTTATTTTGCCAATTAAAAGATGATGGCAGTACACCTAAAATGTCCGCTATTTGGCTTCACTGTTTCTGAGAAGTGGATAGAAGCTGCCTTAAATCTCTGAGATTTTAAATCTCTGAAGAACCTCTGAGACACACCTCCCTGATGCAGAAACCCGAAGAATAAATACACGGATGCCAAATCTTCATTACTTTTACCCTCTATCCTGGATTGGTCCTTTGGCACCCATGGAAGCATCACACTTAGAATTAAGTGTCACGATGCTGAGCAGTGCTCAGGTGAGATATGAGACTAGAAAAAACAAGAGTTTACCTTTGCTCAGGTCTCTGGTGCCTGGACTAAGTGAACTTTTCATTTAGCATATCTGCAAGCACAGGGTTTGCTTACTTGGTGTCTTCTGCTGTTCCTGGAGGAGCCTCAGGCATCACTGCTCCCAGGGGAACATCTGGGCCCAGGTGAGTCCCTTTTCCTTCAGCTTGGAGTTACCCAGCATGGTGTGACGTGTCTGAGGGGGTGGGAGTAGGATGGGTCCCAATTGGTGGGATCCCAGCATTTCACCTTTATTTTTTGCAATCTGAAAATTTTAGCTCATGGCAGCCCACCCTGTGCATTCCTGACTAACTGTTCTCCTGATTTCAAATGAACGAGTGATCAAACAAAAAATGAGTCCTAATTATGTAGATCCCATTTTTTATCTCTGATATAGTTTAATGGGTATGAAGTGTTACTATCGATTTCCATGGGAACAGGAAAGGTCTTGTGTTTTCCAATGCATACTGAAAATCCTGTGACAGTTACTGGAAGGCAGAAAGACACACTAACTTTCTTTTAAATTGCAGGATGAAAACTGTGTATTAGAACAATTATGCCTCAGGGTGAATGTGTAAGTATAATGATACTGAAACTTGGCTTCTTTTCAAAATATACAAGTCTCTGACAGTTTGGTATTGAAAAGCAAGTGATTCACATACATAAAAAATAGAAGCAGACCAAAAATGTCAAGGTTTGACAGAGGGCAAATCCAAAATACTTCCAATAAGAGGAAAAAGAACGCATTTTAAAAGCGTAATTGCTGAGTGTCTTCTCAGGAATATATTTATTTCATGAAAATATCATTTGTATATTAGACATAATTATAAATTAGATGCAATAATTTTCAAAAAGTGTAAGTATATACAGAAGCCTCCCACTCTGCACACTTACCACGCACAGCAGCAGCTTACAGAACAGAGAGTAGGAGTTAATGGTCAGTTTTCTTACTGGAAGAAAATCACCATGGAGTCCCTGGGGGATGTATTCATCAGCGATCTGAAAAAGAGAATGAGCAGTGAAGTGACACAGTTTGCTAAGTTACTGAGGATAATGAAGGCAAGGGTAACGACAAAAAGATGCAGAAGGTGCTCACAAGGACTAGGTGGTACAATAGCAGATTGAGACCTGTGTTGGTATATGTAGCAGGGTAAATGAAGGAAGACAAATGCAATTAAACATACATAACAGTAAGAAATGAATTAACTCTTACACTGAGAATATTATCCTTGAACATTTTTATGAAATTCAGCTTAATTTTCCTCTGTGCTCACAAACTCCAAATATTTTTAGGGAAAAAAAAAAAAAAGAGAATAAAGCAGAGAGCATTATGAGCATTGCACACACAGCTGCCGTGACCTCAGTATGAGCACGGGGTGCAGACCCAGTCTCAGAACAGCACAGCAAAATGGGCACAGTGTATGGGCACAGCACAGGAAAATGTGATGAGATACAGAGGCAGGGGACCAGGATAACTAGAGGTTGGAACAGATTTTTGTCAAATATTTGGGAAAATTCAACCATGAAAAATGGGGTAGAGAAGGTAGGAATAAAGTATGTAAAGAGTAAAGTGTCTGCACTTCTAGGGACATGTATAACTGAGGAGCCAAACCCACACTGGTTCACAGACCACACCACAGTAGCTTCCTTTTCAGTTTATGTCAGTACAAAACTGGTTGAGAAATGCACAGGACTTTGATTTTCATTGCACTTGGTTTGGGGAAACTGAAGTAACTGTGGTATAAACTGGCCTAGAAAGATATGCTTAGCTTGTTTTGGCCAGGATTGCTTTTGAAAATCTGATTTTTAGGTCCATATCAGTATTTTGTTTTTAGACAGTGAAGACTCTGTTCAATGTATTACAATCATATGTTTTTCAACTAAATGCATATGATTTTTTTTATTATTATTCTTACAGTGTCTCTTAGGTAATGGGATGGTTTGCCAGTGATGAGTGATGGGATGGTGTGCCAAAACTTGGGGAAACAAATACTAATGGGACCCCTCAATCTGCTTCACAAGGCTACAAAGCATCATTCCTCACGTGTTTCTACACTAACAGCAGCATGAGGAACAAATAAGATGAGCACAAAACTTTGACCTACTACAAGAGATTTGACATCATTGGCATAGGTAAAACCTGGTGGGAAGAGTCAGTGACTGGAGTGCCCTGTTGGATGATTACAGGCTCTTTAGAAGGGATAAGCAGGCCAAAAGGAGTCAGGGTTGCCATTGTAGCAATGGAAGGAATAGAATGTATGGAGCTCACATCTGGCAATGGCACAGTTAAGAGCCCCTGGAAAAAAAATCAAGGAAAAAACAAAAAATGAGGATGTGGGACTGTACTACAGACTTCCCAGCCAGGATTCTAATGCTGAAGAATTATTATTTGAGGAACAAAGAGACACTTCCATGTCAACTGCCCTTGTTCTGATGGGTCACTTCAGCTTGCCAAAAATTATCTGGGAGCATCACCCAGGCCACAAGATTCCTAAAAGCCCTGCATGGGAGGTTCCAAGGGAGCCAACTCGGGAAGATGCTCTCCTCGATCTGCTGTCAGTAGAGTGGATATTATGAGAAAGTGCTGGGTGGCCAATTTGAACTGATTGAGGTTCAGCCTGGAGGAGACTGAGAGGAGACCTCATTGCAGTTACCATTTCATCACAATGGGAAAAGAAGGGACACACACTGATCTCTTCTCTGTGCTGACCAGTGACAGGACTCAAGGAAGTGAAGATGAGTCAGGGGAGGTTTAGGTTTTATATGGAAACTGAAAAATGTCTTCATCCTGAGGTTGGATGGGCATTGGAATAGGCTCCCCTGGAAAGTGGTCACAGCACCAAGTCTGACAGAGTTCAAGAAACATTTCAACAATGGTCTCAGGAACAGGGTGTGACTTCTGGGGTATCCTGTGCAGGGCCAGGTGTTAGACTCAATTATCCTGATGGGTCCCTTCCAACTCACCCTCTTTTATGACTCTCTGATACTAAAACATTCTAGCTGCCTATAGAGAGGAGGGAATGTTAACATCGCTGTTATATTCTGTGAATGGATGGTTATGCTTCATACAGCACTGAGCTGGCCAGAAATCCTATTCTGCTCTAGCAGAAAATCAGATCTGGAGGAGTTCAATGTTCTCTGATCTTTTTCACATATGAAAGGAGTATTTAAAAGTATAATGTCTTCCATTTCATCAATTTGAGGGGAAAATAATAACATCATTAAATGGATTCCTATGTAGAAAATTGCCTAAGGACTCAGGCCCCAAATGGTTTGAATTTCAATATAAAATGAGAAATAGCTGTTCTTTGCCTATAACAGCAGTTTTTCCCTTCAGCTTTACAATTCTCCCTCTACATCTTGTGTAACTTCAAATGTATAGATAATCTGAGCATGAAAACAAGCTCTTCTGGATATTTTGAATCCAAATTTTTATGAATACTCTTTTGAAGTTACCTATTTACAGAGTCTTTTTCTAACTTTGTGTTTGTCAGCCACTATCACTAGAACAAATGGGAAAATCTGTTTTTATTCAGATTATATTATTATTATATTATTATTTATTCATATTATAACTATTATTATTGTTTTTATTCAGCTACATTGCCTGCTTAAACATACATTTCTTGGCATGAAACCTCACACTGAGTAAGATATTAATCAGCTGAGTGGTAGGGGACAATTTTGTAGATTTAGCTCATAAGTTACACATTTATGAAACCCAGGAATTAGCAGTGTGTAAAAACAGCAGATGCTTGAGTCACTATTAATTAATAAGCCCAGTTAACCCAGTCTGACTACTTCTTTAAAAAAATCAATTAATTTGAATAAAGCCTGTGACTTAGATTCAGCACAGTCACCTTTAATTTGGTGTTGAATTCACAAACAGATTCTGCAATATCCTGAAATTAACTTGGGGGTGCTAGAAACATGTTCCACTTCCAACGAGAAACTTCAGAACCAGCCAAGTTTTTGAGCTGCAGCTCCTCAGTGGTTTTGGTTTTCCTTGAATATGTTAAGAAATAGGTGCAAATAGAGGGAATTGAGTCTACTTTATTCTTATAAACTACTGCATTGAGAACCTTTGCTTTATTTATGAGCTACTCATTTGGGTCATGTGTAATTCTACATCTCTCTTTTTAATCGTTCGTAGTTTGAAATAGTATGAAATAATTGTATGTTACAATTATTATTCTATGCAACTTAGTATAAAATAATTTTGTGTTAGGCCAAAAAAACCACTTTGAATCTCTCTCCCCCAATCACAGAAAATTTCTTATATTTTTTTAAAACTTCTTCATATTCAAACTGTTTTTTTCCAACTCAGTATGATATTTAGCATTTATTAATTATTCCAATTAATTCCATTCTAGCTGCTAGAAGTGTCCTGGATTTACTTTCCTTTTAAGCCTTCCTTCAGAAACAGTCTCCATGCTCTTCTGCCTTTACAGATAAGAACAGGCCAAGTTGTTCAGAGCTGGTAGTAAATGTTTGAGACCAAGGACACACATAAAACACAACACGACAGTCCCCTCTCCTGTAAGCACATGGTCAGACATAACTACCTCAGCTTGGAGAGATTCCAAGGATCCCCTATTACTGGAAATAAAAGCTGCCCTTATGCAGCAAATCTGACATACCAAGACAAGAATAACCTGTGCAGTTGCAGAACCTGAACTACAGAAGCATCACATGGGAGGTGAAAGGATGCTGCTTATGTTTTGATTCAAAAATGGCACTCTCTGCTAAATAAGGTACAGATTAATTTTCAGAATAGCAGGAAAAAAACATTTCTGCTCTCAATAGGCCTCCGTGTCTTCCCAGGCTGCTGGAAGGGAAGTGAAGGTCACTGCTTATGGAAGGTGTGGCCTCTCAAAGACAACATCAGTAGTTTATTACGAGTGAAAACCACTCTAATTTGAGCAAGGTCAGGGCAGAACAGCTCATTTTTTTCAGTAGAAAAAGATTTTATTTATTATTCTATATACACACAGTTTAAATTATTTCAACCTTATGCCAAGCATATTTCTTTGGCCCTATTTTCTATCGTAATACACTTATTTGTAGAGATTTCTGTAAGAATAAAATATCCTTGTCTTCTTCATGGAAAGATAATTTTCCCTGGGAAAAAAGAAAACAAAACCTTTGGTATAATAAAAAAAGATTTTTTTTTCCCCCCTTCAGATATTGTAAGACTATGGCAAATGTTCCCTGTTTTAACTTATTTTTTTTAACTTATTAATAATTGATTAAGGAGGAAATATGAAGGACTTTATTTTGTAGTTCTTTAACTCCCAGATGATGCTTTATGGGGTCCCAATTGACCTCTTCCTTTTTGTCAACAAAACAAGCTTGCGTACATTGTCTTGGTCCATGAGCATACATAAATTGTACTGCATTGAGCAATGACATGAGAGTGCACTTTTTTAGGAGCTCTAGCTGAAGCAACTGTGGGCCTTTAACACTTGAACAAAGAAACTCTGCAGTCCTCAGTTTCTGAGTCAGCACCATGTGAAGTGTGGCTCCTTGGGTTTTACACAAGCCTTTAACTTGTGAGTTGTGGTGTAGCTCATGGAACTAAATTACACTAAGATGAGGTCAAACATAAATTTGCTCATCCCCATACATAGATTTGCTAAATCTGAGGACTGGGCAATGCCAAATCCATGTTGTGTCCTTGGCAAGAAGTGGTAACAGTAGGAACTGAATGTGAAATCATGTAATTTTCTGTTTGTATACCTGAGGCTGCCACCTGACTTCCCAGACAGTGTTTTGATATAGGTGTGAAGGCCCCCCTCCATGAGCACCTTCAGAACATCTCCCCAGAGATTCCTACACATCTTCTACTTCTGTGCATGGCAGCAGCACCAGCACTCTTGCAGAGCTTGTGTGCTGGAAGAGTAGCCACGGGGGTCTCCCTGTTCCCTCTTCTGCTTCAGTCCGCTTCCAAGATGACTGAAATCATTTCTTTTTTGAGGCCTGAGGACAGCTCTGCCTGATGGTGACTGTCACCTTTGTACTAGGAACACGAGCCCTGACTTCACCAATACAATGTTATCTGTGGGATCTCATTAAAGATTGTGTAAGCTGGGAGTTAGCTGAAAGGAAGACCCCTAACAAACTATCTGTGGAAAAAAATCATTTTATATTCTTTAGTTTTTCTTGAGTGCTAGAACACTTTATGTAACACTATTGTACTGACAATAGAACACTATTGTAACTGAAACTTTATCACAGATTCCTTTTACAAGACATTTAACAATAACATAAGCTTCAGATGAGCCCTTTAATAGCAGATATAAGGTGTTATACATAATCTTCTTAAGGAGGTTTGGATACACTGCCTCATATAAGCAGAAAAAAAAAAATAATAATATAATAAATACATTGACTTGCTGGCCAAAAAGAAAAAGTTACTAGAGCAAATTAAATATTCTCCTAAATAGGCCTTTAATTAGCAAAAGAAGATACAGTAGTTATTGTTGGTCAATTAGAGATGTAATAATTACTCACGATTAGTTGATGAGAACAGGATAAGTAGGCAATTACCATAAAAAGCTAAAGTGCAACTAATATCAGCTAAAGCATACATTATGTGGAAATAAGTAAGTGGTAACTGAAGTACACCATCACGTCTTCTGTTCATCTTTTCAAGTACATGATAAGTTTTAAAATGTAAAGTAATTTTGAAATTATACTGTAGAGCTTTTATTATAATACATAGATAAAGAATTTATATAATAATATAATATTATGTTCTTAGTACAAAATAGTACAGAGCATCTTTCCCCCCCCATCACTCTCCACTTTCAGTTGTTCCAATTTTTGGAAAAACAAGATAAAAAAAATTGGCTTCCAGATTGTGTCATATTCTTTGTGAGAAATGCAGGCTGTAATGGGGATATATTTTATTTAAAAAAAAATAAAAATAATTTTTAGCATTTATTAGAGCAGGGGAAACAATTTACAAAACTTAACATATTCAAGAATGTGTGTCCTAATTCTGCTCATAAATTATTTTCAAACAGACTGAAAATAAGGAATTCATTCTTATTCAAAATTACTCAAAAATAGATTGTGCAAAGATAGACTAGCTGTTTACTATCTCTTTTTGTAACGCTTACTTAAATCATAGTTCATTGTTCCTTTACTTTGATTAGATCACAAAAACATTCATAAATCTCTAAAATGATGGTCAAAGATTTTCTAGTGCTGTGTTCTTGAGGCTATCTCAGGGACTAAAAAAATACATCCTTTAGTGAAAAATAAATTAGCAAATATTTAATCAAATGTCATTGACAATACATAACCTTTCCCTTTGGACAGGAAATGGTGCCTCCATTAGACAGAGTAATTTTTATAATATTTCAAATAATTTGAAGAGAAACACTGACTCCAGACTGCACTGCAGTATATTTTTTGTCACTCAGCTGCTGTACAGAGATTACAAAATAAACTCCATCTGCTCCAAGGGATAACTTTAAAGCATGTTCAGAAGTGAGTAAGTACTTTATACATCTTCTAAGGCTTGGTTTTCAGGGATCAGATTAGGGGTGAGAGTGGTCACAGCCAGAGTGCTTTCACAGGCATTGGGGTCACGGTGCAGCCCACGCATGGCAGGTTTTGAGCTGCTGTCTCATTTAAATGAGGAGCACGGACTCTTCCCAAGGACTGAATTCACTCCCTGGAGAAGGGTGCTACATTAATTTCTCTGAAGGCAATACTGGCTTAAATATCCTTATCTCTAGCCACTGCCCCCTGCCCCTCTTGGTGCTGTGCTGCTACCACTGTGTCCACAGCTTAGAAGTGAACTGGACAGGGAAACTGATTTCTTAAAAAATAAAAATGTCTTTTTCTTTTTTTTTTTTTTTTTTTTTTTTGGTCAGGGGTTCATTTGCGATTTTTTCATTATTTCTTTATTCTCTGATATAACATCTGAAAATAATAGTTGCATATATTGCTTCCTATTCTTGGATGTAATCATATTTCCATTGTCATGCAAACTTAAGCTATACATGCAAAAATATTTTCTAACTGTAGCCAAGTTTTCTTCTGAAATGAGGTTCAGCTCATTTTCTTATTTAATTGTTCTTAGTTTAATTCAAATGTTTGGCATAATTATGTAGATCAAATAATGACTGTGAACCTGTGAAATGATGGATCCTGAATTCAAACATCTGACACATCTATTGTTTTATTATTTTCTATTCACCACATGCACCTTGAGGAGCCATTGATTATGCAGCTCTTTCAGTTCTCCAAGATGTTCATCCCTTTTCTTTCTGAAGAAGCAGCAACTTAGACCCAATATTGAATTTCTTCAGTCATTACCTTCTGCCATGGGAACAGAGAACACCGCAGGCAAGTCCTTTGTAACGATTATCGTTTTGTTGGTATAGGAGATGATGCGTTATAGACATCATTGCATTAGATACTGCCATTACTTATCACCTTCTTAAAATAATTAGACCAAAGTGTTCTGGGAAAGTTAAACTAGTAAAAGGTCAGTATTGGGTAGAACTAATTTTATTTTCTTAACAGGAAATGGAAGGTTCTTTTTTTCTGATGGTGCGAGGACAGAAAGTCATTCAATTCATTACATGCATATCAATCACCTTGGGTAAGGATGCACAAATTCATTTTGTTCTTACCATTTTCTTTTCTTTCTTTTCCTTTTTTTTTTTTTTTTTTTTTAACTCAAGCATCTGTCTGTCTTAAATAAATAGGAGTCCAAATCACAGACTCAAACCTATGCATGTCTTCGAGTGATCTTTTGCAGTATTTGATTTTCTCTAGGCAAGAAATGTTACAATAGCAAGCTATTTTCTGTTTGTAGCTTTTTTTCTTAATCATGTCTAAACCACAAATTTAATGAAAGCAGGATGACTATGATTTGAGATTTTAGATCTATTTTCTGGTGTACCATAGAAATTCCTTCAATAATTGCTCATGTTAATGTAATGAGAGTAAAATCTAACCCTGTGAATTTGGAAGCTCAGGAGAATAATATGACTTCATTGTATGTTCATTTGTATGTTTTAGAAACTGATACCTTTAGTCTTCATTCTGTAGATCTTATTCTTACTCTACTGTAGCCATTTTCTCTCATAAATTGTAATTTGAACATGAGAACCAGAAGATTGATGATGTTTCTGTCTATTTCTTCACTGCATCTTCTTTAATAGTTTTCAGAAATTCTTGTGGTACAGTTTTTGTTATTTCATAACCCTAGAGATATGGATTAGCTTGCCAATAGATGAATTCAGTTTTCATTCCAAAGAAATGAAGGTATGTGTCCCAACATTTGCTAGAAGTGTAGTTAATTCAATAGAGAGGTGACTCCTCAAAATAGGGCCCACACTTTTAGTACAGAAGGCAGTGGATGCAAGAGTGGATTTCACTGGAAGTGCTGAATCTCCCCCAAAACAAAGAGACTTCCAGCTCAATTGCTCTGCAGCAAAAGTATTTTTCTGGAGGGAGTGTGAAGACATAGAGCTATTTTAATAACTCCTAAAAAAGGAAAAGCCTTTCTCCACAAAGCTGGTAGGTCTACCTGGACAATCTCGGTCTGCTGTTGGCAACTAAAATGAATTGGAATAACTTTTTTTTATTATTCTGGCCTTTTACCATTGGATCAGCTGGCATCCAGCATCGCCAGGATCCAAGCTCACCACACTTTGTTTTTATTCTGAGAAAACTTGGCTACAATAGGTGAGAGCCTGGACCAATAAATCCTGACATAAGAAATCAATCCCTAATTCAGGAATAATAGCTAATTAAACAGTGGTAATTTAAATAGATAATATTAAGGAACATTCTCCTAATCAATGTACTGGCAAGAAAATTCTCTCAAGGAATGCCAGTTTTATGTGTTTTGAAGGCATTTTACAAATATAGGTAATTTGTTAATGCGACTCTGGAGAAATTTGACATCAGAAACTCTAGAAAAGCATTCTGCACTGTAAAATCTTTAACCTAATAGAAGTTGGAGCATTTAACCCCAAAAAACAGATGGAGAAAACTGTGGGGAAGCCATGAATAAAAGTACATTTAATTTCTATAGTTCCAGCAAGTTAGAAATATTGGAACACATTTAAATCTTCATAGCCTTAAAATCATATCCAACAATCTCAATATAACTGATTTTTTTGAAAGTCAAAGTTATGTTGTTTAATTTTATATTTACTGAAAGACAAAAAAACAAAGAAAAACACCTCTGACAAGTATATATTGCCATGTTTGTAGAAAGGTTAATATGTCAGAAGAGAGATACTAAATCTAATGATCTTCTAAGTGTTATAAAGCACAGTCATTTTGCATTTTTTGATTAAGTCAATAAGTGTATTACTATGTAAGCAGTTTTCTTGACACAAATTCAATATTTCCTTGTGCAACCTGGATTTTCCATAGTGGTGTCCAAGTCATAGAGCATATCTAGTGCAAAGCTAGATATAAGAGTATTAAACTATTTGCCTTCATCATCATCAATATTATTATTCCTATTAGTAGTAGATTAAAAACTCCATATGCTCAATTTATCAATAGCTATTAAATAACATACTTAGCAGTAAGGTTCTGCTATGTTTTATTTTTTTAGACAGTGTGTGATCTTTACCTGTGTTTTCCTGAAAAAATGTATGTATGCATTCTAATGTTTGCAGTGTCTGATCAACCATATAAAATTGGGAGCAGCACTCTTCTCAAATTCAGTTATGACACAGAAGTAAATTCTGCTTGTGTGCTCTTCCACAGAAAGAGGGACTTTGGCTAATGTTGCTGTTATTCTATGATTACCACTGGATTTTTCTGTAGGAGAAAGGTTTGTGGAGTGCTAGTCATGACAGCTACAGAGTGTTCTTGGAAAACTCAGTTTTGTAGGAAGACCTGTCAGAAGCCAGACAGGTTGAAGTATTTCACAAGCTGTCCATGTTTAGTAGAGAACTTGGGAAGTAGTAGCAATAAAATTTATGGTTGAGAAAGAGCAACCTGCTGTGTAGTCTCGTGGCATTTCAGATCAAATCATGGAAGAAAAACATTCTTTTCAGTTGTATTTTAAAGAGATGAAAAATCAATAAAACGACGAGACAACACCTTTCTTTTGCACTCCAAATTACCATATGCATTTTGGAGGGAATATAAGAGGGAGAATGCGCAACTCTATTGTATGTGTTCAGATTCCAAGTGCCACTGTAGCTCTTTCAGGTACAACACTGAAAGAAACTGTGCAGAGATGGAGACATGGAATTTTTTATTTTGTTTTTTCAGGAGGAGTTTTTGGAGATGTTTCATCCAGCAACTGACTCAAAGCAACTTCAACCCTGATTCCACTCTAGAGTCAAATGAGGTTGCTCAGGCTCTGGCACAGCCAAAATCTCAGATGGGTATTCCAACCTCTCTAGATAACCCCATGGCTCATCAGCAACCAGACTGCAGAGGTGTGTGGGAATACTGAGCTCCAAGTGCAAGGCTCTGCGCTTTCCTATATTGAGCTTCATGAGGTTTTTTCACAGCTTGCCAAGTTCTCTTTGAGTGGCAGCTTTACCCTGCAGCTTTTTAGCCTTTCTCCTGATTTAAATAATTCCATATTTCACCTTTCATTTAAAGCCTTCATAGAATATTTTATGAAGAAGGGTATAGTAAGAAGAGTTCAGGAAATAGGGAAAATGTAAGACAGAAATGTGGCATGAAATGTCCAAGGTGACTGAACTGTGGTAATTGTACTGCATAGTCAAAATGGAAATGAAAAACAGTTTCTTGTGTGTCTTTTGTGGTCACAGATTGTACTAAAACGAGTATATAGTGTCTGAATTTAAGGCTCCTAGGCAAAAACTCAATTCAAATATCACTGCTCAACAGTCAATGTCAAAATGTGCTAGTGAGGAGGACTGTGGAACACAGATCTATAATGAAAACCTGGGAAGAAATATAATGAGTTGCTTAGAAACTGCATATTTACTAACTTTTTAGATATTTATTCTCTAAGTGGCTTATTAATATTTGTCCCATTGTGTGTCCATGTCACACCCCACTAATAAGAACCTTTTATACAACAGAAAATATTTTAAAATTTAGCTACCTTTTTTTATTTTAAATTTTAGATCCCCAAGTTTAAGAGTGACTTAACAGCAGCAACTTCAAAAGAGATGATTTTCACTGGGTGGGTGGCCCTTTTTTTTTAATATGTCAGACTTTTTGACCTTTTCTCCTAGGCTGAGCAAAGCAAACTTTTTTTTTTTAGTTAAAAATCAAATTTTGTATGTAGCCCAGTATATTTATTTATCAGTATGCTTCTATTTCTACACAGATTTATGAGAAAGTCCTTTCTTTTTAGATTTGATTTTTCAACCAACTGAAAAGTGTTCTTTTTAGATTCTCTTTTATATGGGACTACTGGAAGGTTAACTAGTTATCCGGATAAAAAATAATTAACAAACAATAATTAACAAGCAGTAGCACTAATAAGCCAATTAATAATAAGATAGTTACATTCAGGATGAAAAACTGAAAAGTAAAAAAACTGCCAGTTTGATTATTGAATCATTTTGGGTAAAATTCTCCTGTGATAGACTTGGAAGAAATTCATTGAATACTTAAACATAAAATTTGAGGTGAATACCACCACACTCAAAATAGTCATTAAGCATAACTTTTATGGAACCTGAAGTACTCTTCTATTCTCTACAGACTGGTATGTAAGTGAATTCTGCAAATCTGTGCTGATAAGAGAAGGAAATGTACTATATTGCATAGCTGAAGTGCTTATGCAAATACAGGTTGCAATATTGCATCTGGGAGACATGATATTGTTGCAGGAGTTTTGATATATCACAGTAACACACACGGTCACACACCACACATATTCAGGACAAACGTGTCATTAAAACATAAAAATGCTTCTAATTGTAAATGATGCATTAATGTGCTCTTGAAGCACATGAAAACATAGATTCATGGATATTAAATGTAGAAGGGAGCATTAGCTAATTTAGGTTGAACTCTTCAGTACCAGAGGTGTTACATTTCAGCTACTCACAGGTCTTTTGCCCAAAGAAACAGAGATCTTGATTTTTATTTGTCTCACAATTAATCTTCACTGTTTATAAACTTATGAAACACAAGTATATGATTACAGTCTCCAACAACCCAATCTGAAATCATTAGGTTAAAATCACATCAGCTAGTGCCCTTGTTTGAAACAATCATTCATTCGTTTGCATGGTGCTCAGCTGTTTGAAGGACCTTTCTACAAGAAATAAAAAAGAACATTTCAAAATTCAGTATCTTCCTGTCTTTCACTAAGAAGTCTATAATCAGGTTTTGCCCAATCCTTTTGCTGAAAACACCAGAGGCTGAGATGTTTTTTTCACTATAAAAATTTTGTCTAGTATTTTTGACTTGTTATTTTCATAATTTTTTAGCTTTTCTTTTTTACTGTGGACATGAGATCAGGATAGAACATCCAGGCATCCACACCTTGAGTGGTACTAAAAGGATTATCACCACCTCACTGCTCCTGTCCATTATTTCTGAGTTTAGAAGACCATAAGATAGCTTTATTTTAATTATATTTTTCCATAACTAAGTTTGTTTATCCAATATAAACCCCACAACAGACGTCTGTCCTTAGGAACCTTAGCTGAGTCCCCTGTAATACAGGTAGGATTCCAGTTCTTTTCTATTAAGATGAAAAGAACTGCATTTTCTTGTTTTAGAACTGATTTTGCTGTAATGAGCCCAGAGTATCAAGGGATTTTAGGGAAGACACAAATGCTTTCTACTAACACTCCAAACGCAGACAGCAGCAAAACAGGGTCTGTGCAGTGAGGAGCAGCAGGGCTGTGAGCTCAATGAGCTAATGAACAGTGCTGAGAGTTCAAACACCCTGCTTAGGCTGCCTACCTTTGAATTGAAGCTCACCGGCGCCTGGCTGCCTCACAGCACAGACAGACCTAGCACAAGTCGTATAAATACCACCATTGTGATCCAGATCATTCCAGACAAATGCAAGGCACAATTATAATTATTTACCGCTCAACCAATCCTTGCATCGGCCAGACGTTTTATCGGCAGTGATTTTGTGCTTACATCCCAATCATTGCACAAAATACTGAGATGCATGTATCCCACAGCCATCACTGTGAACACTGCCCAGTGTTTGGAGTGTATGAATCAAATTACTTAAGAAATATGTACCTATAGCTGTGCAGAGGTTGCAAGCGTATGTATGTATTTATATATGGTTGGAAGCATTCTCTAATAGGAAGAGAAGCTTGTAGACAACTATATACAATTTTCTTAATGATGAATTTTTACAAATCACATCTAAGAACCCTATTGAAACCACAAAAAAAATGTGTCACCATTTTTATCATTAAGAGACTGGGAAAAACAGCCTCCCACACAAAGAGACACACTCATAAAACAGAGTTAAAATTCCTGTCCTGAAAGCAAGGAAGTCTGCATACCTGGTTATTTACAACTAGTAGCCTGGATTCTGCCATCCATTGGAGAGCCTGAAATGGAAATGTGAGATTATAAAATCCCAAAGATTATATACTCTTTATGATTCCTCTATTTTATGGTCTCAAGCAATGATTGGCTCTTTAGAAGGCTGCCAGAATACCATGTACTCTGGTCACTCCTCCCTTCTCTCCTGGACACTCTTTCATTGAGATAATTAAAATACTTGTTTACCACTCAGGTCTTCAATTATGGGGTCAGTATCCCCAGCTGGCCACTTAATCCAGTTTTGGGTTTGTTTTTACCAGTAGTACAGCATAAAAATACCTTTTATGCAGCTGGATCCTGATTATACTTTTCAGAAAATCAATTAACGATTATTTGTTAATTTCATTACTGCTGTTGAACTGATGACTTTGCAGTCTTGCTCCTTACAGTATATTAAGAATATGCACCAAAATCAAATCTCTGTCTGCATAAAAAAACCCACTGGTCTGATATGTAGAAGGAAGAGTAATATGAAATACTAACTGCTTTGTTTATTTTTAGTTGTAGACATTTCTGTCTTCAAGTATCTATTTAAGAACTGTATTTTGCCTTCAGATGTACCACCAATGACATACGGGGTAGCTTTCTCAGAGTAGCTCTTCCAGCTCAACTTTTCTTGCACAGGTTTGGACTTTCAGCAGCAGTGGCTATAAAACATGGAAGGATAAGAACATCATTAGCTCAGTAATTCAGATCACATTAGAGTGACCTGGTTGTCCTAATTTTAAAGGTTATTTTAATTTTATGTAAATCTTTAGCTGCCAGTCACAAAAAATCTGCATAATGTGCCTTGCCATTTTAGTTTTACTTGTCATCCACTTTTGTACAGGAACATGAGTTAACTCATTTTTTTGTGTCTTCTGGTGCACCAATGGTACTTCTGGTATCTCAACTGAAACTTGAAGAACTTAATTAAAACGGAAGAGGCTTTAATTCCCCCTCCTTATGAAGAAAAAATTGTAGTTTCCCGTTATTATTTCCTTTTTGTCTGACAAAAAATTTTCAAAATTATGTGCAGCTAGAAGAGAAAAAAGCTGACTGTTTCATATCTGGAAAAGAATAATTTGAACCCAAGAAAATATTCAAATGCTAAGGCTAGACTCTGACCCCAATACTCATATTACTGAAGGGTTATTCACCTTATTAAAACTAATCCCATGTTCATGTCACTACCTGCCCCAGAAGGCATTTCTTTATTTTAATATTTATTATATTTCATATTCTGTCCTTTTAATTAAATTTTATCTTTAATAAATCCCCTTTTGCTTTGTTTCACTCCCTTCTGTGATTCACAAGAGAAGCGGCATGATAGGGACTCTAATTTCCTGATTGGTTAAGCCTACTGCCTACTCCCAGAACCAATCTCTAAAACTGAGTGACATTTTTTTTTTGCCACCAGAAAGTGAAAGAGAAAAGAATCAGTATAAAACCTCAACACCATCAGATTATACCCTCTGCTCTCTGTATTTTCAAGTTATTTTTTACTGTTTGGTGTTGGCACTTGCCCTAGTTGAAAGAAATATCTGAGCCCAATCTCTGAAATCACCTACTAGTCCTTTTCCTTTCTGGTAAAATAAAGACTTTGCATGGGAAGACATGCAAATATGAAAAAAAAAACCCAAACATATGCTTTTCTGGATTTAAACAGAGGAGGGGAATTAAAGGCTGCATGAATTTTCACAGGTGATCCCATGCCACATGGCAACAGGTATGAAATTCATGGCATCCAGCCTCAGCTATGTAAGTACTGTACATCCATTCTTAATGGGCTTTCTGATCAATGCATAGAGGGTAATAAAAAGTAATAATGCTGTAAGCCTCTATAAGAAAATTGGGTCAATCACTGTTTGTCTATCTTCAGTAATACTAAATATCCAAAATATTTTCCAGAACATTAAAAACCTGAAGAACAGAATGTCAATTAAATGAAGATCATTACTTTCTGTCATTAAAACAATAAAATCAAGTATTACCACATCTTTTCAAAAACCTGAGTTACCAAAAACTCTGCTCCAGGTGAGGCCATGCACCTCAGATACTCAGACCAACAAATTTACCTTTCTGTCTAAATAGTTGAAATATTCCAGTTAGTTTGGAAGTATCTGAATTTTAGTTGTGCCTGGATTTTAAATGTCCTGAAGCCCATAGCAATTTACCATAGACTGTGATTATCTCATTTATTTTCACATCACACTCTAAATTTGTTAAACTTTCATCTCCTTTCACACCTTTGTTCTGACTAGAACATGGTGATAATGAACTCATCACAACAGCAGCATCATGTTAATCTTTTATCTGTTGCTGTTGATTCTGGACTCTACCATTTTATAGTCCTTTTCAGCTTAACTCTTAAAATGACTTTGTTCATTGTTCTCATTTTATGTTCAGCAAGGCTCATCAGGAGATGAAAAAACCTTGAAGCATGAGAAACATCACAGACTGTCAATTAATATCTCATTAATAAAGAGAACAACAACAAAATGAACGAATAAACAAGGAAAACAGGCTAAGTGGAGAGGTGTTAATTGAAGAAGATCTGAAAGGCTTGAAAGATCTAAACATAAAGAGTTTAGAAAAGAATGATTTCTTCATATGAATTCATTTGCTTGGAGGTTTGAATTGATCCTGCATGACTGGGATGTTGGGAAACAACATGAAGAACACAGGCATGAGCAAGGGCAGCAGGATTGGAAAGAAGTAAATGAACAGTCTGGATTCTGACTTAGCACTAATGGAAGAGGCACTTGGTCAAAAAATTTCACATTTTCAGACATCATTGGAAAAAAATATTCCAGTAATTTCTACCATCTAAACACCAAACCACTGACCTGAGGTAAAGAAAAAATACTCAGAATTCAAGACTCCTGCCTTCCTTGAAGTATCTGCTGTGAGTGATGCGTGGCACATCTTGGATCCTTGGAACTCCTAATCTCCCACAGTGGTCACTAAAAATTTTACATGGTTCTCTTGACCTAACAATGTTAAATGCCAAAATAAATGAACAAAATTAGTAGACCCATTTAGTTGATTTTTTGGATTTGTGGTGTTTTTGGTGGGTTTTTTGTTTGTTTGGTAACGACTAAGAGAGTTAGGAATAAAGGAGGGGCAGGGAGGGAGAGACAGCATCCTTCACATGCAAGTCACATATCAGCCACATCTATATAAAATCCAGTTAGGACAATCAGTGATAAATGTGAATTGCTGTGTACTAGCTTTCAAGAAACAAGCTGATATCTCAAATGGAGATTACAGGCAAACAGAGTCAAACTAGACCTCTGAGAACTGTATTGTTTACCCTTGCTAGGTGTTTTAATTACTTGAAATACTTAATTTTGTTAAGAAACCTGTTTCACACTGTTGTGTATACCTAGCTGTGATTAAATATAAAAAATAAAATACGAAAATATTTTTCATGCATTATGATTAAGAGAAATTTTAGTTTCACTCTTCTGTATTATTTCCATTATTAGCATAATCATCTAGTCATGACTTATTTTTCTTTCTTATTGTTACTAAGACAAACAAAAAAAGCAAAGATCTTGGGATGTTAGTATTTCTAAAGCTTTTTAAAAGAGCTCTTAATAAGATGCAAAAGACTAGCTGACATCAGCACAGAAATGAGAAAAAAAGCATGATTATTTTTAGAGCTGGCCTCTTGGGCTGGGTATGGGCATTTCAGCTGAATGGAGAAAACCTTGCAAGTGTCATTCCTTCTCTCCTTGCATATTTTAACTTCTAACACTGCCAAGTTCTCATTTTATCAAAACTAAATTGCACGAACTTAAAAAATAAAAGCAAAACAACAGCAAAAGCTAGATCTTCTTTATTAACCACAGTGAGTAAGGTGTACAGTGTATTTTCCCCAAGATCAATTTATTCTGTGAACTATGCATGCAAGCTATCATAAGCTGTAAATTAGTGGTCACCTCAGGCATTAGAAATAAGAGCTCCTTTACAGGAGCTCCCATTGAGTCAGTCTTTTTCATCTTTGCTAATTAACACTTTTTTACCATTGCCTCGTAATAAATAATTGAAACTATCATGTAGGACATGATTCAGAAAAGGGAGAGCAACAACTCTAAACTAGATCATTTTCAAGGGAATCTTTCTCTGATTGGCTTCTTCTGTAAAACCTGGAATAACTGGAAAATAAACTGCTTTCTGGCTTTAAGAAGTCTTTGAAACTTTCCTCTACATGAACAACTTTAATTTATTTGCATATCAATCATCTTACTGGTGCTGAAACCTAAAGACTTAATTCCCTGAAAAATGCAGGTGAGCCATAAAACACTCACAGCAGCACAGGACCACATCAGTGTACCCTGCAGTATGTAGGAACTCTCTAATACCATCAGATCCTCTATACTGAGGAAGAAACTTTTTGTATAAAAAGGAGGGAGTTAATCTCAAAGTTTTTGGATTGGGTGGTTTTGATCCTGACTGAACAAGCAGAATGCCGGCCAACCACACAAGCAAGGTTTTGCCTTTCTCAGCAGCTTCTAAAGCATCCCAAATTCATATAAATTCCAAGCTGGCATGAGCAGCACCAAAGGCAGCAGTTATTTGCATATTTCGAGCTACCCAAGGTAAGATGATCCCAAAAGGACATTTTTTCAGTACTGGCACTCACCTGCCCTTTTGTGTGTTTCAAGTAATTGTGCAATAACAAAACACACATCTGCATAGCCCTCATTAGCAAGAAAAGATTCTGCCATCCTGTGATTGTCAATATGAAGACGGGTTTGATTAAGCTGTGTTAAGCAAATATTAAGTGTGCCTTTTTCAGGATTGGTTCACACAGCTTCACTGTAAGGAAATGCTCTATGAATAAATGTAATTACAGAAAAGGAAAACCTAAAGGTAATTTGATAACCCTCTGCCGAACTTAGCAAGGTATCTAAAAATGAAATGTTGACATTTCTATGGTTACTTTACATATAAAAGAGGTACCTTTCATGAAAAGCAAAGCACTTACTTAACATTCCTCAAAGGTGGATCACGTATTCTTCATTAGCTAAGTTTCAATTGCCTTTGTCAAGCTTGTCTTCCCGGCAAAGGTCTCTGTCAACTGTGAAATCCACTTAAGGTAATTAGTATTCTGTTAGATGGAACAGTCTGTGAATTAGAACTGTAACAAAAGAGAACGTCTACTTGTTTCTTCATTATCAAACAAGTGGAGCTTCCAGCTCCTGTGGTGGCTGAACCTGACTCTTTTTCATGTCATACAGGCCACACTTAGCATAAGGATTAATAGCCCTGCTCCAAATTTTGATTTTCCTTTTTACCAGAAGTTATATTTCTAGATGTTTCTATTCTAATTCATAACAATATTAAATATCATTCTTTCTACAGTGGGGAAACAGTTTCCTTTTAATCAGTGTAGCACTTGAAAATGTTTTGTAAATGTTCAGATTTTGTTTAAGAACTTCAACATCTTCTTTTGAGTTTTATTTATAATCTTTAGTATTTTTTATTTTTTTTTTAATATATTTGATTATATTGCAGAGGCACAGGCCATGTACAAATGTACAATGTTTATAGACTCCTGAAACTCTGACGTGAGGAAACATCTCAAGATTTCTAACATATCCTTTATTTTTGACATCTGTCACTGACTGCTTGACACTTGTTGACCGGAATATTCAAAATAGTCAAAACCAGGTTATTTTACAAAAAACAGGGGCATGCTGAAATAAACCAGGAACATTTATTATCATTAAATTTGCACAGATCTGGAAAAAATTCCAAGAAATGACAAGTAGATATAAAATCTGGACAGTAATATATTCTGGGAAAAGACTGGATTATTCATTGTAGGGTCAGAGAAGAGATAAGAAGGAAGATAATAGATCAATTGACTGAAAATCTCACTATTTGCATGCTGCAAAAATAGGATGATTCCTCTGTCAGGAATCTGTTATCCCAAAGTGTGGCTCCTCTTTATTCCTTAGCAGCCCAAGGGTGTGTCTCCATCAGGTTTCTACTAGCTTACACTTACACATGCAGGCTCCTCTCATTTCCTATGCTAGCTAATTTCAAACTAGAAGGTATGTCTGTACTGTCATCACACCTTCAGTACATTGTGTAGACATAGTTTGAGATTAAAGTGTTTTCTGTTTGTCTTGTAGTGACATGGTTTGACACTGAAGTATGAAATCTCTTCATTGCAACACAAATAAGAGACATTTTTGATGCAGAAAATCTGCTTCAGTCACTAGGAAGGGTTTGTCTACACGAAGGCGCTAGTGAGAAACTGGGAAGTGTGCGAACTGAGAAACAGCAGCTGTTGCAGACTCACTCTGTTTGAGAAATATTACTAAGTACTTGCATCCTCTCTGTGATTTAGTCAAAGGCATTTAGAAAATGTCTTTAATAAGTAGTAACAGACACACCAGTCCTAGAATACATCCATGACCCAAGTCACTCCAGAAAAGAGAGTTTAAGGAGAAATTTTTTCTCTTGCCATGAGTTAAACTGACAAGACCATAAAAACACAGCAAAGTTCTGTCCTTTTAAGTACACGGCTTTGAAGTGTGAGTCTCAAATTATGAATTTTTAAATTTTCCCTTAGCATTTCAGGTATGATTTAATACACAAAAAAAAAAAAAATTAAAGTAGCAGCCCGTGCTCCTCCAGGCAGAGCTTTCACATCCCCTGTTGTCCTGTGAATGTCCCTTGTATCTCTCAGTCTCACTCTTGCAGGGTACTGCTCAGGGAAGGAATTATTTTGGTGCATCTCATGTGAGTGTTCACATAGTTGCCCTGTGGCACACTTACTACTGACAGAATTCTTCAGACAGCTTTCACATCTCTATTGACATATGCATACCACCTGCCTTTCTATCTTATTTATGTATATGTCTTAGTTTTAAATATCCTTATGCTTTTTCCTAAGTGCCTGATATTGTTACGAATTGTTCAGGGAGTTTTCCAGAGCTGGGCTAATGGATACACATGTGGTGGGAGAGAAAGAGCAAGAGAGAAGGAGTCCAGCATGCCACCTTATTTATGTAGTTATTTTCTTTTAAACATACCTATATTTTTCCTGAAGTGCCTGGAACAATATATGCAGTAAAAAATACTAATCAATAACCATGTTCAAATCATTTGGTTCCTTCAGTTCAGTGTTGTGAAACAAATATGAGAAACTAAATAGACCTTGTAGAGTGCTCTGTAGTTCAGTAAATCCAAGGTCTGGCTGATCATGGAGACAAGGTAATTTTCACAATTGACATATGCAGTACTGCCCTTCCTTTCCTTTTATCTCCAACTGAAGAATTATGAAACTTTTTTTTTTTTGTCATTATTCAATTTTTTTAGCTGTTGGGGCACAAAAAAAAGAGGAGAAATAGTTAAAAAGAGGTAAATAAAAAAAGTCTCGAACAATTTTAAGACCTATAGAGATTAATTTTTATTGAGCAGAAGAATCTTGGAAAAAGAGGAGAAGAATGAAGAAACTCTTAGTAATAATATCAAGAAAATACTGAGTTCCAGAAGAAAACTAGGGGAGAAAAGAGTTATATAAAAAGTGGAAGGAAGTGCTAGGCAAAATTAAATACAGACGCATGTCTGAAATGTTTTTCTTTTTCTAGGTGTGTTTTCAGTTTTTTATATACTTTATATGGTTAAAAACTTTATTTAATTTTGGTAGTTCTTATTGTTATAAATCTGGGAAATAATATGAAAGTAATATCTTCTCATCAAAAGCTGTGAACAAAAACCAAGTAATTTTTTTTTCAAAACCATGACTATACCAAACACCAGTCACTATAGAAATAGATTATGCTGAGAATTTTCAGCATTTAATATTGCAAACTTCTTAGCTGCTGAAGTTTCAGACTATTTAATGGAAAACCACAAGAGTCAAGAGATCCTTGTTGCAAGAAAATAAGGAAATTTACACAGACATTGTCTATTTATCATCTGCGTGGACTAATAAAATACAATATATTGCATCATTGTACATGATACAATGGAGAAATTAAAATCTATATGGCAAAATCTCTAACAAGTGACAGCTAGAAGTGCTTATCAAGTTTAATTTCTATTACTCTTTTTCATATAGGAACTCTGAAATCTCTTTAAAGAGTCTGAACTTGACATTACATGGAATCATAGCTTCTGAAATATAGTTCCTTTGACAGTAGTTTTTAATTGAGTAATGGAAAGTGAAGACAACTTCTTCTCAAAACATTTATGAATGCCAGCAGGGTGTCTGTGAATTTATGTGAGAAAGAGAACAGGAATGTGTATTTCTCTTGTACTTACAAATTTATTTTCACTACAAGCATACCTATGTTTTTCCCTGTGTGTCAACTATGGATATGGATTAGTTCAGATTGGTTTTAAGTCTGTACTAATTATTTTGTATCTTCTTCATGTGGTTGTAATGTAATACTGCTCAGGGGTCACAGTCATGGATGAGATCTCTGGGCTGAGAAGGTTGCACAAGCCCAGAAAAAATTACTGGGGATCCAAATAATCTGATTTTGTCCACACTTTCTTCTGTCCCTTGTTAAGGACATCTTTAAAAACTGCTTCTATCATTAGGTTTGGAGTTAGAGTAATCCTTTTGTTTGCTGTGGCCTGATGATTTATTTAGTTTATGAAGGCTCTGCAGTTTCAAAGTATATGTATTATTATATTCTTGTTTAAACTGAAGACACATTTGTTTGCAGAGGTTTTATTAGTAATTGAGTGATTGTACCAGAGACAATATGGTGCACTGGCAAATCTATCTCCAGTATGTTTGCAGACAGCTTGATATTCTTCTACAAGGTTTGTGTTTTAAAACACTGAAGTCTAGATGCTTAGGTTGATATCACACAAACAAAATGAAAAACGGAGAACCAAAGTGCCTGATTATCCTCAGGGATGCCAGGACAAATTAGTGAAACAATCTCATATTATAACAATGTTTTCTGTTGTTATGACAGTTGTCATATTTTAATTCTTTATAAGCTTTCATTGGGGCATTATCATCAAAATTCTTTGTACTAGCTTATTTGCTTTTGAGGTAAGCCTCCCCTATTCACCACTTCTTTTGAGTATGTGCCAGCCCAGTCCCCTGTGGATCAGTGCATCCAGAGAACCACTCCATTTTCTAAGAGCCTGCCTGAGCTCCTGAGGCTCTCCTTTGGCAGCAGCTGACGATGGAGACGCTGCTGCCATCCCTGCTTGTCCCTGGCTGCGTGGCCATGCTGCAGAGAACAAAGCAACTCAGCACTACTTATGGATTAGGCAGGAGAGTCATCTGAGAGCTATTTTTTGGTGGGGGCTACAGATGTTCTATGCTTCCAGCATGAAAAGTGTCTATAGAACATTTGGAGCATGGGGTAGGGGGGATTGTGACTGTTCTTTTGTATCCTATTCCAAGCTCTTAAGTAATGCTTCTGTTAATACTTGTCACCAACCTGACTAGCTTCAGACTGAAAATCTGAAGGTAAAACACTCTAATCCTTGAGTCTCTTTAAGAGTTTTCAACTCTTAAAAATACTGTGAGTTATTAAATTGGGCCTTTGGCAAGAGGTTCTTCAGATTTTTATTTAATTTCTTCTTTTAATTTATTAATTAAAAAAAAAGAAACAAAAAACAGTGAGGATTCAATTGTGTTTATTTTTAAGATACAAAATTCCATTAATAGGATTCAGATGGTGTAGATCACACTGTCCTGTATAGATACATCCTGAATCCCCCACCTCTAAAATAAATATGAATAAACAAATAAAGCAACAACACTCAATCTCATTCTGAGATCATGCACTGAGCAACTAATCTGCTCTTGCTAGACAGAGGAAGCCTCTGCAGACTGAGAAAAAGTGTCATTAGCTCATTTTCATTCCAGGACCAAAACCAAATAAAGCTAGAGCTGAAAACAAACAAAAATGTATTAAGCTGACAAAAAACTTTCCAGTGGGAAATGAAAGACAACTAGAAACAATGATAATAACATTTTCATGTGCTTTCATTACATGAGCAATTTGGGGATGTGCTGAACAATTCAGAAATATTTCAAATTGCTGGGTATATGCCATAATTGCTGGTTTACAAATATGTCAGATCCTTGAATATGCAAGCTGCTTTTATCTACTGCAAACAATTCCAGATCAGATGTTTTCCGTTCAAAATGTTAGAAGAAAATAGTGCAATACAGAAATAGCATTAATCTTCACGGCTGCACTGATGAGGATTATTGAAACACAATATCATCCTGACATTTATCAATACGTAATCTTAACTCCCATGGTGATCTCAATTAGTCTCACTCTACACTAACTCTATAACATAGAATATACATAGTTACAAAACTAAGTACAAATCTCAGTAACCCGAGACAATAGCTAAAATGGACACTTGTAAAGATGCTAGAATTAAGTAGCAATTACCTTTCTTTTAGGTTATCCGCTTTAATGCTAATACAAAATATTGATTTGGAACATTTATTGGTGTTTGTATATATTGTAGCAGTAGGGACCCAATCTGAGGATTTCACATAATAAGAAATCTCTTTAACTGCTTATTAAAATTAGAACAATTTTTATATCATTGTGGCTTTCTAACTTTGAGATGGTCACTTAGACACCATAATCTCTCTTCTTTGTATGGTTTTACTGGCTCTGGGAAATGAGAGAGAAGAAGAAGGGGAGAGAAAGGGAAGGAGATGTGATCTGCATGGTGTCAGACCTTAATTAATGTGCATTGAGCAGCTCTCACTGCTTGGAACGAGTTATCTTCATGGGTTCTCCACATTCTTCCAGATTCTCATCCACATAAAAACCAAATGCTGTTTCAAGGTGTTGAGAATTCCAGTGGACTATCCACCATCTCTGAGCAGCCCTGGTATGCCACACAGGGACTGGCCAGTGGCTTTGGGATTACACAAGACTAATCTCCTGACCCACCTCTCTTCAACTGTGGGACAGACTCAGTGATTGAGAAGGAACTTCTTTTGGTGGAAACAAAACTGGAAGATTCACACTCCAAGAGCTTGCCTGCTGGACTTCACCAATCAAAGACCACCCAAGGTGGGTATGAAGTAACCCTTGCAAAGCACAAAGTTTGAATTCTTGGCACCAAATATTTTCGTGTTACTTGTGTGCTCCAGGTTTACCGCAGAATTTGCCCTGCTAGCAATTGCTTATGGCTCGAGGAATGGTACCAGAACCAAGATTAGGTGAACACGTGGTCTTAGGATTTCTTGTGTAAAAATCAGGGAATTTTCTGATTCCCTCCACCTCATCACAATCCTATCTAAAAAAAAAAAAGGGAATCTGGGATAATCTTTACAATTTTTAGTCTGCTTACATCCCCAAAGAGTGTCTCAATGTGTTGGTGCCCCTGACTGATGTGATAAATTAATGGATACTTGTCTGTGAATTGTTATTAGAAATGAGTTTAAACAGGGCTGGAAATTTTAGTTTCTTGCAATGTTGAAGTCATATATTGAAGAAAACACTGTGCAATGTCTGAGTAAACATTTCCTATGAAAAAAAGCCTAAAGAATCATAATTTAATTGGAAAGTCTAACCCAGTAGGCGTTTTAGAAATTGAGTAGATTATAAAAACAAAGATTTGTTTGGGCTGGATTGTTTGCAGAAGATTTAAAAAACAAAGATGATAGAAAAAATATGAATGCATTAATATTATTTTACTTCTCTCTTGCATTCTCTGTAAATAGTCTGGAAGCAGCATCCTGTTAATACAGACATTTGGTGTAATACAATTACTATATTAAAATTTATGTTGTTGATTTAAGGATGTCTGCTCAAACTGCCAAAGCCTCCCACTTGAACCTTCTGTCCCTTTATGCTATTTAATGTGCCATGATTATCTTAACCGATTTTGAAATTCATATTTGGATATACAATGCATATATTTCTTACATACACGATTTGCATGAGATGGCATTGATATAACTTAATTACAAGAAGAATACAGGCAAAATGCTAAACATGGCCCAAACTGTCCAGTGCTGGAGAACTGCCAACCAGAAACCCCAAAGCAGCTTAGGATTCCAATTGACAGCTTAGGATTGACTCTTGGTGTAATGACATTTTCCTGTTTAGTGTATCATTTTCAAATCTTCCTGCATGGATCTGAGGGCGCCACAAGATTAAGTGAAAAAATTCAGAGGAGATTCTCTAGATCTGTGTCTATAATATAATGTAGGATCACGACAAAAAGCAGTGAAACTAAGCTTATCAGCATGATACATTCAGGCCACCTAAATAATAAGCAATGTTTTCTAGGCCAGAAACACTTCTTGCAGTTATTAGTTATTAGCAAGAGTGAAGAAGTAGGTTACTAAGCATCCAGGTCAGTAATCACATGACAGTATTTACCTTTATGGTAAACAAGCAAATGCCTTATGTTTGGGGAGTGAGACTAAATAAACAAGCAAGAGTTCTCGTGAAGATGTAAACAGCAAGCAATGGATTCACCATCACTGTTTCTGCACTGACTCTGCACTGATTCTGCAAGACTCACAGCCAAGATCAAAGTCTGAGATTTTGTTCAAACTTTGAAGTATTTCAGACCTAGGTTCTTGTATGCCATTTAATCCAAGACCTGTTTATTAAGAACTGTTTGCATTTATGGCCTCCCTATTGCATGTCACACAGTGCCATGAGTCCATGTGTCACTAGACAATACAGTTACACTATCCTGTGTTCGTATTATGTTACAGTGATCTGTCAAAACCAAAATATAACACAAGAGAAAGAATATGCTGTGATGGAAAACTACAGGGAACACCGCACTGAACACCAGTAACTGCAAATTGAACCTCACCCTAAATAACTCTGTTCAGGAAATGTTTAGGATCCTTTTAGCCATGGTCAGTCTTAAAACTGTAAATTATATATGTTTTGAGCAATAATTGCATATTTCTTGATATCAGTGTGATAAAATTTGTCTATGTGGAAAAAAGGGTTTAATAAATTTATATTTTAAATGTAGGAAATACGCTGACAAACACTATGTCAGTGTAACCTTCAATGCCATGACCCAAACTCAGAATATTAAACAGTAGGTTTTCTTTTTTTACTTTTAACATTCAGTGATGTGTTGTATACAAAACAGTATATCTTTTATGAATGGATGCACAGTAGAAATATATTATTAGTAACAATTTACATTTTCTTATATATCTTGCACATTTGGAGAATCATAAAATTAAAATTTAAGTAAATAGATAAACTATGATTGTGGAGTGGTTTCTTTAAAAATTGAAATTTCCTTTCTTTTTCTTATAATCATGAATAAAATGCTATTCTTTTAATCTCTAATAGGAAAGGTCTTATTTTATAGGCTTTCAAAAAAATGCAGAATATGTTGGCAAATTATACACAAAGGTCCAGAGTCATCTCTATTATTTCAAACCATAGATAATGGTTTCTTAAGTAACGTATGGTAAATGTGCTGAAGTAGTCTCATTTTTAAAAATCAAATTGAATATGTAATGCAAATATAGTTATTAAGTGCTCAATAATAACTAATGCATTTGAGAGTCTATCAACACAGAAAAAAAGTACAGTCTTTTTTTCATTACAGAAAGACTCAACTCAGAAAGTTGAGTCTTTCTGTAATGTTGAGAATGTTTTCTTTGAAATCTGGGTTTTAAAATTATGGCACCTATTATGCTTACTAGAAAGTGTAGATCTTGCTTTTACCTGGGGAAGCCACGTGGACACATCCTACAGGGAGCAGCCACCACTTTGGTTTTGGTCCTGGCGGCCATGTGGAACTAAGCCGAGGTGGTGAACACCTTTTTTGTAGGTAAAACACCTTCTTTCTTTGTGTACTTGTGCTCTTAATGCTGCTGTTGGTTCTGTGCCTTTCTTATTTTGTTGCTTTTTGCTTCCAGTAAATTGTTGTCTCAACCCAGTGTCTGCTTTTGTCCCTCCCTCACCAAAACAGGTGGGGTAAGGGGAATAGCTTAATTGAATTTCCTGCGGGTGCTGAACCACCAAATGTAGCTACCTGAACTCAAGTAGGGTGGAACTGTGGAGGCCAAGAAAAAAAGGCTGAATAATTTGCACACCCTGCTTTGTGAAAATTTCCATTCCAAATTCATGTTTAGCAGGTGTGATCTATAAGGAAATCTGTCCATAAAAAGTAAGATCTTTCTATGAGAGCATTGTTTTTCTCTGCTGGGTTAACTGCACAGTGTTACTTTGGTAATGTTTTAGGAAATGTGATGTACAATGAGGCTGCTTCCAATACCACCATTCTTTAGCACTGACATTTACTAAATGTGTTCTCTTCCTTATGGACAAAAGTTTTTTGCCTAACAACAGTGGCTGAACTGCGGAAATGAGGCAAATTTGTAAAATTTGAGCATGTTTTCTTTGAGACTGAAAAATTTACTTAAGAAATGCTGGGAAGACCTGCTGTTTTAAGTAAAGCCCACATCCATAACCGAGCACTTTTTTGGACCACAGAACATGAGGCACATGAGGCTGATGCTGTCAGTCTTTGCAACAACAAAACCAAGGTACGTTTCATGCTGTCTTTGCTCATCCTCTGGTGAGAGGAAGTAATAAAAAGCCACAAGTGTTTTATTATTAAAGATAGAGACTCACAGAGTATTGTGGCAACCTTGGTTCTTAAGAGGAATCCTGGTATGCTTTGGTTAGAGTTTTATTTCAAATATTGATCCTTTGTAGTTGACACAGTTCTAGTAAACTCCTAATTTTGTTTTGGATTTGCACTACTAGTTGGATATTGTGCTGATTCATAAACTGTCCTGCCCTTACTTGGCCTGATTTGCTCCAGGTTCTTATGTTGCATTAAGACTCTGTAGCTCTGACATTTTTCTGCAATGCTATTTTCAACATCCAGGGTTGAGTATTGTTGTCTCATTTGTCTCAGCCCTTCAGCACAAGCAGGAGGCAGAAAGTAATGCTAAAGCTCAGATCTGTATCCTGAAGTGCAGCTCAATATAATCGGAGAGATTGGTAGGCAGCATTTGCCCCCCTAATGCTGAGGCAGGGAAAAGCCTGGGGCTGAGAAAGAACTGAAAGGGACACAGAATGGGGATGGAAAAGGAAAAGAAGAGATTCACTGTCTGAAATAGAATATATAGAAAAAGATTGGACTGCATGAAGATTCACAGATATGAAAAATATGAGGATGAAGGTTAAACTTTAGGGAAAAAAATAAAGCAGAATTGGGAAGAAATAGGCAAAAAAGAAGATGAGAAATCTCAAAGTGCAGAAATTCTTTAAGGTGATGCTCTAAACCTCATCAGTTCATCAAAGAAAAATGAAAAGCCTTTTAACCCCCAAAGAGAAAGAAATATTGCAGAAGAGTATTTATCTTCCTCCAGGAGTGCAGGTTGTCTTCTTCAAGACAGAATGGCAGAAAAAAACCCAGAGGAATGCCTGTTCTAAGGTACTCGCCAAGTATATGTCATCCACCCCAGGAAACAGGAGGAAGGGAAAAAAAGAGGAGGCCCTGTTCAGCCTCAGTAGCACTCAAAATTATAAATGTTTAAATATTCCTTCAACTTTCACAGGTTCTATATTTAAACATGCCTTTTTAATTGATCCCAGAAATAATTTCAGTTTATATATAGCTTTTATAAGCCTGGGGCGTACCTGTCCTAGGTCTACTTGAAGATTTATCTATAGAAATCTTGTATGAAGATAGGAGGGAGGATTTAATTTACAAAGGCCTAAATCCAAAAAGGCAGTTCTGAAATTTTGCTTAATTATTGATGTGCAGTTACACAGGGATTTCCCACGCGACCTCCCAGTAGCATCACATTACCTTGAAGTTGCAGTAACCACTGTAATCTGAACAGGTCCCTTGTAAAGAGCAGAAATACAGGTCTGGATAGGAAAAAAATCTTTAATGCATTGCACAATGTCAGTCTGTGGTCCCACTAAAACTTCTCTTAAACGATGCAGAGAGTGGTCTTTGCTACTTCTGATCCTTTTCTTCAAGGAGGAGAATCTCAAAGGTTTAATGAATGTAGAAAGAATGGGATTTTCTTGATATAGTAAAATTACTGTGTGGCAACTGGATAGCTTCAGGCTGAGATTCTAGAATATGGAAAAGTCTTCTAAGGGTACCTGGGGTTGCATCTCCTTCTAAAGGCCCTGTTAGGATTTCCAAAAGCATGTGAGGAGGAGTCCTCCACAGTATGCCTGACGTGCCATATGTGGTTACCTTTCTGAGGCATCTTCAGATATTCACATTCATCCTACAGTTTTTTTATCTCTTTGGCGGGGTCATTATTATACCCATATGGCAAGACATCTACAATTTAAAGGCAATATTCTTGGTGATTGTCATTGAAAGACTCTGAACAGGTACGGAATATGAATTATCCTGTTCTTTCCAGAGCACTATTAATAGGACACTGCAGGAAAGGTTTCTGTATCATTACCCTTAAAATGAATATAAACATGGGCATTCAAAACCAATACTTACCCAGCACAAAACTTATATTTACCAACTTTCATCTGGAAAAAAAATGAAGTTTGTTTCATATATATTTTTTTCCTGTTTATAGGGATCAGTTAAGTCATCTCTGGGGCAAAATTGAGCAGCTGTTTAATAGTGGCAGCAATACTGCAGAACAGTTTCAGGGAATAAAGAATAGAAGAATAAGTTATCTAATTGAAACTGTGAGGGCAATTTAAGTAGGCAGAATCAAATTTCTCAAGCTGGAATTTGGCCATTCAAATATTGAAGCCTTTAAAGAAATGTTAATAACTATTCACAGCTTTACAAATATATCATCAAATCACAATTTTAATATGAATAAAAAAGGGGAAAATACATTTAGCAGCTTATGCTAGGGAAATATTGTATTAACTGTAGAGGACAAAAATGAAGGTAAATATTTAAATACATCTGTTATCATGGGATAAGACTTTGATGTATCAATCCCATCTTCACCAAAGCCTCCTCCTATAAAACTCCCACACTGAAGTGCTTCTGTTTTGCTTTTGCTATGATAAATAGCTACCACAAAAAAGGAAATTTGGCATAAAACATGGATAATAGAAGATGTGATTTAAGTAAATAACTGTAGGCAATGGTTTTTGTTATAAAAAGGTAGAAAAGATGGAGAAGAGCAGTGATTTGTTTTGCATAAACACATGAAAAATATTTTCTTTGTGATACATGGCTTGTATACTTGCTATTCCATTGTGTTAGAGATTGCTAGCTGGTGTGGTTATTCCTGAAGATCAAAATAATTGTCAGAGTTAAAAAGGCGGCCTATAATTATGTCATAAGTTAATTGCAGTGTCTATTAGGTAGAACTAATTTACACTGATAATTTCTAGACAACCTATTCTTCTTCAGAGTTTCACTGTGAAGGCTTATCTCGCCAAATTTATGTACACTATCAGGTTACCAACAGTGATCAGAATGTTAGCAAGCATCTTCATTTATTCTATTTCATTAAAAAAAAAAAATCCAAGTAATTAAAATGTGAGTTGCAATCTGTTCCAGTATGGATGGTTAGCTGAAGTTTAGCCAGCTTACACAAGAATCTGCAAGCTGACACAAAGGTCTCCACTAACAGTGGTGGTGGTTAAAGCTTCCTCTACTAAGTGTGAGCAATACCCATTGTTTCCAAGCTTGTCCCTCACAGTGCCAAGCAATGCAGGTCTATAAAATCCTCCTAGAAATACAAGGTTATCCAAACTACTATGAATATCTCCACATGGTGCAGTGCAGAGCATTCCTGTGCAACATCTACTGGTTTGTCTTGATGGCATCACAGCTCTATTAGTGCAGTACTTTGTCTCAGCTTATTGTGACTGCGCTGATGAGTTTTATTGCCATTGGTTTGGTCACAATGGATTTAGAGATTGCTGCCTGGTGCTCCAAAACACACTGTAGGCAGACATCAGATTTATCTTTGGCTTAGATACAATTAAAAAACAATAACAAAAAAAATGCACAAAAGGAAACCCACAGTGCAGAGGGACAGTTAAGCATTTGTGTTTGAGACTCAAAACAGCCAACACACTGAGCAAGGTTGGCTGCAGGATACAAAACTAATATGCTTTTTACACGTTAGCTGAGTAGCTAAGGACCAGAGTGCTGTTCCCTCCTCATGACAAAGATTTCAAATCTCATCTTTCCAGAGCCTGCCTGAGGCTAGTCTACCTGTTCCTATTGAGTCTGGCACTACTTACTGTGCAAGGCTTGTGGAGACCAGAGAAAAGGGCACACCTGTATTTGACATTGCAGTTTATGTGCTGAGTATGAGTTTCTCCCTTGGGCCAAACTGCCCTTTCCATCCTTCTGCCAGGTGAGAGTTGCGTGCATTCTACATAATCATGTTCACACCGTTTCTCAGTCTGAAATGAAAGTGAGAAAGGCAGCACTCAGGACAGTAAAAAACAGTAGGGCAGGCTGAATGCCAGGCACTTTTTCAGCCTTGTTCATCAGTTATCAGACTGCAATTATGTACCTTTCTAAAGGCATTTGTATGCCTCCCACATCCCCCAATAACTTTTGGTAATTTCTGCACAGTTCATTGCAACAAGATTTGTGGAAGGTAGAGGTCTCAGATATAATTACACGGGTCTGAGTTTTGCAACCACAGACAACCTACACAATCTTTCATAAATGCAGTATTGGACACCAAAGAATCCTCCCTTCAGAGGTCTCCTATAAACATCTTTATGTCAGGAAAATCTTTAATGAAGATTCATTTTCTATAACACTAAACCAGACAACCAAAAAAAAAACACCCCAAAATATGGTAAACTCAGTTTCCTTTGTTCTTCTGGTCATGGAACTGCCTTTTGTTTTTAATATGGCTTAATAATCCATAATTGTTGTAACAAGCCTCCCAAAAGGTAATAATTATATGCTATGACAAATTTTATACATTGTGATACATGTCCTTTAGGCTTTATAAAGGCTCCTTGTGATGGTTTTGACAAGCTTCCCCAAGGCAACTGAGGCTCCTTTGCATAGTTCATTAGCTGAAGAGAGAAATGGGCTTCAAGGTGCTTAAAATAGATCAGTATTTTTTTTTCAGTTCGCTGTTCATGGGGAGAAGTATATGTAGAATAATTCAGGGCCAAATTAAGCTTTAATCAGAAAAAATATGTATTTTGAGAAAAAAAAATATTTATAGCTGATTGCATAGATTGATAGATGACTGTTCATAAAACAGAATTTATTTAGCTCAAACAAGACAACTGCTGTTCTTAGTTTTACAACAGAAGTAGTTTGTCCTCCTCATGCCAGAAACTTCACACTTTCTTCTCTAAGATCACTGTTTGCAACATTTATATCAGAGAACATTTATAATAAGCTAAGAGCATTTATAATAGGATAACCTAGGACAGGATAATGAGTGTTTCTCAGTCACTCAGGGAGAGGTAAGTACAAAGACCTGACTCTCGTCTTAAGCTACACTGTCTTGTCTTCAGCTCAGCCATTAGCAAAGTCCTGTGCCTTAACATATTAGCATAACCTTTCCTTGTATTGTAGGTCAGAGAAAACTCCCATTTAAAATCTCCCTCATTTGTCAAGACAATTTCTCTTTTGACATCATCCAGAAGGTAGTGGCTCTTATTGCCATATCTCTACTATTTTTTACTGGAAACAGGTTATCAGAGCAGAATCCATGGTTTTCACCACAATTACTTGCCTTCTGCCTTGCTACCAATCTTGATTTTTTTGAGTGGGTCATTTTAAATGAACCCCCTCAAATGTAAGTCCTGCATAGGAGTTTCCTCAGTGGCAATCAATATATCAGACAACACTTATAAAACAAATAATGGTTTTGTACTCCTTCCTATCTCTCTTGTAAGGTTATGTTTATATACATAGACATATGTATGTATATGTATGTATGTATATATTCCCAAATTATAATTTTGTGTTAATGCTTTAGGGCTTTGGAGGTAATATGACAGCCGCATTGATTAACATCAGCTGTTGCTGGTATCAGTGTTCAGAGTGCTCATGGAGATTTATTCTAAGCAGGGTTTAGAGTATCTAGTATCATGCAGCATGTAGTAACATGTATGTGACTCTGAAATGAACTGGGAGCAACCATAATGGCAATAAAAAATAGCCCATGGATCTTATGTATTGACATGACTTATGAAAATATTCTGCAGAAATTAACAGATCAAATGTTAATATTCCCTGTCAGGAAAAAAGCCAGAATTCTATGTGCTAAATAACTGGCAATTTTTTCACATCTGTTTTTTGTTGGTTTATTTTTTTTTAATATATTTGTGTGACACTTATATTGGCTTCTGACTTTTGGTTATTAGATGAAATGTGAACCATTCCTCTTCCTTTTCTACATATTTCTTCTGCTATGGTTTGTTAAAGAGTTAAAATATTATGTAAAAACAACCCTTAGAAAACTTACAAGTAAAATTGTTATTCTAAGAAGTATCTTTAATGGCTTACTTTTTAAATTATATTAAATAATTAATGATCTGCATTTGTTATCATATGTTTGTTTAGTAATTTCTCATAAAATCAGCACAGACAGGAATAACAGATAAATGAAGGAAAACCTGTAAAGCTGGTCACACACAGAATTTTTATCCCTGTATCTACTAAGTAAAGCTAGTTAAAATCTGAACACATGCAGTTTATAACACAGATTAACACAGCCACAGCTCTTTGCATTCAGTGGGTCTATCGTGCACCACAGACTATAGAACACTACATAAATAGCTGTGTCAATGATTTATAGAGATCCTTTCAATTATGTGTATTTGCATTTCAACCTAGGTCTCTATCAAAATAAAACTTTCAGTAGCTTGCTATAGATCAGTGCATAGAATAAAAGAGGTCCTGATGTTTTTTTCCCAATGGCAATTTTACATGGCTTAGTTTTAAAACTGGTACAGCTAAAAATTCTTCCTTATTCAGTATATCAAAATGTCTACATACCGTTTGTTTCAGTCCCAAATGTAATAGTCTTTTAAGTACATCTGTACTACCATCTACTGGAAAGGTGAGTAACTATGTATCAGAAATCACTGCTTCTATCTGGTCCTAATGCCAGAGTAAAATAATAAAAAACAATTAAAAAACTCCCATACATTTCTCCAACAAAAATTGCATCTTTGTGTGCCCTTTAAGTCGTACTGGCACTAGAAATCGTTCATTGCTAATCTTTTGCAGAGATCAGGTTGAACCAAGGCAAGATAGTTTTCACAATGAAATATTTCAGCCAAAATGGAGATATTTTTATCCTTCTCTTTTGATGAGGTACTGCACATCAATAGTTCTCTTTCACCTTCCAAGCTAAACAGAGAGAGGAGAGCGTCTGTGTGCACAATTACAGTTCTCAGGCAAATAAGGAAGACAGAGCACTCAGCAGAGCAGAGCAGAGGCAGGTGCTGTGCATGCCATTCTCTCTGCTCCTGCACTCCAGATACCAGCTATGTTTTCTCACAGTTCTGTTGTGCCTTTCTAGGATATCCTGAAATAGCTCTGCTAAGTCTGGTGAATTGTATTCTTGCTTAGCAAGGTGAAGAAATATCTTCTGAAGGGAGATGGGATTACTCTTTTTTATATACATGTAACAGCCTGCACCCTCCACTAGCCAGCTGTGCGCGCACACACACAAACACACACAAACACGAATGCAAACACCACAGGAGTTTTGCAAATAATACATCTGGATACCTTCAAGGGAACAATCCCCAGTTCCCTGGCATGTTATCAGCCTCCTAGACTATTACATAATTTCTGCAACTGGCCACACACATAGACACACACAGATTATTACCTACTTCTAGGCAATTAAATAATATTTGATGCCGATTACAGACTTTTCTATTTTTTTTCTTCAAAAAGACGCCCAGGCAGATGTAGGGAGAGATGTGCAGGAGTGTAAGATAACTGTACATAAATGAAAAGCAGAGGATGGCAGCAGTGTTACTCCTTTCTGGATGTGAGGAAATGGTTGTTCTCTGTACATCTGTTTAAAACTGTATTTAGAATACTGCATGGGAATTACTTTAAAGAAGGTCATTGTGTTGCTCTTAGGCACATCAAGGACAGATAAAATAATTTCTTCACATAACATTTAGATGAGGAACTAATAACAATGTATACTGTTCTTAACAGGTATTATTTTAGCACATGTAAAGCAATGAGAATGATTGCAGAGAAAAGTTTAAAAAATACATTTGACACATTAGAAAAAGCCTGTAACAACTGGAATACAGTTTACCTTTTTCCTTTTGCCTTCTACCAGTGAGTGGAAGAAGGAACCTTGCCTCTCATTAGAAAGCCATACAAGACCCATTGTGCATCATCAGAAGTCACTCTAGCAGCTCATTTTGTCTCTAAAAGCAGGGATAACTTATTTCCAATAACACGGCATGCAGTCCTTCTAAAACGATGCAGACTGAATCACTGAATGCTTTCCACAAAGGCACCCTAACAACATCAGAACACATAGAGAATAATCTCCCTCAGTCAAAAAAAAAAAAAAAAAAAGAAGAAAGAAGAAAGTAATTTGAAGGGAAAAATGGAACAAGATAAGCAAACACACTACTATCTTTCACATGCTTTGAGTAATCCTTGCAGGATTTTCACCTGTTTTGCAGTGCCCTATCACACAGGGAGAGCCCACCACTTCACAGTGGTGAAGCACATACTTCACTCTTTCATAGCCTTCCCTTGGCTTTAAACCTCATGTTTTCATTCTTCTGTTCAGCACCCTTTGATATGAGTTCTTTCTGTCTCTAGACTGAGAATTAAAAACCTTCTCTGATGCTAAAGAAAATGCAGATGGCCATTCAGTCTCTTTACTCCTTTTTATTTTCTCATTTATGACATTTACCTCACCTTGTCATGAATGTCATGCTTTCCTTTCTCCAAAATGGATTTTACTTTTCTCACTTCACTGGCTGCTTTCTGATACAGTTGTGTGTTCTCTCCTCCTTTAGTATATTTAAAATTAACTTCTCTGTCATTTTCAGTCCTGCAGGCTATTTTTTTTTTTCCAAAACATCTTTCTTCATTTATTTTCTTTCTTCCCATACTAGTCATTCATCTTAGAAAATGTTGCAACATAATCTTTACTTGCACTTGCTAAAATTCAGCTGCCTTTAACTTTCACCAGTTTTTATCATAAATATCCTATATTCCCTAAAGTTGCAGATACCAGACTTACTGGCAACAGAATTCAGACATAATACTGTTCCAACTAATAAAAATCTCTAATATTGTAATTTTTCTTTGACTGTATTATCTGTGCAGGATATGACTTAAAAATGTGATTTTTTTTCCCCTGATGTGACCTGTAAAAATGATATCTCTTTCAAATACTCAAGACTCAACTCTGCCCTTAGGCCTACACGATTCTAGCTGTTAATCATGTTGAGGGAAGTGATGGGATGGAATAGTAATTGCCTTCCTTATTTCTTTTTTTTCTAATTAAACTCTCCATTACCCTCCCTCTAAGTGAAAAAAAATCCCAACAACATAAAATTAATAGTTATATCAGTTCTTTCCATTATTTACTTCAGCATTAGAGCTCTATTTCTTACCTATCCATCCAATGCACCTTTCATACGGTGAGGTCTGCTTGCCCTCACTGGTTTGTACAGCTAGCACAACCAATCTCTAAACCTGAGGGAGGATGTGGAATACTGATATCACATAAAGGCAACATCTATCCACTAGCTCACTGCTTTCAATTAAGCTGAGAACGGCTCTACTTATTCCCTTAATTCAATGTTATGATGGAGGAAGAGGGAAAATTAGAGAACGGAAGGGGAAGAACCTATCATTTTTATATCATTCTAAAATGCATGTCTAGTCATACTTGTGCTTGTTGTATCTGTTTAATCTGAATCATTTGAAAAGACAAATTTTTTGGCTGATCTGGTTTGCAGAGGAATAAACTGAACTGCTGTCTGAGAATGGGACTAATTCCTCTGATATGCAAATATATAATGTAATATGTATAAATATATGTAAATTTCAACATGCTTATTTATAATATGTTTGTAGAAACATGTACAGTAATGCACAGTTTTAAAATTTCTGACAGCAGTTTGGGGCTAGCCTTCAAACTGTTCACAGATTTTTTGACCCTAACTTCCAGACCCATACACACACACAAACATATATATATCTAAGATACATATATATATACCTCAGGACTAGTTTTATAGTTTTAATATGAGAAAGTATTAATGTAGTAATGCAAGAACCAGCAAAATCCTGCCATGTTCAGAACATTTCTTCCTTCAGGCATAAAGTACACCACCACAACAACCAGTATATTCCACCCACACAAAAAAAGCACCCTCCAACAACAACCCTCCCCAACTTAAAGACTGTTAAATTCTAAAATGTGATTGTACTCCGTAGTTGAGCAGGGGACCCAGCAGGAGAAACAGTAGCAAAACAACACCTGACACCCACTCCTGGGCTGCTGCTGAATTCATGAATATTGCAGAAACATTTTAGCTTGATAAAAAGGAGAGTGAAAAAATCAAATAAAAGCACTGAGTAGGAAAAACAGTTCTCTAAACCATTCTCAGTGGGAGGAGAAAAATACAGAGAAAGTGAAGAGAGGTCCTTTTAGACTAGAGAACATTTCATATTGGAATGACACGATTTCACTCTCTACTATTAAAGTCCATTGTTTTTAAAATAGCACATTTATACAGTTGTTTTTTGAAGCTTGTATGTAAAAAATGGGGAAAGCTTTCCTTCAGATTACCTAATTCTGAACGCTAAATCCTTCCCGTTAATTGTTCTTTATGTGGCAGGTGTGAGTGAACGGATCCAAGAGTGAAGAGTGCCACCATCAGGGCAACCGCCAAATGGAAGCAGATTTCCATGAAGGTTGGTTATGGCCCCCCTTTCCAAACTTAGAAGGTTTTCCTGTGAAAACCGCCCAAAATTCTCTTAGCCAATCTTACCTGAGCAGTCAAACAAACCTGGACAAGTGGGTTACTTACAGAAGGTGGAGATTTCTCTGAAACCATGTGGTTCTTTCAGGTTTCACGTTTTTCTGCTTATGGTCTACAATGTCTTTTGACTCTTTCACACAATGGCAATTAAATACTGGGTTTGTTTTTTTATTATTATTTCTTTCTTTATTTCTTTTGTTTATTTTTAGTCTTTGGACAAAGTTTTCTTTGGTTTCCTTTATTGATAATCAAGTGAACATTAATCGCTCCTTCATTTAGTCTTGATGGAGATCAGACACACATGGCAAAAGCCACCTTAAACTCTGAATTAACAACACATGGCAGGCTCATTCTTCACCTCTCATATTAGGACTTCTTGAACTCAGAGGCATATAAACATGTTGTTCTTTGATGAGATATAAAAGACAAAAAAGTAAGTGGATTTAATTTAAAAGTTCATTAGAAGTGATGCATACTGCAATAAGCAGAGTAACAAACTAAATTTTGCCTTGGGCAACAGGCAGAATTTATTTACTTTTTCCCCTTTATCTTCCAACCCTCTTAAGTCAGACGGTGATGGATGAAGTGAAAAGAGTTTCCACACCAAAATCTGAATTCTCAGCAAATTGACGACAGCTGGTATCATTCCATATTAGAGATAGGCTATTACTAGAGATCTGTTTATGCCATGAATTTTGTCTTTTTGACTGCTCACAAATGATTTGAGAATTGGTTTTGCTATTTCATCTGCATTTGTTTGCAGTTGATTTTTGTTTGAGATACTGTTAGTCAGGAGAAATGTTAATCATGCAGGAAACTTGCTTATTCCTGTGAGACCTTTGTAGTATATTTTAGGTACCTTACTATTTTCATTCTATTATATAGTATTTAATAATTCTTATTATTTCATTCATTATACTTAGCATTCATTCTCTAATGTGTTTTCTGAGAATTTTTGTGGTGGAAGATGCAAATGATAACACAGATGCGCAGTGTGAACCATTCAACAAGGGTTTTTCGCACAAGTGTGCTCAGCTCTGTTCCTGTAAAAACATTTTTGCAAAAGAAACTTGTCTATCAAATGTTTTATGACTGGACAGTAGTAAAAGGTAACTGGTCACAACAAGCACAGTAGAAAGACATTTTCTTTGCAAGCACATATATGTAGTTCTAATTCAGTTATCTCTTTTGCTTTATCAGTTTCTTTCAGATTTGTCAGCTAACTATACAGTCACAGATACCTGACAGTATCAACAAAAGAGAGAAATTGGTAGATAAATAAAGAGCGCACCTGTTTCTTCTTTGTATCATTCCTTCCTGTTGGGATGTAGACTGTCTTTCACTTTATTTTTTCTGACAGAGATATTTAAAGAAGTACAGAAGCAGTAAAAATCTTCATGGTATATTTTTATAATTTGTATATTATTCACTCCCTTTGTCCTCTTGGCTCATTTTCTAAGGAGCAGGAAACCCAGACATTTGATTTAATATTCTAAATCTCATACTTCTCATTCCTGACCAAAAAAAAAAATAAAAAAAAAAAATAAGAGAAGGAATAGAAGGCTGAATCAAAATGATCAAAATGTGTTGTTCTATGCTGTTTAGATGATTATAAAAATGATGATTATAAAAAGAGCCTTGCTGCAGTGACAGGAAAATGAACTTGCTCATCTGGAACATTTTGATACAGAAGAGGGACCTCCTTCTCTTTCTGCATGTTGCTTGAACCATACTTTTTTCTCATTTATTTTAGGATATTTTATTCAATGGGGTCTTTAAATGCTTGTGTGACATCTTTGTATTTCCAATGGCTCAGAATTCATATACGTCATTCCTGATCATATTTATTAGGATAAATAATCCCAGAATAAGTTTTTATCCTAAACTGAATTTTTTTTCTTTCCTTCTTCTCCTGCTTCAGTCTTGATTGAGAATCAAAGATCTATTCTCTATGTAGTTCACCAGAGATAAAAGATGTCAGAATCTCAGGAGACATTTGTCTCACAAGAAGACAGATCTGTATCAAAAGTGAATTCTATTTAAAATGGGCTTTAGTTTGTGGAGATTCATAAGCACATTCTAATCAAAATGGAGTAACTGCGGCACCAAGGCCCATTCATACAGAATATACATTTCAATGCAGCTGAGCTTGAGAGGGAAGATTAAAATGATTTCAGGAAGGGATATGCATGATTCGACACTGAGTAAAGGAATAATCTTTAGAGAACAAGGAAAAGTGACTCTTCTCAGAAATATAATTTCAGCTGCATGCAAAATGCATTGAGTAAAGACTGTTGTGATAAAGTTCCATAATACCGAAGCTGCACTTTTTTGCTCTGATGGTCTCTGTGTGACATCAGTATTTACTGCATTACTGATTTGCATTATATGCCAATATGTATGCCTCATTCTGGGTCTTCCCTGAATCCCAGTGCTCCTTTCATTTCTCAGGTGCCACAATGCTAGCTGGACTTGTGCTCCCATCCAAAGCTGATAAATTCAGCCATAATAAGTTACCCTCTCTCTTCATTATAAATCCAAAAGGCCTTTCCTAATTAAAATTTATCTATTATTACAAAAGTACTTAGGACACTGATGTAGTTTTTATCGCCATGGAAACTACACCCCTTACAACACCCCAGTGATAGAGAAATACTATTAATATTTTCATTTTAAAGACACAGGATTGTAAGAGACAGACAAAATGACTTCTCCAAGGTTATACAGAAAGTCTACAGCAAAGCATGGATTTATCTAAGATTTCTAAGCTTCAGGCTAGCACTATAACTATTGGACAAAAAAATTGTCTTCTTTTCAATAACATACTGTGTCCTAAATAGAGGAGTGAAAAGATGTTTGGAAGAAAGAAAATTAATTCTAAAGCACAGATTTCAAATCTGTATCTTACAGTATACCTACCATACTTAATACTCTTACATACTCTTACAGTATACCATACTACCATTTTTCCCCAGTACATTTCTGAAACTTTAAGTGTACCAAGTATCAAACAAGCTTAGATTCAGGTTCTAGCCTTTTCTTTTTTTTTTTTTTTCCTTCCAAAATAAAAAATAAAATAAAACAAAAATGCAACTGGTCTCCAGCAAAGTAGAGAATCACATGAGTTTTCAAGACTTCAGACTAGCATGTCAGATATTAATCTCCTTTTCAAGAAGATTCAATACTCTGAACAGAGAAATGATAATAAGTATTGCAAATATGAAAGAAAGAAGGTCTGTTGCTTGAATACTTCACTGCACAGTACAGAGAAATATTAAAGCATAACATGTTCATATACTTGAACATTGGTTGATCAGAGTCCAATGCAGACATCAGAAAGAAAAATGGAAAACAGTATTACATAATGTTTTTATTAATTCTCTGGGTTTTTGGTTTTTTTTCCATTTCTGCTTTTAGGGGAAAGAAGACTGAACTTATTTCAGTTTGTCCAAGAAGGCTGGTTCTTAAAAATGTGGTTGAAAAGTGTTTATAAAATACTTTTTTCATGTCAGTTATGTAAATGGAAAGAGGACAGGACAAGAAAGAGATGACATGTGCTTTAAAGCAGGTTGGATACTGCTTGCAAAAGTCATCTAAAACACCCTCTAACAGGCCAGTTTTATTTCTACTTTGATTTAGTAGTCAAAGAAAGGGTCCTTCCTTTTAGCATGTTGATCTTGTTAAAATAATGAAAGATTTGTAAGCTGAAAACAAGAAGTGTCTAGAATGCACCTTTCTCTTTCAAACTCTAGGGTGCCTGTAACATAAGTGGCAGAAAATAAGAAATTAAAATACAGAGAGAAAAATAATTATGATATAGATGTTTACAGATCAGTTCCAGAGACAGTCTAGTTTTGGGCCTCCTACTTTCTCAGATCTTTGACAGTCACATTTTTTAATGTGACAGTCACATTTGCACATCAAGGTAAAATATTTGTTTTACCCAATGAGTTCACTACTACATTTTATTGATGGTGTTTTAGTGAAATCCTTAACATTATGTTCATGTAAATCTATATAACACTCTATCTTTGGAATACAGAAGTGAAGAGATATGTGAGGATATTTTTCTAGGGTATTTATATTCTCTGTTTCTGGCAAAATAATAAAAACCTGATATAAAGAATAAAACACCTGGTCTTATTAGAAAAGAGAGATTTTGCCTTTAAAAAAATTAGCCATTTGGCAATGATATTTGACTCTAGCTTTCCTTTGTTCGTGGACTTGACTTCTGTTTTCTCTACCTCTTTCCCCCCAGCAGCAGCAGGGGACAGGGAATGGGTGTTATGGTCAGTTCACCACACATTGTCTCCGCTCCTCCTTCCTCCTCAGGGGCAGACTCCTCACCCCTCCCTCCCCTAGGAAACAGCCCACAACAAAGGTTTTGTTTCCCCCTCTTTAGTACAGTATCTGTGAAGGGAGGCACTACCACTGCTGTTCATGGGCTCAGCCTTGGCCAGACTTGGAGCTGGCTGCCACTGTCTCCATTGGACCTAGGGGAAGCTCCTGGCAGTGTCCCCACAGCTCTCTGTCCAGTACTGCTGCCTGTGTTCAGACTCATTGTAGACTAATTGCTCAAGTGCCATGGAAAGTATCATGATCTTTTCTTGTTTACTTTCTGTATTAAGAGGTTCTTTCTATGGTTCTTTCATTTCCATTGAGTAGAAGCTAAACACTGGAACACTGAACTGGAAAGTAACCAAACGCTTCATGTTGGAACAGTGAAAAATCTTGGGATTTATCCTTTCTCACAGGACTACTACCAAGATTAAAATACACCCTTTTTTTTTCCCCCTCATCAATTTCATTCATTTCTGAGTAGATTAATATAGCTAAGCAATATGTATAACTGGATTTGTACAGAGCATCTTCTATGAACACTTTCTTTGCTAACAAACTTCAGGTTGCCAGACATAAAATTTTGGATCTCAAAGTTATGATTGCCTGAGCAAACAAATGCAAATTTAACATGGTTTTCTCTCTTGCTGCCATATTAATAAAATAAAAAACAAAGAAGTCTATTTTTCAAGTGTGTCTTTGTTTTTCAGCTTCAGAAAGCATCCATAAAGAAATTTGGAAGAGGTATCAATATTACAGTCTAAGACCAGACCTAAACCATAATTTAGTTTAGATATTCCATGAATTAGAAGCAAAGCATGAGGTTCAGGTTGTAGCAGCAGCAGTATATCATAAAGATTTGAACCAGGTTTTTTTTATATTCCAAGTGAAGGTTTCAGCCACATGGCAGATAGTGAAAGCCTTGATCATTGCTCAGGTGAGATGATTCCTTCAACAAGTTCTGTTCCTAAGACTGTTGTAATGCAGTGGATATCTCCAGAGCCTCTTATTGAAAAAGCTACTTTCACTGAGGTAAAATGGGTTTTGCTAATTGCAAACTTTGCAAAACTGCATTTAGCTGGGTTATGGTACAGATAATTGAAACTATACTCTTCATTTTTCCTTAGGGCAGCAGGGACATATCTCATCACTGTAATTAAGTCATTATAAATATACATTGATTATTCTGAAACCTGTGGTCTGATATAAAATCCCAGTATCACTGTGCTCAAAAATATCACTTTGACATATTACTTACTATTAAAGTATTGTACTCCAGCAAGATAGTAAACTCAGTTCAGTTCAGTACTCTCAAGGGAATGGGGGAGGGAAGGAATATAAAACCAAAACCTTGGTGCTGTATACTCTAGTATTGATTTTAGTAAAATGGTTTAGTGCTTTCTATGAAGGGCTAAAATATTGCTGCGCTTTGTTTTGGCTGTGAGAGTCAGACTTGTCATCCATCTAAACTACTGAGGTTAAATCTAAAATACAATTTAAATAGCATTTGCAACCCAGCCCTTTTTAAAACACTTCTGTGGATTGTCAGAAGCTGAGATGTAAAAAGCAGAGATGTGAATAGCTGGCAACAAAATTAATGGTATAGGTGAATTTATATTGTATATCATAGAATTGTATATCACAATTTCTATGTTTCATCTGAGAGTTTTGACAGACTCTTCCTATCTGAACATAAACTCTGTGAAAGAACCCTTTGGCTTTCTGATAACTAGTGAACAAATCAGTTTTACTCCTTTTTATTTCCTTAATTCAGCCTGATTTTGCAACATTGTGCTTTCAATTTTCTTGTCAACAAGAGAAATTTCTGTACTTTAAAATTCATCTCTTGTAAGAAGAGTCCTAGAGCCCTAATGCTGAGCAACACTTCAGAGACAGCATTTTAGGATTAAGGTTGTTCTTGGAGTACTTTTTCTATCTATTTAGAGTCTGATTCTCACCTTCAGAGTCCTTGGCTCATTATGAAGTTGGTGATTTAGCTACTTTTTGGTGCCGTATATATTAGCATACAACTGCTCTGCAACTTCATAACCTCACCCATCAGTGGCTCTCAGTTATCTTAAACAACACAGTCCATTAAAAATGCTAAACTTACCAGTCACATTTATTTGCTTTCAAAGTGTATAATGTAGGAAAGAAATCATGGTGTATTAATTATAACAGTGCCACTTGTAATGTGCAGTCACCACTACATATTACTGGTGCTTGTCAATAGTGCTTTTGTTTATCATCTGAACTTGAACAAGAGTTAATTTTACTCTTTCTCAGATGTGTGAAAACTTCTGTAACATGCAAGGAGAGTGTAAATGTTCCTCAGGAGGATGCACTTGATCACCTGCTGGGAAATCAGTAATGTGTGATTCTGAGAGTGGCAAGATCTCTTAGTGCTGCTCAAAGCCATCCTGTCATTATCCAGTGAAGAAAGCAGTCTGGCTGGTTGCTTTGCTTCAGCTCTGTGAAATAACAAGGCAAGGAGCTGCAAAGAAGCAAATTCTATATGTTTTAAACCTGCACTCACTGCAACAGTAGCTTGAATTATTTCTTTTCCTTCTTTTCTCTGTCTTGTGCTGGAACCAGTAATTGCTTGGTGACATGAGTTCCTTCTACAATCCTGTATCATTCAAAAGAGTTGGCCATTTGATAAGCAGGGACGCATCTAAGGATCACAGGAAGGATTTGGTCCACTAAAGCAGAAATCTTAGGATGTTCTGTCTTATTTGAGAGAAGTATAGAGGTGAAGGGATAGCTGTAGCATTGTTTAGCTCAGTCTTGGAAAACTGCAGGAACAGGAAGCCCACAGCTGTTTGGGGCAGTGTGCTCTCCACAGATTTTTAGGGGAGAAGTTTTATCACTCTCCCAGTAAGAATGCTTTCCAAACATCCAGCCTAAATTTTCTAAACTATTCTCTGTTGTGGCCTGGGTGGTGGTCCGGGTGCCACGACCTTCCCAGAGAAGCATCCTTGGAAGGACACTCTCGGGCACACAGGTACTCCCTGCCCTGCCGAGAGTGATCTCAGCTCTGAACCCTGAAAAGGTCTGTTGAGTGATTGCACCTCTTTGGGCGACATCCGGGTGACACGGAAGGAGGGATGGGAACCTTGTGTGGTTTTCTGCAAGGAGCCTTTATTCTCAGTCTAGGGATGAGGAGAACTCCAGCTACTGTGAAGGGGTCAGGGATGAAAGACTCCTGACACTCAAACAGGGGTTTACACGGGAGTATCAGGACCAATCAACTGAGGGTTCAGGGGCAGAGCAAAGGGGGAAGGACCAAGAGGGTTCATAAAATTTGCATGGGCTGCAAGGCATGCTGGGGGTAACTCCTTTTGTCACTCTGAAGGTGGAGCTCTAGGAGCTTTGCTTCTCTGTCACCCAATAGGAGGAGCTTGTGTAGGAGCTTTCCCTCCAAGGGAGAGTTGTGGATTCTTTGTTAATTGGCCCACTGGCTTCCGCAATTCTCTGTTGCCATTGTGCCTCATTTTATAGTTAGACTTAATAATCTTAAAGGTGTTTTCCAACCTAAATTCTTCTATGATTCTATGATGTTACCTCCCATCACTACTAGGAAGTATTTATCATCTACAGCCTCTATGAGTTAAATATTTGAGACCAATTCATGCAGATTTTTTTTTTCATTATTGTCATTGATTTCACTGGCTTCCAATCAAGCCTATATACAAATTTTACTGTCTCTGTTCTGGAAACTTGGACTCAGCAAAGTTGAATGACAGCATTAACTGTAATTCATTGAACCATGTCTAGTTATAACACTGGCTTTGATTTGCAGCAAAGGAGGAGTTTGAATGCTTCAAACCATACATTTTGCAAATCAGTGAGGATGACTGATCTTCTTTAGAGAAGACACTTTTTCACCTGTCATATGCAATTCTATGCTGGGTGTTTAAAAAAAAATGTTAGCGTCATGGCTAACTAGGTAATCCTACTAAAGTGGTTTAATTCTGTGTTTTTAAAGCTGTACCTAAATGCTATCATTGTACCTAAATGCTAGGACAGAAACTGCTTAAAATGGTCTTTATAAAGAAATAGGGTTATTTTCTGGTTTTAGCTGAGGAACAGCAAAGACGCATTTAAAACACCAAAAGATGAGTCGAACGTAGCAAACAGTTAAATGTGACCTTAATTCTAATGATGAATTTAATGCATAGTAATATCCAAAGGGTACTTAGTCTTTCAACCACGAATACTACTTTTATTTTCAGGGGGGTTTCGTTTCTTGATGTCTATTTAATAGTTCTGCTCTTACATTAACTTCAAATTTCTGACCTTTTCACTCACAGATCTCACTATTTATCTGCAGCAATAATATCAGTAGAATAATGCAAACTTAAAGCTGATTTACACTGGACAATTCTATTATTTAGAGTTGCTTTTTTAATTAGGATATAGCATCTTAAGCCAGGTCTCTTAGAGTTTGGTACTCGTCCACAGAACTCAAGATGGTGACATCTTTGTAGCTGATGATAAAAAGAGTAAAACCAAGACTCACCAGAGAACAGCTATCTTAAAAGAACTGGATGGGGAAGATTTTACGAATGATACTGACAGTGTTCTTACATTAGTATGAATATTGAGAAAAGTTAATTTAATACAGTAGAATTGCATTTATACAGCAGAATACTACATCTTATCTCCAGACTTTCTGGAACTCCGGATCCTCATTTGAACAAACTTGACTGTCACATTCATCCTTCAAAGGTAAATTAATTGAATACTGTATAAACAACTTGGAGTTCTTACGGGAAGAAATAATAAACTTGTTTCCTTAACATGGAGAGGAAAACTTCTAGTTCATCTTTGTAGTGCTGAAGTAAAAAATTAGTAAAATTTTGTAAAAAATATTTCATCCAAATAAACCATTACTACCATCCACAAATATGGCCAACCTGTCAGTAAGTGCTTTGCATGCTCCTAAGCTGTTGCAACCTGTCCAAGTGATAAGTCATATTTTAACTTTGCTAGAGGCCTGTAGTTTATGAAAATTATTGAAATCCTTTAGGTTAGAGGGTGCTGTATAAATCTTGTATGCTTTAAAATATTTTTCCTGTCACTGAATGCACACATTTTCAGACATGAAGCAAAGATTACACTGGGAATTTTGCAATACTGATGGGATAATGTCACTAGCATCACAGTGGTTATTGAATAGCATGCATACTAAGGAAGACAACTGAGATCAGAGGTGACCTCAAGGTGAAATTCCAATCAGTTCATTGCAGCTCTTTCTGGGAACAGGAGGCATCCCATTATTTTGATCCTTACTGTCATTTGCAATGCAAGCATACCCTTTAGTAAATCTTTCTAAAGCTGTTGTCGTGGTTTTAAACCAGTAACTAAAAAAATTACTTATTTCTTGTTGTGAGATATGGATTAGAACAAGAGCAAAACAGGCATAAAACTTAAAAGGAATAAAGAAAGTTTATTAACAAACCACAATAATAAGAACACCAGAATAAACTTCCAGAAAACCCTTTTTATCTCCTACTATTCACCATTCTCTTGTTCACATGACAACAGAGACAAAAAACTTTGGAACTTTGGTGTTTAAAAACAGTCCCAATTCTTGCTAGAGTCTTTTCATCAATCTTTATAGAGAAACAGAAGTCTCTTTTTGCTAATTTATAGAGTTTCTCACAAGAAAACTATTTTTGTTATAGTTTTCTATTTCCCTGATGTCAGCTGCTCAGAAATGCTGGTATCAGAGCTCACTCCTCCCATTTCACATCACTCGGAGGTGTGTATGGGCCATGAGTTTAGGGATGTTATTTTAAGGATGAGTTATTCAAAGGCAAAAGTCTTCTTCGTCTGTCTCTGTGAGCTCTACTAGAAAACTGTTTTCTCATTGCCTCTCAAGGCTTTAAATCTTCCAGCACTTCACTTTATCACAATTATTCTACTTTTTACTCAAATTTACACTTTGAACACTCTATTCCTCCCCATACTCTGTCATGAATTAAAGGAGTCTTTTTAAACTACTATTGTCCATCTCTATAGCTTTAACAGAGAGATATTTCAGCTGTAAAGCATCTCCTTATTCTCTCTTTCCTTACTGTCTCTGACAGTCCATAAAGTCTCTTTACATGCTGATCACTCTCTTTTCTTCTCTCTGGATAAAAGGATTAATCTGCAAGTCTCATCTGGGTAATGAAAAGTTTAAAATCTTGCTCAGGCTTTTGTAGATAGTTCTGTGACTTCTGCCGGTGCAGGAGCTGGAGCCATCTGCGATAGAAAATTCCCCATGGCTGCTCTGGAGAGTGTAGTCGCTGTTTCGGCCTGCTGCAGGTCCAGAGTTTTTTCTCCTTCTTTATTCGGCAGTCTCCAATGAGCTCCGTCACTGCAGCCGAGCCAGGGACCGGCCTGGCCCGGCCAGAGCCCGGGACAAGCCCCGCAGGCCCCATCTCCCGGCCGGGAGCAGCTGGGCCCAGCCCAGCCCCCGCCTGGGCCGCATGGCCTGGGCAGGGAACGGGAGGCCAGCCGGAGCTCTGTTACCTTTCACAGCCAGGAAACAAAGAGAACAAGAGGGCTCTGGCTTTACATCTTAAGGTAGGATTCACAAGTTGATCTCACTTTTCAATGGTTAAAACGGCTGTCAATTCCCAGTAATGACCGATAATTGGTCAGGAGAAAATACTCCCATCAGTCCCCAGCAACTTCAACTTCCTTAGCTCTCAAAACCACCTTAAAGGTAAAGTCACCCCATGACAGCTGTTTATACTTACACATTAAGATTCACAGTGTAGTTTCCTTTGCAGCCCATTTAAGGAGCATCAACTGCATGTGGAAATCTTCATGCTCTTTATTGGACTATATGCATTTTCCCTTCTTTCTTATTTTTTGTTTTCCTTTGGCTAAACTAATATTTTTTGATAGGAGCTCTTATTGTAGTAGAAGAAAAAGACATGCTCTTTGTAAAGTTCTGACACAGAAGAATGACGAGAAAATGAATGATGGATAAAAGTATTACTAGACTCTTTCTAATAATTTCTATTCTTTATGTAAACTTCACAGCTCTTGAAACCCAAAGAAAAGTCAATATATTCATTCCTGTCTTTATGTTTGTGGAGAAAATGGTAAACTTAACTCAACAAATCTATTTTCTTTCTTTTCTTTCCCCCATGAAAATAAAATACATTATCCATTCACCTTAAACAAGATGTGTCTATTCTCCTAGAAAGATGCCTAAGGAAACTTTCAGTTCCTAATCTAATTTTTCCTTTTTTTCACAGCAGATAGGCATCTTCAAAAGTTATGAGAAAGTGCTTTAAACTTATATTTTAAAAGATACATATTTTGCTATTGTGGTGGAGTGTGCAAGGAGCTGCAAGATTCTTCTTCCTGTAGACTTTTCAACATTGCAGCCAGACCTTGCAGAGTTATATTTTTTAGCAGAAATAAATTAGTTGATTTTATAAAAATCTCAGTTTACCAGGGGTTCTCAGGCCAAAACTAAAACTGCTATCCTTCTGTTAGCTCACCACTGAGTGGAGGTGCTTTTCATGCAGCATCTTAATGCTGAAACCATCACCAAGGTTTGGATTCACATCATTCCTCTGTCTGAGACCTCTCAATCCCGTTTTTCCCAGCTGTCCAGAGAACGCTAATTAGGCTGATCTGTAGCACAGAAGGAGCTATCCCACCTTTATTTTGCTGAAGTTGTTCCACTTTATTTAAAAGAATACAAGACATGTCAAGCATTAGCTGGTCTGTGTAACCAGCAAAATCTGTCTTGATGCCCAGCCCTTATATATTCACATTATGTATTTCATGTAAAAATACCTGAAATTATTGAACTTCAGTTTCTCTCAAATGAAAACTTTATCATGAGACAGGAGTTAGATCTGAATGTGGCCATGTCTAAATCATGCCGATTACACAGGTGGTATTCAGGTATTCACTCCAGAATTCAGGATTAAAGCACCAGTTGCCCTGTCCTTGAACTATTAATTCACTGACATTAGTTTTCTAGCTATCCTTGATTCATGATTTCCCTGTTAAGCATGTGATTTTTATGAAGATAAAAAAGAGGAAAAATCTGTATGTAATCCTACAGTAAGCCTTAAGAGGAACAGCATGGGACATTTTTTGTCATACTCTAAATTCTTGGGAATCAGACTAGCTGCTTTTGTTTTGTTGTTGGTGGTAGGTTTTTTTATCACTGAAACTGCCATTATTCTAGCTCAAAGTAGAAGGTCCCTTGTGGTTATGAATTGGGAGTAAAAATCTATAGTCACACACTGACAGTGCATATTTTCAGACAGGAATAGAAGAAAAGAAAACCCGAACAACTAACTTGTTTATATATTTTCCTCTAAATTTATTTAACAGAAAATAAGCTTTTACAGCTTTAAGCACACTTCTCTTTAACTTGATTTAACATTTTATATTTCATTTGATAGTCATTGAAACATATTGCATTGTCTCAAAGTGGTACTAAATTTTGAGCTGCCATCACCAACAGGATAGTCTTAATTTTTCCATCTGTATTATGAGAAGAGGGGGAAACTTGAAAAATGAAGAATACTGTGCCAAGTTAAGGCTTCAAGAAGATAATTAGATTTTTACTCTCACTGCTCAGTCAACAATTTGCAACCTGGAGGAGTGAGAATTCAGTCATTGAATAGTGTGTCAACACATGTATCTCATTTTTCACCGTGGCATTATCCTGCTGTTTTTACAATATCAGAAGTGGACCTACTACTAAAACTTGCTATTATATGAAAATTAGGATTATTTAATAACAGCATTATGATTCAAAGGTTTTCCATGTAATTGCTTTTTTTTCTGCAAATCTTTACATAATGACAATTGGCAGTGCTCAGTCCTGAATTGTACCATGAGGTTTTTTGTTTGGTTTGTTGGTTGGGTTGTTTGGTTTATTTGAGGGGGTGGGGTACTGTTTGATTTTTATTTTTTTTTTTAATGCTTTTTTTCTGAATTAGAGGGTTCTCTAAACACAGATAACACAGATCCTTACCACATACTGATGAGATAAATTATGGATTATTTTAAACTTTTTCTTTCTTTTTTCTTTCTTTTATGCCAATGAGTAACAACATGAAAGATAATTGATTTCCTGGGTCTGTCTTTGAAGTCTATGAGAGTGTTTGTAGATACTTCTGGGCCAAGGTGCCTTGCCTAAAATTTACCCTGGAGTGAGAGGCCATTAAGAGCTGAGCTGTAAGGTTCTCCACTGAGGCTAAGTGTGGCATCTTTATGATATCCTCAGATATCATTCTCAGAGAAAAAAATACTTTGACCACTGAAAGAACTGGGCCTTCAGGCACAGTGACAACAGTGATACTGGGGTCACAGCAGTGACAGTGTAGTCACTGGCATGGAAGATGAATGCAGTGAATTCACATGAGGGCTCAAATTTTAAAGCAAATGGGTATAAAAATCTCACCAAGTATGCTATTTTTGTAGAATTCAGACTTAAAAGAGCATTTTCCCTTTTCTTAAAGTAGGTGGACTCTGTGCACTGACAGTCAGAAACTCCCAGATTTTAATCCCAGTTTAGATGCAAATTCTGTCTGTGATCATCACGGATAACTCATGCTGTTAATTGTACTTAAATTCTCATTTCCTAAAAGGGACATGTCAGAAAGTTATTTAGTGAAGGGATTTTTACATCTGGATCAATTGCCTCTGGGGCAACATATTGAGAGATTGTCACGTTGCACAGCAACAGTGCACGTTTTAAATTCATTGGAGGCCCAGGCACTGCCAGGTGGCCCCTGCCACCCCACATTTCCCAAGGCAGTTTTGAACATCCCTTGCTTCCCTGTGAACTCTGGTTTCTCTCTAGCATTGGGAAAGTCCAATCAGTTCATGTAACAGAAGGGAGGGAGGGAGGGAGGGAGGGAGGGAGGGAGGGAGGGAGGGAGGGAGGGAGGGAGGGAGGGAGAGCAGAGGCAGCACACACCTGGAGAATGCAAGTGACTTTAGCCCATACCCACTTTTGTCCCTGATAGTATTGCCTCTGCTGTGAGGCATAAACTACCTCAGAGAATTCTGTCAGGTCTGCGAAGTTCTGGGCTTGATAAAGCTGCCCAAATGGAGTGTTTGGCCTTGCCTGAACTCACACTATTGTTTTGTAATAAAAGTTATAAATTGGACTCCAGCAAACAGCCTTAGTGAATAAATGGTGAAGCTGATGCAATAGTCTGAGTGGAGGCCTTATAGTTTCTGTTGTAAGAATGTCAGCTAACACATAAGCAGAGATATGCACCACTGACATCTTGCACCTTTATTCCTATTTTGCTAGGTCTTTTCATCTGCTGACTGCTGTTAATGTTGGTCTATGCCCGGGAGAGTATTTTCATTACTGAATATGGGAGGCATGGGAATTCAGACACCTCCTTTAGAACATAACAAGATTATAAGAGGAGTCATGAGACTGTTACCTCTGTTCATTGTTTGCATAAATTTAGACTTAGTAACGATGAAAATCCCTTTTCCCTGTTCAGTTACTGGGTTCTTAAAGCTGTCAGCTTGCCCTGGTTGGAAACAGAATTTCAATAAAACCCTCCTTGAAAGACTGCAATAAATATTCCTAAGCCAACTTATTGTCATTAAACATTTAGTAAGAAGATTCAGTTTAAAATACTGTGAGTTGGCCAACACTTCATTTAATTAAAACTGATTCTGAAAGCACAATATAAATTTCAGTGCTTTTTTTAATCACTCTATATTCCAGTTGCACTGAGTCTAAAGCTTATATGATTATAATCATCATGCTCAGAGTAAAAGGATTTTTTCCCATGTCTTCCATTCCTTAAATTGTTTTTAGATTTCCCAAGGGGCACATATCATATAAGATTATGATGATAAAGATTTTTAAGGCAATTATGTTTCTTTATTTGGAAGCTGAAGTTAATGTTTTTGAAGACTGCATTCCCAAGAGCCCTGGTAAAAACAGAGGCCATGGTGCCCCTCCCTTTACATTTTAGTCAACCAGCTGGTGCAAAAAGGGAAAAAAGGGTAGCCTATCTTTGTGAACCACAAGTCAATTTTTCACTTAATATATCTGCTTTTGGTTGACTAGAAGATGTCTGTAACAGAACATTAACAAACATTGTAATTTGCTGGGGTCAGCTAGGTCTGAAGCTGTGTGACTCTGAGCCCTCTTAAATTATGCTATCAGCTTTCAAAACCTTATTAGGTTTAACCCATTTCGGCGCCACTGGCTTCTCGGAATCACCAATGCACCTCTAATCAGAAAACCTCAGAGAAACCAATCTGCTGCTATCAGAAACCTCAGTACAATTTTGTGTATTAATATTTCAGAAAGCATGTAGGAACACATGCTCCCTGCTGAGCATTACAACCAAGGAGGCTACAATAACATCAGAGATTGATCGCCAGTAAAACCTGACCAGAGAAGCTGCTGTCTCTTGTCTGGCTGTGGATATGGTAACCAAAGAAAGGAAAATGAAATGGGTTATTTGGCTTGCGATTAATAAATTCCTATAACTGTCAAGCGAGACAGCGCACAGAAGTTGCATCTCTTACAGGAATAGAAAATACTCAAAAATGCATCTAAGCACTAAAATTTTTGCACCATTATCCTATGGCTGATGTTATTGATCTGTTTTTAATTTCTTGTCCCATCTCTGGTGGAAAGACATGCAGCATATCCTCAGAGAGGAGCAGCTGTGCATCCCCAGAGCAGATCAGGCTGTGGCTGGGCTGGAGGCACAAGTCCCTGCAAAGGTATAAAGTGAACGGGTTACCAAGGATGAAAAATGCAGCATCTCACTTTCAAAACTGGCCCTGCCTTCCCAGTGGTCTTGCTAGCCTTGTATGGAGCAAGGCCACTCCTCAATCTATTACTGCTAAACTTTCAGCTCACCCCATTTTAAGCAAAATGAGATCTACTGAGAATGTTGACTATTGCTGCAGAGCTTATGTCTTACTTATATTTAAAACAACCCCATAAAATCCTTACAAAATTGGTGTTGCACTGACTCCTGTGACATCATGTGAGGTGTTATTTGTGGGGAGCAGGTGACTGAAATAAAGCATCAGCATTCATTAGGCTGAGCTTTAACTCATTTACAAATTATCTCTGAGAGCTTTCAAAGTAAGAAGCAGATTTATAAACTACAAAAATAACCTTTCATTGGGAAAAAACACATCTGTACATACATAATGCTTTAGTGTTTAGCAGTCTCTTGTCTTGCATGCATTTTTTTTTGTGCTAGAGAGTAGAAGTTAACAATAGTTTTATTTTATGTTACAATATCAGTTTAAGGGGCCCTTAAGGACTGTCTCAACTCTTCAGGCTTTATTTTATTTTTTTTTTCACTTCATTCAGGCTAGCGCACAGAAAAGCTAGTTCACACTGATTTTGTTCTTTGGGACCTTTGCACATAAACTGTGAAAATAACTGAATTTCAAATAGAGACATACCTCTGGGGCTCTGTATGTTATGGAGACATATAGAAAAAACTAAAATACTAAGTCTACAATTTATATTATAATCTCTAAATATACCAAGAGTTATCTTGACTCTAAGGAATCCAGATTTGAGATGTCATCAAAAGTCACCTAAGGCTTGGAAAGCCAAAAAGACAACAAAGTTCTACCTTTTTTTTTTTTTTTTTTTTACTTCCCTGTCTACACACACCCCTCCTGTTTTGATATTCATGATATTTTAAAGACAAAATTTTGGTGGTTCTCTGTTCTCTGTACTTTATCCTTAAGTAGTTGATGCTCTACCATATCAAAACCTACATAATTTTTTTTTTGTTATTATTCTTCTAGATCTCTAGGGTTTCTTAGACATTCTTCTCACCAGCAATGACTTCATCCCTGCCTTCATATCCTGCTTTTTTTTCATACCCTGCTTTTGCATGATGGCAGTGTGGTGTGTTCAGTCTTAAATCTCTTCTACACTGTGTGACATATTATTACTATTAGCAGGAGTGACAGATTTATGCTGATCTACTAAGATAGCTGGGAAGTTGAACAGTTTATGCAGGATGTGAGAGATGTCTAGTTCTCAGTCATATCCGTAACATTTTAGTATTTGCACTTCTTTGCTTCTAAAACAAGTGACTAGAACAATTGAGGGAACTCAACAGGAAAAAAAAAACCTAAACCAACCTTTAAGAGCTACACTAAGTAGTTTGTTGTGTTTTGATCAATCAGTAATCTTCTGGGGGTTTTTTTTGCCTTTTTTCCTTTGTACCCTGGAAAATCACTAATGGCTAAGCAGGTCATTAGAAATTACATGGAAGAAAAGTAGGGACATTGTACAGCAGGAACCAATGTGGAAGAAGCTTAAGGAGATATTAAACATCACAGGCCATAGTGTAGGGAGGTTTTAGCATGTTTCCTTCTTCTGTAGCATAATTATACCAAGTTTTGTGCTGTCCATGATTCAGGTATTTTATAACAATTCTGCTTTTTAGAAAATGAAATTATTATTAAGACTTGAACATTTTGCAAATAATTTTGAAGACAAGTGCTCAAGCTTTAATATTTATTATATATTTATTGATCCATTTAGCAGTTTGATAGTGACTAAAGGAAGAAGCTTTTGGGCTCTAGTTTATAATGTCAAAATGCAAAACTTCTCATGAAGAGAAGAAAAAAGCAACCATGTCAATCAGTAGCTATGACTACTTGACATTGGTACCATTTTGTTAGTTACAAGGAAAAAGCTGCATATAAACATAAAAAAGGAGCTTATCCAAAGAAATCTCCTAATTTTATTGTAGTAATGTGTTTCTATCTGTATTTTCTTATTTGGGGGGTTGAGGAAGACAAAAAATATTTGACATTTTTCTAGAAACTTTTGCTAAACAAAGAAATTAACTTCTGGGAATGTATTTAATATTCAGGAATATCAATTATTTTTTTTTCCTACTGCTGATATCACATTTAAAAATAAAGTTGTAGCTACTAGTGCCATCCTTCTGGTGAATTGGAAAGGTAGAATTCTGTACAGGAAAAGAGAAAGTTAATCTTTAATTCCACAGTTATTCCACAGCATTATGAAGATAGCCATCTTAATGGCAATCTGACAAGAGAAAGAGGTAAAGCTGTCTTAAGGTATTATGATTTTATTTGTTAGAAGGATGCTGGGAAACAGTAGTGGCTACAGCACCTCACTGATCAAGGCTAAATCATCTCCTAATCTTTTATGCATAGATTTTTATGACAAGATTATGGAAATCCCTAGCTCATCCAGTTGTCCAAGGCTGGATCATAGAAATTCTCAAGCACATGAGGAATGTTACTAGCTATGATTATAATCATGGAACTCATTTCTTGAGTGAGTAATCCTAATACAAGCAAGTAAACCATTTTTTAATATTTTTTTCTGCCCACCTAAGCACTCTGATCCCATTTTCTGTAATGGGACTGTTGGCATGAATATGGATTAAAAGATAAAAAAATGATGAAATGTATGAAGTCTCTCATACCTGTTTTATGGGCAAGGCTTAACATGTCAAATTAATATTTTTTTGAGAAATCCATGTCTATTTCCAATCTGATCAGTGTAACTAAAATAATCTTCCTCTGGTGTAGACTGCCTTGAAGGTCCTCCAAGAAAGGTCTTACACTCCTGCCCTCCTCCTCCTTTTTTGCAACTTAAAAGTCTTTGAAGTAGCAAAAATATAGTTAAGAAGAAAAAGATTTAAATATAAGAAAGATCAGTACCACATGTGTGCACTTGTTTACAGAAACGTTGAGGAAATATGTTCTCCAGTGTGTGGGGATGGGATGAGGGAGGAACAGATGTCACTGGTGCTTATAGTAATTTCATATTTTCATACACAAATATTACCTTGATTTTATAGCAAGCTAGAAATTAAAACACTTCTTAAAATAGTCTTGAGGCAGAAATCTTCATGCCATGTAATAAAATACATTTTTCTCAATTAAGGAAAACATTTGCATTGCTTTTTTCCTAGCCAAAAAAAGTTGGTTTGAGAGAAGCAGTTTTATTATGCTTCCAGGAGGATTCAGAAAAAAATTTATTCTGCTGAATATAAAACCTAGGCAAGCTTCCCTTTGCCAAAAAGAGGTAAAGGCCTTCTTCTAGTTCTTGCTGGATCCTGGATGTTAGCATATCCAGGTGATGTGGCCTATGTGGGGGCCTTAGGTTTTTGCTTTGCCGGTGGTGTCTCATCCAGGAATCCCGGTTCACTTCTAACAGGTTTTCCTTGATGCTGCATGGCTTTGTCTTTGCAGAACCAGAGTCAGCAATATCATCTCTTCCATCAGGTTTTCTAAGCCATGATTTTAATGCACATTTCAACACATTACATTGTTGGGTTTTTTCTTTGCCCTCCACCTCCTTACCCTCCTAGTTGTATTTTGACTCCATTTGCTTCCCCAAATACTCTAGAAACTGTTGTGTTAAAGAACAACAGAGATTTCTTTCCCTACTGATTAGTTACTGTTGCACTACCTCGCTTCCTCCAATGCAAAACTTATGAAAATCAATAATGGTCTGGCACAGTTTTACACAACGCTGTTTTTCATTTACCTTTGTGTAAGCCACACAATCTTACCTTTACAATTTCATAATAATATATAGCAGGTTCAGAATGGGTCTGTACTTGACTAGGGGAATGTGGAGAAACTGGTGTCAGCAAACTAATGTTTTGCTGTGGCTTTGTGTAATGCAGTCATTACTTAAAACATAAAAGTGGTGGTTGCATGCTTCCTTCTGAGTTATTAGCACTTTTTACAAGCTGAGTTGTAATTCATGGAAAAAAATCTGATATGCTGACGATCACTCCACATGTGTGGGGCACTACAGGTGCACACATCCACAATGCTAATGAAATATGAGCTTTCTCTCTGTACATCACTTATCAAGGGTTTTTTTTTGTCATGTGTCAGCATAAATAAGCACTTCTTGCAAAATTGCTTTAATTTCATCAGTATGACTGCAAGCTTTTGGGCCTCTAGCTGGGCTTTTCTGCACCTTGTTCACACGTCTGCCCTAATCACAAGTCTGTAAAGTTAACTCTTGTTTACAGAATTTCTTGCCAACTGTTTTTCACAAATTAGTCCTGTTAACCTATAGTGAAATAAACATCCTGATGAAAGTGCATTTTTTTATGAAGCTTCAGATACACTTGACTGTTGTTAATTCTGCTTGAAAATTACTCTTGGATGTCAAAATTATGTGGTGTTTAGCTATTGGGACAAAATGTGGGAGAGTAAAGGAGTAGTTAGCTGTACACCTACCTTTTCAGATTTATTAGGATTAAAAGAGCTGAAAAATAGTGAGGTAGTAGTGGAGAGGTTTTGATCCTTGCAAACTTTAGTTTGCTAGTAACCTGATAGTGCATTACTGGGGTCTTACTATTGATGTCAACTGGTGATCAATAGTCTTTGTATATTTGGGAGGATGGAAACGTTTGTGCATGCTTAAGAATTAGTACATATGACCCAATTTAAAGGCTTGCAAAGGTAGTGTGTAATGAAAAGAAATTGAAAAGGAATCATACATTTCTTTTCATGAGAAAAAAAGATTTGTGGGATGTACCAGTTCTTTTGTTAAACCATTTCTGAAGAAGGACTGTTTGTTCCCATTCTTTAAAAGAAAGCAATTTTTTTGAGGTAATGCATTCAGATTGTAGGTAGTAATGATATTATTTGTTGTTGTTTTTATGGACAGATACTCCTCAAAAAATTGTCTTTTACAAGATCTGGAAGTCAGAAGTACTCCATAAAGCTTATGGAGCTTAAATTTATGTTAATTTCTATAAAAATGGGATATTTCTGTATGACTAGTAAGAAAAGGCAATTTCAGGTAATTTCAGGTATTTTTTTACCCTGAAATCAACAAGCTTTCAAGAAAATTATTTTAGGTGTTAGGGGATTAGACTTGACAAAATTTTCAAAGCCTTATTTTATACTGTATACCTCAGTGCCTGACACACTTTCCTTATTGTTTTTTTGATACTTCATCTTACTTCTAACTAAAAATTTAAAGTTCTTTAAAAATATGTCAATACTTAGAAGCATATTGGGCCTTTTAAAAGTTGTTGTATTTAAATATGTATGTAGGTATTTACAGTCTGCTCATATTGTTACAATCTAACCATAGGAGGATGCAAAAACTTTAAAAAACCATCTCCTTTTTTTTTCTTTCTTGTTAGAGTCTCCTACCCTTTTTCTTCTGTAACTACAAAGCCTTCTGACAGAATAGAGGTCAAGATTCTTGCTTTGTAATTTTACTTTGTGAAATAGTTGCTTTAAGATGTGATACAATATTTAGTTGCTTTATGATATAATACAATATTTAGGATATTATAACTTGTAGTGCATATGAGAAAACAGTACTGTGTCTGGTAAGATGTTTATGCTTTGTTGATTACATAACCAAAATTCATTTTATGATTGATGAATATTTTCAGCTGGATATAAGGTTTGAGAGAGCTTAAACCCTCGACTCCCTTTCCCTGATCAACAAAAGAATATAGAGATATCTCTATTAATAGACTATATTAATTATATAGTTAGTTGTATTAGTTAGTAACACAGACACTTGTTAATTATTATTTTTAATGGATTTTTCCTGTTTAAATATTCTTACAGAATAAAGCAGAACAAGAGCATTATGTCTTGTTGAGGCTTCTTGCACATTGTTGACTTGCATTCACATCAGAGGAAACTGAAATTATTTCAGAATAAATCTGAAATTATACAGAAATCTTCTGTATAATCAGAGAATTATATAAATATATATATATATATATATATATACAATAAAATTGTTCAGTATTTGTCAGTAATACTTTAAAAGAAAATATAAAAAAGTATAGTATCCAGCCAAAGCCTGGATAACTGTTAATGGTATCCTGTCAGAGTGAATCAGAAACTCAATACTGGACAGAGCACTAAGTGTTACTCATTTTCAACATTGCCAGCAGAAATAATGGGATAAATGGGCTGATATAGCACTGTGAGTTTTCTGGGTAATTGGCACCACCTAAAGCTGACCTTTAGGTTTCCAAAGCATAATGTATGTCCTGGGAACACAGCAAGAGAAATAATGAAATTGACAGGCTGGACTCACCATTGAAAAAAATACATAATCCATTTTACATTGTCACATAATTCTTTGAGATTCTGGAATCCATCCAGAATCCATTTTAGTATTTTCAGACAAATGGCTGACACTTTAATGATCAGCTGTTTAAGGTCAACAACTTAAAACAGAGTGGTGTGCTTGTTCAAAATTAAATTTAATGTTTGAAAAGGAGTTTAACATTCAGCTGTATATGCAGCATCTGAAAGCATAAATTGACACCCTCGAAGGAACATATCTGCATATGCATCCATTTACATGCACATCTTATAATGTTAATAGTGTCATAAAAGTTGATCAGTTTGATTAAACACATTTATCATTCTCTAGTAGTGTACACATGGGCATATATATTGGTCATAAAATGTTCTGTCTGCTGTTACATATTGAAAGACACATGGCATATATATACCCAAATCACATATAAGACCTTGCTTTTCTAATTAATAAACATTGTGGCAAAATTTTGCTCTAGGCGTGTTTTGACTTTTACCACATATGTTTTTAAAAGATAGTTCCAAATGCCAGTCTGTCGTGTTGTATCATTCTTTATTTCATAACTCAGTCATCACAACAGACTTTTGTAGGTGTACTGCCTGCTGAAAACCAGCATCTCAGTCAATACAGCTTATTTAAATGAAAAGAAACCATTAACTGTGTTAATATCATTTTCAGTATTACACAGAACAGAAACATTGCTTTATTATGTTCCAGCAGTGATATACAAAATAATACCTACAGCAGGATGAGGTATAGTTCACAGAATTACAAAGTGCTTTTAACATGAATAAAGCTAAAGATTAAGAGAATTAATTGCAACATTGGATGTAGAGCACTTTGGATTATCTTTCTTGATCATTTGATTGAAAAAACACTTCCTACACATGCTTTCTCAATACAAGATTAGAATAATTACATCTGAATAAATGCCTCAAAAAACCTTCATGTGTTTACACTGAGTAAAACAATATGCTAAATTGCCCATGCTCATGCTTATACTTTCCCCTGCTTGCCCCAGCTGTTTCAATGAATAGCTTAAAATGAAAAATGTGTGCAGAAAAAGCTTCTATCTCTTAAGACTTTTCAGAAATTGTATTTGCAGATATCAATCTCAAAAGGCAGTTTTAATTGCCCAAGAAATGTAATTATAAAAATATTCTTGGACTAGTCATACTATAGATCACTTAGCATGTGTCCATTCCTAATTAAAGATCATGGATACAAGTTGAGATGATTTGACAAATATTACCCAAGTGTGCTAGCTAAAACTGCCACCACATGCTTGGACAATACAAAGTGAGGCAAAGATGAACAGTTCCTCCACCTGCTTCCTCAGAGATGGTCAGATGGTACCAGAGTTTCACTCAGAGCCTGTATAAAACATGGACCTGTGATTGGTAATTTCGTGGTATATCTGGCTCAAGGTAATGCTCACTTGGGCTGAAGTGATGGTGCACTGACAGAGGGTTGAACCAGGGGACATAAAAATGTCCTTTCCAAACTAGATTATTATCTGATTTTGTCATGATCACCTTCCACCCTCATAAGGCAAAATAAAATTGGTGAATTTGCTTCATACTTCTGAATTTTTTTCCTCAGTTGCTGTCCAGTTAACTCCGAAATAAATTCCCCTAGTCAGCGGTGCTACTGCTGGGACTCTCAAAGGCAGTTCAGCTAGGCTTGCCTTTGTGGAAGCCATTTGCTTGAGCCACACTGACTATCAGCCTTTAGTTTTCAGATGTTGAATAGCACATGAGTTGTCTTGGTATTACATACTTCCTCCAGCTGCTTTTACAATTCCAGACTTTCCTTTTGGTATCTCTTTAGCAGTTTGTCGTCATCAAACACTTCATTGACTTTCAGTGTCTCCTTCATTCCTGTGGCTTTATTGGCAAATAAGAATACTCTCTCATGGGCAGTAATTCAAGACTAAACATCTCAAAACATTTATTCTGTCCCACATTTTCTGACAAATTAAAGGGACCTCAAATGACCATAGGGATATTCCATACTTTATAATATCATTCTCTTTATAGAAAATCTGAGAAAGAAGGAGGTGGTGGGGGGGGAATTTTTTTCTCCCAAGATACTGTTACCTGTGATGGGGCCCTGCTCTCCTGAAGATGTCTAAACACCTGCCTACCCATGGGAAGCAGTGAAAGAATTCCTTGTTTTCCTTTGCTTGTATGTGCTAGTTTTACTTTACCTGTTAACTGTCTTTGTCTCACCCCACAAGTTTTCTCACTTTTACCCTTTTGATGCTTTCCCGGATCCCGCTGGTGGGGCAGTGAGCGAGCAGCTGCCTGGGGCTTGGCTGCTGCCTGGGGTTAAACTACAGCACACGGTCAGAACGCAAATAAAATGCTTCAGTAGACAAACCTATCTGATTAGGCCTAGTTCTGCATGACCCCCTGTTTTACAGGGAGTCATTCTCAAAGACCTTGTCTGTATTAGAAGGGTACTGCTCTCCAATGGTCCTGTACTCATGCCCATTTAATTCCTTAATTGCTCAGCTGGTGTGAGGTGGTAAACAGTTGTGCATGCAAGTGTGAAGGAGACAGACCTGCAGCACAAGGCAGGAGGTACAGCCCTCCCAAAGAGTGCTTCACTGCCATAAGGACAACAGGTCACACCTTCAGAGCTCTTTAAATAAAGGGGGGGTCCACAGCGGGGTAAAGAATGCTAACAAAGGCTTAGCAATAAACTGTTTGCAACTTTCTGCACCTTGATCAAACCAGCAGCTGAACAGGAGAATCTTAAGGGGCCCCTGCCCATTGCACAGAGCTGGAACTAAATGATCTTTAAGATCCTTTCCAACCCCAGCCATTGGAAGATTTCTTTATGTGATGTAGAAAGAGCAAGCCAGTGGGCAAAAAAAAATTAAAAAGGTGACATCAGAGTTCAATTGAGAGATGTTACTATCATCATTCTTCTTAGAGCATTAATAATGAAACAAATAAAATCTCCATTAGTAAATATACAAAGATGATTATAAATATGAAAAAAAAAATTCCTTTAGAATTTTTAGAGTAGATCTTCATCTTTAGTATTGTTTTGGCTTGATGATATACATTTTGTTTAATACATCGAACTAAAGATTCATGGAAAAAAAAGGTATTTACTGTATTTGCCATAAGCTTATATCTTCTTCAGTTATTTACACCTATTCACAGTGGAAGCAAACCAGTGTTAGATTGTAATTATCTCCTTGTGTGAAACAGTGCTAGAGGTTTATCATTTACACTTTGCCTGGCTGTAAATTACACAGTCAGCCCCCCAGAACGTTCTCCCATGAGTGGATTGCATGAAGAAAACTTGAGAATGAGGTCATTGAAGTAGCAAACTCTCAATTCATAATTTGAGTGTCAGTGTCTTGCTTGCGAAGAAAACAGTGTTTATATTGTTTTCTACTGTCAGTGGGGTAAAATCTGAAAATTAGGGCCTTTATTTAACTGCTGAAGGAAATTACAAAGAAGGAATGAAATAAGGTTTTCACTGTTTCTTGGTTTGCATTAGCTACAGATAGCTGTCTCTGCAGTTATGTTCCAGTCATGCTTTACAATTAATATTGTTTCACTTTGTGGTTATGAAGCTACCTGAGTGCTCTACTGTCAACAAGACTGGAAGTTGTAGTGAGATCCTGGATGTCACAGGAGTTAATGTGTTAGTCTCTCTGAATACATCAATCACATCACAGGCTGAAGAGCAAGATGGTGCTTAATTACTTAATTATCACCTTTTATTTTGTTCACCCAGACCCTGTTACAGTTCCACATTGCTAAAGGATTGCTTAGGTACAGACTGTACTAAGAAAAGTGCAGATGCTGTCCTATGTCAGTGCTGTAATTTCTGTTCTCACTTCTCACCTTATGTTGTGAGAATTAATCATCTTTATTACTCAAGACACTTTTGGTCTCTGTTTTTACATCACATCTTGGATTTTGATTTGAACAGTTCTGGTTTTTAGAAAAGGGACTTCGCCACTCAACATGTATTGATGTAGAATTTTGCAATGTGTTCAGTCGTAACTGGTCCATGGGTAAACTTTGCTACTGTTGCAATCTCTTGAATACATAAAAAGGACTTCAGTATCACAGAGTTAAGTAACATGACCATATAGAATGTGAGCAGTTCTGCTTTTGGGAATAATACCAGGGATTAAGTAATTTTGAGACTTAATTCTTGAGGAACTAGCTACAATTAAACATTTTAGTAGTTTGAGTGGAAGTGGTTTTGAGAGCCAAGATAGCATATCTTGATATATAAAAGGTTTGGAACAATAAAAACGTGGATTAAAAAAAAAAATCTATGAAGTATTATTAGTTGAAGTTAAAATCTGTTGCTTGCTGTATGAAGAATTCTGTGAGGAAAACTTACTTTGAGCAAAAGAACATAGGATCATAGGGCAGTTTTGAAAGGAGAGCATCCTAAATGCAAACTGGTGTTGAAAAAATCAGAAGGATACCTAACATATATAATTTACCAGGGCCTTTTGGTGACCTGAAAATCAAAATGTAATTGCAGAGGAACATGGAAATAGGTATTGTTGGGAATGGATATAAAATAATAACATTAACATTTTTGGATAGGTAATATCAAGATTTATGGAAATATTCTGAAATCATATTTAAAGATGGGAAGCTAAAGGAAACAATGGTTCCAGTACTTACCCAAATGAATAAGGAAATAGTGGATAAAAAATATGAGGCTGAAATGTTTTATGTTTTTCCTTTCTAATTTTTATTGGAAATTATTTGTGATCAAGTGGTCACTGATTTGATCACAGAACAATGTCTGTTAGGGCAATTAAAGTAATAGATCTAGAATATTTAAATAAACTACACATCTAGATCAAGATAACGTGATGAAAATCATAGAGGGCTGAGGAGTTACCTGAAAAAAAAATCTTTGAATTCTTAGTATTTGAAAATGATCATGGGTCCATAGTACTCTACAGGAATGGAAGTCAACTGGTGCACTTACAAAGAAGGTTAAAATTCAGAACAAGTTAGAGTGATGTTGATTACAAGGAAAACCCTGAAATAACTTCTGCAAGTGAAAATAATGTTTATATTGGAGATCTTACCAACACAGAACACACTTTTCGTCCACAAATGGGGAATTTCCTTTTATTATAAGAATACATGGGTTCTCTGTAGTGCTTTTGACAAAAAAAGAATTGTGTTTCTTTAGTCGTAATGCAGGACAATAGAGAAATCTTCTTTGTTAAAGAAATTGCCACTCACTGGTGTTAGGCCTGGTATCTAAATCTAAATAAGGTGAGACATCAGGTGGTAGAGAAAAGGAAGTGTAAACAGGAAAACTTATTTTTTTTTGATCCCTGTACTGAAGTAGTTCAGCTTCTTCCTTTATTCCCTTTGAACTCCAGTTGCCCGACTATCCTTTCTCAGCCTTTTTCAAGGCTTGTCCTTGTATCCCTTAATTAAGGGTATGTCCTTTTCCTGGTTTGCAAGGATATATGTTGTCATTGGGAACCCAAAAGACACAGCTGACTGTTGAGGTCACACTTGCCTTTTCGTGTTGGAAACATTTAATATGTGGGTATTTTCCCTGTATCAGTTTTTTAGGTTCCTACTGGTTTTTCAGCAAGCATGTAGAAACTTGGTCTTTTTGATATCTCTATCCTTCTCTCAAACTGGGTTAAGATTGACCAATAAATCTTAGCATCCTAAGGAAAATAAGCACAGAATGCAACTCCAGAAAAGTTTTGGGAAACTGGCTTTAAAACTGTAACAAGCATCAATCCTGCAGCTCTGTTTTAAAGCTAGTGGCAGAAAATCTGGGGAAGTCACATAATTTCAGTTTACTGGTTGGAAGTTGATAGATGAAAAAATTTTGCAAACCTACAGCTAAAAACCTAAGTCAGAGATGAGACCTGAAACCATGTGAAGATGTGTGATTGATAATAACATGTACAAAGAAGTGTAGCAGATAAATACCTGGTTTTCCAGGAGATTGATTGTGCTTGAGATGCAGATGAGCCAGTTCTTTGAAACAAAATCTGATTCCATTTGTGTGAGCTTAAAACAAAAATGTTTTATTAGTTGTTCAAATCAGGAAGGCTAAAGTAGTATATTAAAAGCAAAAAGAGTATTTTACCTGTCCCCCCTTTCCATGGGGCTTGTTTCAGTCACAGCCACTTGAAGAACAGAAGGGGCAAAAAGGTCCAAGCACAAAAATTCACATATTCAGTTAAATGATGGGATAGAATCCCTTAAAATACTGCAAAGATGAAAAATAATGATAAAAGCAGAAAGGATGGAAATGAGAAAGAAAAAGACACTTCTGGCATTTTAAAGAGGACTTAAGAGGGTACTTAAAAAGTGAAGTGGAGCTGAGGAAGTGTGATGAATGCAGTTAAGATTGAGAGGTATCATAGAAGAGATGTGCAGGAGAAAGGTACTTGTGCACTGAGTAGGTAAAACATGGGAAAATGTTCTTCCCTTCCTCAAAAATAGTATTTCTTTGTCCACATCCATTTTAATGTATATGTACAATGCAAATAACAAGAAAAATACTGGGTTTTGCCCTGTTATTCTATAGCTTGTTGGCCTAAATACCTCATGCTCATGCCACAAACATAAAGCAATTTATTTCATACTTTTTTGGAAAAACCCCAAAGCATAAATGAAATTTTAATTTGTTTTGGCAAGTTGTGCATGGAAAAATTATTTTCACTGGTTTCTTATAGACTAATTTACATAATCACTGGCAAATAGTGATAAATGGCTTGCTAATTTTATATTGTTTCTGCTTAAGTCTTCTGTATCTTGGGTAACTTTTATAATTTTTCCACTGGAATAATATCTATTTTATATTATTTTCACCTCCAGATTGTCTTTTCTTCTTCTGCCAAAATAACTGCCACTTGTGACTCACAAGTATTCCTGGATCATGGGATTTTTATACCTTTACACAGTATCAGCTTGTTTAATGCCCAGTCAGGGCATGTAAACAGAATATAGCAGTGCTGGGCTAATTGCTGGACTCCATAATTTTGGACTCCTTTTTCAACTGTAATGGTTCTGTGATTCTATTTATTGCTCAGATAAACTGCATACCTTATCAAACATGTGAGCTGACACTCTATATTCTCCAGCTTCTGCCACTGATGAACTCAGTGCAGACACAAATATTACTTTTAGGGTACCTTCTCGCACCTTTTTGGCTGTTACCAGTGCCCCAGGAGAAAATGGCAACACTTTGCAAAGGAATAGCATAGCGACTTCTGATCTCAGTGTTCCTCATGTGTATATTACTTATTAAAATATTAAAGTGTACACCATGGAGTTTGTCTGTGACATTGCACTCACACAATGAATTGCCTGGGTATTTCATCATTAAAGAAGACAGTTACTCATTGGCTTTTTCATTTCTTGGCTAACATGGAAGGGAAGGAAATTGCCCTTTCTTCTTCCCCTCTACTCATAATATCTTGTTGGTATGAGGACGGAACATGACTTGAAGAATGCCTGCTGGGCACTGGCTGTGCTTAGAATAGGAAATATTACTGGTGACAAGAGAGGTTTATTTTAATATGGGCAAAATAGCTCAGTGTCCTTTCCAATACTTTGTATAGTCCATTTTCATGCCACCTCTGCCAAGTCTGAGAAAGAAATATTTCTTACAGTGGAGCTTTACTGAATCTGTCATCAGACATATTAGTGGGTAAACACTTAAGGTTTATCGCTGAAAATTGTTGGAACTTACCTTCTCCTGACATAAATGAAACAAGGGATCCATAGCTCTTAAAGAGATTTATAAATTTATTGTCTGGAAATTTAAATTTTGACTACAGCTATTCCAAACTTATATATAAAGTAGCATAGGTTAGTTTGAGAAATAGAAAAATCCCTATCTTAAAAAAAATGCCAACATATGGGTTTTTCTTCTTACCTCTTGTTTTGTCTTAATTTTTGTTTCCATAAGCATGGAACTTTAAAATAATTCTTTGCTAGAGAATCAAAGCTTAAGCCAAATTGCCAGTTAAATATTTGTTATGAACTCTTACTTGCTGTAATATTAAGTTGGGATGAAGAATGGATTACTTTTTGCAAGTGGAAATGCCTCATGTTGATGAACAATACATTAAGACATATTAATAGCTGTAGTGCTATTATGGTGAATCAGGTAAAACAACAAGTTTTTTGAAGGGGACTTGAATTTTAAGTTGATGTTTGAGAGGCAGTATAAAGTAAAGGAAATATTAAGTCTTTCCAATCTGTGTTACTGTACTGACCACTGTGCTTCTTCTCAGTTGATGAGAGCAATTTGTTTTTGTGCTTATGTTTGAATGACATGATAGCTCTCATAAAATGAAATACTGAGATTACTTAGGATAACTTTGTTCCCAGGCAAAGGAGATGCAGTGGATTTCGGCATCAAAATATTAAAGATATATAGGTTTCCATCCTAAAAATAATCTGTGATTATTTTAAACCATTTTGGCTTTAATGTTCTAGGAGGTCTTTTTATTATTTTATGGAAGGCAGATGTACTCATTAGACGCTATAATTTTTGCTCGAACAAGAAACTGTATGTTTTGTTAGTATCAGGTGGTATGAAGACTCATGTATAGGAGCTTCTAGATTTTTGAATTACTTGAAAAGGCAAACCAAACACCTGTTTTGTCAAACTTCTGTGTTACTAGGTTATTCAGAGATGCTCTTAAAGAGCTTCCAAGGAATGTAAAAATGTTTTTTATGAAGTCCAAGTAGTTGTGTTTTGTCACAACTGTAAGCTTTAAAAAAGTACTTTATCACTCCAAGTTCAATCCTGGCCTACAAATACTCTAATCATTCACTATCAGGAATCAGGGTCCCCCCAGTGTTGAGGTATGGCATTTCTGGTCACTGCATCATGTTTCACTTCCCAAACTGTCCCTTACAGCCACACACAGTGCTACACCAGTAGTGTGTTCTTTGTATTTATTCGATGTGTAAAGGTTCTGGTGTCTGTGCAAAGCACTTCTGAACTCAAGTCCCCTGAGTCACTGAGTTCAGGAACAGACTGTGATGAAGTCAGATCTTTACTTTAAGTCAGGCTTGTTTAACATAAAGTAACTAAAATAATTCAAGTATTTTTTGTTGTTTTTTGGTTGGTTGGTTGGTTGGGGTTTTTTTTCCCCTTTCACAAGATTGTAGAATAAAAAGAATCAGAAAACTTTATATAGGTACAAATAGAGAACAATAGAAAACACAACCTGAATTCAAATAAATATCTAGATTAGCTCTGTTTTTCATCTCACTTTCTATTTATATTTTTTTCAACCTTGTGATGTCAGGTCTCCCTCATGGAAAGGAGTTCCAGTTTGGAGGATTCATGCTTTTTAATGCATACTTCGCTTGTTTTTCATTTAGGGGGTTTGCTTTCTCTCTTCTCTTACAAGAATGGCTCAGCCTTTAAAATGACAAGAAATCAGTTTCAACAGTTCTTTTCACTTAACAGTGGAAGCATTAATATCCAGTGGGCATTTGTAGATGCAGCTGTCATCCATCCAAGTGGGTTAGCAATTAGGCAAGCCAAAAATGTGTCATGATTTTTAATAGGCCTGGACACTGTTCAGTATCAGAGTAAAACAGCTCGGATTTTCTCTGTGTATTTCTGACAATTCTGTTACCCATAAAGATGGACATTGCCAGTCACACCCAACACAGCTATATAAATGGGATTAAGACAAGCACTCCATTACTGACTGTCCTCAGGATGTGATGTTTGGTAACCAGACATTTTGGGCTAGTACCAGGTTTGATGTTCTGACTGATTTCTGGAGTGATACGGCACTCATTTACTGCAATTTTTCATTTTAAAACTACTTTCCTTAAATGATATTAGTGATATGTTTGGGCTTAAAAGTTGTAATGTTTGCTGTTCTCTGATCACTTGAAATGTTTATATGTTTAAAGTGTACACTTAAAAGTATCTTCCATATATATATATAACCTACGACATAATTGCCAATACGATTTTTATGTTAAAGGATGGAGTATGATATTGAGAGGTGTAGGGAATTCAGGCAATTACTATTTTTAAAACTGGAAAACATTTCACTAGCTAAAGTTTCTAATTCACACAATCTTGACTATCAGTGTATAGCCGTCTTTGTACTAATCAGAATGGAAAAAAAACAAACAAACAAAGTAAATTATGATGCTTCTTTGTTGCTGGAGTTGATGTTTATGCATTAAAGACTTTGAGACAGAAAAAAACAAAATACCCTTTTCACTATTTTACTATTTCAGAAAATAGTAAACTTTATTTCACATTCAAAACTGCTGCCTTACTGCTTATTCTGTTTATCATGCTGTAAAAAATAACATCATCAGGCCAATTTATTTTTCCCCCTCCACACATGATCTCAATTTTCTATAACTTGGATAAGGTAAATATAAGTTGAACCAGCACTGAATCCTGTCTGAGCAAAGGCTGACTTTCTAAGATGAAGCCCCTATTGAAAACTTTCCTTAGACAGAGATAGATTTCTGGGAGAAAGTAATAACTAGAAACAAAGTTAAAACTGCAGTTACAAAACCCAAAGTCTTAGTTAAAATATAACAACTGTTTTTAACTGTACAATTAATTAAGAATTCAATACCATCAGTATAAGCGCATATATATATATATATATATATAATGTTCAATTTAATAGAATAAATGATGAACAATATTTGAAAGCCTCCTTTTCACCTGGCTTTTCCTTGGCTTCTATCTATGTACAAGTCCATTAGTTTTGTCACTCATGTAGCAGCAACATCTGCTTCTGTGTGCAGATAGGAGACTATGTGGCCTTTTCTGTCTTCAAAGAGGGCTAGAATTTCCTTTGTATTTGGTAGTGAATGTCAGTGCTTAAAAAAAAAAATGACATTAACTTCTGTAATAAATACTGTAATTGAGTTAACTTCATGTTGCTAGGTATTGAAAATCTTTTTGAAATATAGATATTTTATGATTTTGATATGTAATTGTGTTCTAGATGAGATTTTTGAATCTCAGGTTTGCAGTGGTGGAACAGTTGACTGTATTGTGATGAAAAGTGGATTTCCGTACTGCAGTATTCAATTATTTTAGTAGAAAAGATAAAAGCTTGAATATTAATGGTAGGATGGAAACTGGAAATTTTCAGAAGAAAAATAAAGGTCTTTTAATTCTTAATAGTCTTTAATTAGAATTCTTGAATAATTTATTTATGCAGTACATGTCTAATTAATGCTGTACATTTCTAACTAAAAATAATATTATTCAAGCTATCACTATAATTTGCTGGTTTTCTCATGTTTGTTATACAGTCAGTGAGTTAGAAACCTGCCTTTATTTCTTCCTGAATGCTTTGAAGTTCCATTAGTTGGTTGCTTAAGGTAACTGTAAATGTTTAAAATTGCCTGCTATCAAATATGTAGGTGGGAGTATAAGGTTTTTTCATTAAAAACATGTTGAACTGAGGTTGCATCTAAACACTTAAGTGCTTTCAAAACTACAGTTGATAATTTTTCTCTTTATGACTTTTATTGGATATTTTACACTACTTCATCAATGTAGAAGCAAAATATTTAAGTAGAGATTTCTTTGGTAAAAAAGTGCTATAGAAAACTGAAGCTTTCTGTGCATACATAGGACAATAGAATTCTCTAAAGTAGCAATAAACTCATGTCTTAACCAATGAGCTTTCAAATGAGTAAATTATTCTTTCCTGTAAAGACATACATAGACATAAGACATAAATAGAAATAAAGTGGAAAATACAGAATTTGGGGTGGAAGAAGAAAGATGTATTTGTTGTCTTTCAAAATAAAAAAAAAATAGATTAGATCTCTCAAAACTGAACTTAAGCAACAGTATATATAAAAAATTATAGGCAAGGATACATTTTGGGTTTAATATATTTATAATGTATTTTAGAAAGAAGTCTTGAAATGGATTAAATTACAGAAGCAGAGACTTGAGACACTCAACCTTAACTCAGCCCTGTAGTGACACCAGCAGGAAAAAGGAAATCTTTATCTTCTAAAATCACTTTTCTCTAAGCTAGTACCTTGGTCACTAAAAGGCTTTTATCCTGTCTTCATGATTAATGCATAGAATCAGTAACAGGAGCAAGCTGATGCCTCTCATGTCTGCTCTTCCATGTCTGGAAAACTTTTACATTAATCTTAACTAGTTTTTCATATTCATGCACTGCTTTGACTCATTTTTTTTATATTGTCTTAATAGGTTACCTTTTAAATTATTGGTAATTGTAATAAAACCTTAAGTCTAGAAATACCATTGTATTGTGGGCAAGAAATAGATATACTCCCTGATATGCCTTATGTACAGTAGGTAACCAATTGTGTAAATTTTTGCAGGAAAATAGAATATATTTTATACATTGATAATAATCCTGCTTTACGTTCAGGAAGAAAAACAAACTACTGCTTGATTTAAAATATTGTAGTTCAGCATGGCCACAAGTAAACATGAAGACATTGGGCTGAGGAAGAATAATGGGTTTGTTTTATATAGCAGGTCTTGTCAAATCCAATAGACTGAACCATGTATGTGCTTGAACTCTGCTTTGTGCTTGCAGTGCCACTTCCAAACCTGAATACCTCCAATGACTATTTATGAAGTCAAATGTATGAAAAAAATTGCTTGAATGGTTCGGAAGGACATAATGTTGCTTAGACAACATTAGTGCTTCATTTCCTAAGACACAGGAGTGGCCAAATGGTATTCTTCTGGCCATCTTCATCAGTATTGTTTAAGGAATTCTAAAAATGTTTTCCTCCTATAGACTCTGAGCTTCATATGCTTTACCTTTTGTTTTTTCCAAAAAAAAACCATAAAAAACCATAATAAACCATACTACTACTACTAATAATACTACTACTAATATTACTACTACTACTTATAATAATAATACTAATAATGTGATAAGATCATTATATAATTATTTGAAATTACATCTATTATATACAATATATATGAATATATAATTATATATAAGTACATATAGTATGTATGCTGTATAATATTATTATACATAAATATTATAATTATACATTATAATAATAATAAATATATACTATATACACATATGTATTATAAAATATATATTTATGTATTATATAAAATATAAAATTGGTTATAGAAGAACAGGGAAGCACATTTGTCTGTCTCTTGTCTGAGCAGGTAGAAGTTTTCAGTCACTAAGATCTTTGTAGACTTTTGTTCCTCATATCTCACAAGAGGAAGTAAGACTTTTGGGGGGCATTTTTAGTTGCTAGAAATACTTGAACTAGAAAAGTTTAAAACTTCACAGCAGGAGCACACAGTAAAGGGCTGGGTGGTTTCCACTCTGTTCTGCAGTTGTGAGGGCCCAAAACCCTTTGTTGTGTTTTACCTTCTCCCACATCATCCTGAGGTCTCTGCGCTTACCTTCTGCAGGATCCTTTGGCACTTCATAGCCATTGATTGCTGCAACAAAGCACAGGACAGGAGAGGCTTTGGAGGAGAAACAAGAACATTGGTTCAAATAGAATACTGTGTAAATGCATGTGAGATAGTGTATGGGTAAAATAACAGACAAATGCCTGGACTTGGGTACAGTCTAAAAACCTGCTTCTAAATGTATGCTTTTTAAGGCAATGGTTGTTTTGGGGCATGCTATCTGCTGATCTGTAGTGTGCTTGCTTATTGTTTTTAAAATAGTTTGCTCTGTAGATTCTATTTATGTAAAGTTCTGCTTCTGGGTAAAGCTCTGCTTCTGGGTGCACATTTCAATATGAAATTTCAGTAAATGTTAAGGTTTTTAGGTTTAAACACTGCTTAGCTCCTAAGGTGATATGCACAGAACAGTTCTTCAGAAGAAATTACAAATTTCATTGGCAAGCTGTTAACTGACAAACATAATACGGCTCAGAGATTGCTGCTTCCCCCCTGTGCTTTATGAGCTATATCCAAATTATATCCAAGATCTGTGAAGGAAGTCTAATAGATTGATATCAGTAATAGCTTTATTTCAGCAGAGGGGTCAGTGGAAATATTAGGTGTATTTTTTGATTCAGCAGTGAACTATTGATAATATAACTTAAAATAATTGAATAATTGCCCAAACTCCTCATAAATAATTTATAACCTTTTTATTACCAAGTAATCATGGGAGTTTTGGTTTTCCAGCAGTGTCTACTGCTTTGCTTAATACCTCATAAGCAGCTTCAATTATAAAACTCCTGGTTTGCAAACTCAAGAAATGTGTATATTCACAAAAAAGCCAACATATATACTACTACTTTGACTAATATAGTACATGTATGTTAGAATTTTATGAAAAAGATCCAGTAATAGGGTAAATAGCTAAATTAATTTTTTTAGGATTAAAGTATTCCTTGTGGAGTAAGATACTGTTTTACTTTCTCTTCCAACAGTGTAATTAGTGGCTCTCCTAATCTTTTCTGAGTGGCCTTTCTGTATTAGTGAGCCAAGTAATTCCTTTGAACTTTAAACCTGCAGCTGTGATTTACCAGATTCCAAGCCAAACCTCACCTTCTGCTTTCTCCCACTCATTAATATCTTTCTTAAAAATAAATAGGTGCTGAAAGTAGAATTTAAACCAGTCTGCCTGCCCCTATCTGCAAATTCCTTGGGTGCTGGCAGATGAGTCAATTTGACCATCTGCATCAGATAAAAAAGCACAATGACCAAAGCTAAATGTTGTCTGTGCTTTGGTGAAATGGCAGGCTCAAATGGTCTTCTTCTTTCCCTTAGAAGCTTAATGTAAGCATTGAACAAAAAAAGGCAACAGAGTGGAAGGATGGAAAACCTGATGGTGAAGCCTTTTGGGCAGCGGAGCAATTGTCAGACACTGCCCTCTGAGACCTCCTGGAGAGGAGAGGTCACTGCAGTGATTTCGGCCATCCTTGCCAGTGTCTGCAGATGAGTCAGCAAAACTTGCTGGTTCATGTTAACAGAGGTTGCAGACAAATCTACAATAATCAGCATGGAAACTTGACCTCTGTATTTTGCCAGGAGTAGATCATAGACCAATTAAGCCAGTATTGTCTTTGTATCTTACCTAGGCTGAAAGCCAGATTGAAAAGGGTCGTGGAAGTCAAAGATGCCAGATGGCATAGCAGCTGTTTAACATAAACTTCTCAGTCACCTTCTTCTCTACAGGCATTTAGACAGGGGATGACAATTGATAAAATTACCAATACAAAGATGACATCTCAAAGGCAGGTGTGTAGCTGATTATTAGAAGAATGCTTTTAGCATTTTAGCTTTTCATGTTCTGATGAGAAAAGTAGACTTGATAACGCTTCTGACAATTTGATTTTGTGTCTGAAAAATAGTTAGATCCTGCCTCATTTTACCATGCCTATCAGGATATGGTTAAAATGTTCAGAATTCTTGGAATGGATCCATGCATTTCTTAGCAGTACAAATGACATTTTTTCCCTATTATAATTTTCTATTTACAGTCTAATCTTGAATCAGAAATCTGCCGCTTCCTTTAAATCCTGGATAATTTTATTAATCTGAAGGATATCTGCTGGATTATGCTGAAACTTTTGCAGTTTGTCTGTATAGAACAAATCTATCTTTTTCTTCCTGAAAAAGCTAAAAACAAACTGATAGGTCACATCAATGATATATATGTTGGCATTTTAAAAAATTAATTAATTTATAAAATTATGTCTAAATTATTGGTAAAATTGTATTTTAGATTTTTTTTAATGTTTTCTCATTGCAAGTTTTCAAACACAGAGATGCTTACATTTTAAGAAAGAAACAACCTATTTTACTCTTCTGTTACTAGGGAAAATAAAGCTCTTACAAGTAGATGTAAGACTATTTCTTCTGATGGATTTTTTGATAAATAATGAAAAATTATTTGATTTTAAAGGAACACAGTTCAGTTCAGCCTACTGCAGTCTAAGGTATTCTCATCTGGGACTGTCTGTATAGTTTATAAATATAGCTATACTGCAGCAGATGCTCCAAAAATTTAGAGCTGTAGCTGACAGATATGTAAGGTCATGTAAGAATCAAGCACCTGAACTGTAATTTCTGAAGTTTAAACCTCTTTAAATCTGCTGAAAGTGCAAATCCATTAGGCCTTGTGATCCTCAAGCTGAAATGAACACTCGTAAATGGCACTGCTTGACCTGAAATGTAACCAGGGCAGAGGGAGGTTTTCCCAACTCTTATAAAATAGTCTATTGATTGGAAAACCTGCCCAAGAAGTGGAAATCTAGGCTACAGAATTTCCCAAATGGGAGGGAGAACGTGTCCTAACTAACCTTGTTAGTTATAAAGGTGTCCCAGCTGCACAGCTTGTAGGGCCACACTTTGGACCACCTCACCATGCTTCTCATAACAGACCACTGAATAAAAGGAATGCAAACTGAGGTTTGAGGACTAAGAATAAACCAGAGCAAGCCTGGATCTGTAGGCATCAGCTCATTGAAGGCAGTTACAGTTTAAGGGATTACTTGTGAATTTGGTTGTTAAATGATATCTAAAATGCACAATAGCACTAGTAGTGAGGACCTGAAGGCAAGAGGTGGCTCTAACCCAATCTGAGGCCAGACTAAGTTTAATTTCCTTACAATTTACTACAGTGAGAGAATGTTTTTTGGAAAATGTCTGATGTAATCTAAAGTTTTCCACTGATCAGCATACACAGAAATGGAGACACTGATAGATGGTTTGTATAAACTTCCCTATTCATGTGAGACTGCATGTAGAGATACAGTTTTTATTAAAGAAAGCTCTACCCACTCAATAACTAATGTCTGTTTTTCATAGGTATTCCGCTTGTATGTCTAGATGTGAATTTACAGAAGCCATCATCATAAAGAACCAAAGATATTCTTAGATATGAAAATGAAGGAGAAGCCTGAAAGATATTTGTCTTCCTCTCTGGAGTAGTATAGAAAGGCAGAAAAAAGCAGTGACTTGTGGTTACCAGTAAGTGGAATTTTTTCCCCCTTTAGACTTCCTTCTAGGCATTCCATTAAACTGTAACAATTTGAAGAACTACAGGTACACTCTTCCTTTTCTCCAGCTACCAGTGGCATCCTTGCAATACTAAAAGTGAAAAGAGTCATTCAATCTGATGATGTAGGGAGCTTTAATATGCTCTTTTCCTTTACTCTCCTGTGGAGCTAATAGGTATCAGAAAGGAACCGGAGATGAGAGCTTTTGCACATGTGCATTAATGTTTTCAGCATTGCCTGTGTGTTCAAAAGAAAAATGACTGTGGGACTCTTTTTTTGTGTGATGCTCTTTTGTTGCATCGATTGAGAAAGGAAGTAATCACTTGGGAATAGCTACTTTATACAAGTTCAAAGGACTCCCAAAAGAGAAGAAAGTCTTGCTTCTCTGTACAATTCAGCAAATGCCAGGAAAGGTGGGTCATTCTCACGGCAAGCCATGGGACACATGAGGCCAAATTTAACCCTTGTTTATATTCTACTTGAAGTAACTAGAATTATCAGAGGATGAAGCTAGACAATTATTGGTGGGCAAAAAAAAAATATATTTAAAGAGCTCTTTAGAATATGTGGTAGTTCCATGGTAGTATGCACAAAGGCTAACAAAAGCTAAAGATTTGCCAAGAAGAACTTACTGACTTTTTTTCTCAACCAAGTGCTGATTGGGTACATGTTTCCTTTCTGTCCTTTAAAAGAAATGGCTCCCCTGCAGTCTGGAGGATATCTCTAGTCCCAGCCTAGGTGACCAGGTCTGTTGGTGGAAAGGTGTAGTGCACTGTTAATCTCAAACCTGACAGATCTCTAGACCTTACTCTGCTAGGAAGAATAGATAATTTTACTAATAAGATTTTATGGCATGCATCTAATCTGTACTGAAGCATTTTTTCTCCCCCATTAGCTCACTTCTACATAAAGGCTGACCCAAAACTAAGAGAAAATCTGGATGAAAAGTAAAAGATCTGCATATACTAATCAGAATAGAAATACAGGTACTGTTAAGGGAGGAGAGCACAGATATGCATCAATCCCAATGCTGTGTCCCCACGATTGTGTAGTAAATGCGGCCTGTCTCTTTTGTTACAGTCCTTGTTATGACAGGATTTTCAGAACATGTAGTAGTTGCTTAATTCATAGTTTGATTGGAAGCACCATGATTTTTATTACTGATTTCAAAGTAAACAGAGGTTGCATGGCACAAAGGACAAGGTAGCATATCAATACAATATTGAGAAATCATATTTTTAAATACAGAAAGTGTTTAAAACAGAACACCTGTGTGTACACTTCTGATTGTGTTCAGTCAAAGAATTTTTCCGCTGTGAAGTCTTTGATTAAAACTGATTTAAACCAAAAGTACAATTGTTCAGTAATTGCTTACAGCATCTTCTCACTGGTCTTGTATTTGATCTCAGAAATGCTACACTTCACGAAGTCTTACTCCTGGAGGTCCCCAGCACGTCTCTGTGATGGCAGAATAGAAAAGATAAGAATGGATTTAGCAGCGAGAGTCAGGAGTCTGCCTTCAGACCTGTCAGATATCTGTGTTTGTATGTCTGTAGCTTCTGATAGCACCTTTCCCTTCTTGCTTCAACTTTGGCACCTAAAAGTACTTGCAACTGCTATAAACCTCACACTGGTTAGAGGGTTCCAGGGAAGGATAATTTGTATTGAGGTTTCTCCTTGCTTTTTATAGATGAAAAATGCATTTTCTCTTTTTTTTTTTTTCAGTTTGGGCTTTTTCCTGCAAAAATAGAACAGTCTATTTACAATGCCTTTCATAAAGTGAACAATGGCTGGTTTACAAAACAAGTAGGTTAAAAATGCTGGACCTTTTTGCTAAGAGTATTTTTTCTGTCTGATAATTTTGTGGCCTTCAGCTGCACTGTACAAGCTCTTGAAGAACTTTGCCTGTATTCCCATATGTAGCTCTGAATCTTGTCTCAAGTAATTAGTTTTCATTTACTCTATCACTTTAAATGTCTTGTTTGTTAAATCTACCTGCTACAGGTAGATTAAATCATTGCTTTAATGCACAGTGTTAGCAGTCATAACTGATGCTGCTGAGTGAGCATTACTTGTAATGGATCTTATTATTTTTTATTAGAGTTTTTAAAAGGCATTCCAAATTTATGCTTGACTCTGTTTTAACAATATTTGCATTAGTTACCATTTATTTCTGTTTAGCCTAGACTTTTGAAGAAATGAATCACTTCAGGGAAAAAAATGTAAGCAAGGAAAGTTTACTCAAGCAAAAGGTTTTTAACTATTGAATTTAAATAATAGAGACAAGATTCTGTTGCCTGGTTTTATTTGTTTAGTTCTCTAGTAATATTTGCTCTGATTGCTTTATTAATTTCTTAATGTAAAGATATAAAGCATATTGTACCATCCTCTCACTCTGTACTAATTAGCAACTTTGCAATAAATTTGGCAAGTTCATTTGATCAAAACTCCTGCAATTATTTTGATTTTTGCTGTTGCTGCTCTGCAGTTTTTTGTCAGCTACAGAAATGATAACATATTCCCCAGGGCTTCCAGAAAACTACTAGCCCTAAACTTCTGCATGGTTATCCTGGCAAAGGGCCTCCAACACTAATTTTGAGTGTTCGCAATTTTCAACCCAGCTGGTTGCACAGCATCCACAGTGAGAGGAATGAAGCCAGTACTACAATTTGCAGTAAGAACATTCTCTACTCCTTGAAGATTAAATGTAGTCTTCCTTAATCCCTTATTTTTTTACTCAGAAGTATACACTATTGATTTCATTAGGCAAATGCACTATAAATGCATCCCAAAAAGTGGTGTAATGATGGATGGGTTTATTTGGTTGTTTCAGCAGCTTGCTCTTTACATACTGTCTTCATTCTTCAAATGAGAGCATCCTATTTCTTGTATACGATTTAAAAATTACTATCAGCTTTCGGTCAGACTTATTATAATCACTATAATCTTCTGACTTGTGGCTCTGTGGTTATCTGTAACACAAACCAGCATCAATTCTGTCCTAGTGGTCAGACAGTAAACTGGCAGATTGCTAATCTTTTATTTGTACTGTTTCCTCCTATCTTGGTGACTTTCCCTGTCTCGATAACTATAATTTAAAGAACTAAATTATTTCTCAGTACCATAGTGCTAATTGGACTAATTGTATAGGGTTTTCTTCTCCTTTTTACATGGGGGAAAATCAACAACAATTAATTTACTTTAAGACCATAAACTGCATTTGTTGCTTCTCGCTAAGTACAATAATGGAAAGTTTCTGTTGCATGTGTGTGTAGAATTCACTGAATTGTTACTCTGCACAAGGTACGCGTACAATGTACTGTACTGTGTGCTCAGAGACATTCATTTAGAAGGAACTTGGTTGCAGGATCACAGTGAGTCACTGGAGATAATTCTGTGCCTCTCTGGGGCTGAGTTTGTTTACAATGAGCAATGGGAAAGAGCTAATCCTCCCTCAGAGCTGTCCATCTGCAGAAGCAGATGACTGTTCATTTCAGAAATTTGTCCTGATACAGAGCAAAGAGCACATCTGCTTAATCACCCAAATGGCCCATTTTTATAAATGGGTGCTTTCTTGTATAACTATTGTGCATACATACAAATATAGACAGAAACTCCACTGTAGTTTTGGCGATTGATTTCATTATTTTAATGGGTCATAATCCACATTGTGGAATACCATGGCTCGTTTAGGGTAAAGCTTTTACAAACCAGTTGTTTAGAATATGCCACTTAGAATAGCAAGAGAAAAAAACAGAACATCTACCACTTAATATACATATATATATGTGTCTTTTGAATACCTGAACTGAGAGACACCTGTTTGTTGCAAAATATATGCAAAGTAAGAATTATATAAGTTGGAGATGCTATTCCTGACCCAAACAAGAGAACACTAGAAATAGAACACTTTGTTTGAAAGACTGCTGCCAGAAGCATTGTCCCAGTATCCTACACACTTTCAATGCTTCATGGTCTGAAGCAACTCTTTATATCAGTGGGAGCAGTGGAACAATTTTTATGAATATAGAGTTAGATTATGCAGTTTTCTCCTCAGTCAGTACAGTTTTCAACAGTGGGTAGCTACCAAGAAAACATACTAAAATAAACATGTTAGGGATTTCTGAAATAATTCTAGAAGATTTTCCATATATTGGACAAATATTACAGTTCTGTGCAGTTTGTTGGAAATTCTCTGTTGACAAGACATACCTCAGCCCTAAGCAGTGACACAGCCTCTTTAACTATAGCAGTAGAGAGGGAGGGTACATGGAAAACAGTTTTCTATACTGTAAAACTCCCCAGCTTTTCAAAGGTTCTCCCCCACCTTTCTTAATTGCTGAGAAAAAAAGGCTTAATAAGTGTGAGCACATAGAAGTTGATTTTCATAGGCAGAGAAGAGGGATGTAGAAAAGAAATAAGATGAGACAAGCTTTAAAAATCCCCTCAGACACACCAATGTGTGATCGTCAAGTACCTGTTCTGACATCCCAAGTCAAGCTCTTAAATTATTAATACAGTTTGTCTTCTTTCCCCATGGATGTTGTGCCAAAGTTGACTTACTTTGACTGAAATGTTTCATTTTGGAAAACCTACAGCCACAGTTCATTAAAGCTTTCCCATTAGGAAAATCATTCAGTGATGTGTTCATAAGTGTGGACTCCACCTTACCTGTCCTACAGCATTGTGAGGAATGATCAGCAGCTCCACAGGAGCTTCTGGAATGTAGTGTATCCACCAGCACTCTGATTGTATTATATGTGTCACACAATAATGTAGAAAACCCACAACGTGATGAATATTTTATACCTTTCTTCATATAAATTATTAATTTGGTATTCATTCACCTTTAATGAGCTAAATTAGAATCACATTTGAAACATTGTTTAAAACACTGTCCATTTTTACTTGTCTTATAGCATAAGCACATGTTAAAGATTCCATATATCAAGCTCTAGACCACATTTTTCTTTAGATTTCCCTCGCCAAGTCCTGCTGCCTCTAATGATATTTGCATCTTATATTTCACTTATTTGTATGAAAACTGTAAGTAGCAGGAAGAGCTGTATAGAAGTGCCACTGGGGCTGTAAAAAAACAGTCAAGAACAAGCTGTCATTCCTACTCTTCTAATTTCAGCCTGGAAGAGACGCACAGAGCTTCCCTTTTATCTGCTTCTTTCGGTCACAGCATGGGAATACCTAAGACAGCCACTCCCAATGACAAGGAGGCCGGTCTCTTTCGTTAGATGCCACCACAATACACTCAGATGGTAATGCAGAATAAAAGCACTCATTTCCACCCAGCATACCCAAAGGAATGTGTAAAGCACAGGACTAAATTTTCAGAACAAAATGAAGCAAAGTGAGGAATAACATAATGGAAGGAATGGAAGGATAATCAGAAAGAATGAGGGGATGCCAAGTAATTGGCCAGGCAAATGGCATCAGAATGCGAAAGGGCATGAAAAAGAAACAGAAAACAGTAACCAAGAATATGAAGGAAGCATATGTTAAGACATAAGACATCAAGCACAAGTGTTTTAACATTACCTGCGCACTCTGTCAGTTTTATGCAGTCATGCTTTCAACTTTATGAGTTAGTAATTACGTAGCCTGACTGCCTCAGAAAAGTGAATTAAAATACAGTATTTAAACTCCTATGAGCCGCTATCTCATCTGCCAGGTGTCAGGCATTTCAGAGTGGCTTGAGGACTCTATTTTTTATATATTATATGGCTTTAAATATTGTACAGATGTGAATACAATCACATAATTTTAAGTGTGCAAATTCAGTAAGGCATCTGTGTTTTTCACAACCATAACTGCATAAAAGAAGGAATTAAGAAAGAATCCTTGGATCCGTGATTTTAACATAAATATGTGGTAAATATTGTTAGCTTTCTATTAAAAGAAGCATGGGCTAAATAAAATGACTGTTGAGAAGAGCTATAATTTCCAAGTGTTATGTGTAAAATATCTCATCAAAGATGCAATCTCATAGAAGATTGCAGCTAAACGTCAGCAATATAAAATGACTTTCATTTTAGCTTTTTACTATATTTTTTGAAGAGAAGTGCAATTCTACTAAAAAAGATTGCCCCCACCCTCCAATTCCTGACCCTTGTTCCCCAAGAAATGGCTTTCAAAGTTATATTTTTATTACAAGGATTGAGCTGAATGCAGTTCTTCTTTAGATAGTTCTTCAAGTTTCAGTTCTACAGTGTAACGTATTTGGAGAAGAGAAATAGCCACTGTTTATAAACTTTATAAAGAAACTTCATCAAGGCAGACACTTGCATTTTTCAGGAGTGATTCACATTGCATTGCTGCCACCCACCTGAAAGAAAACCCAGACTGCATCCACAGCTCCTTCTCAAGTGCTGCTTTATGCTGTTGTGGAGAAGAGGGCGTTGGCCATGCAGTTAGGCTGTTGTTTTGCCTGGAGGGTGCTCTCTCTCTCGTAAGAATGGTGTATGTCTTTTCTTTGGTCTCTCTTGTGTTGCTTATTCACTCCTGATTTGTACTGGAATGGAACAGGCAGAACTACATGATCAACTAGTCTCAGATGGGTAATTTCTCTATGCTATAATTTTGCTACATTAAGGGAAGAGCAAATGTTTATTCAAACTATCTCCAGTGGTTTTAAGTCTAACCCTACAACCCTTTTGTTCTGAAAGCAACTAGATGTGTTGTTCTGTGATTGATTGGCATTTTAGAAAAAGAAGGGAACGCCTAAGGAAGTTAGGGCTGTTGGAGGCTGATGGGAATTTTTCTCCAGGCCAATAACTGGCCTTTTCTGAGAATTGATAGTGGTTTTGACCATTGAAAAGTGAACACCACCTTAAGACCTAAACCCAGGAATTTCTCTTTCTCTTTGTTTCCGGCTGTGCAAAGTAACAGAGCTCTGGCTGGCCCCGCTCTCCCCTGCGGCCTTGTCTGGCCTGGCGAGGAGGGGGCTGAGCCGGACGCCAGCGGCTCCCGGGCAGGAGGGATGGAGGCTGTGAAGTGACAGGAGCCCCTTCCCAGAGGGCTCACTGGGCCTTGTACAGCGGGCCTGCCGGCCCAGGCCACTCCCCGTCTCGGCTGCAGTTTCTGCCGCTGCTGAGTTTCACCAGAGACTGCTGAGTAAGGGGAGAGAAAGCCATTGACCTGCAGAGTGCTGAGACAGTGGCCACATTCCCCCAGAGCAGCCACGGAAAATCTTCCTTCGCAGACAGCTTCAGCCGCTGCTGCAGCAAAAATTATGGGACCATCCACAAGGCCTGGGCAAGATTTTAACCCTTTCGCTACCCAGATGAGACTTGCAGATTAATCCTTTTTTTCCAGAGAGAGGGAAAGAGAGAGAGTGATCAACATGTAAAGAGACAACATAAACTATCAAAGACAGTGAGGAAAGGAATTAAGCCTCAGGTGGGAAAAGAATAAGAAGATGCACTAATAAGCTGAAATATTTTTCTAAAGCTATGGAGATGGACAATAATGTTCTGAAAAACCTCTTCTAATTCATGAAAGAGTGTTTTGAGGGGATGGGGTATTTCAAAGTGTGGATCTAAGCAAAGGTAGTTCATTGATAGAGCTGAGCAAATGGTGAAGTAGTTGTGATCCTATGAGATGCTGGAACATAAAAGGAGAAATGAGAGTTGTTGAAGATTTGTGGCCCTTAAGAGACAAAGAGAAAACTTCTGTTTCCAGAGATGCTCACAGAGACAGATGAAGAGAACCTTGCCCTTTGAATAACTCGTCCTTAAAATGACACCCCTTGAATCATGGCCCACAAACACACCTCACATTGGTGTGCAACGGGAGGAGAGAACTGATGGCAGAATTTCTGGGCAGCTGGCATCAGAGAACTAGAAAGCCATGAGAAAAATAGTTTTCTTGTGCAAAACTTCATAAATTGACAAAAGAGAACTTCTTTTTCTCTACGAAGACTGATGAAAAGACTATAGCAAAGTTGGGACTATTTTAACCACCAGGTTTTGTCTCTATGTTGTCAGTTGGACAAGGGAATGGTTGAGTGGTGGGGGAAAAAGGGTTTCTGGAGGTTTTATTCTGGTTTCTTATTCTTGTAGTTTTGTTAATATACTTTATTTATGCCTTTTAAGTTTTAAGCCTGTTTTGCCCTTCTCCTAATTCATATCTCAAAGCAAGAAATGAGTAAGTTTTCTAGTAACTATTTAACTAGTGCTTTAAAACCATGACATATTCACAATGTCAGATAAAGCAGAAAAACAGATGAAGGTGGTTTCCTTGCCTTTTCCAACATGTAGCTGTGACCCTCCAGGTAAGAGTCTATGTCAGCGTGACTGCGAGTGTAACTGGTATGTAAATACTGTGTTCTTTAAATATGAATACAGCATGACAGAGTTTATATTCAAGAGCTTGACTTCACATTGCCACAGATGTACCCCTTGTTGCGCTGGCTCACGCTATTCCAACAGAAGATGATTGCTTCAGAACTGAACTTTGATGACCAATACACCTGTGTTTATTCTGGCCACAGAAGGTTGGACTAAGCTATGTGGAAGTGTCATTTTATTTGGTTTAAAAAATCCCATTGACTAGGAATGTTTTTGTATAACATAATGGCACATTTATAATTGGCAAAGCCATCTTCATTGAAATCAGATTTTTCAAGTTTAGTTTACATTGCAAGCTATGTTTATCAAAATACATAGCTTTAAGAGTTTAAAAACTTTAATAAATTATGTATTTCAGTTTTTCCATAATTTACATTCAGGGCTGAATGTTGTCAAGACCTGTTTTTGAAAACTTGATTTCAAGTTAAAAAAATTGCTGTAATTTGCTAACTAAATAAACACACTATTTTTATTTTTTTTTTTTCTGAAATGCAAGCAGCAGAATGTGAGACGTTTTTTATGACTGACATCGCTGATGCTCCAAGGCTAGAACTATGGCTCAAATTCTGAGGAATTTGTACTTAAAACCTGTACTACTACCAATTCAAGGTTATTATATTCATACATCTATTTCATTATTTTCAGTAGTAGTTCCCAAACATCTATGCTATTTTTATTGTAAGAGTTTCTTTGTTTTTTTTTTAAAGAAATTCAGCACATCTTACTGAGGAGAGAGTTATTATTACTACTGTAAAATCAATTAGAATGCATTTGCATGGCTTAATTGACCTTGAATAATGCAAACTCTTCCACTCTGACTGACATGAGATGGAAGGAAAAGGCAGTGAGACTTGCATAATCTTCCTATTAAATTCAAAGGACTAAAATGAAAGGAAAACTGACTTGGAATTTGTCTTAAATCACTTTTCTCTTTCCCCAGTGATGCAGATACAGCAGGAATCTGAAAAGAATTTGGTTAGCCCTCAGGAAGCAACAATTACATTTAATTTCAAGACATTTAATAATAGCTGACATTTGCTATGGTCTGTGGAGTTCTTCTCTATAAAGATTAAGGTTTCAGAAATGGTAGTCAGGTTATTTTAATTTTATAGTAAATTTTATTTTTTTTTCTGTTAGTGATTGCTACTCACCATGCTATTTCTCCATGCACTGTAGAGCAATGCTGAGTTTTACTGAGATGCCTAAGCAGCTTTATTTGTTAATTTGCTCATCCATGCATCCATCCACAATGTGTAATTCCTTTCCAAAGCTCTTTGAGATGCTTTTGTTTCTCTCTAACCTGTGATGACAGGTCTGGTCTCCATTAAAATTCTTATATTTTAAAGAGACATTATAGTTACCTCCAGTGTTTTCCTTTGGTGCTGGCAGAAGAAGAGCTTCCGGCCGGTAGCTTCTTGACTGTCTTTCCTCAAATTTTATTAATATTAAAATAATATAAATAGTAATGGCAAGAGATAGTGTAGAATTAACATTGGCCCATTACAGGATGAGGGTGGTCACCTCACAAACAGGGACATGGACAAGGCAGAGGTGTTTAACACATTCTTTACCTCTGCTTTAAACACGGATAATGGACCAAGGGGGTCTCAGTGCTCTGAGCTGGAGGGCCATGACTATGATCAACTTCCAGTTAACCCTGAGCTTGTGTGAGATTTGCTGCTTCAGCTGGATCCCTACAAATCTATGGGGCTTGATGAGATTCTTCCAGGAATCCTCAAAGAGCTGCTGATGTAATTGTAAATCCTCTCTCAATGATTTATGAGTGATCTTGGGAATTTGGAGAGGCCCCAGCTGATTGGAAGCTTGAGAACATTATCTTAGTTTTCAAGGACAGGAAGGAGGACCTTGGAAACTAGAGGCCTGACAGTCTCTCTTCAGTGCCCAGTAAAATCATGGCAAAGATTATTGTGAGAGGTACTGAAAAACACAGTCATCAGTCACAGCCATCACAGCTTCATGAGGGAGAAGTCCTGCTTGTTGAACCCATGTTCCTTCTACATAGGTTAACCACCTAGTTGATCTAGGAAAAGCAGTAGGTGTAATCTTTTTGGATTTCAGCAAAGCTTTGGATACCATCTCTCATGGGACTCTTCTGTGGGGGGATTGCCTGATATGGACTTTGCTTATGCTAGCAAAGCAAAGCAAAGCTAGTTTATTGTACTAGGTTATAAGTATTTTTGTAGGTTACTATGTTCATATAAAATTTTCTACACTGACTTTTTTGTCTTGGTCTTCTTATAAGCACAATTTTCTGATTATTGTTTTTACATTAGTAATTGTTTTTATTTTCTTTTTTATTGCTAGTAGAGTTTTTGTTGTATCTTTTCTTGTTAGAATAGTGAACAGTCACCATCAAAGGGTCAGAGTGATTAAACATGATGTTATTGCTTCTGTTTTTGCTTTATTTCTTTTAAAGTTTTTACTGTACTAGGGTTGGAATGTCAGTGGTGCTGTTCAATTCAGCTTCTGTAGCTGTCTGATCTTCTACACTTCTGGACAAGATGTTCAGCACACAGCTGGATAACCATGTACATTTTGGGGAGGGTGAGCAACTGGCTCATGGATCGGGCACAAAGACGAGACTGAGGGGAGACCTCATTGAGGTCTTCAGCATCTCACAAGGGGAAAGTGAAGGGGTAGACAGTGATGTCTTCTCTGTGACCAGTGACAGGACTCGAGGCAATGGCTTGGAATTATGTCAGGAAAGGTTTAGTCTGGATATCAAAAAGATGTTCTTCACCCAGAGCGTGGTTGGGCACTGAAACAAGTTCCCCAGTGCAGTGGTCACAGCACCAAGCCTGACAGAGTTCAAGAAACATTTGGACAATGCTCTCAGGCACAGGGTGTAACTCTTGGGGGGTCCTGGGCAGGGTCAGGAGTTGGACTCAATGATACTTGTGGGTCTCTTCCAACTTAGCATATTCTGTGGTTCCATGAAATGTCATCACCATGTTGTGGGTTGTTTTTTTTTTTTTTGAGGGCACATATTTTCCTTTCTAAAGGCTACAGTCATATTTCAGAAAAAAAGCACACAGTGTTAATCTAGTTTTGATTTTTTTTGTTGAATTTAGTGAGTTTCATTGGTCACTTCTCTTATTCCGATGCTGTGATTGCCTTGAAGCTACATTGCTTATGGTGAATCTAACCACATTGGTACAGTTGAACTGCAATAATCCAAATATAAGAGTTACTGGAGTACACATTACTAACCTTTCTGTTGCACAACTGCAGTATCTGAGGAGAGAATTGGGCTTTCTTCTGTTTTAGTAAGCTCCCTCTTCAGTTCATCAAAGGTCTTACTGCCTAACTATGTCTGAACATGTATTTCTCAACCTCCCATATCAATCATTCCCTGATTTCTTCTGGTTTTGTTTCCTCAAGTTAGCAGTATTTCTTTCATTGCTATGTTCTGTGGTCTTGTTGATGAATGTTATCATTTATTGCATTTTGATGGGAGTTGTCTGCAAAGTTACAAATACTTCAAATCTGTTACAAATATCTTCAAATACTGGAGATGCTTTACAAAGAACCTTCTTTTTACAGTTCTCCAGCCTTATGAGAAACTCAGGACGGTGTAAGGGCTTTAGAGTGTATGTCGTGATTCACATCACCATCCTTGTACCACATTTTTCCACATGGGAGGCTGATTGGCACTCTGCATCAGTGGAAATCTAGTGGCCTTATTTCAAGAAGAAAACCACAGAATTAATATATTATGCTATAGCAGGTCTATTTATTTTTTTCTTTTCTTTTACTGTATTTCTAATTATTTTGAGTATTCCATCATCCTTTTGCTGACATTTCAGTAAATGTACAAGAGCAAATATTAAAGCACAGTCAATGCAAGTGAGACTTTAATTAAGCTATTGACTCAGAATATTTCATTATTAATATTATTGAACATGCATTCTCTCACATTTCATTGATCAGCTACATTTAATTGTAAGTTTTGATTTCACATAGCCCATATTATTTTTAATTGGGATAATCTTGTCTTTAAATATGGCAATTTATTTCTGAATCAATATTAGTGAAAATATAGTCTTTACTCTAGATTATTTATTTTAGGAAACTACTCGGAACAGGGAAAAATATACTTTGAACTATTCACATGTTTTGTCCTTCTACAGGCAATGTAAGCCCTTTTGACAATATTTTTGGATTTTTAAGTAAATACTATGAATCTGTGTAAAGTGTATCTGTGAAGGACAAGTAAGCATTGAACAGAACAGGAGCTTGAAATAATGTCAAGTTCAAGTCCTGGGCAAATTTTATCTCATAAAAAGAAAGCATTTTTAAATACATTATATTATAAATGGTGACCATTTCAGTTTGGTATAAGCAAAATAAAATTTGAAAATTGATCTAACCTAAGAATTATTTGAAATTCCAAAGTGATAAGCCAACTTGTATTAGATTCAAATGACATTTTTAACATTTATTTAAAATTATTTTAATTTTTCCCAGTTTTTTTGTTCATTAATAAAACCACAACCCTGAAACATTTAAAACTTAACCTGATTACTTCTTCTACCCTCTTTACTGTAATTAGGCTTTCAGGTTTACCATTTTCTACAGGTCAATTTTTTATGAGTCCCCTACTGTGTCTGAATCCTTAGCCCGGCCCACTAGGCTGTGACACCAAGGTCAGATATGAGGTAGGCCTGCTCTAGGATATTGACAACCTTGCTGGATTTATTTACATATTTACAAGTTGCATCCCACCAAACTGTAGATATCGCTTTTTGCTTAAACTAGACTAGTAGCTTATTATTATAATTTTTACATCAAAGGAAGAAAAGTAAGCACTTCTAAGATACAGCTCATCTCATCCTGAGGTAGATGTCTGCAACAGACCACTTACATCTTATACTGCATCTGTTTATCCTCAGCAATTTTAGAGAGCCCTCAGGGTGGTTAGCTCAAAAATTAATATCTCTAGTGCAACAGTCTGAAACCAGGTGAGATGAATCTTAACATCCATGGGCAGCTATACTCTCCTTTAAAGGCATTAAATAAATCAACTCTCTCAGCAAATGCATAATCACTTCCAAAATATTTATCACCCTACTAAGAACTTTAAGTTGAATGGAATATATTTTCTCTGTTTATCTTCTGATTTTACAGTGGCAACTGTACTGGGATGACATCTGTAAGTATCATGTTGTTTTATGTAAGATTCAAGCATTCCAGTAAGCCAGTTTTTAAGATAAACCCTATCTGCTTTTAAGGTGTGTCATCTCTTAATAATAGTCTTGTCCCAACATCAATAATTCTGTTAAGATATCTAAAAATCATAGGGCTTTTTTCTTCTGTTCAGGAGCTGTTTTTTCTATATATGAAATGAAGAATAAAATTCTCTCTTAAATCTAGGGATTTGGGTAACTCACTATTAGAAATTCAGATTCTTGCTAACTCTCAATGAAATTAATCAAAATAAGTTTAGAGTTTTTCCTGCTGAGAAGTATCTCTAGAGACAGTGATGAAAGGATTGTTTTCAGGGAATTCCAGAGGAATAGTCTTGTAGCATTTGTTTAAATTAAGCCTATTTTATTGGTCTTTTTGAAACTCAAAAGGACCTCTCAGATTAAGGTGAGTTGAATCCTTGTCATACAGTGACAAATTCCTATGGTCTCTCAAGCACTGAACAGACACTCTTCAGTTGAAACAGACCATGTTGAAATCCATAGGTGCTGTATGAAATAGTGGTTCTACAAATTTAGGCCAAAAGGTTGTAGTGCTGTGTTATTATACCTAGACAAGGGTATTTGAACTTATGTGGGATTTGAGCTTTTCTCTTAAAAGTCTTTAAGCTAAATCCTCTCAGATTAATATTAATGTTTGAAGGTGTTTGAGCACAATTTTACAGATGCTCACACACAAGATGCATACTCTGAAGAGCAGAAGCCCATCTGAGCGTTCACGGTGGCAGTAAGCACACTCATATTGTGATGGAAGATTTGGCCTCCATAGCTCAAGGAAAAATTTGTCAGTGCATAAATAATCACAGAATTAGCTAGGCTGGAAAAAACCTTTGAGATCATCAAGGCCAACCTATGAATAAAAACTCTTCCTAGCAGTTTCATATGGGAAAGTATATCAGTGATAGGAAAAAAAATTACAAATGTTTGTATAATATAGAAATGTTCATGCATGTATAAACATACAGTAAACATAAAACAAAGACTTGGCAACCAGTAATTTCAAACTGTTTGTATGGTAGCTACTGGTGAAATTACTAGCCAGCAGGGTCACATTCCATTTTGTTTAGTCTTGAGATGTCTTCCAAAACATCCAATGCTCCTTAGCTTTTGTTATTAATATTATTACCACCTTTTAATGGTAGTTTACACCACATGTCTGCTTCTATATGTATATACAGTTGTATGATTGCAGCATTGGATTGCTGAGAACTGTGCAGTACAACACATTTAATTAACAACATTGTAAAATATTCAGAATTACACGTACTCTAGCTCCTTCTTTCTCCATCTTTCACTGCTTTCCAGGACTGTATGAGGAATAGGATGGGTAAAAAGGAATTGAAAGATTTTTTTGGGGCATTTGATACTTTTAGTCTTATTTACACAAAGTGCTTGAAAGTAATTTCAAATTCTTTGTAAATTACAAACTGACATAGATTGTCTTGTAAAATCTTTGCAAACAATACAACAGTAATGTAGCTGGTGCTTTATGTGGTTTGAGGAAAGCAGTACATCTGGGAGGAAGAGTGCTTGTTTCTATTGAAAAGGATATGTTGCGATGTAGTATAAAGGTTTTCTAGAAGAATGGACTTCTCTGTTGTACTTGCAAGCAGAAAAGCATTATTTTGTTTTTGTTTGCTCTATTAATCTTACACACTGTACTTAGCCTGTCAAAATCTCTTTTAGAGTTCTCTCCATGACCTGTGAAACATGACACATGAACCATGAAAATCAGACTTGTGCGTACCGAGTTACTTTGTGGTATTGGTGGTTCTTTTGTAAGTTCAGCTAATAACAGCTTCACAGGTCAGCTGTGGGTTATAATTGAGTTAGATCATATCCTTGTGGCTTTGAAACAGCAGATCATGCAGCAAAACTTTAACAGTTCTAACACCTGTGTTTTGGTTTGAAAGACAGGTGTCTGCTAAGGAAGGCAGGAGCCTCCCTTGGAATGAAAAATGTAAACCCTCTCCCTCTGAATTATTATAATTTTGAAATTAAGGGACTTTTAGGTAAAGATATAGGGATAGGAATAATAGGTTTTTTATTCTTATACATAATGAAGCAAACAACAATAACTATGGCATTAATAACAAAATAAACCCAGAGACTTTGTGACAGCCTTCTTAGCTGAGACAGGAAAGGATGGAGGACTGGCTTTGCTTCACAAACCCCCTCGGGCAGCTGATTTTGGTCTTTTAGTAGGACTCTGTGGAACAGCCAGCTGGAACAGCAGGAATGAGCAGAGATCCTGGGCTGGTGGATGAGGTGCATCAGCAGCAACACGGTGGTGGCTGGCACTGGCATGTCCCAGCAGGACATGGGGTGCGAATCCCACAAGAAGAAGAAGAAGAAGAGGAGGAAGAAGAGGAGGAGAAAGAAGAGGAAGAAGAGGAAGAAGAAGAAGAGGGAGAAGAAGAAGAAGAAGAAAAAGAAGAAGAAAAAAGAAGAAAGAAGAAGAAAGAAGAAAGAAGAAAGAAAGAAAAAAGAAGAAAGAAGAAAGCAGCTCTGTCTGGGTTATGGCAAATTCCTTTCCCCAAGCACCAACAGCTCTGACTGTGTGCTGCTCTGAAGCCGAACAAGCGAGCCAGCCAGCAGCTGCCCTTGCCCTCCCTTTTACCTGTTCCCCTTCCCCTTGGGCCCAGCCCAACTCTTTATCTTCTCTAGCACCCAATAAGTGCCAGCAGTCAGGTTTTCCCTACAACTATGGGAAAAATTCTACAGGTGAGAGGAACAAAAGAAACCTAACCCATAACAACCTGTAATACACTAAAACCAGTTACAAGTATCCATAGTTTGACCTATTTCAAGTAGTGTCTTACCTCGGGGCATGTTACAAGTTGTTACTTTAGGTATAGGTTTGTTCAGAAATATATGTATTTATAGAAATAAGTTTTATAGGCAAGTAGATGCTGTTACATTTGCAGTTGCCTCATATGGTGTGGTTTAATCAATGCAGTGCAAATCTTTGCTTATTTTGAATAAAGATGGAGGAATTCATCGCAGGTTTAGAAAAGAAAAATATCATAGTTTGGCAAAGAATGGTTTATATTTAATTTAAGCCATGCTTGGAAAATATAAAGTTTTAACTAATGCAATAAAAGGTCTGGGAAGGGTTCCACATATTCTGCAGAATCAGCTCTGTCTGTTGTGATACTCTTCTTAAAAGTGATGTTTCTGGCAGAAATAAGCTGTGGTCATCATTAAAGTCCTCCCCTCCAGTTAGGTTAAGTTTATATGATTATTCTTATGGATTTCTTATGGATTAGTTTCACTAGTTCTCACAGATGAGTCTCACTTTCTAGCGAAGCTAGAATACAACATTGACCAACACTGACTCCAAATTTCCCTCCCAGTGCTGTAGTGTACCTGCAGTGCCAGTTGCTTAGCAATGAGAGCTTTGCCATGAAAAGCAGAAATTACAGTGTTAGTGATCCAGCGTGGGAATTCTTGTGACGTGAAACACATCTATTTCCAGAACACTATTGGCCCTGCAGACAGTGGGCGTGCCAAGTGTCATTTGCCAGTGTGCTTCCAAACTGGGACTGCAACTTCTTCAAGGAGCGAGCGGCTGATGCTGAAAACACAGCTGGCTGACCATGTCCCAGAAGGAGGCAGTGCAGAAGGGTCTGCTGTGGGGCTTACAGCAACAACTGGGGCTCCTCACGCCCACTGTAGCGTGTGTCGCGTTCCACTGCGGGGAACTACGAGGAGTTCTGTTAGAAATAGATGGCCAGGAATGAAATTAAGCCAAACGAAGCAAACATTGCATCTGAGAATTGTACATTGGTAATGAAAAATAAAAAAAAAAGGAGTTACGACACTAAAGAGAGCTAGAAAAGACAGAGCAAGAGGAAGGAAAATAGGAAAGGAATGTGGGGGAGGAAGAGAGAGAAAGAGGGGAGACAGAGGGAAAAAGAGGGCATTACCACCGGAGGTCGGGGAGTGTCCTTCACACCCAGGAAGCACAGCTCCCGTGGCCACGGGCACCCCGACACATGGTGATGGGTGCTCGGGAAGGAGCTACAGGAGCCCGGAGAGGGTCACAGTGAGGATTGTGGCAGCGGGCTGGGTCGGAGGCAGGCGGGGGTGGACGTAGGGGACTCAGGCAGGGATGCAGAGATGAAGCAGGCGGGATGTTGGTCAGGGACACAGGGAGCAAGGACAGACACCAGGGTGAGCAAGAGCTGGCAAGGGCAGGAGAGCCAAAAGGCAGGCTGGGGACAGGGAAAAAGGCATAAGACTCAAAAATTTCCGACTCAAAAGCAAGTTTCAAGAAAACAAGTCTCAAGACAAAGCCATAAGCTCCAAAAGTCCCCCGAGGCCTGTGGCTTTTTGTGCCCCTGGCCTCTCCCAAGGTCCTGCTGGCAGGAGACCATTGGCCCAGTCCGACCTTTTGCCACTGACTGGAGAAGCCCCTTGGGGCAGTTCGGTGTCTCCAGCTGCCTGTCCCTCGTGAGGTGTTGTCAAGCGAAATTCTCCCAGAGATGAGTCTTCTGGTTGTGTCCTGCATGTGGCACATGTGTGACCGCTCCCCAGGATGCCTCTGACAACCATTGCTGCGGCAGAACAAAACTGAATTGTCTCCTCACAGCGTGTCAGCCTGCTCCAGCGTGCCTGTGGGCACATCGTGTCTGCCACAAGCGGCCATCAGCATAAAACCAGGTCTTCCAATTCAACCAAAGCTCCACATACCACACTGAAATGGAAAAAGAAATTAAACCGCTGCAACAAATACGAGGGTGGTCAGAGCTCATACCTGGAGGCGCAGTATGGACTGGTTTTGTTGCTGCAGCCAGAGCTGTGTCACTCTAGGCTGTAGGTTTTGCTAGGCTTTGGATGCTCAGCTGTGGGGCTGACATGAAAAAATACCTGCTGAAAGATAGAAGCCTGCCCTGAAGGCAGAATTGTCTGCTAGCAGAGATGAAAGTTGAGCTGCTCTTGACTTGCCCTGAGGGTAGAGGCACGCAGTGTCATTGCCAGCTCGACAGCAGCTCTGCACTGCATGGCTGCCGTGCCAGTCTTGCAATGCAAACTGCCTCCACAGTAGGGATTCTCCTGTAGTACAGCAGGAAATATCCGGCAAAGGAATACATTCTGGGTTCTGATGAGTTATGCAGACCTGCCTCCATACACGTGCTTCCAGTTTTCAAAGTCTGGAGAGTAAAAGAGACTTGTTTCCCCCATTCCATCTCCAAAGTATTTGTTGTCTCGTGTTTATCAGGGCACTAGATGTTTTTAGTCTCAGTGTGTCTTGCATAATATGAACTTTTCTTTGATATCTATAACTTGACAAAAAAAAAAAAATGAGAAGTTTGAAATAGGGATTTATGTATAAAATGGACATTTATTTCTTACTGTATGAAAGAGGGCCTCAGTGTATTCTTCATTTGGTTTTGTAATCTCTGAGGTCATGCTGGCTAACAGAGATATTTGGATGCAGACTTGTGGGGTTGAGGAGGATTATTTTATCTTTATGAAGTGACTGTGTTTTACAAGGAAAAGCTTGTGATGACATCACTCTGCTGCTTTTAAGGTAGAGGAGTGAATTAGCTTTCCTCACCTCTCTAGGTATCTGTACCATAAGGCTGCAAAAATTCCTGTGTTCCAGATTGTTTTATTGGCATACTGGTTTTGTGGACAGAAGTGCTTAGATTAACTGATTCACTGCTAGTTTACTTTGGTCCACCAAAGAAATGAAGCATAGACATGAGTTATTTAATTTATTTTTTTTAGTTTTAATGTTCTAAATTGATTCCCTCAACTGGAGATAGAGACTAGACTTTAAAACAAACAAACAAACAAACAAAACCAAGGTGGTTTATTGTAGCTTTGTCTGCTCCAATTACATTATTTCAATCAAGTTTTAATGAAATTGTTAAGACGTAACACTAACTGGATCAAAATGTTTGGCTTGAGTGAATATTTTTAACTTGGAATCTGTACCTAATATTTTTAATCATGACAATACAGGACTGAGTCCTGTAGTTTAAAATTAGTCCGTAACTTTAAGGTTGGAGTTACAAAGTCTTTTGGATCATTTACTTGAACTCACAGAAAAATTGTAATAAATATCTGGGTTTATTAACAAAAAAAACCCAGCTAAAAGTAGGGGAAATTGTGCTTTATACAATGCTGCATGCATGCACATTATGGGATTGATGTTGAACTATTATAGATGACGTTTGCAGGTGTAACAGTATTTTTCTTTGGATGCTAACAAGGAAGCAAATCTCTTGCAATAAAGGGAGTTATTAATGTTTCAAATTGGTTTAAATAAGTTCAAAAATTTTCTCAAGGTCTCAAAGACTTGACTTTAAAGAATGACTAAGTAAGGTATCATATAAGTGATGGTTCACTGATTGCCAGCCAAATTATTAATTTCAGTAGCAGATAAGTCAAGAGACACAGTAAAGAAAGATGTGTGTGAAAAGTAATGTAATTTTAGTGACAACATAAAGAAGCAGAAGGCTTCACATACACTGATTAAGGCATTGTATCGTGTACTTTGTATGTCAGCACTCTTGAGGCAGTTTGTCCTCTCCAGCAAGAGGACTTTCTGTAGTGTTCTAGTCCCAGTTGCTATAGGACTGAGTCAGAATTTAGCTAAAATGCCGAGTACTAGAGCCATGTAGGGGATCTTACTTCAGTGTGAAACAGTTTGTTAGTGGGTGTGGGGTCTTTTGTTTGTTTGTGGGTTTATTTGGTTGGTTTTTGTTTCGGAGGGTTTTTTGTTGTTGTGTTCTAGTGTTTTTTACAGGTAATAAGTTGAACTGTAAGTAAAGCTATTTCAAAGAAAAAAAAGGAAAACGTGACATGATCATTTAAATAGGGGCTGTCCTACTAGACAGAACAGAGTTGTCATAAAAAAATATTTCCTTGGTCTTTTACTTTATATAGCTTTATATAACTTTCTAAAACTGTAGTAAGTTGTTCTTCAGATTTTGTTCATGGTTTTAGCAAGAGCTGACATAGCTTTTCAAAAAGAGATCAGCCCCAAAATTTCCTGCCTGGCGTACAAACATAGGGATTTTTTCTGCTCTCTACTTCCACCTGCTGAAAATGTTTCAGTCTCCAATCTAATCAGCTCTTTACTCCTCTTCAGACCAGCTGCAGGAAATCAAAAGGAGATAACAGTGTAAGTCAAGTTCAGGAAGTTTCAAATCTGATCAGAATCTCTGGCTGCATCCTACGTCAGTGCCTACAGTAGTAAGTTTCTAAAATACAGGAAATTACATTCTTGAGAATTAAGTGTTCAAGAGATGTATCTCCATTAAAAAAATGTGGTTTGGGTTTTTTGTTTGGCTTGGGGTTTTTTTATTTGTTTTTTTCTTAAAACTAGTGATAAAGTGCTGCTCTGTTTCTTGGGTATCTTACCACATTCTCTCCATGAATGTTAAAATGATAAATGATGGTTGCCTTGTCAGTAGGGGACGATGAAATTTGATTAGCATGTATGAAAAGATGGTTGTTGCATTTTAATGTTGGATTTAATACTTTTCTTCTTGCTTGTGAAACTCATGTCTTTGCTTTTAACTGAAACTTGAAATTATCATGTAAATTCAGAACTCCAGTATCACAAATTATTGATAAAGAAAAAAGCTGAATAGCGTGAGACTTGTGATAAAGTTGCAGTGCCTGGGAATAGAAGCTGAATTTATAAAGGAATATTTATAGAAAAATGTTTACTACTAAATATATACCAAATAGATTTCATTATTTATATCTCTAACTTATATGAAAAAGCTTTAAGAGTTTTTCTGAGAGTGATTTTGGCATGAAAGTTGATATTAATACCAAATTAATATATTAATACCAAAAGTGTTTCAGTATTTGACTGTTCTTATAGCTAAGAAATCTAACAGATTAGTTTAGATTTGTTGTTTTACAGGACCAAGAGGTAGATGAAACTTTCAGTTTCTTGTATGTCTATTTCATTAAACCACTAATTTCATCAGTGGTTTTCAGCATATATATTTGAAATAAGATGTCAGATATGGGATAAATTTACAATTTGATTTATCTCATAAAGCTTTTATTTCTTTAGCCTTTCCTAGTAGGGAATTGATCCAGTGTTTGATATGAGGTATCACCTAAGTGTTATAAGTTGTCAAGATACCATTTTTGCTGCTATGTAATTATAGAGTACTGCCTATCCAATAGCTCTGGCTTTACTTTGGCTTTCCAGGAGAGAATAGTATGTGTAATATAGAGGGACATACATTAGAATTCACTGAAAATTATGTCTGGACTTGTATTTCTGTGTATTTGTAAAGCACTTTAAATGAAAAAGCCTATTGAAATGATGGGATGGAGTTGTGATAATTTATGATCAATTATGCCAACTTAACCAAATCATTAAGAAACGTACTACGATATTTGTGTTCAAGGGCCTAATCCAAACCACACGAATGGGCAAGAATGACAGTCTTTTCAATCTGCTCAAGGTAAACATAATAGTTCCTAATGATACTTAATAGGCAGCCAAGGACCATCCCACTATGCTGCTTTTGTGGCTTCCTTGTTTATTTGTGATGGTATCTGTATCATGACTCTTGTGCTCACCTTGTGTTTGTGACGAATACCTGTGTTGACTACTCCTCTGCTGTTCCTCTGTTGGAGTTGAAACTGTTTTTTCTAGCATTGCAGCCTTCCCTTTTACCTATGGCAGCATGGAATACTGTTTCCATAGCACAAGGGCTATTCTTTGTATGCTTTTAAATTAAGGGGGGATTTTTGTGTTCAGTGTGGTGTATAAACCCAATGAGAGCGTATATTATATTATTATTACAGCTAAATGGCTCTGATGTTGATCTAGTAAATCATCATGAATCTTCCCCCATTTCTGTACTGGAGCAGTGAAAAAAAATGATCTGCAACTCTTGTGTGTTCCATTCTTACTGCCAATGGCAACATTAATAAGGGTCATGGCTTGTGGATTTTTAGCCTTTGGTGCCCTGCCTTGCACCAGAAAGATGTAAAATATCAGAAATTTATTTGTTAAGCAATGTAAATATGCATGTTGCTGACTTGTTTTAAAATGTTACGAGACCCATAAAAATCCTTGGAATGTATTTATTGTTTTGGAGAAGTTTATTGGTTGGGAGAAGGGAGTTGCAAAGCTTCTTAAGTAGATATTAATAAAATCTATTCTGAAACTTCAAAAGGCAGAGTAGAAACCAGGACTTGGGAATTGACTGCAGACTTCATCAGCTGTACATAAAATTCAGTTGGTCATTGAAAAAAAAGAAAAGGAGTTTACATAGCACAACATATGAATTGTCTCCTAACACTTAATATATATTCTGCAAAGCATTGGTGGCACATTCTTGCAGTATATTATTGACTATGCTTTAGAAATCCCAGGTATTAAACTGATCTGTCATCCTGTCAATGTATCCTTCCTCAATTACTTTTCAGTACAAGGTTTCTATTTTCTTTCTTTATTCTCCAGCTCATTGCCAAATTTAAATAGCTTAAAAAAAGGAATTTCCATAATTTTTCCCCAAATACCATTTTTGATTGAGTATTACTATAGGTTTTCTTGTTGCTTCATCTAAATTTACATTCTTTTAAGTTCATCAGATGTTGCAGAGTTTTACGCTGCTAGTACCATCCTAGTATTAGCAGCATAGAATCTCAGGGGAGTTTGCATACATCCATTACTTTGGATGATTTTTATAGTCCTTTTCATCTTGTGTTCGGTATTTCCTGTTCTAAAATCACAAGTAGCACTTGTGATTTAGGTGGTTCTACCCAGACTGTATGTTTTCTTTTACTCACCATTATTGAATTGTCCACATAGTGAAAATAGTAACTATAATCCTAACATCCATGCAAAATCCTGCAGATCTCATTGTTTGAAGACAAGAAATGTAGTTTAACAGGAAAGAGAATTCAGCAATTTGGGTTTTTCCATGAGAAATATATAGCAATTTAAAAAAAAAAAAAAAAAATTAAACCCAAAAAATGGATAAATCCCATTCCATAAGTTTGAAGACTGAAGTTTTAGCTACATTCTTGTAATTGCTTTGAAAATTCCTGCAGACCTACTCTTCAACTAAAACTGTACTTTCTACTGTTAAGTTTTTATTTAATAGTGTCGTAAGGTAAAATGAGGCAGAGATTGGATGCTGTTGATGCAACTGAGATACAAATGGTGTGCTGTAACTGCTAGAAATTCTTCAGATCTTTCAAATAGTAAACCAGAAAAAGCTTTGGTCCCTGTTCTTGGTGACCAATTCTTAATTACATGTGACTCAACCATATGACTCATTTTCTTCTACAGATTTCAGTCACATATTCAGAACATATTACTTTTTAAGTTAATGAATTATGAACACATGTTGTTCAATATGCTTTGTATTTTAATTAAAAACAATAAACCATGTATCTGCATTCCTAGCTGCTACATTAGATTGAAAGTGAAGAGCTGTGTTACAGCGGTGTTCTGTGAGACAGGTGATATCGTACAAAAGCCTGCATATATTATTTCAAATTTGATTTGTAATTTGGATGTTATTATTATTAATTTCTGCAAGAGGAAGCAAAGAGATTTATTTTTTATGCCCTAAATCTTTCCTCTTCATCCTCTTATTATCAGTATTTGCATCCACAAGGAAAAAACTTTCCATTACCTGGTGATCACAGTGTATTGCTTTTAAAAAAATTATCCTATCTGGGTTCAAAAATATTTCAGCTGCTAGTGTGTTGCACTACAAACAGCTTGTCATTGTTGGCCTAACCCACAGCTGAATCCATAGAAAGGAGAACAAAGACATCAGCTTTATTTGGTTTTCTTTAAATTACTGTCTCATGTAACTACAGTATGAATAGTTAAAACACTGTATTACTTAGCTCATAATGTTTGTGGAAAAAATAAGAAAATTTTAAAAAAAGTTTGAAAAAAATTGCTACTTTAATTTTATTTTTTTTAAATTCAAGAAAATATGTAAGGAAATGCATCAGTTGTTTACACATCTGTTGGTTGTATTTTGATTGAAACAATCTATTCCTTTCTATGCCATCCTACCATTCTGCTTACTTTGGGTAAAGGTTTTCTGAATTATCCCAGATCAAACTCTGCACCTTAAAGAAAGGATAACAACAGGAACCAATATGAAAGAAAGAATCAGAACTTGTCTCTGTGTATTTGCTCTGTGAAAATATTCCTGGTAATTCTAAGCAGCTGAATTACAGGAATATGAATGCAAAGTTATTTTATAAAATTACTAACCTGCCATAATAAATAAACACCAGAATAAAAAAATTTACCAGAATTATCTCAGCGATTTGATGATAGTGGCACACTAATCCTTGAGAACAGTGTCCTCTTTGCCTTGTAGTAATACTGCCACATACATGATTACTCTTATAAGTAGCTTATCCTGATGCATCTGAAGAAATAGATTGCATGGTGCTTCTGCATGTCCTAGTGAAGTTTGGAAAATTTTTTGGCTAAATAATGAATTAAGAGAGGCTTTAGAAATGTCTATGTGTCATTGTAGTTCCTCCTACAGCAAAGCAGCAATCGCTTTAGATCGCTGTGGAGTGATGGTACACATTTCTGTACAGCTGGGAAGTAACCATCCCAGAGTCTTGCAACATTTTTCTTTTGTTTGAAGGTAATGTTAATAATCCACATAGACGTTTTCAAATGAGCTTGATTTCTGTCTTGCAATTGCAACAGCACATAAATAATATTCTGGAAACTCTTAAAGGTATTAATTTTTCAAAACCTGTTCCTATTTCAGCAGAAACACAAGTCCCAACACTGACTTTTGAATTAGAAAAAGGTTCTGTAAACTCATGGCATTTTTACAGTTTTAAAAACAGTGCATTAAAAGTTAGCAAACAGTGTTCATCAATTTGAAATGCTACACTTCTATAATCAGACATTCAAAGAATATTATATAATCAAGATGGTAGCCCCCTAGTACAGTGTTTAGCTAATGGACTGCGGCTCTTACAACTCTAATCACTAGTTTAGGGATTTAGCTATATAGAGAATGGGCACAAAATCCATCTTTAATCTTCTTTCTTTCACTTAAATAGTGACCACTATAGGACATTAAGGTAACAAAGTGATCTTTATAATGGTTTTGTGAAAGTCCATTTTAGTAATACGAGTTAGGTAAATCTACTTTCTAGTCTTAGGGTAGTAAATTAGATATTTACAACTGATGAAGAAGCTGTTCACTGCTTAGTAACCTTTTAATACAGTGGCTTGGCTTTATGCAGACTTTATATATAATATAGAACCTTTCATGTTAAAACAATGTTCTTGTCCTGTAGGTAATATAATTACTGTATCTCTGAAATAAATGTAAAAAATAGCTTTGAGTTTTCAGAATGTGTGGCTGCTTAACTCTGGTGATTCTTAAGTTTTCTGTAGCTGGTTTTTAACTAATTTAATATTTACATGTGGGCTATTCATCTGTTAAATGGCAGCACAATCCAGATAATAGTCTCAGTTATGACAAATCTAAATTTTTCACTGTACTGTAACAGAAAAATATGGTTGTAATTTGTGTAATTTTGGCTCTGGTCCTGGTAAAGATTGACTTTGTCTTATTGTATTTAGTTACTGAAGTAGATGTGTTAATCTTTATGCAAACATGTCAGCTAAATCAGAACCAAGTAAATTTCACAGGTTTTAATTTAATTCTATCTTATCTTCTATCTATCCTCATCTGTCTATTTTATCTTTGATTTTTATTCTTTTTTTAGCCTACTGGTTTTGCCTGTTCTTCGCTAGTATTTAAGCAGTTTGATTTCAGTCACTGAGATGCCTGAAGACAGAAGTAAACCTGGCTAGTCACTGCTGGAGTTCTGGGCTCCCATTTTAGGGCCTGTTCTCTTCAACATCATCATCAATGACTTGGATACAGTCTTGAAGGAATACTGAGGAAGTTGGTCATGGTACTAAATTGGCAGGAGATGTTGACTCCCTCAAAGGCAGACAGACCCTGCAGAGAGGCATTTTATAAATTAGAGTGATGGACAGTCATGATGGAGTTTAAGAAACACAAGTGCAGGATTTTGCAGCTGGGACAGGGCAGCCCTGGTTGTGCATACAGACTGTGGAGTGAGAGGCTGGAGAGTAGCACTGTGCAAAGGGACCTGGGGTCCTGGTCTATGGAAACTTGAATGTGAGTCAGCAGTGCCCTGGAGCCAGGAGAGCCAACACTGTCCTGGGGGGCATGAGGGACAGCAATGCCAGGTGGGCAAGGGGAGGGGATTGTCCCACTCTGCTCTGCATTGGGGCAGCCTCACCTCATGTGCTGGGGCAGTTTGGGGTGCCACAACGTAAAAAAGACATTAAACCATTAGAAGCCATCCAAAGAAGGGCCACAAGAATGATGAAAGTTCTGGAGAGGAAGCCTTATCAGAAGCAGCCTGGTGTTGTGTCGGGGAGGTTTAGGTTGGATATCAGGAAAAGTTTCTTTTGGGCACTGGAACAGGCTCCCAAGGGCAGTGGTCACAGCACCAAGCCTGACAGAGTGCAAGAAGCTTTTGAACATTGCTCTTAGGCACACGATGTGATTTTTGGGACCAGGAGTTTGACATTGATGATTCTTGTAGTTCCCTTCCAACTCAGAATATTCTATGATTCACTTATACTGTGGTGTATGTTGCATGAATATGGCTACCTTACACCTTGTTTCCTTTAAACCTGATGATGTAATCTTATCTTCTGTGACTGAAGCAGAAAGAAATTTTAAATTTCTTTTTTTTTAATCAGAAAGCACAGAGTAAGTAAATATCACATAGTTAATCTTGAAGAAAAAAATTGTCACTATTAATATGAACATGAAGAGCAAAAAGTAAGAGTTTCATCAAATTACAAGTCACAATTTGCTCCTTTTATTCAGCACATTTCAGTCATTACAGACGCCATAGTACAACAATAGTAACAGAAGTATTAAATAGTCAGGCATTAGATGTGTCTGAGAAGCAAGCTGGTTGGCGTTGTGTAGACTGTGGAGGGAGAAACTGAGGAACAAAACCTCTTCCAAGTCACCTGCAGAGAGGCATAATTCATTCTGGTAATACAGAGTAAAACCTCACAGGCTCAGCTGCCATCTTCTACTGAAACTCACAAAGCACATACAGAATTCCTCTATTAGCACAGGAAATACTTGTTTTAGTTTGTCAGTTGTCACTTCTGTCATGTGAGGACCAGGAGCTCAACTCAATGATCCTGGTGGGTTCCTTCCAACACAGCACATTCTCTGATTCCTATTCCTGGTACTTTTACTGTGATTTGCTATCAATTTGCTCTGCCATTAATCTTTTTGACTTCACGAGACCATCATAATGAACAGTATTTCATAAGAGTAGGGGCACAAGAATCTGTGATTACAGTTGATAATTTTTGTTGTTTGTGATCAAGTGTTTGATGAACTTAAGCTTACACAGCATTTTTTCAATAAGCATTGCACTTGCGCTTCTCTGAATGCTTCTCCAAATACTTCTCCAAATAGATTATCTCCATCCTGAATAAGTGGAATTTGGATAGCACAAAAGCAAGCAAGTCAAACTTTGTGGTTAAGTTTCTTAATTAATGTGCTGATGCAGACTAATACTCAAAAATTCTACTGCTAGCTCTCTAAGGCTTCTAGCATGCCTGGATGCCTTTATTAATATCCAAGACACGGTGCACAAAGAGCAGTTCGATAATGCTATTTTGGACAAAGATGTGATTCACTCAAAATTAGACTTTTCTATTGGTTTGGCAGAGACTGAAACTCTTTTCACTCAGTAGTTCCCAGGTTTGTGATATGCATGCTGCTGTACTGGCAGGCAGCAGCAGCACTGCCTGGAAAGCAGTTGAAGAAAGGTGGTTGACTGATCAGAAGTGTGACTGAGGTTTTATTGTTAATATTCCATGGTGTCAGCATGAAATATGAATGTATTGTTTAAGATCCTTTTAAAAAATAATAATAAAGTAGTTGAAGTTCCAACCAATCTAAAGGTGCTAAGCTTTCAAAGAAAGAGATCAAGCTTTTTTATATTAAATGTGAAATTCAGATGGTCCACATCAGCAGTGTGCCAAGCTTAACACTGTGAACGAGAATGGTCTACAAGAACTTTATGCATTCACGTTTGAGAAAAGAAGTGTGGGTAAAAGGGAAAATTGTTGCCTTGTTCAGACTCCTAGTATTGTAATAATCCCAAGGAATATTTGAGCATAATACATTTGGTACTGAGAAAGAAATACCAAAGAAGTTAAATTGGTTTGTAATAGAGCTGAGAATATTCACACATTTTGTGGAGTATGTATTTTACACATCATATAATTGGAAACAGAATTATAGGGTGAACTGCAAGTCGTGGAAAAAGAATTACAGTGATTTGAACATGCTGTAACTCTTTCTGAGGATGGGAAGTAATAGAACTATTGAACTGATTAACAAAAAACCTGAATTTCTTACATTACAGTTAAAAAGAAGCATTCAAGTTTTATTCTTGAACACAAATAACAAATTTGCAGAATGCATGTTTAAAAGAAGAAAAAAATAATCCCAGGTAAATTGAGTGAGTTGAAGTATAAAACAGTTATGTATAGTTTTCAGGCTGTTAACAGTAAGAAATGGTACAGCGGAACCTTAGAAAGAACACAAATATCACTATGGAGAGGGGGTGTGTCTCTGTAAGTGTTTCCAAGAGCAAGGATTGGTATGATTTAAAAACATTATGTGACAAAGAAAATGAAACAAAAGAACTATGTTTGGTGTTACACATGCATAGTTCCTGAAACTAGATGTATAAAATATTATACAAAGCTTGACCTGTGAGTGTGTGTTTTGATCTTGTGTGTACTGCAGTTTTTTCACCAGTGTATTCAGGCATTGCATAGAATAGCTTGTGCTTGACTGAAGTGTGTTTTTTAGATAGATGTCTAGTTTTCATTTGAAGACATCAAGAGGTAGAAAATGAATTACTTTTCTTGGGAGGTTTTTCCTAATAGTTACTTTGAATTTTTCTGGCTTTGGCTTCCAGCTATGGAGTTGTATTAAGTCTTTTTGTGCTAGAGACCTGTAGAAACCCATATTTTTTTCTTTTTGGAAGTGCTCGTATACTGCTGTCAAGTCACCTTTCAAATTTTCTTTGATGAACTGAGCTGACTGACACCTCTGAACATTTTTACAAGCAGCAGTGAAATACATTTTTTACCTTCCTCTGAATGGCTTGAGATTGTTCTTTAAAATGCCAGCCCTCGATATCATTTACCATCCTACCATTTCTTAGCTCATCACCCATAATTTTCTAATTTCTTAATGATTGATATGTTGTATAATATAATCCCTAAATATAACTTCTAAGGAATCATAGTTACATTTATATTTAACTAATGACTTTTGCTTGAAAGCTGCTTTGGGTATATATCTCCTAATCCATTCTAAATTCAAATTAGTCTAAGCTTTGGCAATTCTGCATAGACATAATAAAATCATGATATAATCAGAGAATGGCTTGGATTGGAGGGGACCTTAAAGATCATCCGGTTCCAACCCCACTGTCATGGGCAGGGACACCTTCCACTACAACCAGACTATTCAGAGCTCCGTGCAACCTGGTCTTAAATCCTTCCAGGGATGGGGCATCCACAGCTTTCTTTAAGCCACCTGTCCCAGTGCCTCACCACCCTCACAGAGAAGAATTTCTTTCTAATATTCAGTCTAAACCTAGATCTGGTATCTTGAGTTCCACAGTAGGTAGGTGTCAGCATACCCAAGTATTTTTTTTTTCATTTTTTTTTTTGTTTGAATCTAAGGATTTTCAGTATCATTCTTCTGTTTAGCAGGGCTTAAAGAGTTAAACACTTACTAATTGTATTTCCACATTACCTTACCATCACCTGCATTTCTTATTGGTATCCTAGATGTGCCAGCAAATGTAATGGTTATGATGCATCTCAGCATCACATATTGAGCTTTAAGAACAAAGAAAGCACTATATTTAGACTGTAGACTCATCTCTCCTAATATCTTAACCTCTTCAACAGCTTCTTATAAACAAATATTGAAGGAGGGAAGGAGAACAGAATGATCCTTTCCTTACATGTGCACTCAGTGGCATTAGCAATTTCCTGAGGAATTGCATTCCAGATCATTGTGCTTAATAGCCACTAATGGATTTATCACGTCTTTCCTAGAGACTTTAAATATCTGTCTTTTGTTGTGCTCACTAAGGTATTCCAACAGGTCACAGTAAACACTGTATTACTTTTTTCAGATTGTTAAAAAGCAATATTAATGCTTAATAAAGCAGTTAATAAAAATCTTACCCAACAAGACATATTCTGGATTAACATTTAATTTGATTCTTTATGTTAGTGTTTTTATTTTTGGAGGTTTTCTTGTTACTGCAGTGAGTGGGCAATTCATTCCCACTACGAATTTTGTTGTAGATTTTAGGATTTATAAAATCTTAGAGCTGCTGAAGGGAAATTGGACTCCTGTACCCACAAAACTATTTATAATACATTTACAATTGTGCATTTACAATAGTCTTTTTGGCCTAGGAAGTCAAAAGAAGGATAGTTTACCCTATCAGTCTCCTCACTCATTTTGTCTTGCTGATCCCTTCCTTCACTGTTGTAGGGAAGAATTACTGATGGAGCAAACAAAAATGTGTGCTTAAGGAGAGAAGAGGGCAAATGGCACTCACAGAAAAATCTCTGGTCGCAAATCCAGCCTCCAGTCCACTGTGACTAGTGGACTTAGTCCACTCTGATGCTTGGAATGACAAACAATAAAAAGAGACAGCAGAGAATCCTACCCAGAGGCATCTTGCAGCAGTTTTATATTTTGACCAGTTGTTTCACAATGATGAGAACAGTACTACTTAAGGTTAACCTAATACTGTCCCCAGACCACCGAAAATATAATCAGAATGGCTGTAGGGATGGTAGTAAATCTTTCCAGGCTGCCCAACTTGTTTGTACAGTCCTTTGGGGCCATTTAACAGTCATGGGATGAGAAGAGTGGGAAGGAATATGAAAGACAGTGGGAACAGCTCTATCTGTGCCTTTTGATACAGCTGCCCCAGATGCTGATGCTCCACAGTGCTGTACAGTCGCTTCACACCTGTCAGTAGCTGATTTCTGTTGGCTTGTCAAATTGAGGTTTTGGCACCCTTGCCTTCATGAGGAGTCCTTAACTTCATTTTGAAGAGAGATCATAAGCCCAGGCTTGAAATGAGACCTATGCTCCTGAATTAAGGTTTCTGAGCCTCCTGATGGTAGCAATCTGTTTATCATTGCAGACCTGGAAAAATTAATCAATAACATTTTCTTCAGCTGTATTGCATTTCAGACTCATTCCAATTCTACTGGTAGACTTTACCCAAGATCAGTAATCTGTTGAAGCCTGGAAATGAAAAATTGGGTACTCAGAACTGCTTTCAGTTATTTTCTATAACTTCTATAACTAAATACAGCACTAATTTCATCCCTTGCTTTCTCAGATTTCAATTCCGAACCCAGCCTTCAGTGAGGTGGCAGAGTAAGAACTAAACTAAAAATTAAAACTAAGGCACTTTTATCTCCTGATGTCAGCTGTCAGCTTTTCTCATCAGCCTGATAGGATTTAGCATTGGTTTGGGGCTGCACAGCTCCAGTCTCTCTAAACCTGAACATTAACCTCAGTTCTATCTCTTATCTTTTAATACAGACTTGACATCCACTTTTGCCTCTTCTAAAACTGAAAATAAGATATTCAAGTTATCTACTGGTTAATAAGCCAGTCTCTGTAGCTCTTACTTTCCTTAGGTTTTTCAGTCTTCATTTACAGTGACAATGTCTGTTGAGACTCTGGCGTGTCCAAGTTACATTTTAGAAGTTAGCAGCATTGTTTGGTTTTATTTTGAAAAGTCGTTACTAATGTCTAGTGCTAATACTATTTGTTTGCCTCCTATTAATATCCTTAATGGATTTTGCAGTGGTTTAATCTCCCTTGCTTCATCCTTCTAGCTGAACTATTTTTTGATAATGAATGGCTTTCCCAAGTTAAGGAATTACTATGTTCAGTGCTTGCAGATTGCATTGAAAGGATGGCATTTTACAAACTTCTGTCAGCTTATTATTCACATGTCCTACTGTGCCATCTGTGTTTTGAGCTGATTTTTATTTCAGAAATTGTTTTTCTAAGAATTTTGTGTGAGTAGCTGTATTTTTCTGTGTTGGTCTGCACTAAACCCCATAAAATCCACAGTGCCATTCACTGACTTGCAAACTTGTAGCTGTCAGCACAGGGTTGTTACAGGAGCTCACAGATCAGCCATATCCAAAAAAAGCTGTTCCCCAAAAGCTAGTTACAATACTTGTTTAAATGATAGGGAAAGTGCAATTTTCTATGGTCAAGTAAGTATCAATATGGAGGTAAAAATAAATCAAATCATAAAAAATATGCTGAAGAATGCTGAGCCTTTAATCTGATTAAATGTACAATTTGTACACAAAAAAAAATCAGATAATGCAAATGAAAATAGACTCCACTTTTGGGGAAAAAAACCCTAGATTTATAAATTTCTGTTTTTACGTTTTATGTAGTGTCTTTTTCATTAGTATTAAACAGAGTGAGGATTTTTTTTCTGAGACAAGAAAAAGTCATTTTATCTGCAAACCAGTTTAAGAGAATCCTGAAATGCTGGTGAATTGGGAGTGTCATCGATATATGCTTTGAAATGTCAATGTCAAATTACAACGAAGAAACATTATTTTAGCAAAATGAAGTAACATTACATGATCTAATGAGAATCTCCCAATGAAGAAATGTCAGTTTAGCATAAAGAATTATCACTTCCACTGTCAGGACTAGAAAGGAACTGAAAATCCTACTTCTGAGAGAAAAAAAATGAAGTGATTTTTCTCCAAAGGATTTTCCAGTTGCATTTTATAAAAGGTATGAAGGAAGGTATTTGCAGTGCCAGTAATGTGTAAAATCATGCAAAAATGGTTTAGTTTTTTTCTTCTGAAAAGAGATGTAATTTGAAGTATTACGTTTTTTTGGTACAGAAGTGTGTTTTAAATAGTCAAATAGGATATTGTCTTCTTGAAAATTTGACTGTAGAAGTAATGTTTCATTTCTGTTTGGAATGGATTTTTTTTGTCATTGTGTGATTAATTTCTCACATGCTTTAATTCTTTCCTCCAGAGCGTTAGTAAAATGAAGAGAAAATGAAACATTCCTTGGAAATAATAAGTTGTCAGATTTTGCTTTTGTTTCCTGTGTGGCATATGGACATGTTTAAAACATAACTTAATACTGTGGGAGAATGCTTTTAGAATATAGATAGGTCAGACAAAAACATTTTCAAAACTAATTGAGTCCAAAGTGTGCAAAGATAAATGGTTCATTCTCAGATTTCATCTTCTGGAGGTTCATAAATTCCACTAGCAAACACAAAGCTGTGTTGCAAAGGATTATTTTTTTTTAGTACTATCTGTCAAGCCAAGAGATGGAAGCCTGATAAGACCAGTTACTCCAGTGCTGAAATAGAATATAGGAAGCTGATTTTAGGTACTTATTTTCTAAAAGTCTTGACTCTGACATTAAACTTACTCTATACACATCTGCATACACAATAAAGAGCTCTTCAGATAAATACTGGTACATGTCAGGAATGTTGAACTTGCAGAAAAATTCCCTCATTATTTAATCTGTTATCATTTAGTATTGCTGATACTAAAACCATCAAACCCAATTTTTGGGGGAGGCAGGGGGAAAACCCTACAAACTTCTTGAGTTGCTGAAGGAAGTATATGAACAAGCCACTATTAATCTAGTAATAATGACCTAAGGAAGTATTTTCCTTCCATACATGCTAAAGTATGTTAATCAGAAAAGGAAAGTCTAAGAAGGCGTACCCCTCTGATAAAAAATGCTAGAAAAAGATGAGGAGAAGGCTGAAGTACTCAAGTTTGTGCTTCAGTCTTTACGCTAACCTCTTTTCCCATACTTCTCAAGTGGATGGACAGGCAGAATGAGGGATAGGGAAGCAAAGTCCCTCCTACTGTAAGATAAGATTAGGTTTATGACCATGTGAGGAACCTGAATATACATAAAACCTGGTGATATGCATCCCGGAGTCCTGAAGGAATTGACAAATGTAGTTCTCAAGCCAGTCTCTGTGATATTTCAAAAGTCATGGCAGTCAGGTGAAGTCACAGGTTAGTGGCAAAAGGGAAGATGGTACCCATCTTTAAAAGGGGTAGAAAGGAGGACCCTGGGAATGACCTGACCTCTGTAACTTGGAAGGTTGTGGAAGAGACCCTCCTAGAAGCTGTGCTAAGGCACACAGAGAACAGGGAGGTGATTTGAGACAGCCAGCACAGCTTCACCAAGCACACGTCCTGCCTGACCAACCCAGTGGCCTCTGATGGGGTGACTTCATCAGTGGACAAGAGGAGGGCTTGCTGCAGGCAAACATCAGTGCTTACAGATGTCATTTTGCTGGAGTTCTGTAAAGTCTTTGACATGGTCCCCAAAACATCCTTCATTCTAAATTGGAGAGAAATAATTTTGATGAGTAGATGATTATATGGCTAAGATACCCTTAACTGTATCCTTAATTCTGTCCAGGAAAGCTTTCTACATAGTTGAAAAACCAGGAAATAATTTATTCTGAAAATCATAGGCCCATCCAGTTTTTGCTTTAAGTATATTTTTACTTTGTATCAACTACAACATGACAGCCAAAAACTTTGAAGGTCTCACAATGTTGCAATTCACACAGGTCTGAAGGTATCCTATTTTGCAATTAACCTAACAAATATATTCCCAGGCTGTGACTGAAAAACAGCAAAAAATTCATCAATGAAAGTTGAATTCAGTAAGTGCTTTGCGAGTTCAGACATTTCTCCCATATTCATTCAGCTGGTAGGCTGGTATACAGTAGTTTCTTTCCAAACAGGAGGAGAGAATCATCTCCTTTCCTTTCTATATATTTCCAGTATTAGTCAAAAGAATAGGAACTCAACATATATATTCAATAGGCTGATTTTTGCCAGCAGAGAAACTGAGTCTAAACCACTACAAAGGAAGTTTAAAGAGATATGAGAAATTCTCTTTGGAGAATCCAAAACCACTGAGGATTATTGTCAGTTGTGGTTGCTAATTTTAACTTTTGATTAGGTATTTTTTTATTAGTGACTCATAAAACAGTTTGAGTTGGAAGGGAGCTTAAAGATCATCTTATTCTAGCCCCCCTGCCACAAACACAAACACCTTCCACTAGACCAAGTTGCTCAAGTCAGGCCTCATGGTGTCCATAATTGACATGGACAGCTTATACAGCTCTTATCTGTAGCTTTGATGAAGGCATCAGTAATTAGGACAAATGAAACAACAGGGAATGCATAATTCTGTTCTTGGAAGCGTCTCAATTTACTTTGATAAATGGGATGCAGAGAAAAGCCTGACTCATCTGGAAATAAGAAGTGTGGCAAGAAATGCTAGATAAAGCTCTATAAAATAAATAAAGTTTTATGACACTGTGCTTGGGGTAAAATGACAGTGGGATATCAGCTATCTGTTCTTCACATGCTGAAAGGCACTGTGTTTTTTACTGTTGTGGGGAAAGCTCCTGAAAGAAATGAAGGAGAAGCTATGAGAGAACTAAGAATAGAAGCATGTCAGGTCCGGTACTAATAAAACCTGGCATATAATTTAAAATGCTCTTTCTTATTGCAATATTGATTCATAAAGCTGACTTGGAGCTGGCCAAGTTATTATAAAGTATGGAAATATAAGCAGAAGAAGCATCTGTTAGTTTGGTTTAGTTGTGTTATGTTAGGGATCCACCGCATCAGAGTCAAGAGTGGACTTGGGAGACTTACTGGTACAGCCTTGTGCAAACCGTGAGCAGAGAAACCCTGCACCCACACCTGTACAAGAGGTACAGCCACTGTGTGAAGCAGGGACCACAGGGCAATTTCAGGCAAGAGGAGATCTCAGGGGGTACACCTCCATCCTGCTGTGAGCAGCAGTATCAGCTCTAAGGTCAGACCAGGTTCCTGGGGAGTTGATCCCGTCAAAATCCCCAAGATGAAGAGCGCATAGCCTCTCCCGGTAATCAGCTCCACTCTATGACTGTCTCGTAGGAATCGTACTGGAAAGTATACTTGGCACTAGTGAGCTGTACTGGAAGGGAAAGGAAACAGGTAAAGATTCTATATGCAACTCTTAGATATGGTGTTGCAAGTAGAAATGTAAACCCAAAAGATGTGCTTGAAACACTGGCACACCTGCAGATTCTGAGCAGCATAGAAGTGATGAGAATGGCTGCCCTTCCAAGGATTTACCATCCGCTATTTGCAAATGTCTCCATCTGGTTTAATGCCAGGAGAGTGCCAAGAAAATAAAGGTTTATTCACCATCTGTCACTCCCACGTGTGTGCTTTTGAAGGTGCTTTTGAATTTGATGACATTGATTCACAGCTCAGTCCAGTACATGAGTCATCATGAAACTGAGGACTTGAAATATAAATAGTAAAATAGAATGTTAAGTTTTTATCTCATGGAGTTTCAAGTGCTGAGGCCACTATTTTCCTGATAAGGAACACTCCAGGTTGTGTGATACTTAGGATGAGTAAATAATAGCATTATGACTGTATTTTATTAATTTATGGATATGTTGAATGCAAAGCAAGACAAAATAAATAGCTTGGCATAGAAAATCTCATCTTTGGAACTTAACTGAGGGGATCTTCTGTTCTGTGAAAAATCTGCACACACTGCAATCTTTAAATATTAAAAATTAACCCAAAATGGAGCTGCAGGAGTGGCAAGTTCTGCTCAGGTATAGGAGGGGGTAGCACGAGGAAGAGCTTTTGTGCTAGACTTCAGCAGTTCCTGGTAGAATCATGATCTTTAAGTCATCCTGGATATCACCAAATACAAGTTATTCTGAGAGTCCTTCCTCATCCTCTTATCATGACAAAAGTATTGGGAAGAACTTGTTTATAAGGCTTTTAGCAGCCTACTGATCGTTGTAGATCCCATTTGTTGAGTTGTGACTGCATCCATTATTTCAGCACAAGTAATAAGCCTCTCTGATTGAGACTTTGATTCCAGTGTGTTATCTTCAAATTTAATAAAAGAACAGTCCTCGAGAATACAAGTATACAAAGAACATCCTGAAGAACAAGTATTCATTTACATGGGATAGGTGGCTGATGTTGTTTAATGGATTTTCAGACATTTGCAACTCCAGCAAATAGTTTTGATTCTCCCAGCAGCTGTAACATTATTTCCTAAAGATTAGAGTGAATAAGTTCAGCCATCATCAAACTTCAAATAAAGCTGAGTTAAAATCTGCAGTGATTACATGAAGCACTATTGGTTCTTTCCATAGAATCCAATAGGGTTGAACATGGAGGAGGTTTCTACTTGGCTAACTGCTGCATCCTAATCCTTGCACTTGAAAGCTTGATTGTTCCATCTAGGATAAGAAATCCCTATAGATTCATGAGACTGCAAGTCAGGAAGTTTCCTTTCACAGTCACAGGAATGATGGGAAGGTATCTGTGCCTTACACACTGTCTTGGTGATCTTTTACTCTTTCTCCTACTCTTTTGCATGACAGGGTTCTGAATTAACAGTATGAAAGTTCAGCATCTGTAGCACATTGCAGACCTATTCATGTTCTGGGATGATACTAGAGGTAAGTGGAGTCTCTCAGTAAAAGTCCCAGGAGACAGTCAACTGCTGTATTCTCAGACAGGAATGCAAATATGTGGATGCAAGTGTTAGCCTGCAGACCCTTAGTTAGAGACAACTGAGCAGTAGTGGATGTTGAGATCATTCTCATTTGACTTTACAAATAGATTATGCACACCTTCACTTCTGCCTAGACCCATACAGCTTTTCAGAGTATCAAAATGATCCAAAATTGAAGCAAGAGGCCTGAATACACTTTGATTGGAGAGCTGGAGGACCACAGATATGCACAGGACATGTGTGTGTGTTTAACTTTATGTGTACACTAACACATTCATGGTTATAATTAAAAGATACAACTTTATTTTTGAATTCTACTTTTCCTGCCTTAGTCCTAGGATAGGAGAGTCTAGGTCAAGTAGTTCTCACTTAGCCACAAGTATCTATGGGTGAAAATGCTATTTAAATAAAAGAGGAGCTGATGCTTATGGCACTATATTTTAACTAGAAGCCTCAAACTGCCACCTTTGTTAATAATTTCATATGACCTTGAGCAAACTGTACTTATCCTAAGAGAGCAGTGCTTAATTTTACACACATTGCTCCTTGCAAAGTTTAGCTGGACCATTTTAATGATCAGTGTGAAGAGAATTGTCATTGAACAGAGATGGGGTTAAACAGTTGCTCACAGTCTTAAAAAAATAGAAAATTTGTTAATATTCTCTTAATGGCACATACCTGTGGCTTCCCATCTGCAAAGTGTGGATAAAGGGCTTTTTTATTTAATTTGTTTTTTCCAGTCAGACTCCAGTCCTGCTACTTATATCAGCCAAATATGCCTCTGCATGGTTTAAAGATCTACTGATCTTGATTGATCAGTCAAGAAGTCCTTACAGGCTCAGGTGTTAATTTGTGAGTGCTTAGAAAATGTATTTGGGATAGCAATTATTTAATATGTATACAAGGCTAGACACTACAGCACTGGAGCCACAGCATCTGTATTTATAATTTTAATCCAACTAATGCCTCAGCTCTCACCTGTACAATATAATGAAATTCCAAAGCACAAGTTTTGTTGAAAGAACAAACCAATACCAAAGTTAGACCGAAATGAACCCCAGGTTGTTCTTCTAACTAGATTAGCTATTGTAACCTGCTGGAGGCATATTTTCATTCCCCAAAGAAAGCAGTGATTCACAAGGGTCTGCAGAAGTCATGCCTTGAAGAAAATTGCCTGTCAAAAGAATAAGAGTGTGTATTTTACTGTACAGAATCTGGTTTACATTCTATAGGCGTTTCCCAGGACATTCTCTTTGTAATGTTTGAACCTGAGTTAATATAAAAATCTTTGAAAATTTGCATCTCAATTGAAGCCTTTAAATAGATGTTTAGACTCAACAGGAGGAAAGACCAGGTTCTTGCAAAAATACTTCATTGTTCTTTTGATGAATAGAAATGTGTATTTTCTTGACACTCTGGAACTTTCACAGAAAAAAAGTCCACAAACATTTGGGAAAGCAGTTTCTTAAAGGGATGCTTGGTAATTTTTTTGAGTCCAGAGCAGTAGTTAATTTTGTTATTTCCCTGAGGAGGATGATTTGATGAAGTAGTTCTCAGAGGCAGTTGTAAACCTATTTTGTTTATGACATTAATCATTCTTCCCAAGTTTCCTAAAGCATGCCTTTTTGACCTATACACTTGTTCTTTCCTTCCTGTGGTTCTTGGAGGGATTTGTAATGCACAGAGTACATTTCAGTGGTAGGAAAAGTTGTCAGTTTCCAGATGAGAAAACATAATAACACTTCATCATATTATGTTTGGTAAGCATAGATCTCCTAGGGAGATAGAGCTAGCCCCATGAAGTACAAATGAAATATTTGGGATCATGCTAACCTGCAACTCCACAAAATAAAGCCACTGCTTAAGTAATAATACTTTCTGTGTAAATGTTTGAGTCTGCTTGTTTCATCAAATATAATAAGAGAAAAAAAAAAAATTTCAGAACACCTTCACCTTTGAGGAGCACTAGAAAGTGAGGGTACAAAACCAGACTGTTGCTGAGTTACTGGAAGTAATTATTAATTTAAGAAACATGTAATTGTTAAAATTTCAGTAAAAACACATGCTACTATAATATAAACAGCAAGAAATAAAGGTTGAGAATAAGATCTAGACAGTTCACATTGATGGAGTAAGTCATCACTGAATTATTTGTTTTAAATTTGGCAAATGTAACAATTTACTGTTGTTGTGCACAACATTAAAAAGTCCAGTAAATTAAATACTCCAGTGTAACATTGAAACCCCTGATACTGTTGAAGCCCTGGAAAATGAGAAAAGGACATACAGTGAGCAAAAGACTAGATATAAAATAATAGAAGTGTGTTAATGAAGACAAATCGTACAGTACAAGATTTTCAATTTCATACTGCCCTTACGATGTTTTTCACTACTTAGCAGGATGTGCTACAGACTTAGAACAAGTAATTAGATTTTTTTTTAGATTTATTTCCAGGCCTATGTTTTCCCAGGGCTGTGCATTGCTTTATAATGCATTGCTTTATAATGTATTGCTTTGCCCTATAACTCTTACTGGAGAAAAGTGTAATTATTTTAGTTTGGTCTCACACTGGGGTACCAGCATTCTCTGTCTTATGCCTCTTCTGCTACCACTTAATGCATCAGTACATTACAGACTTTTTGTGGAAATGGGTTCTGGTAGTTTCTGTCAGTCTTCAAGCTTCATGTCCCAACAACCCTGATCATCGTAGCTGAGAATTTTTTTTTTGTACAGTGTTTGAATACATTATTTTATCAGCTATGTCTGTTGCTGCTTCAGTGATATTGTTAATACCTTTTAGAAGCTGCATTAAAACCCATATCTTGATGTGCACAAGAGAAACAGAAGCAACATGAACAGCCTGGGCAGTATCTGCAAAGCAGACTGCTGCCTCAAAAATTCTAGGTATTTACATGTCCAAAGGTCAATCTGAGATTCCCAAGGGAATCCCTAGGAGAAACAAAAAAAGAAATTCAAAACCGATTCATTGTGAAATAAATCCACTTGTGAGAGTTTTCCAAACATCATACTCAATTCACGCAGTTGTGGTCTTTACTGCTGCCTGTAAATGAAAATTACTGTGAGGCTTCATGGGACATAAATAATTAAAAGCTGCTTTTATTGACCAAGCCAAAGTCAAGTTTAAGTAGTCTTAAGTGTGCTCCCAGGTAATAGGTGAAAAACAGTTTCTGTGTGGAAAAATGTAATTATTATTCTTATTGCAAAGACAAATATGCATATAAAAATAATTTAATTTCACCATTACTGCTGCTAATGTTAGTAGCTATCTGTATATGTCAAACTGTTTCTAATTTATAATCTTTTAAAGAACTTTTTTTTAACTCTGACTCATTAAGTGCAACAAGAGATCGTATTTTTCTGTTTTCTCGACTCCCTAAAGAAGAATATTTGTAGCGCAAGATGCTCCCCAATGTATGTGGGTCTCTATACCTCCAGACTTACCAGCAGGTAAACCCCAGTGTTACTCAGTCTGACTGTGCAGTTCCTATCATATCAGCTTTGCAGGGACTTCACCAAGGGTGACTATTAAAGGGAAGACTGAATTCAGGATTAACATACTGACTTGCAAGGTGCTTAGCTTTGCGTCCTGAATAAATTTCTGACTTACTAACCCGTATCTACCATGGCAGATTTCCAAAAATCTTTGCTGGGAATAGACTTCTATTCAGTAAGACTTTTAAAAAACCTTTGAGATTTTTTTTTTCACCTGAATTCATTAAAGGCTTTAATATCATCATATTTAGCATTTTTGTGTGTGTGTCTTTGCCTTTGAATCTCCCAGAAAGCCAATATGAATTAATCAGAATCATACCATGTACTACTTTCCTTAATCTTTTTTTCCCTTAGCTATCACACAGGAGCACATCAGTTTTAATGTTATGTGACAGTGCTTTGGGGAATCTGCATTCAAGCACTATTTTCTTACAGTTATTCTTTTATTTCATCCACATTTCCCAAAATGTATTGTATGCCTGCTAGAAATCACAGTAGGCCTGTGCTATTAGATACACAAGACTCCAACCTGGCTTTCCTTCCAGGGAACAGAGGAAGAAATTTGTTTTATGGACTTTAAAGAGAAAATAAATCCTTATGGTTTGAAAGCATTACTATAAAATGAAGATTAAATTATTTGTGTAATTTCAGAGGTTGCATTAATTTCTTGTGCTGTGCTGTAGGATGTGGGGTTTTGGGAAGAAGTGAGAGAATTACTTAGAATCAACCAGCAGCTCACACACTGATGAAAAATGTTGTGTCGAAACCCCCTGGTTCTTTTCAGAAAGGGCTGAAAGTTAACCTTTTTTTTCAGCAAGTATTGGGTTGCATATTATTTTCTTATCTCTTTTATCTTTCCAACTAGAGACAATACTTTTTTTCATCACCATTGCCAAATTACATTCTTGCTGACTGCTTCTTTGCAGGTGACAAATTCCTTCTTGGCTATGCTTCAAGAGAAGATAAAGCAATAGCTGTTCTTAGAGAGGTTTGGGATGATATAAAAAATGACACTGAATTCAAATCTTGTGATGTTTCTATTAGAATATGTGTCACACTAAATAAATAGTGTAACACCAAGTAAATAGTGTAACACTAAATAAACTGAACACTATCAACTAGGAACTGTACTTTATAACCCACATGCAGAGAGTGTATTTGGTGTGCATTTTATGTTAAGTCAGTGCTTTATAGACAATGGACCTGGTTACTTTAACATTTCATGGGATGAGTTGTAGTCTCATAGCTTACATCTTGCTGACAAGTTCAACCAGAAGAGGTACTGAAGTCAGTAGTGTTCACTACCCTGGAAGTAACATGTTAAAGGTTATATTCATTACTATGTCAAAAGGCTGGAAGTCACAAAATGTCAGCTAACTCTGTGTAAGATTATGACAAAATTAATTAGGGCAAAGTATACTGGTTATGGCCCACTGCAAATGGCATTATTGGGTAAGTTTAAACAATCACAGAGATAAAGATGACAAAGTGCAAACATATCAAATAATACTCCATCATTCCTTAATTCTACTCATTCTTGCTCTGGACAGGTATGGTGTCTGTTTTGTACTTCTCCTTCAAGGAAAGTTCATGTAGTAAAAGAAGTTGAATAAAAGTTAACTGATAGGCATTTTCTGATGTCTTTTAAAAGATAATAAGGTGCTCTGAAGTTAGACCATGTAGAGAAGATTCCAAGTTATATAATGCCTACTCTTTGACAAGAGCCATTGTCATTACATTGTTTAAAGTAGAAACAGAGTTTGGAAAACAAAGCTTGTTTTTAAAGTAAAATGAGTGATGCATAACTGCAGAAAAAAAAAATAAAATACTGTGTTTCTATGGTTTGGTGTAGGTGGTAGATAATCTTTGTGAGGTAGTTTTGACTTGTGGTATGGGAAGCTTTCAAGATAAAATTTGGGCTCTCTCAGTAGCAGGTAGGATTTCCAGTGCTCTCAGAAGTCTTCTCAATTTAGAACCCAGGTATGGGGAAGCAAAGATGATTATAAGCCAAATATGTCTAAGCTAGTAGTGCCACTTTTCTTTCTTCTCTTCCCTGCTGGAAGGTAGACTGGTTTAGGACTCTTAAAATGTACATCTGTTGCCAAGAGTCATTGATCCACAGGCTGGGTCTCAAATGTCCTCAGTATGAGTAAACACAGCCAGTGTCCTGAGGTGATCACTCATTGTATTTCCTGCAAATAAGAAGGCATTTAAATGTTTCCAACTGAAGTTCTTGAAAACTGTCTGCCTCTGTTCAAATCCTTTTCTTTAAGTTTGATTTTAATGTTGAAAGCCAAAATGCTTTATGTAAAACTGTGTAAAATTATCAGCTCTGCAGATTTCATCCCCCCTCTGATTTTGTGTTGATCTTAAAGACAGCTACTGGGAAAAGTAATGCTTGTGCTTTTTGGTTTCATCAAGAAACATAAATCTGACTGTCTTCTGAATTCTGAGAGTATAGTTTTGGCACCAGAAATTATGGGAAGGTAAATTGCAGGTAGTGGTGCAAAACTTTGCCTAACACTTGTGTAACTAAATCCAGGTTTGACAGCCACTGCTGAGAATACAATATTTAGAACAGTAGTTTACTACTTCAGTCTGATGAGGTTATTGAGCACAAAAGATTAAAGCACATGAACAAGATGTTCTAGAAGAAATGCTGTAAGTTACTTCATATCATATATACTTTTTTATTAATGAAACAAAAAATGATCTCAGAATAACATTCTAACCAAATTATAATTTAGAAGAAAATAGAATTCAAGAATAATGCATGGAATTCTTAAGTAGTCTACCACAGATGCTGGAAAAAAATGTTAGTTATTGATACTTAGGTATTCAGCAAAGGCAAAAAAACCTATCACTAGATTATATTAGAATGGGGATGTTTATACACAACAATGTTTGAAAATAAAGTAAAAAACATTTTAGTGTTTAATTTTTATTAACATTCTGTTAATATTTACAGCCGGTCATATAGTATTGTAGCAAATCAATCACTGATATTTAAAGCAGCATTGAAGTATACATCTTTCCAAGCTCAAGAGTTACACGGATCATCCAAGCCTATTTATTAATCTCATCTTTGTTACTTTTTCTGAAGTTTACATTTATACCAGAACTTACTTTGAAAATTTCTATGTGCACATAATCATTGATACTGCAGGAGCAAGTGTTTAATTCTGTCACTTTGATTAGTCCAAATGAGATGAAGTGTATAAGTATTAGGACTCTGATTTTAATTATCACTACTTTAATATTTTTGTGTCCTTAATCAGGCAAAAGATTCACTGTCTTTTGTTTCACTGTGCCCTTTAAGAACTGGTATAGTAAGGCAACTGTGTAAAAGAAAATTACAACTGGAGTATAACTCCCAGAGTTTCCAAAACCCGTCTCTAATCCTCCTGTCCTTTTTTATACTGTATCTGAAGTTTTTCAAAACATTTATTTCATTTTCTGCTTGTTTGCCTTTCCTTCCTGCTGTATCACTAGACAATTTTAGTTTGGCAAATTACTGTGGCAAGTATTTCAGTTTTAGTCATAATTTCAAGCAGAGCTGTCTTGCTGTTGTAAATTGTAAATATACATCATATTCTGCTTAAAAATATCAGTGTTTTGAAGCTCGCAGAAAGAAGTTAATTTCATCTTCTTTGTTTAAAAATAAGGAATATGTTTTATTTGCTCTTTTGGAGGCAGTTCCAGAGAAAATAAAACCAGTTGCATATAGTTTATTTTACATAGGAATAGATTATTTTGAAGCAGGAGCTGAGTGAAATTTATCTCCAATTCAGTATTACCTTGTTTTTATTAAACTCTTGAAACATAAGAAGGTGGAAGTGTATGTTGGCTGCAAGAGGACAGGTAGTGCTGATCATTGTCCCAAAGCCCTGTTAATAACATGCATATAATACACTGTAGATGGTAATCCATCATGCCCTTGAGGTCCTCAGTAACTTTTCCAGTTGAATCTCTTCTATTCTTAGAAAACTGTAATCTCTTTTAGAAGTTAGAATTTGTTTGGCTTTTTTTTTTTTCTCTGTTCATCATCTAAATTGAATCTTAACCTCATCAGTTTCTTGAACCACTCACCATAGTGACTGAAAACATAATATATTCCTTTCCTTTGTGGCTTTTTTATGTTTGAATATCAGTATCTTCCCTACTGGTCTTTCATCTTGTTATGAATACCTCCAGTTTATGCAATCTATAAGATACATCTTGTTTTCTAGACCTGGGGTTATTTCCAGTGCTTTTCTTGGACTGTCTCTAATTTGTTTGTATCAGTCTTTAAATGCAATGTCCAAGTCTGAATGCAGTATTGAGCTGGGAAAAGCATGAAGAAATAACTTCATATGTTTTAAAAACTCTTGAAATGTAGATAAAGAAAACCTTTTGCCATTTTCACTGCAGCACGTCTCAGAGGTAATCCATTACATCCCACAGGTAATTTCCTGGAAAGAAATTTTATCGTAGGTCATTGTTTTTCACCCTGTATCTATGTATTCTGACCCAAATAGCCTGATTCTTTTGGAGAAAATTGTGTACCTGAACTTCTCTTTAGTCTTGCATCTCATTTTTTCAGATAATTTCTCTGACTTGAAGTAGTGTAGAAACACATTTTCTGAAAGTCTTTACGAAGGTTTCCAAGGATGAAGTAGTATAGAAACAGATTTATCTATATGCAGAGATGTTTGCTAAGGGATTGGATATTCCACCCAATTCACGATGGGACGTCAACCTTCTTTGACCCAGTTCTGCAGATGTACTGCAGTTGCACTGATATATTACTTTGCTTAGCCGTGTATCTCTGAAAAATCTACTTTGCCCTCTGAAAATACTTTTTTAGCACTTAGATTGTACTTATGCCCTTAAAAAAGATGGGCATGTGGTGTGAAAACAGCTCAAAGCCACTGCAAAATCAATCTCAGTTGACCTATTTCTACAAGAATTTCACTGGAGGGGAGGAAAATTGGAGTATGTTAATAATCTCTAATTATCCTTCCTTATCGTCAAAGACCCCAAATCTTCCTTATCTTTCCCTTTCCTGTCCTTTCCCCTGAAACAGTCTTGTAGCTTTAACTTATTTATAGTGATTAATATGATGTTTTTATTACTATTAGTGGTGATTAATATAAAATGTGACAGGAAATATATGTTGTTCTTGCAAGTATATTTGCATTTTAAGACATTTTCAGAAGGGCAAATGACACCAAAATTATTATGTGTTAAACTAGTAATTATAGGTTAAGCCAGTGTTGTGAACATGCAGTACAAAAAATATATCTGGATAAAAGAATTCCAGAAACTTAATTTAATGTGATATTCATTTTTCTTCAGTGATATGCAAATTTTAGAATTATGTGTAGACATTATGGAATTTCCAGGCTCGTTCATTAAGGAGTGAACATACATCTCAATGTAAAGTTTTTCTGGCTCTTGTAAAGTCTGAATTGGTAATAAAATATAGCTTACTGCACATCTAACATCTGTGGGTTTCATCAGTATCTGTTCAAATTTGGAATACTCCACACATCAAATCAAATACAGAAGTAGGCCTGAAATGAATTCAGCCATCATCTGAATTTATTGGTGGTTTGTTAAACAGATTGTTCCCAATGTTTCAGTAAAGCCTTCGTTCTTGTATTGCATATGTAGTGTCTATATTCAAATCCTTTTATAATATTCTTAATCAAAGTTAAAACTTGTTTCATGATTCAGGGTAAGTATATGACCCTTCTAAATTTGGATTTTAGCTCTTGAGTGGTAAAGACTGTTTTAACCTTGAAAATGTAGGTTTAGATTATTTTTAGTGGGCTAGAGAGAGCTAAAAATTATGGTTATGGAAGAACTTCTAAACATAGATAACACAGCTGTGAGAACTCATTTATTTCTCATAGAGGGTAAATCTTGGTTAGTGAATTTTTTCTGCCCAGCCTGCTCAGTATTTACTCTTATTTTTCATAACAGGTGGGTGAACAGAATAACCTGACTCAGTTAATGCTTTTTCCACCCTACCTAATTTTGGAAGTTAGAGGAGCTTCAGAATGTGAAATCAGGTGTGTTAACTGGCATAGCCCATCAAGCATAAGGAAGAGCAATGGAATATCCTTACTGCTACTGTTGATAATATATTCAGAGCCTGTCACTTTCTAATCAGAAAATATGTTCATTGAGATACTGTGCAATTCTATCCATTTAAATTAGCTGCAGGTTTTATACTTTGCTGCATGAGTGCAGGAGTCATGAAGGCTTTCACAGAGCTGAAGCCCTTCATACCTGCTGCCTTGTCCATCCAGTTACCCCGTATTAGGCTGTATTAAAGTTACTGAATTGTGATGTAAATACACAGCTGGTAGGAAGTACACTACATTAAAAAATAAACATTCCTAAGGAGTTGCAACAAGCTGAAACTCAGGTAGCTGATTTCAATGTGAAGTTATTTCCTGTAACTGATTTTGTGATATTAGAACTTGAGACTAACTTCACTACGGTTAGAAGAAATAATTCAGTGTTTGGAAACGATTTGTTTCTGAATATGTGCTGTTTATTTACAGCATCAACAATGGAAATATAACAAATAGATATCTACTGAAATTTTTGCTGTGTAACTTAAACCCAGTGATTGTTTCTAGTCTTAAATTCATATGGGGATATATGGAAACATCTCAAAATTATAGTCTTAAATTCAGTAATAAAAATATATGTGGGACATATATAAAGAGAGATTTCCTATTAGTCACTTATGCATATTTACAGAAGTTGTTATTTTAAGGAGGTCTGATTGAGTTTATAATTTTCATTGGGTGTAAGAATTCCTAATTTTATGTTGTTTGGAAGTTAATATAACCCCCCGATGTTTTGTAGTTCAGACTACAAATATATATATTTTATACAGCATACTGGGGGAAAACTGTTGTGAAGTTGTATTTGAATCACAACATTTAAATCTGCTTAATGAAAATCACCTTTTAGATGGATAGTTTTAACAGTATGGCTTGTGGAATATGGTATATCCTTTTCCATTACATTTTGTATATCAGAGGGAAGGAATAGTGTAGAATATTCTTACATTTAAATAAATGAAATAGCACCTCATTTGTGAGGTTTGGCTGAAGCATAAAATTGCTACTTTATTTTGCTAACTGAAACAAAATAGCTACTCAATAGTTATTGCCTCTTTTTTCATAAGCAGTTTATGTCCATGAAAATATTTCTTTTAAATTAAGTTTTGGCAACATGCTGTATTTCCATATAATCACCTAAACCTGAAATTAAATGTACATATAGCCAAAAATTGTTATATATAGAAAGAAAAAACCCACCTGCTACAAATTTCAAATTGTAAATAGCAGAAGCTCAGTGTAACAAGAAAAAATTAATTAATTGATAACATCTAAGCAAATGCTTGATACTGTGTTAATATTTGCAAGTTCCTTCAGATCCCCACATCCGAGATAAAAGGACATTCAAAGCAGAATGAGGATATGATGTGCTTGTCTCATTAAAATACAATACCTAATGAGCATTCAAAACTATGCTCATTTTTAATGTGATTTAACAGTTGTTCAGAATTTTAGAACATTTTCCATACCATTGGATCTTCTTGTGGGTGAGTCCATGCACATTATGTGGCTACCCAGATGAGGACAGTTTTTAAATAAATAAAACCATCAACATAAAGAAAAGGTTTCTTCAAGGTTGCTAAATATGTTGCTGCTGACACAGAACCCTAAGGAATTTGCAGTGGAATATTGGAATCAGGTAGCTTGTATGTCACTGTATTCAGCTACAGTAGAAGAGACTAAAATTACTATTCATAATGCAAGCACTTTATCACTGTTCTTGCAAAAAAACCTGCTGTGAACTTGAGACCTTGAAAACTAATATGCCAGAAACAATAGTGGAGAGATGGGAATTTAGAAAAGGTAATTATTGTGCTGTTGTTAAATAAAAACTCTTTTGGGTCTCTGTATCAGGAAACATAAAAAAAGCAGAAAGCTTGCTAGCCAGAGAGCTACTAGAAAAATGCATTTTAAGTCAAACCATTTTAGACTGGAGGGAATATAATTTGGGGTTTGACAGAACCTGTAGAGTTTAAATAAACAGTATTGAGAGTTTTGTTAAAATAAATAAAAATGTAAAGCTATTTCAGCTAACCACTTAACTTTCCCCAGGGGAAATTAATGGGTATTCACTGAAGCAGGGAGTGAGAGATGGTAGAGGGTTAAGGAAAGGATGGGCTCAACATCCAACATACCATTTTTTTATTGACTCACAATAATCTGATCTGCAGTCTGGTCATAAAACTCCTGAAAACAAAGTTATACAACTAAAAGTGTAGGGAACAGTTCAGAATAATTTTAGTCTGAAGTGGACCACCTTTATTTAAAGGACATTCTTTTCATTTTTGATCCCCATTTTCTTCCTGATTATTTTGCAGCTGTTCCCTGGTTTCTCAATTCTTTGCCCTCCTCTGTACTGTCGGGCAGTATTTTCCTGTTTCTTGTTTTTCTTGTGAAGGGAATACCCAAGATGTGGCAGGTCTGTGAAATGGAGCAAAGTTCAGAGGCAGATTTGAATGGAGAAGGGAAATGTACTGGGTTTGCCAGTGAAAGAAGATTGGCTCTGTGTACGTGTTTCATTTTCTTTTACCTTGGCCCAGGAAACCCAGGAGAGGCTTTTCTATGTTTCCAGTTAAGGGTTTGTTTGTTTCTTTGTTTATTTTTGTCTGACCTGAGGAATTGTCTAACAGCAGTTTGTGGTGGGGATCAAGAATCTGATTTGTATGCTTAAGCACATGTTTACAAGCCAAATTTCAGATGTGGATGTATGCCTGGGACACAAAGAAAGAGATGTTATCAGGAAACTAAGTATTTAGAAGGCACATTTTGATATTTTAAATCTATAGTGCTTTTATATTTGCTTTTTGCAAGATGGGGAAGAATTTCAGATTTCCACTATGACTAATAGAGATGTCTGAGGTAAATGTGAATATTTTCTTGTCTATTATCGCCTTTTGCTACTTTGAAATCTACTTTGTTCTATTCAGAAGTAGTATCCTGGTACAATCGATTTTTACCTTTGTGAATACTGAAATCTGCACAATTTTATTTGAGAAATACATGCAATCAGATCTGTAAAATGGCTTAGATGTGATTAAAGTCTGCCTTGCAATCTTGTGGTCTTAGTGACCTTAGTGTAGATGGAAATCCTGACAAATGGAAATATCGATGAACCTTCAGTCAAAAATTAGAAGAGGGAAATAATTTTTTGGAAGAGAACGTGTGCATCCTACTGTGAATATTGCCTTTCAGATGGGGCTTCCGAGAGCATTTCAGCTGGATACAGCTTCTGCTATTGCACATCAGCAATCTGGATAGGGAAAGAGTAAGTGCAGGATTTCAGACAGGACCATGTTCTTTGTATATCTTAACGTATTTATTACTCTTCCTGGTGTAAACTGTACACAGGAACAGAAAGGGATCCTTCCTCATTTTAGTTCAGAATACAGATCCACATTGTATTATATTTCAAGTACAAAGCATGTAAGCACACTGGCACACTAAAATGATCTGTTGTTTGTGTTCAGACCAAGAAAAAAATAACCACTTTTATCAATTTGCTGCCTTGAAATGCCCTATAATTTAACCATTACAGAATTTTATTTGATAGTGGCTCCACCAAATGAGCTGCTTCAGAAATGAGAAATGTCTGTGTCAATTAACACTCCTGTCGCTTGTGCATCATTTGTCTAAATAAAAATGTAAGCACTGAATTTCAGCAGACTACAGAGCATGTTATTATACCAATATTAGTGTTCTTTTTACTTCACTTGTATTTGGGAAATATGTATCCATGTCTGAATGCTGACAATATCTTCATAGCCTCTTCAATAAAGCCTTAGATTAGAACTGCTGGAATATAATCAATGTTTTACTAAAGGGATGGATGCTTTGGTGAGATCAGTAGAAAAGTGTGAGGCTTTTGTTATTGATAGCTGTCTTAAATCCATGCTACAGCAACTATCAAATCAATTAATGAATGTAGCAATACATAATAACATAGAATTTGGGGATTTTTCTCACTTGTTCTTTATTAAATAGATGTGCTCTCAGATATTTTCAAAATTAAACTCTTCCTTTAAATGTATATACTAATTTTTAAGTTGTTTGCTTTGCTTGAAACTGTTTCTAACCTACATCCAATTATCACAGCTCTTGATAGACGAGGTCCAAAAGTGGAAGGGACTTGTGTGTGCTGATGCTTATCCAGTGGATTAATGACAGTTGGTAGTGGAGCACAATCCTGGTGTGCTCACTCCTCATCCCCTTTCCTCCGTGCTCCACAGTGTGCTGTCTTGTCTAATCTGCGGTGAGCTACAGAGCTAAGACAGTAACAAAGCATGTTGTCTTGGCAAATCTACTTAATAGATAGAATAGGAACTCTGCTTTTCCTCTGTGCAGCAGTGTCACTTCTTTTCCCTTTCTCACCCTTGTAAACAATGTTTGTATTACCTGTAAAGAGCCAGAATTAGGTGTGTATCCTGGCTGATTAGTTTTGAAATTAGTTTGAAAATGGCCCACTACACCTGACATATCCCAAGGTAATCCTTTCTTCCTATTACTTGTTTTATATTTGAATGTGCCCAAAGTAGGGCTGCAGTCATACTTAGTCATGCAAAAGTCAGGTGATTGTCCAAGCAGTTCCAGCCCTCCTGTCGTAGACACAGGATACTGTTGTCCTAAAGTACCCTAAAATCGGAGGACTGATTGCTCTGATGAGACTTTACACGTAACTTCCACCTGAAGAAATGTGAGATACATCCCATTGTGCCAATTCCTCTGGTAAACACCACATTCCTGCTTTTAAGTAGCTTGTTTCCATGGATGAGCTTTCTGCACATACATAGGACAACATTTGTCTGAGTTTGTATTGTGGCCCTTGTGATATTGCAGAATGATAATTTTTTTTTTCTGAATTGTCTTTTTTTTTCCTTTTGTTTGAGCTTTAGTAGTTGATTCATTTGTTACAGGACACTAGCTGTTGTGTTTGCTTTGCTTGGATTAGGAGAACTAGCTAGTAATTCTGACCAGCTCCTGTGACTTCTTACTGGTCCTATAGCAAACATCTGCTCTCTGAAGACTTGCACTGACAACACTATTTTGTCAGTGCTGTACAATTCTGCTTGTAAGGGGGAAAAGATGGCATCCAGCAAACTGATGTGGTGGGCTTTATTTGCAGTTTAAATGACAATGAAAATGTTTTTTTAAAGTTTTAAAACACAAGATGGTAATAAATTTTGGGCCTGTTTAAAGAAGAAATAAAAGAAAAAAGAGAATGTTAACCAAAAGAAAATTATGTAAACCCAAAATGAAACCCTAAAAGCATAGAGGAGGAAAAAATCCTATATTTTTGGCAGAGACTAGATCATGCCTGTTTTGTTCTCTGTTTCAATGAGTCCATTTTGTACTGGACATGCTTTCTTTCTGACCTATAGTTGTAGAGGAGATAATTGAGGTGCCTTTTTGGATAATACATAGGCTAGACACTGTGGCTCTATGTAAGGTGCATTTCAGGCTATGTAGCAGTAGACCAATGGTGGATTTTTTTTATGCCGTTTAGATTTTCTCCAACTTAATAAATAGAAAATATTATTTGTTTCAAATGTTTGTGTATACATGAGTGTTTGTTTTCATACCTAATTCCCCTTCTTAAGTACAGTTCCTCTTCTTTAGAACCAGAAAGAATGAAAACAAGTAAATACAAACTACTAGAAAACATTTTCTTCTGTATGTCCATTCCTGTAACTTGCCCTAAGTGTCATATATTAGGTGCTTTCCACTGGAACTTTCCCGTTGCAGAGGAATACAGGTAATAGTTTAAGAAGGGTCATTCTTAAGAAACGTGCTTTAATTTGGTACTACAAGCTGAGGCTCACCAAAAAAGAGATCTCTAAATTTACCATATAGACTTTGCAAAAAATATCATTCTTGGATTTTGCCACATGAAAGCTATTGTTGAATGTTACACATATCAGTTGTTACTTTTTATAGAAAAAAAAATTTGCCCTATCAGCCTGCATCACATAACTTGGAAGAAATGCAATCATATTAGTTTATGTACATGGTCATTGTATCTGTGTTATCAGAGCTTTAAATAGAAATTAGATGTACTTAAAAGAGAAAATGGAGATGTTTCCAAATGGTCTGCATTCAGCTGGTGTTCCTGAACCTGCTGTTTCCTAATTGTATCTTGATGGCTCCCATTTTATCTCAGCTGTTTATTTAGAGTGTCTAGATTGCTTTTTAGAGGCTCTCAGGATGTGTTGACCTTTACTGACCAGATACATGACTTTACTGCAGCATTTCCCAGGATGAAAACCCAGGAATAATACTGTGTTCAGCTGTGTATACATTTTACAGATTGTCTTGAGTTTTGTGTCCTCTGGACTGAAACTGATAAGTGATGCAGACATGCCTGATTTAATTAAGAGAACTAGCCATTGTAAGGTGCTAGGGTTACTTAATTCTGTTCCTAATGGTTAAAATACATCTGCATTCAAACTCTTTCAGTGTCCTTTAATATTCAGCCATAACTTTGTATATTTTGTGCATGTCTGCAAACTGCATGGGATTATAAGTGATTCCTCAGGAGGATTCTGCAGAAAAGTTACTGATAGAAAATCATTGTTTAAAGAGTGAGATCAGATTAGGAATATCTAAAGTCATAGCAAAATACAATTCCTTTCAAAACTGGTTTTTTTGTTTATTATTTTTATTATTTTGTTAGTATTATGAGAATCTATTTTTTTAACCACGATTTAGGAAACTTCTTGCTACTGAAGTTTTAGACTTTGATTTGCTACCGTGATCTCTTCTTATTGCTTCCTCAAGTACTGAGTATTAAAGCACTAGATTTCTTGATTCTGAGTATCTGTTCCTAAGTTAATCCTTTGAGCCTTTTTAGCTCATCAGTACCTTCCTGCTAACACACACATACCAGGAAAACATCTGGTGTTTATGAACACCTTCATAATTTGGAGTTTTAGCTTGTATTATATACAGCCTTTTGTTTAGATATTTCACTAAACCATTGCTAGCAACTTTTTTTTTTTTTCCCTTCCTTATGCATGTATAGGCACATGAGCTTCCTGGTTTTAAACTGAATTGAGGAAGCACACAACCTGTGATAGTTGTGCTTACTTCTCTAGAGTCTGCTTAAATTTCCTGCATGTTATAAAATGAATTCAAGTGTATTCTTTATATAAATAATTATTGTAGTAACTGGGGGTGGTATTAAATGATCAGAGCATGTAGCTGTGTAATATTATTTTCATAAACTTTCAGTTGTTTTTACATGCAAGTATCAAATATAAATGCTCTCATTTAAAAATTTGAAAGCCCTTTTTATGCCCAGCATGTTTATGTAGTAGAAAAAATAAAACATTTCTCTCTATATAGAAGTTGAAAGAAAGAGTATTTTAGACCACAGTAAAAAAAAAATCACATCCACCACTGTTCATGTTTAACAGTATTGAAATATGTCTGGATATTCCTTGAGGATGCTAACCTTTTGGCAAAGCAAACCCTACAATTATGATCTACAATACTTCAACCTACAAATGAGAATGCACTTTACAAAAGGCAGTTAGTGATACTTCATGAAGATCAAGTGTTTTAATAACAATTTAGTTAATCGTATGAAAGAAAATAGTAATGAAAGGAGGTAATATGGTCTACAAAGGGGAAACAAGTATTCTCCTTGAAGGTTTTCAGACCTGCTGATTTGCAGAGAAAGCACTCTGTTCTGGGAATTATCTAAATTATTCAAGATGTTTCAACTAATAAAACTAGCCACTAAAATGTTTTCCTTTTTTCAAAATTCACACCTGTAAATATATTTTAATGCTTGCAAATGTATTAAAAACTCAGGATAATTTTAACTACCTAATGTGACTTAGTACTTACTATCCCTAATGCAGTTTGTAGATAAAAATGATTTGTCAAAATGAGAGATATTTGTGTGGAAAGAGGTGAAGAGTCCAAAATTTTGCAAGAAAACATTTTAGAATAAATAAATATTAAAATACCTATGTAGCAACAGCAATACCTGTGTGAGAGTTAATAACCACACATTGTGTTCTCATGTTTCTCCAAATGGCAAAATTAAAATACTGGCTTGGAATGAGTCATACTGTCCAGATGAGTGTTGCATTGGTAACATTTTCAATGCAGACTGGAAGCAGGATGCTTCTGCTCGTTATATGATGTCTAAATCCAAAAGAAGACAGACAGCTGAAAAGGTTCTTCGTAAAAGCTGCTTTCTAATAGAAATGTACTATCCTGCTTTCTCTTGTTAAACATACTTCAGTAATATTTTAATGACATGGAATTCCTACACCTAGGAAAAGTTTGTTTTGAATATATCTTGGAACTCCACTTGAAATCACATTTACTTTAATAAATCAGTATTATTACTAACTTGCACGTGGCATGCATTGCCATTTTGGGAAATAATGGTGACAATGTTATTGATGGTATTTGTACCTAGAAATTGATTTATATTAAACTGATTTTAAAACAAATGTACTGAAAGAGAATGCAGAGGAAAACATTATTTTTTTCATCCTAAGAGCTGTTTCAAAAACGGTTTCAACAGTGACATTGTACCTTAGGCAGCAATACCTTTAGCAATATTCTCAGTTATTTTGATGAATTTCAGAATTCTTTCCTTAAATTCATTCAATTTCAAGTTTGATTTTGGTCTGGAAGTATTGTCAAAGTGAATGAGTGCTATTTGATAAGAAAATCCCTGGAAAAACCCTTCTTTAGCATGAGTTTCTCATTGCATTTATAGATTCACTTCTACTTATGTACCTCTATATCATCTCAGAAAGCCTATATAGTATTGACTGATTGCACCTTAGGAGTCTAAAACAAATTTGTGGATTCAAACACCATAATAATTTGCGTAAATACAAATTTTTGAATAGAATGAGGGAAAATATTGAGATTCAATTAGAAAAAGTTTGTGAGAAAAACAGACTTCCAGAGAAGTTTGTGAGAATATTCATTCATGCAAGATAAGAGACCTAATTTAGGAAAGTGCAAAGGCTTGCTCTGAGGCAGAAGGAATAAGGGTTGGTAAAAGGATCTGTTTAGAAAACACAGATTACCTACAGAAAGAATAGAGAGAAAAAGTGCAGGGCCTTTATTCAGAACATTGGATTGATTTCAGAAATATCATTGTCTAACTGTATGCCTTTATGTTATTGTAATAGGATGAAAACACAAAGAGTTCTCTGCTTGATTCACTGATATTACAGTCAGTGTTGCCATCTACATTCTGTAATTTTTTTCAAGTAATCCAAGTAGCATGTCTGTGTTTGTACATTGTAGGTCTACATAACTCTAAAAATATATGGATTACTGGAAGTACATTTCCTTTGCAAATGAAATGTAATTGGAAAACTCACTAACCACAACACAAATATTCAGTTCTGTGCCTTACCCTCCCCCCAATAACATGGTTAAGTTCATTTTTAAAGCTCAGATATTTAGATTGCTTACTAAAAGCAAATTCAGAAAGTTAATTCATGAGTTAAACACAATATTGTTATATTAATTATAAACAGTATTGTAGAATGCAGAACTGTTTTGGAAATGTAAATGTATGGGCAAAGAATTTTTTTGTTTGCTTAATAAAATAGGTTTTGGCAGATATTACACTCAAAGCTATTAAATAATTGAATTTATATGCAATATAAGTACCAGGTTGCCATGACATTACAGGTGCTTCAGATAAGCTTTTGGTACCAAAAGTGCTGCTGTTAAAAATGTGCACTCTAAATAGAGATTGTATTACTCCTTTCCAGATGACAACAATGAATTTTCAGAACATTTTCTAGTTTTTTTAACTCTTTCTACAGTGAAATATGAAATATAATTGACTTAAATATAACAAAACAAGTTAGAAATATGTGTGCACACAAGCACTAATAAAAAAGAGCAAGGTTATAAGGAATTATGACTAGGATTTACAAAGAATTAAAGGACAGATTCATAAATTGTCTTATTAAAAGGCTGTTTTTCTTTCCCTTTTATGGAGTTAAAACTCAGACTGATGAGCTGTACTTCTTGGAAAAGAGTAACTGCAAAGGCTCCCCAAAGGCCTGAAACAAAAGTGCCAAAGCTTTATAGCTTTTATAGTTTTAACTTTGGTTTAGAAATAAAATCATTTAGATATCCTTTAATGTCAGGTTGTAAAAGACTAAATTACAATGATACAAGATATTTTTTTTTGTTAATGCAAACCAAATATTTTTCCAAAATCAATTTTAAAATGGCATCATTTCAGACTGTACAGGAGCTAGTTTCATTCTGAAGGTCACTTGGCTGATGAGAAGTTGGTCTTCTGCAATGTGCTTCCACTTATAGCACTTTCCAAACAAAATACTTGCCAGAGCAGCACTCACTAAGTGCTGTGTGCCTATGTAGCTTAAGACACACTGAATTTCTCTGATGAACCTATAACATATATGGTCTTTGAAACATTAGAATTGATCCAAGAATGACTCTTCGCCTTTGTTTGTCTCAAGGATGTTTTCCCATAGCAAACACAATAAGTTTCTCTGTTGCTAAACAATAGGACAAGAGGAAATGACCTCAAGTTGCATCAGGGGAGATTTAGGTTGGATAGAAGGAAAAAAATCTTCTCCAGAAGGGTTGTCAGGACTTGGAACAGGCTTTCCTAGGAAATGGCTGAGGATATCAAAAAGATAGCTGAAAACTGCCTGGGGAAGGGGCTTTGCACCTGAACATAATATAAACACCTAATATTGTAACACTGGTGGCAGCACAGCAAACTTTGAAGATTTTACAGGAGGGGATTTGGATTCCTTTTAAAAACAAAACTGGTGTGACTCATTGATTCCTGCCCACATATTCACAAGCACTAGGACATTGTCTTCACATGCTCTGGAATCAAGTGCACAGATGCTCATGTACCCAGGCAGCTCCTCCAGTCTTGATCTTCTTGCTGGATGCTGTGGAGCATGGTGGTCCTGGGCCAAACCCCACCCACCATTCTGGGTTTTCCCAGGCTGGACATGCCTGCAGATCAGGGAGATCCTCTCTGTCCTCTGTTGAAGCCCACTGGAATGACTCTCAGGATTTCTTTGCAGCCTCTTGTCTGGATGTCCAGAGAAGCAGCATGTGAGATGTGTGCAATGCTCAAGTTTTACAGACTAGTGTTGGGGCTGTTAGCTCCCACCCCTTGTATTTCTCCACAGTCTGCATTTCCTGTGGCTTCCACACCCACCTGGCCCTATCATTCCTTTCCTAGTGCTCCTGTTGGTGCTCTTTGTAAGAAAAAACTTTTCCTGCTGTTGAATGCCATGTACTGATGGCTTCCAAATTAGCAGCTACATTATACTGCTGTATTTGTTATCCATAGTTTTATAATTCTTAGGGTAGTTACATATTAGCTTAGCTGTAAAAGGCAGGGAATGACCTGGGGAAAGCACACCTGGGGTCATTTTTCATGTAGGTTGGACAGGTTTCTTCCTCATAAGCTCTCTGTGCTTCTTTCAGTGACTTATGATTGGCAGACAACATAGGCTCTGATTCTTTGTAGAAAGGAATTTTTTGCCTATTGTGGGAGCAATACCTGCTAGGATCTTTATGGTCCATGTTCAGCTGTAATCTGAGTTGGAAGAAGGTACACAAGCATGAGCCTTTTCTGGGACATATCAGCTGAGATGAACACCTGTGAAGTGCAGAAATTTATTGTATCTATGGATAACTTCGTCTTTTCCTTCAGTGTCTATTATTCTCTAGATAATTGTTTCCTGGTTGGTTGTTTTGTCTTACTGTTAACTAAGTAGCCTGGAAGACTCTTAGAAGGAACCTTCTTAAATAAAGATGAATTCCTTTATAGTTTATAATGAGGATAGCAGATGATCTCTCCTTTAACAAGTCTTTGGCATTTTCATAAAAGTTTCTAGCAGACTTGACCTCCAGCATTTCTTCTCTAACTTCCTCAGGTTGGATACCAGAAATAAACGCTTCTTCCTCTGAAGTTTCCTTTTTTTAGTGGCAGTTTAATAGGAACTTTTGACACAGCCTGCTTTTACGAGTACATCTCCATGGAGAGGTTCATTTTGGACCAAAAAGTCACAACAGCTATGGGTGAAGCCTTTGTGCTCTGACTTATAGCTAATCTAAAAGAAAGCTTTTAATTTTTTAAGGTTTTTTTTTTAAAGAACTATCCCTAAAATACCTCATTCATTGTGCTCACTCATTGTCCTAAACACACAGCAACACAGTCAAGATACATGGGATAGGATTTAATTAGGCTTCAGCTGTATTAACTCATCTGGGAGTTATCCAGCACTAATTCAAATAGGGCAGGTCATGATTTTTCTCTGATGGAAGCCTGGATTGCTTCCTGATTAACATTATTGTCCACAGGATGAAGAAGTGGCCTGGTACCAAAAGCATTGTGTACCACCTGTGTGTTGGCACTTGTAATTACCGATTTCACCACTCCCCGTGTCAACACAGGGAGAGGAAGGGAAGAGTATAATGATGGTGCTGTGAGGATTAGATTTGTTATCTTGTCTTGGAGAAAAAAAAAAGAAAAACAGACTAATATTATTTTTAAAAAAAAAACAGTCACTTGTCACTGCTCTGTTAGAATGCTTAGCAATATTTCCCAACATCTGAAAATAAAAGCCAGTATATATGAACTTTGCTGTCGGGAGTTTAAACCGTAGCTGAAACCAACACCAAGGTCCTGATCATATTTCTTTGGCAGCCTCAAGCCTGAAGCAGAAAGCAGCAGAAAGCAGACATCTCCTTGCATGTCTACATTTTCCCTCAACTTAGCACAGCAAGTAACTGCTAGGTATTTGTTTCCCCAAAAGAAATAATTATTCTGTTTCCGTGGTTTCTGCACTCCCACAGCTGCTTCTGGCTGAACATTTCTCTTAAATGAAGTAAGCAGCTTAACACCAGCTTCTGTGCTTGGATTGTAGACTGAGAATGTACACAGAATACATGAAAATTTTAAATTTGGGAAGGGATAGGAAGGAACTGGGGCAGATAGTGACTGTGAAAGAGATCTGCTAAACCTTACAGCGGTTTTGCTAAATGAATTAAAAATTTCAGACAGAACTGAACTCTCACTTAACTTCATAGTATTTAGAAATTTCATATTGGTCTGAATTATACAGCTGCTTTTCATATATTTATGAAGTAAAATGTTTTCTTTCACAAAATAACAAAGATGGTGTTTTTGTCTTTTCATGCCTTACACAAAACATTCAAAAGGACAAGCATCACTTTTTATTGAAACTAAGTTTGAGTTTAAAAAATAAATAAAAATACTAATGATTCCTAAAGTTCATGGAACTAACAGCAGAATTCTCATAATGAGAATGTTTGCTTTCTACAGAACTTTAGGAAATATTTTGGTTCATTAGAGATAACATCTGGTCAGCTGTAAGAAGTTTTTCTTACTTCAAAAATGTTTTTATAGGAGACTCCGCTAATGCAGATATTTCCACTGGCAGCTGGTTCTAAACTGAGGATAATGGATTCATCTATCAAGGGAAACAGTATACATATTCAATCTCTTGCCACTGAACTTATAAGGATTTCATGTAAATGTGAAAAGAAAGGAGTATAACAGATGACTTCAGGCTTGCTTAATGCTCTTTCTCTGATTTTTCAACTCTAGGCATATAAAAGTGTAGTGCATTTATCTTTTAATGTTGATACATATTTTAGCAACTCAGTATACAATTGGTTCTGCTAAAAATCCTATCAGCTCTTCTGCTATACATAATAATTTCTTGAGAATTTTTTTTTTCATTTATTTCGCTGTTTTCAGGTAAATGTCCAAGGTTACATTACCATTCTCACACAGAATTTTGTCACATAGCTGCTTATGGCCATTTTTGGAACACTTAGCTTGGTAATTGGAGAGATACATACATCAGATTCATACAGATTCAATTTTCAATCCATGTCATCCACTGAGATTTAGCTTTCCATTCAGGGATTTTGTCTGTGATTTAAAGATTTCTCACCTTGAGAATATCAAATTTTCTGTCAATTAGATAGTTGCAGGGATCCTTAAGACTGGTGTCTTTATTGAAAACTGAGTTTTGATGTATCTTATGCTATGGTCTTTTTCTGGACGTTAGTTTTAGCAATGGTTTCATTCTTTAATGCTGCAGCTCCTTGCCTCGCCTTGCCCCACCTCCTCCTTTATTTTCTATTCCTTTGGAACCTTAGCCCAAAGCAATTGCAACTCAATCTTCTGCTAGTTTCCATTGCTTCCCTAGGTTTTTTCACTTGCTGTTGCAGTGTGCCTCAGGGGTGACAAAGAGTTCCATTGTCCCACCCCAAACCCCTTGTGAAGGGCGGCCCAGGTGTTCTGATTGGGTTTGAGTCCCTGGGGGATTCTCCCTTGGTGTGTTTCTAATGGTCCCTGACCCTGAACCCCACCCTCAAGGGTGGAAACCTTCGAAAGTTCTGTCTCTCAAAAACCCCTGCTGTGCCTCTGTTCAGGGCTCTCTGTTCTGGACCTGACTTTGTTCCCATGCTGAATAAATGGTTTCATGAACGGGAGCCCATCTCGGTTGGTGTTCCATGCTGGTCCCCAGAATCCTGCTGCTTCCTGGACGAGATCCTGAGGTTGCTGACTGCAACAGCTTGTTGTTGGTGAATCAGTACTAGAGCAGAAAGGATTCTAATTTATATCTAATACCAGAGTCTTTTTATTAAGTAGAATAATTTGTATGTACACATGTAATATACAGAGATACATATTCAGGGAAAAATAATATAAGAATATTAAAATAATATAAGAATATTATTTAATAAGCAAAATAATTAATTTAAAATGTAGGAAATACCTTAATGAAGGTTTTTCCATGAAAGGTAAATTTGCCTTTCCATGACTATTCTTTAATTAGATGATCACTCCTTCCCCTCTCAGAGCCCATGCACAGGGTGCCCTGTGTTAGTGCCTGTGCAGATACTCACAATATCATTGTTACTACCCCACTGACATAAAAGGTGATGCTGATTCAAAACTCAGGAGCTATAGCTTTGTAAGGATGATGGATCCCACCCTCTGGGGGGTAGAGGTTATGTTTGAAAGGGAGGAACTTCGTGGGGAGGCTGACATGTTGTCCGTGGGGGCTCAGCTGCGGGGCTGGGTGCACACCCATGCATGCCCGTCTGGAGGAATGGCATCTCTTTCATCTGCCTCGGCATGTTTCAAGGTGGATGAAATGACACTTGCTGCTAGGGAACAACAAGCAGGCAGTTCCAGTAAAGAATTGCTAAGCAAGTTAATGATGCAGTCATTTTAGAGGTGTAGAAGAGAAACACTGAGAATTTAGATTGAAAAATTTTGTAGGAAAGTAGGTAGGTCAGACTTGTCTGGACTAGGTGGTTTTGCACGCTCAAAGAACTGTTCTTGTTTTCCAGTCTAGCTCTGAACAGTCAGTTTGACCAAATCTCTGCCTCTATAAAAATAAGCATCCTGAAAACTGGATGAGTACATACTTAGGTTAACTTCAGTTCTTACACTTATCCTGTGTTAAGTGGCAACTTTGTGGGATAAAGTCTGGGTTCTTAATGCAGCACGTGCCTGCACTAATGTTCCCAACAGTTAACATCAACACACAAGTCTGTGTGTAAGTTAAAATGGTGTCAGTATTGTATTCTCCTTTGTGTACTCTATATCACAGGAACAAGAAGCATGTTTTTCCACTGAGATGAAAAACTATTTTCTGGGTAACAGACAAATGGTGTGACTCAGGAAACCCTGCAAAATTCCAAAATCTGAAATAGACATTTGCTGTCTGCAGTAAATATCTCTTATAATCTCATGTCTGATGATATTTTTGACCTACTCCTGCCTCTACTTTCTGCTCCTTTTCCATGTTCCTGTTAGCTTTGCCTTTTGTTTCCAGTCCCATCCTTTCCCTACTCTACCTGTTTCTTAAATTTATGCGAATGTGTTTTTTAAATATGTACCCTGCTGGTTTTGCAACAAAACAGAATCATTAAAATTCAGAATCATTAAAGGATAGTATCTTTCACTGTCATTTTCTCCTTTACTAATAATTTCTCAAAGCAAAATTCAGATTCTGTCTTTCAGTTCTAATGTTCAGTATTTATCAAATTTCATAGTAGAACTATTTCTTTCAGGGCTTTACAGTCTCAGCACATTGATATTTAACATGCCTCTTCCTACTCTTCCAGAAACTAACTTTGCAAAAATTCAGCCATGGATAAACACAAGAAAAATATACTAGTATAATTTAGAAGACTACCTTACTTGACTTGTCCTTTATAATATAGATGATAAAGTTGTGTATAATTCTGAAGATATGTATAATTTATAATAAAGATAAATATTTTACTATGTATCTTATATATTCTATAATTTACAAAAAGATGCCTGGTGAGTAAGGTTGCCTGAAAAATGTTGTTCATCATTAAGTCTGTAATGAAACAAAAGATGTGTAATTTTGCTTTGCGGGTTTCAAAGATCTCTCCTTCATGGCACATGTTGCATAATAAAATAGTGTTTTGTAGGTACGTCTTTGCACATTTTCTATTTCAGAACATCTAACCTTCCCCTGAACTAAAACAGCAAAAGACCCTTTCTAATTCATTTAGTAGAGGGCAAAAGGCAAGGTGTCTTTTTTTTTTTTTTGTAACTTCTTTTTCAAGAATGGTTTTGATATCACACACAGTGGACTCACTATTCAACTGAGAACCATGAATAGAGCAATCAACCTGACATATTTTGGAATTGTATTTTGGTATGTGAAAGGGCTGAAATTTTCCTGCACCTACTATTCTTTAGTAAGCGGGAAAGTGGAAAGTGTTTCTAGTATGTGTGCAAGTTCACATTTGTAAAATATAGGTTCTTTTCAAATAATAGGCATTACAAGTTATTTTGAAGAAAGAATTCTCTCTTTAAATAAGTAATTAAAATGAGGGTGAAGTATACCTGACTTCTTGCTGCTAAAAATTATGCATTGCCATTTTTCCCTAGTAAGTATTAAGCAATCATGTGAAAATCAAGAAGTCTGTGTCAGATTCTGTGTTTAATTTTTCCATACAGTGTGTAAGCAGAATACTATATAATCCTGAATGAAAACATGGTCACTGAAGATTGTTTAATGATATCATGAAGGAAATGAGGACCAAAGTTATGTGCTTAGTATTTTCTTTATTTTGCTAAGATTTAGGGAACAATCTAGAATTACCAGAAAATCTAGCCTTCACTCAGACTGCCAGTCCTTTAATTCTCTCATGAAGTGAGTTATGTTCACCTACATTACATGTGGATGTGGCACTTGGGGACATGGTTTAGTTGTGGGTTTGGCATTGTTGGGTCATTGACTCTATGGCCTTGGAGGTCTTTTCCAGCCTAAACAATTTTATAACTTTCTGAACTTTTATGTGTCTTTTTCCTAACCATTCCTACTCATAAGAAATTAAGAAAGCTGATTTTCTGGAGGAGGTACATAAATTCCTTCTGCTTTGTGCTTTGGTTGTGCAGGTTCTTTTCTGCAGCTGTTCTTCCATCCCCGAGCAGATCAGCCGTCTGCTGTTTGTGGTTGCACAAACAGCAACCACAAATATCCATTGCTTCTACAAGGGAGGATTAGTGAAGGCAGTTGATGCTACTTTTTGTTTGTTTTGGTCTTCATTATTCCTCTATCTACTTTGAACTTGTGCCAGTAATTTAAAATAGGGTGCTACTTGCTTGTCAGGCAAGTTACTATACTAATTTGTGAAACAGTTCTAAGCAGGATTATCAACATGGGAATATTTTCTTTTTTTTCCTCCCCTAACTATATTTTTACCATAATTATTGGTCTTTCCACCTTAGCCAGAAAAATTTGTAATGATGTGCTAAGAGTGTAGATTCAGTCGTGGTGAGATGAATCCTAGTGTCTGCTTCAGAAGATTCATTGCTTTTTTTATAAGTAGCCTTTCAGTTTATTTGAAGTATTTAAAATTATTTCCTTCCCTTTAGAAATACATTTTGCTGCTGAACTGTGTTGTACAGAAGTGAGTCCATTTATTTAAATTACTATTCTGCATTTTGGAGATAAAAATAAATATATAAATAAATTAGCAATTTCAGACATCTGTGACGGAATTTCTGAAAAGAACAATGGGAATAGTTAAACTGAAAAAATTTGAGAAAATAATACATGCTCACCTTTTAATTCTTTAAGTTTAAATGTGAAATGCTACCTCAAAAGGCAAGAGTGAATCTCACACCTTCGGCATTTTAAATCATTGTCTTGCTTTCAGGAATGTCTGTTTGAGTCAATTAATTTAATGTCCTAATTTCTATTTAAGTAAACATAAATGAACAACAGAATATTATTCCTGAACAGTCCATGCTGATGAAACTACCTTACTATAAGAATATTGTATTGAAAGGTTTGGGTTTTGGAATATTGTATTGAAACCAGATGTATTTTCTATAAGTGAAAGGTTCCACGTTTTTCCTCCTGCATTCAGTTCTGCAGAACTTTCTTCAAAGGCAGACTTGAAGGTTTCCAAAAAGGTAGAAGTGCCCAATCTGAGACAATAAAGAAAATCTGAATTTAAGAGAAAGTACCTAAATGGTCCTTGTTTTATATGATGGAGTAAAGCATTTTAGCTCCATGTTTTCAAAAATTTTTTCAGTATTTAGAGTGTTTTTGTATGGTAACTTCCAAAAACACTCAAACTGTCTGGAAAATTCACATGTACATGCAGATCTAGTCCAGAACATGTCTGAAAATGTTCTTAATACATTCATTTTTTCTTGTTCTCCTCCTTATTTCCCCTTAGCCACAAAATAAGATCTCAAGAGGAGCTTTCTTTAAAGAATATCTTTTTCAGCAAATTACTGTATGCCTTTAACTCCACAATGTGTAATTGAAAACTAAATATATATACATATATATCTCAACAAATATATATCTATAATATATATATACATATCTCAACAAGTTCAGATAAATAAAGTAGGATTACTTCTTTTCCATCTGGATTTGATTCAAATAGCTTGGATACCTTGCCTCTGAAAGGAAAATAGTTTTTGGAAGAGTTAAGTTTTCAAGGTTGATATTTTATGACAGTAAAAACATATGAAGCAGACTGGCACAAAGCTGTAACTGAAGATCTCTCACTGTTGTCTGCCAAGTGTAGATAAGCAGCACTAATGTCAGTGTTGAATTCTGGCCCGCAAGTATCTATATAATTTTTGTTACTTCAGTGAAAGGGTTTTTTTTTTTTAATTTTTAAATTCAAGTTGGGAATAAGGTTTGACTTCCATTCTCATCTCTGCTATCCATTGCTTCTTGGTCATTGTCTTTTCCTTTTGCAACATCTATTTATGTTATAAAGTGGATAAGGAACATGCAGTATCCCCAGTACATACTTTTTACTTATTTCCATTGCTTTTTGTCCGTTTCATTCCACACAAACTCATTTTCTCTCTCATTACTTTAGGTGCATTTTTTAATTAAAAAAAGAAGTTTACTAAATGTGAAGTGCAAGTAAGAGCACAGTAGAGGTAATTTGAATAAAAAAAAATTTGTATTTGTTATTTTATTGTAATTCGTAGTAACTCTTTGTGAGGATTTTTTCAGTTAATTATGAGGAAGAAAAATTATTTTTAGTACATAGAATTGTGCTTATATGAACATATGAGGATTATTGTTTGGAAGCCCGGAATTAGCTTTTAAAGTCTATGAAAGAACAACTTGAAGTTAGGTTTTAATAGAATTTATTACCATTGTTAGTCTAAACCACATTTTGTCTAAACCACAGTTACAAAAGTCTGCTAAAGGCCATTAAATACACCTCTTCTCACCCTTATTGGGTGAGATAACCCATTTTCAAAATCATGTATTACTCCCACATAAACCTCAAGAAGACGAAAAACTGTAGAATCAGTCTTCTAATTTTTTGGCTACTTCCAAAATTATCAGAAAAATAAAAATAGCACTTTCAAAATGTTAAAAGAAGTCCTGGCAAATAGATGAGTAGAGTTTACATGAAAAGCTTTTGTCAGTCCATCTGGAAAAAGTGAAGAAGGATTTATTAATAATTATTACATCTGATGTATTACTGAGTCCCATTGTAATGACTGTTATTCAGACAACATTGATGAGTTAAGATTTCAGACACATATGAAAAAAAGGAAGGTGGAAGCCACCCATTCTGTAAAGATATCCTAGGCTTTGGCAGCATGTTTTACTGTAAGTCCACCCCAAGTGGACTTTACTATAGTGACCAAGTGACTTTACTATATGTCACACCATATACCTGAGAGCATTGTCCAAATTCTTCTTGAACTCTGTCAGGCTTGGTGCTGTGACCATTTCCTTGGGGAGCAGTTCCAGTGCCCAACCACCCTCTGGGTGAAGAACCTTTTCCCAATACCCAACCTAAACAAGCCCTGATGCACTTCAGGCCATTTCCCTGAGTCCTGTCCCTGGTCATGAGAGTGAAGACCTCTGTTCCTACCTCTCCTCTTCCTCTCATGAGGCTGTGGAAGACCACAATGAGATCGCCCCTCAGTCTCCTCCAGGCTCTGAACAGACCAAGAGTCCACAGCCACTCTGCATAAGGCTTCTCCTCAAGGCCCTTCAGTATACTCATGGCCTCCTCTGGACACTCTCTAATGACTTAACATCTTTCTTACATTGTGGCAACCAAAACTGCCCCCAGCACTTGAGGTGAGGCCACCCCAGTGCAGAGCAGAGTGGGACAATCCCCTCACTTGCCCAGCTGGCAATGCAGATGGGAACAGGGCTGAACTTGTGATTCAGTGTTCCTGTTTACCCTTGCATATTTTTTTTCAAACCGGTGTGTGAGAAAATGAGTGAGGACTTGATAGGCATAATGAGTTATTCCCGAAGAGCAGGCCCATGGAAATCCAGCCATCAGCTCTGGCAACTGGTTGCAGAAGCCAGCAGAAGCAAGCAAGCAGCCCAAGGGAGCCCGTGGGCAGCATAGGCTCTGTGGCTGGCACAGCACCTACACAGGGGATATTTGTCTAGCTGTGCTGAGCAGATTCAACTCAGCTTGTGGGATCTGACAATTTTAATCCAGATAAAACAAACACCTGCCTGTGAATCATAGGAAAGGGAAGCATAAGTATTCAAAAAAAAAAAAAAATAGACCTAAGAGTATATTTAGCAATTGTTCTTTGGGAGGTTTTCTCTTAATGAGAATTTTCTTTATTTTTTCCTATATCAGTTTTACTAAGGTAATGTTAGATATAAATATTGGAAAGAATTGAAGAGCACATGAGACGCTGTCATGATATAACTGTCTTCACTGTTACATTTAAGATTCCAAATAAAGTTGTGTGGTTTTCCCTGGGAGAAAGCAAGCATGCTTTCAGATATTTGAGGGTTTTTTCATGTTTACTTTTGTTTTCATTCCTCCACTTCAGCTCTGAGTGTTATCAAAAAATAATGGCAAATACAAGTTTTGTACCCTCCTGTTTCTGTGCATCATTTACTGCATCAATGAGGGTTCTTTTTCCTTAAAAATCAATTATACAACCCCACAAACCCACAATTTCTTTTTCCCAGGAAAGATCTTTGTCTTGCTTACTCTTCTCCAGAAGCTTGTATTGACTAGCAGTGATGGTGAATGTCAAGCAAATGCTTGGTACTACTTAGGAAGCATGCTTACTTAGCCTTGGTTCTGCTTGGTTCATAATGGTGTGAAAATAACAATGCTATAATAAGCAAAGCTATAAATACAGGTCTAATAATTTTATGCTGCCATCTAGTTTATAGACTTTATGGAGACTGCAGCTAGAATGTTACGAAGAGTTATACAGATCTTTAATTGCACAATCTTTTAAATTATGCAGTCCATGAACACAGCTTTTTCCAGTGCTTCATACTGAAGCAGTTAATTTTATATCCCCATAGTTCCAGATATCAAAGAGTTTCTTTTAAGAAGTCTGTGTTTCCATATCAGCCAAGTTCTGAGGTTTTCTGATTTTCTTTTTTCTTGAATGTTTCTTTCATAACTATGTTCTGAAAATGGCTATGTGCAAAATTGCCCCTAGTTTTAATTTTCAAAGTCTAAAGTTTTACTGGAAAAAAATTACTTACATTTTCTTAGTGGAGAGAGGGAGTGGGTGGTAATTCAGTAGTACATGCCAGTATATGATCTACAATGACCCCCATAAAAAAAAAATAAGAAGGGCCTTTTTATCCCCACACCATTGATACTTAGCAAGTAGTTGTAGCCCTATGTTTACTAAAGTGGTCTTTGATTAAATAAATACATAAATTTATCAATTCTGATGCCTATTTTCAGGTATAAAATGTAGGTCCTAATGTGTATAAGAAGAACATTTTATATTTGCCTACCTTTCTGAAAACATTATCTGTGCTTGATTTGATATGGATTTCACGATTATTCAGTTCTGCAGAGCCAATTCCCAGAGAGGACTAAGGGTCAGTCTAGGGCTGAGCTCATGGATCTTATGGGAAAGAAAATGACCTTTAACAAGCAAAATTTGCATTACATTAAAATTATATCCAACTGTACAAACTGGGTAAATTTTTAATATATGTTGGCATGTATTTTTGAATACAGTAGAAGTATTTTTCATATCCCGAAAAACATTGTGTTTCCAATGTGTGTCAGTGGGAAGCGAAAGGGGAATGACACAAGGACTGGAGACAGCTTATTTTTTTTTTTCTTTGAAACTTCCCACAAAAATGTGATTTGATTACATGAATTCTCTTAAGAATCTGTTCCTCTGTCTCTCCCATCTTATCAATTATGCATGCAAGTGCCTGCAGTATATATACTTTGTGTACTGAACTGAGAAAATGACCCAGAGGATATCTACATTTTCCTTGGGAAAACAAGCTAAAAGCAAACAAATACAGTTTACCTCAAGATATTTTATACTTTGCTGAGATTGGGTGATGATGTACTCAGTTGTAACTGGTGGGGAAGTAAAGTCACTGAAAATAAATTCAAGATTGAAGGACTGTAATGACAAGCAGAAAATAAAAAAATAAATAAAAATAATGATGATGCCTAAATTGACTGTCCTCTGCTTTAACTGGCTGTGGCCAGCCTTTCTACAACACACATTTTCAATCACAATCCACAGAGGTAGATGAAAAATTCTTTAATTATGTTTGAATTCTTTGAACTGTAACCTCAAAATAATATATTCGCAACTCAATCCTTGGGTTTATGCAGTAAAATAACCTTCCGCAGAATATAATTTCTGTGTTGTTTCCTCACTGTAGAATGATGGATTTTTAAAAGATGGAAGAAGGATTTTTAAAATTCTGAGTTCAGAAAAATGCCTTTGAGTGAAAAACAACAACAGATGTCTGATTATTCCATGGAAACCTTATTGTCATTCATTCTAAATCTCCTCTTGATATGATTTAACATAAATAACTCAGAATAAGTAAAATAGAGTATGAAAAATATCATTTGACAGAGATAAAGTTACAAAGTAGTTTAAAGTGGTTTCAGGAATTTACTAGCTGAATTAAATGTTTACTGCAGGTGTATGGATGTTTCATCTGGAGAGAATGCACACTGAAGCTTTTGTCATTTATATGTATTGGCATAAACACACAATTCACCTTCCCAGTAATAAACAGAAATATATTGTATTCTAAGATTTTGAGACAATACAGTGTTGTATATGAAAGAACAATTCTTACTGCCTTCAAAAAAATCTATTACGTCTAAGAGAATTTTTGTAGGCGGTGATGCACCATGCACTAGACCATAGGAGCAAAATTTTTATTAGAAACCAAGCAAATCAACAGTATTTTTCCTAATTAATATTGAGAGATATTGAAAGTGTTAGGAATAAGCAAAATTTTTATTAGAAACCAAGAAAATTAACAGTATTCTTCTTAATTAATATTGAGATATTGAAAGTGCTAGAAATAAGGGTAGACTGTAAGACAAAAGGATAGAAATGTCATAATCTTCTAGAGAAATAGCTTATATTACATTATTAGTTGAAAGGAAATTAAATTATTCACCAATACTTTAGGGTGAGATGTCAATTTCATTTCTTCATGTCTTTAAAAATTGCAATAAATGGTTAATGCCTAACAATTCTCATAGGTACAGTAGCAAGTAATGATGCAACTCATAAACATAAAAAATTTAGGTGAATCTTACAAGAAAATTTAGCAGCTATCATTTGCTATTTTTATATGAATTCTTTAAAGGGAAGTATTTACATACTTGCATACAGTGAAAAATTTTCACAGTTGCATTTTAAAATAACGAAAAGTTTTTCCACTGGAATAGAAATATCAGGCTTGTAATAGAAATATCAGTGAGATTTTTATTAAAGGATAGGCTAGCATTCAATTATACTTTCTGACTTTCTTGATATCTACAGTTATTTATGTTGGTTGTTAAAGTGTTTACATTGATTTATATATTTCATATATTTAAAAAAAACTTTTTATGCTTTATTTTTTATCTTTTCATTATTTCCTTGGTGATACTGAAATACTTATTGAAGTGTTGAAAATCACTTTTTTTTTTTTCTGGTTTTATCTTCCTCTACAAAAGATAGTAATTTAAATCCAAGTATGAAGAATTCTGCTATTTATTTTAGGGACTTTGTTTCTCCTTAGTCTTCTAGACTGTTTGCTAGAGACTAGAACATGTGCTTCCTGAATAAGTGTCTTGTGTCCAGATCCACTTGGATTTAAGGAAGGCGTTGGTGACGGGTTGCGTGTAGACTTCAGGGACCAGGCCTTTGAACTTTATCTTTGAACTGTCTTGGTTTAGTTACCCGAGGTTTTTATGAGCCTTTATGCTTCTGTAGCACTTGGGAAAGAGAAATACCAGTGTTTCCATGGATAAAACTGCTATTGTGCTATTTTAGATACAGTTAGGATCCTGACTATGCCATGTTGAGTTTTCCTTAATGATATTTAAATATATATATAGCTTATATTAATTTTGATTTTATTTCTAACTGAACAGTTAGAAAATAGTTTTAATAATGTTGCACAGTTTTAGCTCTCAAAAGGCTGAAACAATCCACTTTCATTAGGAAAATATGTAGTGCAGTGAAATATATAATAAGATATAAAACCTTCGAAGAAAACAAAAAATATCCATATAATGCCTTAAAGTAACTCTTAATGCAAAGTTCCTTTTTTCCTAGTTCACAAAAAAGGAATAAATTGCAATAGAACTTTTCAACACACTTTTCAGCTTAATGGATCGAGTTGAATAGGTTTCTTTTTACCTGGATTGTCACTGCATGGGTATTGAAATAATGTTCCTTGTGAGCTGAAATTTCGTCTTTGGTAATAAAGGGAACTGACAGAGCCTTTTAGAAGTTAGCATCATTATTATGAAGCCTCTTCCTATCTTAGCATTGAACTATTAGAGCCAGCTATGGCATGTCATTGTTTTGACAATGCTTCAAACAAATACATTAAAATAACACTAAGTTAAGAATATGGTAGCTATCCATTTGTGGTTTATCATTCCTTTTAGTCATTCCTAAAACTGAATCCTTAAGGACATGATAAGGTGTTTATTTAGTATTGTTTATATTGTATCAGAGAAGTTCTTGGCCCTACACCATAAAATGGTGTGGCTTTTTATAAATTCCAAAAGTCTAGTTCCAACTATTGCCTGCTCCTGTGTCACCAGACTGCAGCTTACTAAAAATACTAAGAGCGGATAAAAACATGCAAGAGTCACAGATGTATGCACATAGCTCTTATTTACATAGAAACAATTCCCAAATTGAAAAGGAGTGGAAAAGAACATGATAAAAACTAATAAAAGGGTAAGTCCAAAAGCTGAAAGCCAATGAAGTAAATGAAAGTTGAATTTCCTTACTGATTTAGACGACTTTACCATATGTACTCTTGATGTACTAGGCAAGTGAACATTTGTGAGTTGTATCTTTTATTCTAATTTCATCAGCTATAGAAATGGAACAGTTATTCTTAAATGTGTTTTCTGTTTAAATTTTTATTAGACCAGTGTTGTGTATCCTCTAAAATTTCCTGTTTATTTTTTATTTCCTGATACCAATGCTTTATTCATTTGATGCTAGATCAGGCTTCTACCATAAAAGTTGAGGAAGGGGCAAATTCAGTCAAAGCCAAACACCTGAGGTATTGAGGCATGTACAAAATTTTGTACATTGAAAATATTATTTTTTCAGCAAGAGGGAGAATGCCAGGAGGAAATAGGATCTACCAGGCTATTCCTGGGGACACAGTTCCTTGTTCAGTATTTGATCTATAGGTTTTCACAGTTCAAATTGCAGTGATAAGCATGAAATGAAAATTAGAAGTGACAGAATATGGCTTCAGCCTTTAACAACGTTTGCTCATTTGCGAGCATTTGGTGAACACGAGGTCAGTATAATATCCCAGAAAATGGCATTATATCCCATAAAATAGTTATGCTTATTGCTTAACTACCTGTAAAGTTCTCGTACAGAATCAAAGCTTAAAGATCAAACTTGCTTAATCTGCATGTGGCAGCTAGTAGAGCTAAAGTACTAAACACATTATTCCATCTCTTCATCAGTAAGGCTACACACAGGTTTTACAGAACTGATTGAAAATCTTCAGCTAGGATCATGTGAAAATATGAAGTGGAACATTGATTAAATAGTTATATTTTGAGTAAGTTACTTGAATATCCTCATTTTTTCGCTCTCCAGTCTTCTTTCCAATGAAGTTCAGCACTTTTACCTTCTTGCCATTGAAACTCTTCAGAGAAAGCCGCACTTTGGTAGTTATCAGAGCCCGGAACAGCATGGGGGATCGTTTCCCTGGTTTGGTAGGTTCTCAGATTAAAAGATACTTGATTTTTTTTTTTCTAGGTTGTCTACAATGAAAATATGTCTGAAAAGTAGTTTAGAATAAAGTCTTCAAACAGAGGTCCAGGCTGCAGTCAGCAAAATCATTTGAAGGGTAACAGTGTGACTTGAAGGACAGGCACATACCGAGGAGATTTCAAAAGACTGGAAAAGGTCACAGTAAGGGAGAAGGGGCTCACAGGTAAAAAAGACACAATAGAAGGATGAACTGAGGAGGTGAAAAGGACAATAGGTCTGCAGAATATAATACATAGTGAAAATTGAATCCATAAAAGATGGAAAGCAACACAGGAATAATAAAGATATACTACCTGTGCACTACAAAGTCTGATAAAAAATTAAAGGGGAGATTCTTTCAAAAAAGGCTATTTGAAGACAAAGTGAAGCTATAGAAAAAGATTTTGTAGCTCATGATCAGAAAGCTTAGAAAATATGGGAGGAAAAAATAAAAGGGAAGTCTCTGAAGTAATATAATTGACAAGGTTGACAGCCTCCTAACCAGACTGACAAAGATAATGAGAATGTGGAGTTACATATTTTTAAATCTGTTGAACAAATGTAATACTTGAGAATGCAAAAGGCATTAATGAGCTTATTTGCAATGCCATTGACCATAGCGAATTTTAGAAGGGAAACTAAGCTTTTCTGACAAACACTGCGGGAAAACTAAACCAAGAGATTTTTGTTTTGTAAGAGCATAACTCATACAAAGAAGTTATGTGACCATTTTTTAAAATATGTCAGTGCTAATTAAGTAGATTAAAATGCTACATGAAACCCAGATATTTAAAAATAACCATTCCACCTACTTGCCTTGAGTTTCCACATACAAATGTGGAATTAGGCATATAGCAATATGTACACTAAAGAAAAAAAAAAGTGATTATTATAAATTACATTTTATAAAACAGCTTTTTTAAGCTGACAAAACATTACCAGTAAGAATTTTTAGGGTTTTTTTCTGTGATTTTGCCTCTGGTCTTGAGAAATATTAAAGTTGTTGTGATATTATTTGTTGAAGACAGTAGACATCAGTGCATGTCACAGAGAAAGATATAGGGTATTTCCTCTTCTGATATGAATTTGATGCTACTTAAAAAGCTAATTCTGATGTGCCTGGTAAGAGTGTGGAGCCAGCCTCTTTTTAGTGGTACTCACTGGCAGTCAATGGGCACAAGCTGAAACACAGCTTGTGGGGTGTCTGTATTGTCCCCTCTCAGATACTGGGGTGCCACTGGGATTTGTTTACATACATAGATGTGTAATAACTGTGTGTATATTTTTCTTACTAGCATTAACCTATCAAAATGCATCAGCAATTACTTGTGTTCTTAGGATGGTTAACCTTTGAAACTGTCTTCAATGAATGAAGATGGAATTAAATATTCAAAATGTGGTTTTGAATACAGCAGTAGCTGGTTAATCTTAAATGATCTTAAAAGTGTTTGGTATTAAATGAAACTGATATATAATAGTTATGATTACACCAATTTTCAGAACTTTTAAGTTGAACTGTACCCTTTTTTACCTCATCGCCTTTAAAATCACATTGGAATCTAAGTATTTGTGTAAGGGTTTTTCAAACAAAGCTGAGTTTTTATGATGGTAAAGGATTATTATTTGTGACCCTTTTACTTGATTTTTTTTTTCCCTTCTTTAAGGTGCCTAACCTTTTAACTACTCCTCAAAATAGCTTGCTAGGTTCACCTTCTTATAGGTAGTACAAAGTGAAATTTGATATAGATTACAAAGTGAAATTACTCTTTCAGTCTTCCTAGTCATCAATTTTTATTCCTTTCCCCTACTTTATTCTTTATTTTCTATGTCCCTAGAGTACCTAATTTTGATAGAAAATGTTCCTAATCTCTAGACTCTGAGTTCTGTGTATCTCAATCATATTGGTGTTGATGGTTCAGTCTTCCTAATGGTTATAAATATTAAACAGTAGGTGCCATTAGACCAATTAGTGGTAAATGCTCTAATCATTTCACATATGGACTCTTACAAAATTTTACTGTGTAATAATTGACACATAAAACCTGTTTAGAAAAAAAACATAAAAATGTGTTCTACAAATAGCTTCTTTCTATTATACCATCTCTCAGCTGGGCCATTTACCAGTACAACCTCAAGATTCGAAGGATACATCTTCACATTTAGAATCCAGCTTTTTTTTTTTTTTTATTTCAGTATACTCCTGAAAGTATAAATGGTAAAACACAGAAATATGTCTACAAACAATATTTGGAAGTTGTGCAGTTGATAGAATGCTACTCAGCAGCTGTTAACACTGAATAATAATACACAAGGTGTGAGTGTGGGGAATGTAGCTGCAAAGAGGCTTCGGACCCAGCTCAGGTGGTGGAGAGTGACTGCCAGAGAAGCTCCTGGATGACCACACAGGGAAGTTCCTTTAACACCTGGAAACTGTTAATCCCTTGTTTTGTAAATAGCTGCAGTTATGGTGAAATTTGTTGCTGGTGTATGGGATTTTTAGGTATGTGATTAGACGGTAGAGTGAAACCGCTGTTGGGATAAAAACTTTGACACAAAACTAGCACAGCTATCTGTAAGTAGAATGATTTAATGCCAGATAGACATTTTGAAAAGGTTTCCTATGTGCTTACATATTTTCTGTTTCACAATGTTTCCACTTGTGGATGCTGGTGGGAATTAGTCAGTAATTAGTGAGATTAGTGTTGTAGGCATCCTGGCACTAACATTCAGCAAGATGGTCATCTCCCTTTCCCAGCCAAAAGCCATTCATCAGGATCTTGTCTGAAACAATTTGCTTTATTTAAACTGTTGAGTGCTTATATTTTTTCATGGAAATAGGATAAGCTTGTTCTAGATCTGCCTTTTGTGCTGTATGCAGTATCTGACACTAAAAAATAGAAACACAGAAAGTAGTCAGCTGTTTGTTCCTCCATGTTTGCTTTTCAAAATCGTTGCTGACCTTTTATAACTGAATTCAAGTGGTTCTTTGCATAGCCAGCTTTACTGAGCCTCAGCACCTCTCTGTTTGGTGAGATAAAGCAAGTAAACACAATTTCCCCTGTTAGGAGTTGGTGAAAGCCAGCTGGAGTTCTCAGAGGAACCGTGTGGAAAGGGTGGGAGATCTGCAAGGTCATAACGGGAGAGCAGGCAGTCTGTGGGCAGAAGTGATGGTAATACATCACATCATATGAATTTTGGAGGGATCCGTGATACCTCTTGAATTTCATGACTGTTTGAAACATAAATTTTCCTGCTGGTTTTGCTGACATTTTAAGAATCTCTGTGCTGTTTAAGGTCACAAATTTTGCATGACTTTATTATCTTCAATCCCTATTAATGCACTTTACTAAGACAAAAAGACCTTATGAAATCAGAGCTTCAAGTATCATTTCATTGTGGCTTTTTCAGGCAATTTCAGTTATCTATAAGTATTTATGAGGTAGTAAGTAAGTAGTAAGATAGTAAGTAAACAAAGTAAGCATATAACAAAGTTATATGTTTCAGTTACTCTAGAACTTTATATCAAATGGATGAAGACCTGCTCAAGACAGAGTGAGTTCTTGGGGAGGGGCTGATATGGCAGGCTGAATTTCCACATAAAATAAGGGCAGCTGTAGATATTAGTTTCAGTCTTACTCTCTTTGAACGTGTTCAGTGAAATAAAGAGGAAATTAACAATACCATGCTAAAACCCTTTCATAAAAGCATCTTTTCAAAGTAGCAAGCTTACTTCTGGCTTCCTTATGAATGTAAATTGAACAACAAAAAACTAAGAAAAATTAAATCTTGAGAATGAGTGGGTATTTAAAAAGAAATTAAGAAACTGCGCCCTTCTTTTTCCTGTGGACTTTTTCATAAAGGAGTTCCATCGATAATTCAGAAGCATCCTGTGTCTGCTGTGCTTGTATAACTCTGAACCCCATAACCATGCAGCAAGTAGTATGAGAGTGTTTGAGTGATAATATAGAAAAAAAAAAAAAAATACACACATACACAAAAAGAGTGAACCTACCCCCAAGTAAGTAAAAGTGAAATCCAAGTTGTCTTTTATTACCAAGACTGATGAGGCATGAAAAAGAAAGAACCCATTGTGAGATACAGATCTCATGCTTTGGTTTTCAGGGCTGATAAATGAAAATCTTTTTACAGATACCAAACAAAAGAATATAAGGGAGGTGGTTTGAAAGACTTAATATGCTGACTAGATTTCTAGTTACTCTAAACTCTCAAATAATGAGAAAAATTTAATATATGTTTTGTATTATTTTAATCAAGTATTTTACAAATAAAAAAAAAGAAAAACCAACAAAAAAAAAACTACAAAAAACCCCTAAAACCACAACAACAAAAAGACACCAACATAAAAATTGTCACCAGATCACATAAGATCACATCTCTATAGAACCACAAAAGTTCTATAGAGATGGCAAAGATTTTTTTTTTTAATTATGCTTCTACAATATTATTAGAAGTTACACATTTGATTCAAAAACATCCATGTTTTATTAGGCAACTTAATCCTAGTCTTAAAGCCCTTAAAGAGCCTTAATGACATGGATTTTCAATATTACTTGGGGCCAACATACACAGAGAAGTTGCTTCAGTATGTTCCTAAGCCTCAGCTGCCCTGCAGTAATTGCCTTCACTTTGTAATAATTGTGATTTAGTCCACAGCAAACGCACAGCCTTTGGAATTCCACTCACAATTAGAACACCAAGGGGACTTCACACACAACGGAGGCAGCAACTGACAATGCCACTGGTACCCAGTAATTTCTTTGCAAAATTTGTTTTTAGTAAGTGTAATTCTAAATTATATCCATTTCAGAAGTGCATACAGGTACCAGAATTTTTAAATCCAGTCAAACTCTTTATAGTGTCAATACATAAGTATCTCTGATTGCCTTTTGAAAGGATTTTAAATTATATTTATTTATCACATAAGCCCATTAGCTTTTCCTTTTAATCCAAGTATTTTACTCAGCATGTAGGAAAAAAAAATATAAGTACCAAAAAAATCTCGTTTTTTTCTAACATGGAAGATACATTTTCATGCTGTTTAACACAGGCTGCTTAAATATGTGGAATTAAAAACAGTCAATACAAGTTTTGAAGTACAAATTTTCAAACTTTAAAACCTTCCAAAAAATTACTAAATTCAATTTGGCAAAATTTAATAAAATTTAGTCTCACTGTATAAGCTAGAGAAAGTTTGTTTAGACTGCACCAGAAAAAAAACCCAATTTTTTCCACTTTTAAGTTACGAAGAATCATTTTTGACCTTTCAAAGAATTATTTTGACTTCCACCAGCTTTTTAGCTACAGAAACAAAACCAGGAGAATCGAAGGTTTTATGATGATTAATTCTAGGATTAATGTTAAAATATGTATGTTTTATTGTGAAAAATAATGCTAATAATGCAATGGGAGGCATGAGAATCATTGAAAACATTGGGGAAAACAAAAAAGTTGAAGTAGAATGTCCTGTTACAATATGGGAAAATTATAAATACTTTTTATCAGGTAATTTTCTAAGGTTCATTTTTCCAATCTATAATAACTATTTTAGTTAAGGAAATGTTTTGTTTGTATTTTTTATGCATTCTAAGTATGTTGGGTTTTTTTACTTTATGCCACTTCCAGTTCCCATGCTCACAAAGATGTCTGAGAAATCACATCAGTGAACAAAAGGAATTGAGTTGTGGTGTAATTTTCTTTCTAATTCTAGATTGGATCTTTGCATAAAGATAGAAATTGTATTCCAGAAAGGCAAGTAATAATCAAGTACTCAGGGTAAAAGTCTTAAAGCACCCATTTTCTTGTATGAGAAAAGGAGTTTAGGAGTAGGGTTTCTATATTTTTAAACTGTCACTATCAGACAGGGAGCAAAAATGGAGCTTTGGATTCCATTTTCCACATTGCTACCCCAGTCAGTTTGAGATGTGATTGGTGGGCTCCCAATTTCTGCCCAGCCACAGCTGGAGTTTTCACACAGATTTAGAAGTCAGCCTCACCAAAGAAAACAAAAAGATTTTTAGATCTCTGTTTCTCACATTTATTTATAGAAGGAGTTCAAAAGTCAAGGTATATCTTTAAATTTTCATCTGGATTCAACTAGTGGGGAGTTGCAGAAGCAGCTTTCTGAGGGGTGTCTTCCAAACTCCTGATTGTGATGGTCTCAGCCTCAACCATCAAGCCCTTGCAGGCACCATGCTCACCTGACCCAAGCCTTTGCGTCAGCTGCAATTAGATTAATTGCATTTTCTAGAAAAAAGCATGGGGTTTAAATATAGAACACTTAATGAGTTCTTGTAGTAATATGACAAGGAAGCTGGGATGAGCCCATGTGTGTTTCAGTACGTGGCTGGATGACAATAATTGATGTCCTGTCGTGGTTGTCAGCTATCTCTCAGCCGAAGCATATGGCATCTGACTGAGCTCACAGCCAGGCAATACGTCACTGTCAGTGTTGGGGTGTGTCTTTTCTCAGTGCAGGGGTTACCTGATGGGACACCAGTGTCAAATTATGGTAGGCCTGGGAGCTGAATCTTCTCATGATTAATGACATTAATTGAAGTTAAAGTCTGTGCACACATCAAGGGCAGAACAGAACCTTCCCAACTTGTCTCTTTTTAAACAGCTGACACCCACTCTTCATGGAGAAGTTCCAGCCAGTGTAGGCTTATAAACATTTACAGTTCCTACTTTTTTGCCATGGGATGCTAATAAATTTCATCATACCAATTTTGATAGGAGATGTTTGTGCTCTTCTTTTTTTTTTCCTTAAGGAAAAGCTCTGCGATCATACATGTTGCATTCTGCTAAGCATCTCTTTAAAAACCCCTAATCTTTCTTAATGATAATAGGAGTGACATCTTATGTCCTAGCTTATTATGTAGAAACTCAAAAGTTTGGATCAGAGTTATCAACATAGAGGGACAGCCTTCAACCCTAACAGTAAGGAAAGGTCAGGTTTTGTGTGCTGTTTGTGGCTGATTTACTGATTTTCTGTTTATTGATGATAAAAGTACAAGTCTCTGTAGTAATGCTTGGCTATGACGAGAAACATGGAAAAAAGGAAGTGATTGTCCTGAATTTTTGATTGCTGAAGAACATTGAGCTCTTACAGCTCAAGCTTATACTGCTCTGATTTATGCTACTTCAAAAAAAACAAACTAAAAATTATCCGTCATTTTAAAGGATACGATGAATAGTCAATGTCTGGGTAGTTTGAAATCCCTCCTGTTGTACAGTTCATATCTTCTTTACAAATTAGCTTTTTTTATCATAATGAGTAGTGAAGGCCTTTCACAAAAGATTATGCATGTTTTCAGTTTGGAACTGTTTAAAATAGTAACTGTTAGTAACATGGGTTTGAAATAAAACTATAACATTTTAAGATAAAGTAGTAATTGTTTCTCAACCAATAATACAGCCTTTTTATCTATTTTTTTTCCTTACCCAAAGGAACCCCAGGTTAGTACGAAGCCTGTGTAGACTACAAATCTGAGGTCTTATAAAAGCATTGGAAAACTGGAGTTTTATGAAAAATATGGTTTGCAACCAATGTCAGAGCAAGACTTCTTCACTACGAGGGTGACAGAGTTAGGCACAGGTTACTTGGTCTGTGGAGTCCTCTTCCTGGAGATATTCAGAAGCTACCTGTCACTCTATTAGGAACGGCGAGAAGAACGACACAGACTCTCTAGGAGTCGATCAGGAGAATTTCCTCTCAGTTTATTGCTTCAGGTCTTTTTTATAGACCGATACGTGAGAAGTACAGAAAAGAAACTCTTATTGGTTAGTAAACTAACACATCACCATCATTGGTCAGTGGGGTACACCACCCCTCGACCTTCTCTTGCCAGAAAACAAGGAACAGACAAACAGCACCTGCAAGGCTGTTTTCTGTCTCTGAGGAGTTTTAATTCCTCCCCATAATTTCCTAGGCCACTTTCTCAGGCAAGACTGAGAAAACTATGTGGCCTGCAATTTTCACAGGCACTATGCTGCCTGCTTCAGAGTTAGCATACATAATTCCCCCTTTTTATCTTTAAAATAAAAAAGCAGTGTTTGTAATTTTCTGCTGGGCTCTTGCAGGAAAGAGAGCAAACACAGCACAAGAGGTTTCTTTTAACAGAATCTTGAATGGATACTGATTTAGAATTTTGGTTTATGTTCTTGATGTTTAAGGATTGTTTTCTTTGCAAGGACTTGATGGTTGACTTTAATACAGCTAGTTCAGTGAACTAACACACAGCAAATAAAACAACGTTAGTTTGCTCAAACTGACAGTTTAACTTGTCAACAGGGAAGTTTTAAAAGAATACTAAAGTGACAAATTCGCTTTAAGAACACTCATATCTAGACTCAGTGAAACTCTACAATCTATAAATTTTTTACTGATCAGTTAACAATGCAATTCACAATGCTTTGATCCCCTTTTTTTTTTTTTTTTTCCCCATTGGATTTTCCCCTCAAATGTGATTGAGGGACTTTTGAGGGACTTGTAGAGTTCACATGGCTGTGGTTAAAAATTTCTCGACTTTTTGCAATCAGTGAAGTAAACAGGGAAGCTATTTGTGGTGTAGAGATGGTTGTTTTGTCAGGATCAGGCTGCTGTTGTTGTTCATTGGGTTTTGCAGCTGTGTTGCTGACTGGTTTGAAGCTTCCATGTTCAACGTAAAGCTGTTGTAAAATTGTTGGTGTTGTTGCTCGCTGAAGCTCTTGCTCAGCTGTTGTTTCTAGTGGTGGTTCCCTTGGCAACAAAGTTGAAGTAGTCGGGCTGGGCAGCAGCTTCGCTTGTGGCCCTGTCTGTTCCCCTGCGCTGGGCTGGGCACGGAGGGAGGAGTCCCCGCCCACCTCTGCTGTGGTGGGCGGTGTCACTGCTGTTAGGGGGCTGTGTAGAGGTGGTGCGGAGGCCGGAGGGGACACCTCTGATGAGGGAAGTAGCGATGGGTGTCCCAGTGAGGTTCGCACATGCGCGGGCCCCGTGGCTGGACGCGGGGGGGCTGAAAGCTGATCCCCCCCCGCCACACCGGCGGGTCCCACGGCAGGATGCGGGGGGGCTGAAAGCTGATTCCCCCCCACCGCACTGGCAGGTTCTGCGGCTGGACACGGAGGGGCCGCTCCCCCCGCCGCACCGGCAGGCTGCAGTGGGGGTGTCTGTGTTGTCCCTTGCGGCACAGGAGAAAGGAGCAGGGGGGCTGGAGAAAGGGCCCCCCGTGGCCGCTCGCGGCGGAGAAGGCGCTGTGGAGGACGCAGGTGGGGACGGGCAATCTCCGTTCCCCTGCTGCCTCTCTGTTGGCAAAGTTTGCATGCCCAGCTCCGCGGGTGACAGGTACTTAAACTCTCCTGGAGAGGGAGATTTCTGGTGCACAGACTGCTTCCGCCCGCGGCCAAAGTCCTCCAAGGGTCCGGGCAGAGCTGAGGGAGCGCTACGCCACTCGTCCATGGTCTCATCCCCCAGTCTCTTATCGTGTACAAAAGAGGCGCCCCTGGCATTTAAGTTTTTCATCTCGGCCTTACTGTCTTCAGACTGGCACCACTCCAGCGCTTTAAAGAGCATGCCCCAGGTGGCTGCCAGGCTGCACACGTTGGTATTTTCTGCAGCTAACTCAGACTATAAGCGGTCTCTCACTGACAGCTAAATCTTGAGGTTAAAAGCATTATCAAAAGTCACAGTAAAACCTTTCGCTTTTACCCACTGGAACAAAGCGCACATAGCTTCTTCAGAAATATTGAGTCCCATGCGCGGCAAGGCATCCTGCCACGCAGAGAAGACAAGTTGATCATTAGTTGAATTGCGGTTCTTCATTGTGAGAACCGTCTATCTTGACGGCCTGCGAATGCAGTGATGCAGAGGCGATGGCTTAGACTCGGGACTTTAAGCTTTATCTTTGTTAAGATAAGCCGTTCTAAGCCCGCTCACTGGCAGGGCTCCACTATCCCATTGGTTTAAAAACCAGCTCCCTCCAGGAGAGCTCGGGAGATTCTCACTTACCCCTCTGTGGGGGAAGCGGCTGGTTCGTTGTCCGCTGGTTGCACCAAACCTCAGGGGTCATCAGATGCACATCACGTCGGGGTCACCAGATGTCGCTCCATTAGGAACGGCGAGAAGAACGGACTCTCTAGGAGTCTATCAGGAGAATTTCCTCTCAGTTTATTGCTTCAGGTCTTTTTTATAGACTGATACGTGAGAAGTACAGAAAAGAAACTCTTATTGGTTAGTAAACTAACACATCACCATCATTGGTCAGTGGGGTACACCACCCCTCGACCTTCTCTTGCCAGAAAACAAGGAACAGACAAATAGCACCTGCAAGGCTGTTTTCTGTCTCTGAGGATTGTTTTAATTCCTCCCCATAATTTCCTAGGCCACTTTCTCAGGCAAGACTGAGAAAACTATGTGGCCTGCAATTTTCACAGGCACTATGCCGCCTGCTTCAGAGTTAGTATCCATAGCCACCTGGACAGTGTCCTGGGAAGCCAGCTCCAGAAAATCTTGCTTAAGCTGAGGGGTTGGACAAGATGCCCTCCAGAGCCTTCCAACCTCAGCTATTCTATGATCCTCTGAGTTATGTCAAATATTGTTGCTATTAAATTTTTACCCATTACAAGGAACTTTCCCCAGTTCCTTCTGTAGCAAGAAAATCTGTGTACAAAGAGGCCTATTATAAGCATTCTGTTTAAATTTGTATTTTTTTTAGGAAAAAAAGGGATGGGTCTACTGATATTCACCATTAAATAAAGGGATTTTTAAACTTATTTTCATATTATTCCTATTTTGACCTGCTGAATAAAAATATTTGGAAACTAAAACTAACTTTTTTAGTGCTTCAAGCACTGAAAAAATCAAATTTCTACATGTATTTTATTTCATCAGTACTGTTTTCAAGACTACCAATTTTACTTGCAAGTCTTCGAAAAGCATATAATGCTCTTTCTACAAGGCAGATCTCAACATGGGGCACTATTTCAGTAGTAGTATCATTAATAATGACATTAGTACCTTATTCATGTTTAGTATGCTAATGTGCCCTGCATAAAGCTTTATTCTGCTGATTACAAATGAGCATTACAAATTTCTAGGATATAAATGCTGGGTTTGGTTTTTGTTTTATTTATTCTTTTTTCATGTTAGGAAGAGATTCAGACTGGTAGTGGAAAAATCATCACGTAAAAGAGGAAGTAGAGTTGAAGGAAGTTTTGTGAGTCGTAGGAAATGGGCCCATCACTAGGACGTCTGGATGCTTTGTCAGTCAGTTAGGATAAAGCTACTGTATATAAAAAGTTAAAGTTTACTAGAAATATTTTTGTAATAAGATTTTAGCTAGAACATTACCTGTGGATTTTTCTCTTCAAAATTGCTGGAAAATGGCTACTTGAGATTTTTTCTGCTACTTCCTGTAGTGACAAGACTTAAAAGAGTCTCAAAGTAAAAACCCTCTGTATTGAGGGATGAGAATAGATGATAATATTTAACCTGAACAATGCAAAATGTCAGTTAATGGAAGAGAGTAGGAAATGTCCAGTTGTCATTTGCAGCCAAGAACAATATTAGTACAGTGGGACTTGATAAAACAAGGTGCCTCATTCAGAGTAGTCTGTACTCCTGCCTGTTAAAGCAGTCTGTATCTATCCACCTTTCTGTAAAACAATTAAGTGGCGAGAAAAATGATCACCATGCCTGCTGCTAAGTTTAGAAATATAACCTCATTCAAATATAAGCCAGAGATAACAACTGCCCTGAAAAGCCTAAACCAGCAATAGTGTCCCTTGGGTTTGTAGCTCTTTGCTTTTGCCTTTAAAAGAGATGAATATCTGCGCCCTGCCTTTTTCACAGGGATGAAATGATTATCTGGCCGTGAGAGCAAGGAGTGTTTCAGTGCCGCTGGTTCTTAGGAGGGAAGCAGAAGGCAATGTCTAGGTTGCAGGGAGACTATATCCATCAAATTCTTTCTTTTGCATCAGCACATATTCAGACAGGCAGTGGGTTGGTACTTTGAATTACTGCTTGCCACACACAAGCAGAGGTTATATTCCCCTATGCATATATTATTATACAAAGAGGTTGGTTTCTATGGTAGCTATAAATCAGTTTTTCACATTGTAACCCGGTAAGGATTGTATGCTCCAAGAAGTTATGGTGTGATACAGTATAGAGTATAGTATAGGGTAAAATAATTTTACTGGTTGATACAATCTGGTTATTAAAATCATTAGATGACTATACCAGAATTAAACTGCAAATGAGACCATATGCCTAACTTAATGGTATGGATTTTATTTAACAGTAAAAATAAGGAAGAAAGAGAGAGAAAGAAAAAGAGAGAGAGACAAAGAGGAAAAAAAAAAAAGGGGAAGAAAGATTGACTGAGAAAGATTAAGTAGAAAATATGACCAATACGTAGATCCTGACAAAGTACCATTGATCCGCATACTCTGATCTTCATAGTGGTGAGGGTCCCACAAAATAAAGAGTTCAATGGAATGCCCTGGGGAACAAGTTTGACCCAGTCCCTTGCAGCAGGCTCTGGATCTGTTGCAGCCCTTTGCATCACGAGCAGTGCTCTGCTGCAAGGCCTCAGCAGTGAGTCTGGGGAGAGCTTTGGGGGGCTTTGAAGGATTGTGGCACCTCCTCAGCTGCCCCTCACAGGAATGTCCCATGGATGTGGCCTTCCCAGGGTGGGCTTTTGACAGCTGAGCCAGTTTGTGTGAGGAAGGATGGGTGTTCACTGAAGGCTGTGACCAGAGATTTTGTGGCAGCCCCAGAACTCTCCACCTCCCCTCGTGGCTGTGGGGGAGTGTGTGCAAACGTGGCCTCAGCAGATGAGCCTGTGGGCAATGGCCTTCCCCTAGTGCCAGCCTGGCCCAAGGTGATTTTCAGTACAGCTGCAGGGTTTGGTTTTCTTGTGGATACATTCTCCTGCCTTAGTCTTGTTTCCTTGTCCCTAGACCAGAGGTAATTGAACAATAGCGTTGTCACATTTATGGTACCTCAGGTTGCATGGGACAGCTCAAGTCCCAGCCCAAAGCTGCAGTCAGGTGAAGGAGGGTGGGCTTGGGCGGTCTCAGCCTCTTTATTCACTTTTGCCATAATGGGCAAATCTCCCTCCTAGCAATGTCTGATCCCTTACCCATGACATTTCGGTCTCTGACACCGCTGAAGTGCCCCTGTGAGCCCCAGTGCCACACGACAGCTACCCCGAGCCCCAGAGGGCCGAGGCCTGGCTTTGTAGGGCGGGCTGTGCGGGCCATGAGGAATTGGCCAGATGGACGCGGCCAGGGAGGTGCGGTCAGTGGCTCCGTGTCCAGCGGAGGCCGGGGAGGAGGGGTGTCCCTCAGGGAGGGCTCTGCCTTGGCCCCGGGGCTCTTGAATGGCCTGGCCAAAGACGCAGAGAGAGGACGGAGCTCCCCCTCAGCACGGGGTTTGCAGGGGACAGGAAGCTGAGCGGGGCAGGGGCTGAGGAGAAGCACTTGGGGTGCGGATGGAGGAGAAGCTCAGCGTGAGCCGGCAATCTGTGCTGCCAGCCCAGAAATCCAGCCCTGTGCTGGGCTGCACGGAAAGGAGCGAAGAGCAGCAGGTCTAGGGAGGGGATTGTGGCCCTCTAGTCCATTTTTTCAGACCCTACCTGGAGCACTGCATCGGTGTCTGGGGGCCCCAGCATAAGAAGGACGTGGACCTGCTCCAATGAGTTCAAAGGAGAGCAGTGGAGATGCTCAGAGGGCTGGAGCACCTGTGCTCTGAAGACAGGCTCAGCAGAGAATGTGTTCTAGTCAGGTTAGGGAGAAATGGCTCTTGTGACAATTGAATTAAGGCACAAATGAGACCATATGATGACAACATCCAGATTTTATTTAACATGGATTTTATTTCACAAGAACTGTGAGGGAGAGATAGTAAGAAATGTGAACGAAGACTCAGAGTGCATAAGATAATCAGATGGTGCTAGATGATTTTTGAAGTCCTTCCCAACCCAGTCTGTACTGTGACTCTAGAAGATATGTGGATCTCTATCATAACTTGATATTATTCATATTATCCTCATCATCATAATTTTATTTTAATTTTTATTATAATTATTTACTACTACTACTATTCTTCTTCTTCTTCCTGTGCTTATTCTTATAACTATTACCTTTACTGATACAACTATTTCATCTTATTATTCTAATTTTTCTTCATTTTCTCCTTGCTATAAATATTTCTTCTTAGGTGCTTCTTCATCTTATTCTTCTACTTCAACGTTTTTCCTTATTCTTCTTCTTATTCTTCTCAATTTATTTACTACTACTATTTCTTCTTCCACATCATCTTATTCTTATTTACTGCTACTATTTCTTCATCTTCTTCATTTTCTCCTTATTCCTATTCTAATTCTTCTTTGTTTTGTGTTCCTTTTGGAAGATTTAGTGTGGTGTCTTTTCCTTTTTTTACAACTATTTTTTTTTAAATGCAACTTTCATTTTTTTAAGGAAGAATTGCCTGCGTCGGGGTCCTGCAGTGTGCAGTGGGATCCTGACAGCAAAATATTCTGTTTGTGCCCATTCCTCATGGGATAAAATCCATGTAATCCTTTCAGGACGGAAGGAGGAAATGGCCTTAGATTCCATAAGCGGAGGTTCTGATGAGATAGGAGAAACAATTTCTCCCTGGAAGAGTGGTCAAGCATTGGAAGAAGTCATTCTGGGAGGTGGTGGAGTCAGTGTCTCTGGAAGTGACGAGTCATCTGGATGTGCCACTAGGGGCCGTGGTTTTGGGCTGCTGATGGTGGTGCCAGGCTGGTGGTTGGACTGGATGACTTTCAAGGTCTCTTCGCACCCTGGTGATGAGTCTCTGGCATTCACCGCTGAGCCAGCTGGCACCAAGTGTCCCCCACGGGTGTTGGTTTGGGGATGGCCACACGGGTAATCTTTGTTCTTGGAGAGACCCACTTGGGATGCTCCAAAGCAGCTGGGCACCGCTGAGGCTGCAGGGCCACGTCCAGGCAAAGGCAGCCTGTGTGGCTCCCTCAGGACACGGGGCAGGCTGCGGGCCAGGCGCCATCTGCGGGGCCCGGGCTGGCGCCGGCAGCGGGCCCTAATCCTCGGGCTGTGGCGCCAGGCAGGGCCAGCGGAACAGGCTGCGCAGCGCCCGCAGCGCCCGCCTGAGGCGGGAGGGACGTTTCTTGTGGGGGTGCCGCTGCTGGCTGAGGGCCTGGGCTCCCGGCTGGGCACATGAGGGGCTGGGGCGGCTGCGCAGGGCCGACAGCAGGCCCCGTGTGCCGGCCTCTGGCACCTGCTCCTGGAAGGCAGGAGAGGCCCTGTGTCCTCTGGGGGCCGGGGCTTTCGCATGGGGAGGTGAGGCACAGAGCGGCCCTAGGAGGCACGGCTCAGATGTCCCGTGCTCAACCCAAGCCTCGCGAGGGGCAGGCACGAAGAAGCCGCTTCTGGCCAAATCTGCCAGTCTTTGCTCTCTGTCCATGTCTTCACAGAGCTCGATGACACTGATCTCGTCCCACTCGTCGTCCTCTCGCAGCAAGGGCTTGGCCCCAATGCTCTGTTCCCAGCTGTCCCACGCAAGGCCTTGGTCACTGTCACTGCCCCAGCTGGACTGCATGGAGGGTCTCTTCTCATTCTCTCTGGACACCTCCTGGCCAGCAGAGTCTTCCTTCTGATAAAACTCACAGCCAATGGACTCTTTCCAATCTGACAGTTCCTGGGAGCTGCTGACATCTCCGTGGGGCAGCTCGTGCTCACCGTGTTCTTCCCAGTCCGAAACTTCCTGGTAGCTCCCAGCATACCCATGGGACAGCTCTTCCTCAATGCATTCATCCCAATGGGAGAGCTCCAGGTCCCCCTGTTCCTCTGGCTGCTGGCCAGATGCCTGGACCTCAAGCCAAGCCCTGAACACCACCTCAGAGCTGATGCGCCTCACTACGTCCAGCAGAGCCTGGCTGCAGCCTGGGGGACTGCGTGGGGCAGGGACTGGGCTCTGTGTCCCTGCTGATGGCCCCTTGTCACTGCAGGCACGAGAACCTGGTGCCTTTTCCACCTTGGGAGCCAGAGGCTCCAGGGACTCCTCCACCTCCTCAGCAGCTCCAGCCAGAGCAGCAGCAGCTGCCAGCTCATCCTCTGTGGGATTCCCCGGGGCAGGAGAGGCACTGGGCAGCTCATGAGCTGCTTCTCCTGCCATGTCTCCCCATTGGGAAACCTGTTGATGCTTGTCATAATCCCAGTCCTTCTCCATATTGAGGAAAAGGCTCCCTCCTCCTCAGTGTCTGACTGGGGCAGACCTGAGCCACTGCCTGTCGCCAGCCACTGCCCGCTGAGGGCCTGCTCTTGCAGCCAGCCGGGCAAGGGGCTGGGTGCCTGGGAGTGGGGCTTCACCTTGTCCTCCTTCGCGTCTGACCTCCTGGGTCGCAGAGCGGGATCCCGGGAGCTGCTTCCTCCTGAGCGAGCGGCTCTCCTGGGACAGGGCAGCGCAGGGCCCCGTGCCCCTTTATATACCCCCTGCAGGGCGTGGCTCTGCCATGTCACAGGGGGCCCTGGGCATCACAATGGCCCGCATCACCCAGGGCCCTGACACAACACGCCTGTGTCACAAAGGGTCACGCCCGGCAACCCTTCAGCAGCCAAACCCACTGGAAGTGGCGTGGAGCAGCCCCCAGAATGGTGGGCTTCTAGCCCCTTGTTGTGATCCCATTATTAAAATGATTGGAAATACCTCTGCCCGAATTAGGGGTGCAAATAAGACCATATGCCAAAGTCAGTAGTATGGGTGTTATTTAACAAGAAATGAGCGAGAGAGAGAGAGAGAGAGAAAGAGAAAAATGTAGAAAAGAGGGGATGGGGGGAGAGAAACACAGTCACAGAGACAGATAAAGTAGAAAACCTCACCCCTCCGTGGTTGCCAATGGCATCCCTTGGATGCTCTCTGTCAGATCTTGGTGCTGAGGGCTCCCCGCACACACGGAGCTCAGTGGGTTGATACACACTTGGGCCGGGTGGGAAGGCGGCCCAGGTACCTCCCCTGGCAGGGGAAGTTTGACCCAGTCCCTTGCAGCAGGCTCTGGATCTGTTGCAGCCCTTTGCATCACGAGCAGTGCTCTGCTGCAAGGCCTCAGCAGTGAGTCTGGGGAGAGCTTTGGGGGGCTTTGAAGGATTGTGGCACCTCCTCAGCTGCCCCTCACAGGAATGTCCCATGGATGTGGCCTTCCCAGGGTGGGCTTTTGACAGCTGAGCCAGTTTATGTGAGCGAGGATGGGTGTTCACTGAAGGCTGTGACCAGAGATTTTGTGGCAGCCCCAGAACTCTCCACCTCCCCTCGTGGCTGTGGGGGAGTGTGTGCAAACGTGGCCTCAGCAGATGAGCCTGTGGGCAATGGCCTTCCCCTAGTGCCAGCCTGGCCCAAGGTGATTTTCAGGACAGCTGCAGGGTTTGGTTTTCTTGTGGATACATTCTCCTGCCTTAGTCTTGTTTCCTTGTCCCCAGACCAGAGGTAATTGAACAATAGCGTTGTCACCTTTATGGTACCTCAGGTTGCATGAGGCAGCTGAAGTCCTTGCCCAAGGTTCCAATCAGAAGGTATATTCATAAATGGATGGGCTTATGCGGGCACAGCTTCTTCATACACTATTGTCATAATTTTCATAAAGTCCTTCAAAATCATTTTTAAGTCTTTCACCTTTAAGATTTCACTCTTTCACACTGGTCATTTTAAAATATAGTAGAAGTTCACAGAGCTGCAGGTATCCCTGTGAATAGTGGCTGATTTCCCCATCTGCACTGACAACTGCTGATGGTTTATAGGCTTAAAGTATGCAGGCCTTTCAAGTTTTGCTCACCAACACCACCTCTTTCTGGATTTACAGTTCTAGAGATTAGCTAATATTAGCTACATTGAAAAAAATTATGGAATTCATGGGTACATGGCTTCTAAGCCTGGGTGCTCCTGTATGAAGGAATAAATTTACTCAGAAGGTCTCTATTAACTTCTGTTTTGTGTCCTGTTCTGGTCTTTTTTGTGTGAACTGTCAGTGAGAACTAGTGCTCTATGAATACAAATCCAGTTTACCAGGCATTAACACAAAGTACACACATAGTAGAATTTGGTTGGTTTGAGTTGTTTTATTTTTAACTCGGTTTTATATCCTCTGCAGCATCCCTACATGGATGAGGCAGATGCAAGAACATTAAAACCCCTTATAGTTAAGCATCTATATATAGACAAATTGAGAGCAAAGTGTTCCATGTTTTGCCTGAAATACTCTAGTGAGCAGTGCAACAGATAAACATAGAAACTAGGAGTCCAAATTCAAAAAGGAAACTGAAAAATAAGTGAAAACTTGAGGATCAATTAGCTAATATTAAAAAAAAGAAACCAAAACTTTGTTAGGTATAGCCAAAGAAAACATGCTTTTGCTTCTGTTGCAGTTAGGGAACTAATTATAGATGATGAAAACATTACAGAATAATACTTGATTTATTTACTCAATTGAAAACAAGCATCCTTCCTCATTATCTTAAAGATCAACAAGGACAACAATAAGCAGTGAAGAACAATAACCAAAAATAGAGCTTTTTCTTTTTTTTTTTCTTTTCCCCTACTCTGAGCCCTGAAGGAATGCAGAGGTAAAACATTTTTCGGTGCTAGATCACAGTGACATCCTATCAAACCTGAAGTCACCATTGTGACATTCACAAGAGGTCTGGTATTATATTTGCATCATGGGACCAAACAACAATAAAGGGGAAATACAGAGAGATGTTTAAACTCTTGCAAGTGCATATAATCACAGATGGAAAATGTTTTTTTTTCAAGATTCAGACACTAAAAACTCAGTGTACTTATGAAGAGGAGGGAAAATAGGTTTAATGTGAGGGCAAAAGCAATTCCTGTCAGTTAAATATGAGGAATAATCTCCCAGAGGAAAATGATGCTGCTTCTATAATTTAACACTTTTGTAACTGGGTTGTGTAACATGTTCTAAAACATACAGTACTAAAGGATACAACTCCGTACTATCAGGCCATTAATTTGTTACTCTTAATAAACCTCTTCTGTTATTAAGGTTATAAAATGTAAGATGTGCAGATGTTCCTTCTTGACAGCCTGAGCACTTCTGTTGTGTGTGGCACTTACACATATATAGTGATCTACATCCATAATTTATTTATCCATGTAGAAAAATGAGCCACAAGTGTTCTCAGTCAGAAAGTTAATCCCTAAGTCTCTGAATATATCACTGTGAAAGGGAAGCTGCATTTGTTCACTTTAAAAGTGTCCAGGACTTCATCAGCTTGATTCTTTCAAAGATACTATCTGAAGAACAGACTCACCTAGATCATTTGCTGCATATAATTTGAATTTGCCTGAATGATCTTGACATCAGAGAGCAGAAAAAGATGTACTTACCTTGTTTCAGATGGTTTTAGTACATCATTGATTATATATTTCTTTTCTAGCTCAAAATCTAGTCTAAATTAATTGGTTTAGACTAAACATGATTATGCCAACTTCATAATCCCAAAGAGAAAAGATTTCTAAAAAACCCTCATTGTCACAAAAGGACACAAAATGATTCACACAAACGCCTCTCAATGTCAGAACAGGAAAGAAGAAACTTTATTCTCTGACTCCAGTATTTATACTTTATCTTGACAATGACCAGGGATTGAATAATTAAGTTACCACCTTCCCAAGTACACTGGTCATGCAAAACGTCCATCAAAGGATGTTTCTTAGAAGTAATGTAATAAACAACTTATGTTTATAGAACTTCCATGGGAAAGTAACTAAAACTATGAAAACATTATCAGAAGGCTTTAAGTTTCAGAGCGACACCCTCATGTTATTTTTTTATTAAATTAACCTCATTTCATCTTTTTTCACCTATCTAGCACAGAAGAATATGATTCCAGGACTGACTGCTAACAGCCAAATCATTTACTTTCTCAAAGGAAGTAGTTTCTTGTTTACAATAGTTTGAGTAAGCACTTAAAAATAAAAGGAATGTGCCAGCCCCCTGCAGTTATAATGGGGGGGAAGTGGAGGAGGCAGGGAGGGGAAAGTAAGCATGTCTGAACAGCTAAGAATTAGACAAAGATTGCAGAATATTTTGTGGGTTATACAGTTAACTAAATGGACTTAAAGCAAATATTATTTAAAAAAAAAGTTTACATATATAGCATCTTGATCCAGTACTTGAACTCATCAGCTGACTTATTATTTGATACAAAAAGATGCATAGATTTGCTTTGTGATGTCTGGAGTTGTTTCATTTATTTTAGTTTGGATTTTTAAAAGCTTTTTCTTAATTTTATGAATGCATGTTTAGGATCAGTAACAACAAAAGTACCAACTCTTCATTTTCTTCCTCTATCTTAAGAAAAAGCCTCCTGGACAAAAGGAAGGCAGACTCATGTTTCGTGGATGATTTTTTTCATGAGTAAAAATAAATAGTAACTTACTACACTACAGGAAGGAAAGAGGAGGGGAATGGGGAAGGAAAATCCATATATTTTTAACCTTGGCTTCTTTCTAGTCATTATTATATTATCAATCATTGTGTTTTTTAAATAAACAATAAGCATATTAAGTAGCAGAAGCCTGAAAATAACATTACTGAAAGGAAGAACCTCTTTGTCTTCTCCCAGTAGAATAAATGTAGAAAAAATATATGTAGCAAAGGGTCTTGAAATCATCTCTGTTCTTACTGTATTTCAATGCACAGATGAATGATTACTCAAATTGCTTATTGATCATAACTAGAGACTTTCACAGCTAATTACATAATATATTGAATGGATGTATTTCTGCTTAATTAGTCATGTACTAGCAAGATGAGATGTTTGTGTACATTATATTGATAGAATACATAACAAAATAGAGATCTAGCTTCTATCAAGGTACAGACTTGAATAATAATCTAGATAGTAATGCCAGCAATAAGTCATTAATGTAGAAGGCAAGCCAATTTGGTCTTTTTGTTGATGGCAAATGTAAAATATACTTCCTATCTATTAAGAAAAAAAATCACAGAGAATAATTTCATGAAATGAATAATTTAAAGTAATCTCTTACTTCACCAGTGATTACATTATTCCTTCTATTATTATACTGATGATTATATTATTCCTTTGCTCACCTTTGTCTTTGCTTGATTAAAATGTATTTTCTGAAGATCCACACAGAATCCTATAAAACTCCGTGTAAGGATCTATGATACTAAATTTTATAATAGTGGAACTGCTCTACTTTGGAGGGAAGGGACAGCGAGGGAGAAAGACAGATGACAATATAAGATGAGGTTCCTTTCAATCCAGGGGAATGGCACGGGTTTGTGAAGAATAAAATAAATTTCTCTGCAATGTTGATTTTTATGCTGTACATAGATTTTCCCCCAGGAGGCTTCCAGATTGTCTGGAGCAGGTAATGTAAGGAAGCCTGACATTGCAATGTAGGGAAGCCTGACATTTAGGATTGCTTCTTTAAGGCAAAAAAGAGTTTAAATGGTAGCAATGGAGGAGCCTGCTGTGCCTATGTATAGCAAAACAAGAGAATGCTTAACACTTGGTGCATGCAGCAGGTTGGAGTATGGAGAATTTTTCCAGGCATTTAAACAACTGGACTCTTAAAGGAAAATACTATAATGCCATGTCTGAAAATGTACATGCAATTTTCTTATTTGCTTTTCTTTTTTTTCTCACATCTGATTTTGATCAAAACTTGCTTTCAAGCAAATGTGTTTTGCCCAGCTAAGGACAGAAATGGGATGGGTTGGAATGCCATATTCTCTTCTATTTTCTCATGTAAATGAATATTCAGAGACAATTAATAATATCATTAAGTCACAAGTTTCCACTCTCAAAAAAAGACCATAAATGACAGCATTATACAGCATCCCCAACGTACTGGCCCAAACCCAGTTACTGTCATACTACACTTTGAGAAATTTGAAGGGTATTTCCTGACGGCTTGTGAACCTTTAGGTATCTGTAAAATTGCACTTGAGAATAGCTTCCAAGTCTCTATCTGAAGCTGTGATCTTGTATTGTATGACTCAATATGGCTTAAACTCTGGCTTCTTAAATAAATAAGTTCCATTTTTAAAATAGTATTGGTATTTGAAGCCTAATAAAAGTTGCCTCAAATGTGAGTGAGATGAAAACTAGCAATGAAACCCCTCAGCCAGTTCCATTCTGCTGTCAAACACTTTTACTTTTTGGCAAGACATGTACACGTGAATAAGTCATAGATTTAGTTCTTCAACAAAAACAAATTATAAATAATTCAGGAGAGCAAAAAGATAGTTGCAGTGCTTATCACAAAATGTAATGATAGGAAAAACTGATTCTAGAATACTCACTACAAATAATCACCTTTTCCTTAGGACTGATGCATTAATTATGATGGTTAATTCAAAACATGATAGTGTAAGTTAGACAAGCAGTCAGTTTTACTTGCAGTGGTCTAATTCTTTAACTGAAGTTCTTGGAATTTATCCTGCATCTTTTCAGATATTTAGAAAAACTGTAATGCAGGATACTTCCTACTATACTGAGAGAAATACAGAACAGACTTCTGTATTGATAGCCTGTGCATTCAGCTAAATAGATTCCAGGCCATGATGCCACTAGGGCCTTGAAGAGATCAGAAAATCATCAGGAAGAGTGACAACTGCTATGGTTTAACTCCATCCAGCACCTCAGTCCTATACAGACAGGCCCCATCTTAGTGAGATGGGGGAGAGAATCAGAGGGCTAATGTGAGAAAACTCACAGGTTGAGATAAAAGACAGTTAACAGGTAAAGCAAATGTCTGCAGGCAAGGCAACACTGGGATTTATCCAGTGCTTTCCATGGACAGAGAGATGTTCAGCCATCTCCAGAAAAGCAGAACTCACAGCTGGGATCAATTGTCCAAGTTGTGCCCCCTCCCAACTTCTTGTGTACTCCTAGCCCGCTTGTTGTCAAGATTGTGTGATGACCATAAAAGGCCTTGGCTATGTGTAAGCTCTGCTCAGCAGTAAGGAGAACATCCTTGCATTACCAACACTGTTTCCAGCTCACAAAAATAGAAAACACAGCCCCATACCAGCCAATGTGAAGAAAATTCTACACCACCCCAAACCAGTAACAATGAAGGAAGAATTTGTCTTTTGAACCATTTTTCAGAGGTAAAGATAAGGTTTATTTACTAAGTGGAGGAACAACCTTTTCCTTTGAAAACACAGTAGATGTTGTTTGTCTGCTGAAAATTCCAATTGGATTATGCGTCTGAAGCATCACACATGGGAGAGCAGCCCCTTTGTGCTTCCTTGGGGAGAGCTTGGTTTACAAGCTAAATGCCTGAAAATGGGATTCCTGTAAGTATGTCAAGAAGTAGTTTCTAGGAGCCTTGACAGGTTGCTGTTAAAAACTCTGGAGAAGCTTAAAGGCTGTGATTTAGCTTTTCATCTAAATTTTTTGATCAATAATAATTTTAAGAACTTCATCTTTTGGATTTGAAATATATAGGTAGGTCCTTATGATCTATGGATCTAGATCCTATCAGTTTGTTGAAATATTAAGTGAATCTCCTCTGTATCAGTGATCTGAATATAATGAGTTGTAAAAAATAAAATAATAAAACACAGATGTTTCTTAAGAGAAATCTAGACAATAGAAACATTGACATGGTCATTTGGTATTTAATATAGTCCCATAAACTGAAGTGAGATTTTATGAGGTCATATTCTAAAGTACAGAATAATCAAATATTAGATGCTTCTTTTTCTACTCTTTGCATTTTTAAGATACTTTATTTCAATCATACTGTTAAAAATAAAAATTAAATTGTATTATTTTATGTCTGACAATGGTCAGGAGCAACACAACAATCAGGAATTCCAGTATGTTGGAGACAATAAAGGAAAAGGGTAATGATGAAAGGCAAATAGCACCTAGCAGTTTTAATACAATTGTCTGGGCATTAAAACAGTATGACTATAAATCTGTTTCTCCTAATTAAAAGTAAACAAACAAAACAAACTTAGTTTTCTAAATAAAAAAGCATTATTTTAGGTTATCACTGTCCTTTTAATAAGGCAGATCTTGGTGCTGTTAGATATCATTTAAATTAACCTTGTTGAGACTAAATGAGAGCATTTATCAATCAGTGTGATCTAAGAGGATAATGTTGTGTTCAGAACTGCTTTCCAGTTTACCACAATAAACCCTTTTTTCCCATTTCGGTGGAAATTTCTGAATGTAAATATGTATATATGGTGCATTGTGTGCTTATGCAACTTTGAATGTCTTCAGTTCTCAAAACTGATTGAAGCATATATCTATGAAATATATTCATGTTGACTTGAGTAGGGTTTCATAGTGTGTAATTTAAGGTGGCACTTGGGCTACTGTTGGTTTAATTTGCACTTTTTCTTTTCTATGTATTATTTATACCCTCTGTTCACATTTTTCATCAGTGGTCTGAACAATCTATACCTTCTTCACTCCTACAGAGTGTATGAAGTTTCATTTGAACTCCTGTTAGTTCAGCAGGAGTTAGCACTTAGCAAACTAAGTGCTCTTTATACCCTTAAGGATGTACAGTACTGCTATCAGGAATAATTTTGTCACTGACAAGTTCCTATTTATGTGACTTATTCATACCTTGTTTACTTATTCTTCATGCTTTCTTTCTTTTGTGTATTCAACATCCTAGATATTTCCTTCTGAAAACATAAATTTTGATTTCTTGGATAAAATAAATGAAAAACAAACCCTTACTACTTATTAGCATAGCCCCTTAACCTTTTCTGATTCCTACAGTTTATTTGAATTGCACAGTGTTTTAATTCTACTAAACAGAATAAAGAGCACAGAAGGTCAACAGGTGCCATATAGAAATTCTGTAACAGTGTTAAAGACTTCATCCCTTTGCATTTCTAACAAATCAATATCTGGCCAGCTTATGCATTTTTTGGGGGGAAATACAGTGATGGAAAAAAATCTTATTCCTTTTATAAGTAATTATTTGCTTAAAAGATTCATTGGCCCTTCTAAACCCAATTGCTTTTTGAGTGTCGTGCACAATGCACACTTGTCTGTTTGTCTGATCAATATGTATTAGGTGTTCATCCAAATCCACTAGCTTTGTCAGTTTTTAGGTCCCTGTCCTTGGCTAAAATGTGCTACTGTTTTACCATTTGAGGGGGACTCTTCTGAATGCTCTAGAGCTTTCCTTTTAATTTGATGCAACTGCAAAAAGAGGTATGGTCCTTGGTGTAAGAAAAAGCTTTGCAAAGTTCTAGAGCCTTCTATCATGTCACTGTCCTTCAGTGTGCAGAGATTCTTAGCTGTAAATCCAAAGTTGTGGCCCATGAGCTACATTCCTCTCTATGCAATTTTTTCCTCCTTGCTTCAGTTCCCAGCACCTAAAAGGAGAGAGCAAAAAGATTTAAGGAATAACTGAGGGATCACAGCTTCATGCTGTAGTTCAGCAGCTTTTCACAAAGCAGCAGTGTTGAGGTGGTGGCTCATAAGAGAGAAATATCTACAGACAGAGCCCTGTAAGGACCCCTCAACTTTGTCATTCTTCTCTGATACCTTCTGTAATATTGAGCTGCCCTGAGGATGTTTCTGAGCTCATTTCTGTTGGATTATTTGTGAAAGGTGAAAAAACAGATATGTAAGTTAAAGTAGATTGGGGATGGGAGTCCTAAGTGATCACTTGCTGATCATAACACTTGGATGAATGTCTCTGTGTCTGTGCATAGTCTTGGGTTTTTCCATATGCCCCCTTGTGAAATCTCTGGTTTTATTAAAATGCTTCCTTCTTTCTTAATCAGAGAAAAAGTTAATGCAAGTAAAGTCATTCTAGAGGACATTCTCAGAAACACAAGGATAAAACAGGGTAAATGCCAGGGAAGGCGAATGTATTTTGCTGCATTTACTCAGTTCCATTTTAAAATGCCACTGGTGTTTGGCACTTAGCCATTTGTTAGAGAAAACAGATTCTGAGTCTCAGAGTCCTAATGATGTACTAGAGATTAGAAGGGAAAATTATAATTAATTTTGTGTAAAGTCCAAAGGCAAAATGCACTTGAGTTAGGAAAAAAAAATTGTCCTATTTCAAGTGCTGGCATTCTTCAGAGTCATAATGGGGACATATACAGGAAGAGGAGCTAATGAGCTGCTGTTTTCTAATCAAAGCCAAAAAAAAAAAAAAAAACAAACCAAAACTAAAACAAAAAAACCCCACCCCTAGTAATAAAATGACAAGCTTATCATTTCAATGTCATTTACAAAATGACAAAAACTGCCCATTGCTTACTCAATGAAGAAAGAATGATGAAGTTTAGTGCTCGTGAACAGTTTTGTTGTCACTTCTCTAAGTAGGTCAAATGTATGTGCTTAGCTTAGTAAAGTGATAGTGATTAGTTACATAGTGACCACTATCATAAATATCCTAAATAAAAAAAATAAATACCTATCATATTTCTAACAGTTTATTGATTAGTCAAAGAAGGCAGATATTGATAGATACTGTGTTTTCTTTCACAAGCCTTTCCAGTTGAGAAGTGCTTCCAGTTCCACATATATGTATGTTCATCTCTGCCTATTTGTCTTGGTTAATAATAAATACATGACATAATTAAGAGGGGAAAAAATTGTGCAGCACTCAAGATGACAGTTTCTTGAAGAAACTGAAAAGAAAATGTTGAGAAATACTGATTTGATCAATCATAGGAAAATGGTCTACCAAGATGACACATTTGAAACCTACCAAAACCACTTTCAAAAGTTGGAGTGGGAAGAAAAATAGACATGAATGACATAATAACAGAAAACCCTAGAAGGAAAGGCCTGTTCACCTAGAAAGATATTGTTATACAGAGAAGATATGAAAATAAGAAATATGTTGAATAATTTTGAAAAATTGCAAAGTAACCTTAACTCCCTAGATGTACTTCAAGTTTAAGCAATTCTCCAATAAATCCTCAGATTGTTGGTTTTTTTTTCAAATGTCATTTGCTTCTTTATGAGTTAGTTAATCAGGTAAATAAGAATTGATGAGTAAATCAAGTAGGAAATTCCAGGGAAAAGCATTTCTTAAGAATTTGTGAATATTTAACCAGATTCCCTTCACTTACTAATATTTTATAAGTAAAATATTAACTTCGTGTTCTAATTTTTCTGAGATTTGTACCCAAACTTAGTGATAGCAATAATGTTCACTGTAAGTCATGCTGTGGTAACATTCTCAAGCAAAGGATCAGTCCTTGAAGACTTGACATTAAACTTGTGTATATTAAAAATAAGAGTAGCCAAAACTAGCCTTTAAAAGTGAAATATTCTTTAAAAATTATCTTAGGGATATTCTTCACCTCTACAAAAGTAACATGTTCTCTGTTTTCCATGAATCAGGTTTCATGGAACACCCTTTCCCCTTCACCTCTTCCTAATCTCAAGGGAATAGTATAAAGTATTATGATACGTGGCATGTGCAAGTATCACTACCCACTTTGTGTTTCTGTCTGTACTGACCGCAGCAATAGCCAGTTCCCTCTGTGTCTGAGACAAGAAGTGCAGCTGTTGTGTACACATGGTGTAATGGCCATAAACCAAAACACACAAGTTCTACCTCAGCATGAGGCATTGGGGATGTCAGAGCACAGGAAGAGGCTGCCCAGGGAAGGTGTGGATTCTCTCTCTCTGGAGACATTCCAAATGCACCTGGGTGTTTTCCTGTGTCACCTGCTCTAGGTGACCCTGCCTTGACAGGGGGGTTGAACTGGATGGTCTCCAGACACCCCTTCCAGCCCTAAGAATTCTTTCATTCTCTGAAGATAGAGTGTATCCTCACAGCTTTGACTGGTTCAGCTAAAGTCTTAGTATTTATCAAAGAAGTAGTTTAGAGGAAGAATGAGATTTCGTAACTTAAAGGAGCTTTCAGAGTTTTTTTGATAAGCCTTGTTCATGCCCCAGTGTCTTAGTTTGAAAAAGACAGGTGTTTGCTAAGAAGGGCAGGAACTTCTCTTGAAATGGAAAAAATATAAATCCTGCCCCTTTCTGAAATATTATTATCTTGAAAGCGAGGGGCTCTGTTGGGGGTTAGATGTCCTTCCTTTTGTTCCTTCTCACCAGGGGAATTTTTCCCATTAGTTGTAGGGAAACCTGACTGCTGGCACATATTTAGTGCTTGAGAAGACAAAGAGTTGGGCTGGGTCCAAGGGGAAGGGGGTCAGGTAAAAGGGAGGGCAAGGGCAGCTGCTGGTGGTCTCACTTCTTCGGCTTCAGAGCAGCACACAGTCGGAGCTGTTGGTGCTTGGGGAAAGGAATTCGCCATAACCCAGACAGAGCTGCTGTTGCTTCCTCTTCATCTATGGGGCCTCGCAAGCCCTGTCCTGCCAGGACATGCGGCAGTGCCAGCCACCGCTGCAGAGCTGCTGATACATCTTGTCCACTGGCCCGGGATCTCTGCTCATTCCTGCTGTTCCAGCTGGGTGTTCTGCCAAGTCCTGAAGGACCACTGGGACTGACTGCCCAAGGGGGTTTGTGAAACAAAGCCTCTCCTCCATCCTTTCCTGTCTTGGCCAAAAAGGCTGTCACAGGATACATGGTTCTATTTTGTTATTAATACCATAGTTGTTGTTTGTTTGCCTTGTTATACATACTAGTAAAGAACTGTTATTCCTATCCCCAGATCTCTGCCTGAGAGCCCCTTGATTTCAAAATTATAGTAATTCAGAGGGAAGGGGTTTGCGTTTTTCATTCTAAGGGAGGCTTCTGCCTTCCTTAACAAACACCTGTCTTCCAGAGACAGGCTCTTAGGCAAAGATTTGGGAATAGGCATAACAGTTCTTTACTAGAAAAACTAAAATAAAAATGCAGTAGTACAAAAAACACTGACAGTCAGGATACAACCTGACTCCCTGTTGATCAGGGTGTTGGTAGCAGGCCGATTAAATGGTGGCTGCAGTCCTCCTGGAGTGACAGATGTGGTTCTGTTAATGCAATGGTCCTGTAGAAGGATGTAGTTTTCCTCTGAAGGTCTAGTGGTGGTGTAGATGGGTCTGGTCTTCCTCTGGGAATCCAGTGGAGAAAGGCTGACTGTGGTGTTTGAAGCTTCAGATTATATCCAGGTAGGAATGCTTGACTCCTCCCCTGGGTGGAGCATTTTACAATGGGATGATGTAATTTTATCAGTCATGCTATAAGACTCAATGGCCCATTAACAGAAGGTATCCCCTGGAGGAAGGATGAGTCATGGAAGAGATAAAGAACACTGCTCCACCTGGTGTCAACAGATGGTAGTAGAATACATACTTTTGATTACTTGCATTGCAACCCAAGACACTCAGCTTCAGCAGCTGAAAAATCCAGAGTAAAAGATGTAAGTTTGTGATATATTGCCATGTATTTCAAGCCTAATTTATCTTTCTTCTCAATTTTGTTTTCCGAAATGAACTCTCATTTTGCTGCCTGATTTTTCTTGTGATTTTCTCTGCTAAACTTAATGTAGATATTTTAGTTTTACTGCTATGTTGTAAGTTTTTTTCCCCAGTGTTCAGCTGTCTAAGCAGGCACTTGAAGTCTAGTCAATTTTTAGTCTCAGAAAAAATAAGTGTCTATATGATTTTTGGAATTGCAATTTAGCTTCAAAGAATGCCAAAGGCACTGGGTGGGATGAAAACCTCTGTCTGTACTGTATTGACATTTATTATGAATTTAGTGTTTTCTTCATTAGAAAACACAATTCAGATCTCCTATTTTAAAAACATTAATCTTTCTTTCAAAGGTACATTTACTTTTTGCTTATATAAAAATGTCTTAATTTACGTGTTGGGTAGAAGTATAAATGTGCACAGGCTGAAGATCATATACATGGTTCTTTTTTTCCGCAGAACGAAATGGCTTTTTACTCTTGTGTTTGCCTGGACAGCTTTATTAAAGAGATCAGAGATTTCTTTCAAAAATATTCTTATGTGTATATAGTTTGCATGAAAGCGGTGTTTTAAGAAACATGAACAATTGAATCAGGGAATATTTCACTGTATCAGTGTGAAGTGTGTGTACTTGCACAAGTAACTATGTTAAAATGTAAACATAAAAGCCAGGACATGAAAAATCGAATATTTCTTGTTAGTCTGTACAAACATGCTTCTGACTGAAATGATGTGCCTTTGGACCAGGTCTCAGTGGTACATTATTTAAAACTGAGATAGCACATGATTATTATTAAATATCCTCAATAAGGAACAAGCACATCTGCAAATCTGCCAAAGGGGCTTAGAAGTGTTAGGAAGAAAAATAGGAGGAGGATGAGTAGGAACAAGAATTACCTGCATAGAGTCACAAATCACTCACAGGAAATACCAAAACTGATCCAGTCTGTCATAGGCAGAGGTGTGTTGGATGTGCTGGAGAATTTCCAGTGAAGGGCAACAAGGCTGGTGAAGGGTCTAGAGTATGAGTTTGGAGCTGGGGGTGTTTATCCTGGAGAAAAGGAGGCTCAAGGGAGACTTTATCACTCTTTACAACTCCCTTAAAGTAGGGTGTAACTGGGTAGGTACTGGTTTCTTCTCCTAGGCAACCAGTGACAGGACAAGAGGAAACAGCCTCAAGTTGTGCCATGGGATGTTTAAATTGCATGTTAAGAAAAATTTCTTCAGTGAAAGGGGTTGTTGAACATTGGAACAGGCTGCCCAGGGAAGTGGTGTAATCACCATCCTGGAAGTGTTCAGATAATGTTTATATGTGGCACTTGTGGACATGGCAGTGATGGGTTAATGATTGAACCTGATGATCTTAAGAGCTTCTTTTTCCAACCTAATGCCTTTTCCATGATTTCCCATTCTTCCAGTTACAACCCAAATGTTGGTGTCGAGGAAGCTGCTCAGAAAGGGACTGCAGGACAGCAGCTTCTCAAGGACCAATGAGTTTTGGGGATTAGATTACTTCTTGCTGATGATCCCAGGAGGTTTATAATGCACAGGTATAGATACAGACATTAGTCAGGTTATAGAGCTATTAATAGTAGTATGTGCCTTTATTTTTTGTTTATCAGAGACCCATCAAGTTGCCTGCTCAGACCTGAGGTTGATATTCAGAGGATTTGTACTGAGGGGTGTTGTAATGTGCAGGACTGACAGCTGTGCAAAACCTATTGTGTGGCACAGGATTTACGTGCCTTAGGTATTGATCTAATTCATACAGAATTCACATGAATATATGAGGTGAGAGAGACCATTTATTTGTAACACTAAAATAAAGTTTCCATGTAAAGTTCCACCTTTATTTTTATTGCTTTTGTGCATTTTGTGGCGGCCAGATATAATGAACTGTAAAAACTGAAATAAAATAAAAAGTCAACCAGATTCTCTCAGCTAACATCTGAAAAGAATGATACTTACAGAACAAAAAAGCTAAAGCATAGATATTTACATAGTGTGAGGTAATAAATCATTTCTTCATGCTTGTTTTTGGTTTTCCCGTAGAAAAAAAATCTATGATGTATTGTAAAATGAAGATATTCATTAAAATTGATAATACTGAGCCAGCTGCTGCAACTTCCCACCAAAGGGCAGCAGGAGCAGCAATACAGAAATCCAGTCTAGGAGACTGCAAACTGGTAGTAAATTAGAGTGGCACATAGAGTAATGGTAAATTCAGAATGACAATATTAATTAGGAAAATTTATTTAAAATCTATTTTCCTGTCAATCAGTTTTTTGCTGCCAGTGTGCATTTTCTGACTTAGTGGATGAGAAAAAAAATTAAATAGTTTTGTTTAAAAGTCAAATTAGTTAAAAATACACTTCTCAGGGTATGTGTAATCCTGCCTACAAAAATATATTCTAAGCTATTTTATACCATTAATACTTAATGTATATTAACCTGTGTTTAGCCATGCAGATCTCTGAGATGCTAGTGTGTAGTTACTTGATTCCTACTGTAGACTGAACAAATGCCACCCTAAATTCCCATATGTATTAGTAATTTGACCTCAAATTCATCTCAGGCACTGAGGGTGGACTCTAGAGTGATATCCTTCCAGCTTTAGGTAAGCAAAAGGAGAAAACTGCCCTTCGTCACAAAATATCAGGCTGAGAAACAGAGTTTTCAACAGCTTAGACTGACATGAAGGTTTGTATAAACCTTATTAAAACTGAACAAATATTACCTAGATAAGTATGAGTAGCTTTACAGTTAACTGAGAAAGTAATGTAATTACAGGCAGTAGCTGTAAAATTGGAACGCTGTGAAATAATTTGTTTTGTCACTGTGCTTGAGGAGCTATACAAGTGATTGAAAGGAAGTATTGGACAAGACTTGGCAAAGATCTCACATTTTTGTCAAAAAAATGCTGGAGCTAAATCCATCTCTTTCACAAAATACAGGACAAATATGCCAAATCCACTTTATGTAGCTGCTGTTACATTTTTCATTGAAATGGTAGATATCAAACATCTCTAAAACAAATACAGATTTCTCCATGTGTCACTTTCTGTAAAACAGACAGGTCTAAATTTAGATTCCTTAATACAGTTTTTTGGTGCTCAGCTGTATCAAAGTACCAAAAACTGTATTGGTCTTTAACCTTAACTCTATGTCTATTTACTCAGAAATAAATGTACCCTTACTTACTCTAGTAAACTTTTCAAACTGAGTCAGTGTTTGTTTTCTTTCCTATCTACTTAAAATTCTGCTACTTTGTTTTTTGTTTTCATTTTTATTTTAATAAGGATAATTTTTCATCCAGTTTCAACAAAGCAGGAAAATATGTATTAAAAAACCACAATTCCTGCTTGTTGGGGTTGTCCTTGAAAAATTCAGTCTTGATGGTCGAATAGTGTTAACTAAAAGAAAGCCTTCAAGGTTTCAAACAGACAAAATTTTAGAAGAAAATTAAGTTACCTTTTTTCATTTATATTATATTTGCTTTATAGAAATTAAGTGTATTTTTTCAAGCTGTTATTAATAGTTTAGTATTTTTACTGAGAAAAAGTTCAGATGTCTGTGTTAACTTGAAGGTTTAATTATAATGATATGCTACAAATTCCTTTTCCTGAATTAAAAAGTATTTGTTATTATTTTTTGGGTGTATTTTCACCTCATTTTTCCTGGAATTTATTTTTATAATATTCCCACAAAGGGACTTACAGAGACAGATACTCTTCTTTGGTTACCTAAATATATTGATCCCCATTTGCCTCCTTTGCTAAGGGTCTTTTCCAGTCCTGTATTCATTATGGCTTTCTGCTGAACTAGCCCTGGTGCAGCATTATCTTTCTGAATCAGAGCTTTTAGAACTGGAAACAGATTTCTGTGAGGACTTTACCACTGTCACTTACCTATTCATATATCCAAAAGACTTTGGATTACAATATTCTGCTGAAAGCTTTATGACCTACCAATTCTTACGGGAGAACCAGTGACTTCATAATTTTGTTCTGGCTTCTTCACTTTCATTAGACCATTCATTAGGTGAATATAATCTGCATATATGTGTTTACCAGCCTATTGTATTATTTTTACCAGTCATCAGTATTAATTATTATTCCCTTCACATGTCATATTTCTTTGATGTGATTTTGTGGATTGTTTTACTTCAATGCTAAAAATGTTAAAGACAGGGAGCAGGAACCCTTTCCTGTGGACCACTGAAAGCCCCCCTAGAGAGTAACATATTATATAAAGAAAAAATATTTGGAACTCCAGGATGTCTGATTTTAATGCAAATATTAGCTGCTATATTGATACTGTGTTTTCCTTAAAACTTCATTAAAACTTCATGTACACATACTGTCAGTTACCGAAATGTGACTCTCTCTATTGCATTTCTCATTTTCCTGTGAAGAAAACAGAATAGTTTGGTAGTGCTTATTGAAATCTTCTCACATAGTCAGGGAGTAGATTTATTAGCACTTTGAATTCTTTGATTCTTTATAATTTGGGTTTTGCAGCATGCTTCTTTTTTTTTCCTTTCTTTTTTTTTTTTGAGGTTCATTAACCTGTAATTACATACCTCATCCTGTTTATCTGTTTATATGCACATTATCAACTCATTACTTTTCTACCAGTTTCCTAGTTCTTCCTCAGCATTTCAAGATTTAATGGAAAAGAACATTAGTGGTTGAAAGTGGTTCCTGGAGAACCCTCAGATGAAGGGTTTCTAGACTTACTGACATAAAATGGCTCAACTGTGTGACTAATCCATTCTGTAAAATGAAAAGTAGTTTATCATCACCTAAAACTCATTTCTTAGTTCAAATGCAGAACAAATTTGTTGTCTGTTAATGGCTGTCAGTATCCAGTTATCTGCTGTTATCTGTTTATTTGTTAACAGCTTTTTGGTTCTGGTGGTGTTTGCTGCTGCCCCATGCCATACAACTTTTTGTTTTTACTTTTCTGTTTTACAAACTGCTTTGCTTTCAGGGATGATCACCTAATAACTAATTTACATTACAAGCTTTGATTACTAAAAAGGAGCAATTAAATACTCTAAGTCTTGAAATCTCAGCAGTGAGTAATTTTATTATTTCAATGTGTTTTTTCATAGTAAAGGTGATTGTCTTTCCTTCTGCACAGTAAATTCAAGGCAAAATAACCATTCTGCACTGGCTCTTAGTCATGGAATAGGCAAAGTTACCAAGAGCTTTCTTTCATAGCATTTCACATCATGTCTTGCAGTCAATCAAGGATCAGAGTCTGCTGTTCATGATGAGAAGCACAGTCACAAAGCCAAACGACCAAATATATTAATTTTCCCCCTTTTATGAATGAGCCGAGGCTGGTGTCAGCCATCTGAAGGAGTGGTGGTGTACAGAGACCTGACTTGACAAAACAACAAGGACATGTCAGTCAACATTGAGCATTATGTGTAAAATTTGAATAAATTCAGCAATATATGATGGCTACAAAAGTATCACATAAAATTCCTGAATATTTTGAAGTTTGAGAAATCTGAATAGCATCTGAAATTTTATCTGAACTTTATGGCTTATTACTTTATGAAGTGGGTTAGATCCCTACCCTGGTTCAAAACACACTCATTGCTGGCTAAGCTAAATTTGCTTCCCTGTCTTAATAATGCAATTTATATTTATACAGGGAGTTTTATAGAAAGAGAGAGGAAAAATTAAAGATTTCCGCATTTATGAAAATATACTCTGAATGCTAACAGATGTGAACATTTCAGGAGCAATGTAGTGGAAACTACTCCAATATTTCTCTGATTAATTTTAATATCAGGCTAGATTTATTAGGTATAAAGTTTATAACAAGTTGTAAAGCAAAGGACCAAAAGGGTTGGCTTAATTTAATTTAAATGAAATTTGAATTCCTTTTGGCCAGACTTTAAAATTCATTCAAACATTTTGAAATGACTAATTCATTCCTACCTTTAGGCTTTTGAGTAGCCTTTACAATGCTGGCCTAGAAGCCTAAGTCATTTCAGAAGATAATACCTTTATTATAAAAGACTTGAAAAATTGTATTGCTTACCAACAGCCATGTCTGCTAGCAGCTCACCTTGAGATCTTAAAGTTTTACAATTTATGTGATTCCAGTAATCAGTAAAAAGAGGCAAGAATGTGGAATTCCTCTCAGCATTTTCTCAGCCATACAGCTCTATTGGACCATGAATTTGCCTTCCAAATATAGCCAAAACAAGACACTGTCTGGATGACACACCAGAATGGAAGATTATGTAAGTGCAAATAAGATAATGTTTTGTTATAATAATCAGATCATTGGCATTTCAATAATTCATCCTTGTAGCCAGCTTTCAGGTGACTGAGTAAGAAGGGCAACAATAATGCTACCCTTTGCGTCTTGCGCTATCAAGTAATTGTGCTCTCAATTAGTTGGTACTGCACAAAAGCATAAAAGTATATGCAATATATGCTTGTTTCAGTTAAATGGAGACATTCACCATAACATTTTGTTAAGGATTTGTTTTACAGAGAGTGGTCTTTACTAGTAGCTACCCTGTAATAGAGATGTTCCAGAAAAGGCCTTGTGATTAAATCAGGTTCCTACCAATTTTTAAATATCTTTTTTCAGTAGAATAATACATGAAAGTGAAGATTAACCATGTGCATAGTACATTAAATTAATATAATATCTAATTCAACCAATGAAGTAATGAATAACTGAAGAACATCCTATTCATTGTGGGCACTGCAAAATATAATATGCCCAAAGCACCAAATAGCAGAAGCTTAACTACCCTCTGACATACTAGTTTAATGAAGAATAATGCTAAACAGCTTTTCAGAACTGAGTTGTGGAAGTGTAAATCATGGCATCAAAATCTTGGAGAATACTACACCAAAAAATTCAACATTTCTATTATTTGGAGGGAAAGATTTAAATCCTTCCTTTCTCTTTTTCTGTTCATTCCTTTTGACTTTTGCACAATGTTCTATAGTATCTCTCTGACTTTCATGCCTTGTCAGAGCTCTGCTTGGTAAGACGTGTCCATGACACTCATGCTGCCTTAGTAGATTTAACCAAACTCCCTTCCTTCCTTCCTTCCTGCCTTTCTGCCTTCCTGCCTGCCTTCCTTCCTGCCTTCCTGCCTTCCTTCCTGCCTGCCTGCCTGCCTGCCTGCCTGCCTGCCTGCCTTCCTTCCTGCCTGCCTGCCTGCCTGCCTGCCTTCCTGCCTGCCTGCCTGCCTGCCTGCCTGCCTTCCTGCCTGCCTGCCTGCCTGCCTGCCTGCCTTCCTGCCTTCCTTCCTGCCTGCCTGCCTTCCTGCCTGCCTGCCTGCCTGCCTGCCTGCCTTCCTGCCTTCCTTCCTGCCTGCCTGCCTTCCTGCCTGCCTGCCTGCCTGCCTGCCTTCCTGCCTGCCTGCCTGCCTGCCTTCTAGAAAAAAATTGGATTAGGTTCTATTCCTTCTGGGGGGCAGGTGAGCAGTTTTTTACAACTTCCAGTATAAACTGCAGCTACAAAAAAAAGCCAGGATATCTGACTGTCTGCAAGAGTGGAAAACAGCAGAGCTGTAACAGCAAATTTGAGATACAATATTTAAGTTCCACCTTTATGCAGAAACTCTGATAGCAGTTATACCTATAAAGTCTATCAAAGATGATGATGTATAATGTAGGTGAATTTCAAAGAGAGCACAGATTGCACAGGTGTTTCTAAGTGCTCAGTCTGACCGTATAATCTGTTTTTCTTCTAGTAAGAGGTGAAGAATAATATGTTAGTTTACTCATAACTCAGAAAAATTTTCTTGATGGATATTTAAATTTTCTGCTTTACTGTATTTCAAAGTACTTGGCATTTTTTTATTTTAAAAAAGCATTTTTTAATTTTTTCCTCTTTTGTCATTCTTTTCTGTTCCCTGTCTGACTGGTTAACAGAGTGGAAGAAAATATTGATGCTCCCTCTGTGGAAGTGCTGCCTTTGTTACTATTCATAAAATGTAATGGTGTTTTCCATGTACATACATTTTGGTTCATATAAACAAATTTGGCAATTTGTTAGTTTGTACGTTTAGTTTTGCTACACAGAACGTCCAATTTTCTCCAGAGTGAATCCTGCTTTATAAAATGCATTTGGAAATCAATGTCCCTTTTTCTTTCTCTCAATTTAAGAAAGGAGATGAGATTGATTTATTGATCTATTCTTTCTGTCCATCTCTATCTACCCACACATACACACATACATATATATATATATATATGTTTATATATGTACGTCTCTGTAAATAACAGAACTGCCTTGGAGTTCCTTTATATACTTCCAGTAAACCCTTTCTAAAACTGTACCTGTTTCATTTGTTTTTAAGACTTCATAAATGGGCTGCAGGGAGTCGTCCTCTACCTGATTGAGGCACCATGCGAAGTGAGTTTCTCCTTTCTACACTTGACCTGCAGCTGTACCTTTCCTGATCTGAGATAGCTAATCATTTCTTATTTGCCTTGTACATAGTGGTTTCATTTCCTTTTATCATAATCCCTTTCTGAATTCCTATGAATATTTATTCAATATTTCATTATCTTGTATATAATCAAAGTGACAGTACATTTGGATGCTGAACACTGAGGCACGTAAAGATGCAGTCCCTGTGTAAACAGTGGAAAACCTAATTTCCCCTGAAATATTTATTCCAAATTCTTTCTGAAACAGAAGAGCAGAATAAAAGAATTTTAATTCCATGATGATATAACACATAGCTGAGAGTGGTTACAAAAGGTCAGAAGCTACTTTATTTTCACAGTCTCACAGATGAGTCTCGAGCCCCACTGGGACTTTCTGCTTCTGTCACTCTGAAAAGAAGCCCTACTGCTGTTTAAACAGGGAGTCTTTTGGGTTTGTTTTTCCTTTTTCCAAAAACCCATTTTCTGTGATCTTATTCCCAGTCAGAATATAAGAATATAAATTGATACTATATTTTTATAGAAAAGTGGTCATTGTTATGGACTGTTTAATAATCACAACTAAGGAGAAAACAAATAAAAGTAATAGAGAATTTGATTTGTGTCACAAATGTCACATGACATGAAAACATTAGTCAAATAATTGTATGAATTCATTGAAAATTGCATTAATTATCCTTTTCTACTTCACATAATCAAGAAATCTACACGTGGATAAAAAGGTAACATTAGCTTGCAGTGTTCCAAACTGCAAGGCATTAATAGTTCATCTTCCTTTATGAGGAAAAATTGGAATAATTAAATAGTTAAGTGGATTTACTCAACTTCTGACTGAAGAGATGTATTTGAGTTTCAAATTAGGTCCCAAGGTACACAGCTATCCAAACCATAAAATATGAAAAACAGGTTTTTGATCAAAAGCAAGCCCTCGTTCCCTTACCCACTTTACCCCCCTTAAAATATGACATTGCACCATATAATTGCACAGGAAATTAAAAATCTTTTCACAGGTTTAATAATAGATGAGATATAGGCCTTGAAATAATAGTTTTTATTGAGCTCTGCCCCTCTCTAGCACAGCATGCAATCTGTGGCTTACAGCTTGCACCTCTGTCAGCTCAGAGATGGATTAGCAGAAACAGCACAGGGTTCCATTTGGTGACCACAGGAAGCAAACAGGTGCCAAAAGCACAAGTCACCCTCCTTAACTATTTCCCCCCCCCTTTTTTTTTTTTCCTTCTGGTTTTGATTCACTAAAATTCATCTGGAAAAGATGCTTTGTTGGGTTGTACTTCACGGTTAGCCGGCTCTTTGGGAAGCTGCTTCTGTAGGTCTGTATTGTCTGGAAGCTCCTGCTTGTTTTCATACCATTTTTCATCAGACTGACAGATACTGCACAAACACAGACATGCTTGCAATCCAAATCCATGGCTGAACCTGGGGCTTTTGTCATCTCTGCAATATTAGGGTGTGCTTTTGCCTTATTGTGTATGAAGAATTCTTCTGAGCAGTGAGCTTTCCTATCTGTATTAATTGATAGGCAAAAAGGAAAGCTGCCTGTGAGTTGGAGAACAGTGTTTAATAGGCAGCAGTTGTTTCAGTTGGTTCTTCAGGCCAATTTTCCATTAAGAAAGATCTTCGGAAAGGCTGGCAGGCAGAGGAAAGAAAAAGATTAGACTTTTAGGTCTGTGCGTTCACGCATATTGTGTTGGAAGTGGGAAAGTAGAAACAAGTCAAAATTGTCAGTTCAGGACATGTCATGTGGTCACAGCAATTACAAATCTCATGGAGTGCAACAAGCAGTAAAAAGCTCAGTAGTTTAACCCATTTCTGGGATTAGAGTTACTCTCCTTGCAGAACTCACTGCTGAGGACAGCTGGTATCTAGAAATATATAAACATATACATGTATATGTATCTATATATTCTCAGATAAAACAAAAAACGGTCAGTTAATAGAGAATTTAGGGAGCAGAGTTGGCCATCTTTGTAAGGATTTGGAACTTTTCAAATGTAAAGCAAAGCAAAGCTTCAAGAAAAGCTACAGAGAAACAATGTATGGAAATTATCAGGCTGGTTTTGGTTTAGTATTTTAAACTGCTTTTCCTTCGATGCTGTTGGTCACTTTAAGAAAGCTGTTTCTTTTCTAATCACTGCTGTCATTATTTCCAGAAGAGTTGGAAGTTGTAACTCTTCGTTTATGCTTAGTGTTAGTACTGTAATCCTGCACACTAGAGGCATGTAGGGAAAAGAGAATTCTGTGAATCTGATGTAAGGTTATTGCTGCATGAATATCTGGAAATATTTGTGAAAATCTACAGGGACCCACCCTTATTTCAACATTTCAGTTCAATGTGGCAGACCCTGAGTTAAATCATCTACACTAATGTAAAATGCTGATTTTTAGTGCTTGATACTACCATGCTTTAGCTGGCCAACAGTTATTTCCTTTTGAAAAATAACATGTCTCAAAAACTATATATTTTTTTTTTAATCTTACTAAAGTGGGACATGGTATAATTTTATTTCAGTACAGTCTTATCTGCATTCTGACAGAGCTTCGAGAATTTCTTCATGCTGTGTTAGGGTGTTTCAGTACATTTAATAACATCTTAATAAATGTACACCCCAGAATGACATTTCAAGAACCATAACATTAATAATTTGTAAGCTTAAATCGGAAAAAAGGGTACGTGAAGTAGGGTGTGTTTGATTTCTCAGCAGACCTCTGAGAGTATGCTGGTTTCTGGTGTCACCAGGACATTAAGGCTGACAGGCACAGGGATTTATTTTCTTCAAAAGAGTCACAAAGCACCTGATGAGGTTTTCTAGGCTGCTCACTCTGAGTGTGCTGTAGGTACATCTGTGCAGCCAGGACTGATGCAGCTGAATGGGTATTCAGCCTCAGATCAGTAATGTGGCTGAGTCTTGGGAGGTGCAGATGTCAGCCCAGCACAGTAGTTTGTGAGAAGGTTGAGGTCAAGTGCAATTATTTGTGTCCAGGACAGCTGATGCCAGGGGCAGCTACTTCCTTGGCTGGTTTCTGCTGTGAAAATTTAAGGCCCAGCTTTATATATTTTTTCACACTTACTGGACGTCTTTTGCAGAGTGATCTTTATTCCCAGGTCTGTGCACTATCCCTGACTTAAGGAATTATGACTGAAATTTGTGGGAATCAGTAAACGAATTAATTGTTGTGTGTTAATGGCCCTCTCTTCCTCTATGAAACCAATTCAGGGATCACAGCATTAAATCAGTGTTTGGACATGGTCTCTTGTTTCTTAAGCAAACAGATTTAATGATGTAGACTCATGTTCTGCATCTGTAACTCTGGGGTAACACCCTTGGTTGAGTCACATTTCTGTAGCTTTATCATTTTTAACTGTAAGAGGAATTTTCTCAACAGATGCAGAGGAACATAATAATTTTCTGTCTATTTTCAAAATAAATAAAATAAGGCAAATTTAAATAAGAATTCCTAACAAGACAGACTGATATGAAATATGTATAAGCGTGACTTTAAAGCATGGGTTGAACAAGGAAATTAGTAAAAGATGAATATAAGAGAAAGATAGTTTATTTTAATAGCTGAAAATAACAAATTCCAGCTTGGATGATTCAGCTTGTAAATAAATTTGAGATTTTCTCACAGTAACAGGTATTAAAGATTGACCCAAAACTCTATAGCATGTTTTGTAGACTCCTTTTTTGGCTGATAGGTTTAAATGTCTTAAAGTCTAGAGATTGTTCTTACCAATGGTGCTGGAAGTAATTTAAAACTGTGTTTTTTATGTAAGAACCAGTTGTCAAAAATGTAGTGTTTGTTCACAGAAAGACAAATCTTTGTGTGTGTGTGTGTGTGTGTGTGTGTGTGTGTGTGTGTATGTGTTTTCTTGGAGTGAGATGTTATGTGCTGATGAAATCAGTGTTGTAGGTAACATTCTGCTTACAGAGGAAATAGAGTTTCTGATGGAAGGCACTCAGTTTTGGGTTTAACATGTTGCCATAGACATTTTGATCTACCAGGTACCCAAAATGACACCTCCTGGGAGGTTTTTGTCCAAAGTCCATCAGGCTGAGCAGCTGTAGGAAAGAGTACTTTTTAGCATTTTACAACAAACCAGTCTTTTTCCAATCAAAGGTGTGAAAATTTGGTTTTATTATAGGCATATGCACTTATTACTAGTGTATTTACACAAGGCAGAGTAATTTGTGTATCAATATTTACTTTAAAAATGAAAATCAGAGAGAACATGTTGATTCTTGATCCATGCCTTTGGCTTATGTTGTTTAGTTTTTGCCTCAAGGAACAGAGTCTAGAGTTAGCTGGGTATCCAGACAAGGCTTTGTCTGTTTCTTTTCTGTGCCTTATTAGCAAAGCTGTGTATGTGTGGAGCTGAAGCACTGGGAAGGTGATTTACCCTGTGCTGATTTTGGTTTATGGCCATATACCTCTTTCCCTTTTTTTTTTAGTTTTGGGAGATGATGCTTCGATAGCAAGCAAATTATTCTTCTGAGACTGTAAGATATTGACATGGCATTGTTGACAGCTGCCCAATGCTGGTTTCAATGCTGTTTTCAAAAGTGTAGGTAGATGGAGGCAAAGGCCAAACTGCCTGTTTTGTGGTTAGACAGGTACTGCTGATTAGGATATGATAAAATACCCCAGATATTTTAATACAGCTCTACAAGGAATGAAGTTGGTCCTGAATTTATTTAGCAGTGGTTTCCCTGGAGACAATCTGTGTGAGCTGGTTAAATTTTCAAGAAGAAATGCTAATAAATAAATAAATAATTTCATAATTAATGGGGTTGACTGACATTGGCCTGGCTGCCACATGCGCCCTTCCTCTGAAATGATGATTTACATTTCTCGCAGATGGCTGGTATTTGTTTTGGGGGCTCTTCAAGCAACACTATATACTGTAAATGATTTATGATGCTCTGGCTGTGATTATTTACTGAGAATCCTAATGCACTGAGTAGGGATTACAAAATGGTTGGTATTACACAGACAAAAATAAATTGTAAAATCTGGGATTCTTTTAGGATAAATACTACAAAGTTTGTTATTCATAACTGCCTGTAGCTGATGCTACTACACTAGCATTAGAATTACTGTGTTGGAATGTAAATATCAGAATGGTTTATAACCTAGTTCTCTTGTAGTCCATAGCATGTACTGATTTATACTGACAAATGCCAAGAGATGATGTGATTCTGATTCTTTTTCCATCTGTACTTTGTAAATCAGGGATCCACAGAGGAGAGCACAGCTGTTAGTCCTTGCTTGTTTCTGCCTTTTGCATTAAATAATTTGGGGACTAAATAAACAGAAGAATATTTCAACCTATAGCTTAGGCACTCTGTCACTTTCCTTCCCTGTCCTTTAGGAGCTAACATCCTCAGCCTTCACTTCCAGGGTTTAGATTGAAAGCATCTCCATGTTGAGGAAGCCTGTGGCCTCACATGTGGTATTAACATACAGAAAATACTATTATGAGAGGTTTCTATTTCTATTAAGTTGTCTTTTCATGGGAATAACTATGCACACATTTACATATACAAAGACTCAGCTCCATGTGGAGGAGTTGCAGGGAGTCTTATTTTCAGTGAGGCCCAACTTTAGTTACAATAGCCTGATCACCCTGGGTAAGTTTAGAATCAGCTGCAGGGGAACAGACAGGACACTACAACCATTCAAATCTGAAATTAAACCACAAGAATTTTAGATCACTATTAGGAAAAGGCCATCTTTTGTCACTCTCTATGAAGACTAAAAAGGGGATGCCATCTTCTTTACATCTTCGTAACATTCCTGTGTGCCACTGTTCTACAGGTGCAGAGTGAAGGTACTGAATACATATCATAAACTAAAACACACTTAACGGCTATTCTGTGTTTTTCTTGGATTAAATGAATGAACAACCAGTGATATCCATAATATAAATTTAAACTATCATGTTGTGAAAGCAAAGAAGACTTGTTTTTTGATGATTTTGTTTGTACTGAAGAGTGTGCCTTAGGACATGATTACAGATTTCTATTCCATTCCACTCTGGTTTATGAATTAAACAAAGCAAGGCAGAAACAAAACAAACAGAAAACCTTGATAGAATGATGAAGCAAATATGTGGAGCTATAAATCACTGAGGACAGGGTGGAAACTCTTTAAACTTGCTGTGCACAATCTAATATATTTACACTTAAGTGATTTTTTTTAACTCTCCACTTCTTTTCTATAATGCACATTTATCACAGTGTAGAAGAAAGAAACAATCAAGCTTTATTTTGTAGTGTTTGTTAGAAACATATTAATTTATATTGAAAGTAGAGATTCCATTCCATCTAGAATGGCTGCTTATTCATTAAATGTGTCATTAGGCAGACACCTCAAACAAGTTTGTTCTTCAATTAGAAGTGAACCAATTTTTTTACAAGCTAGCAGGCAGAAAGTTTTCTGTTATGGAGCACTTGTTGAGGTATTGTAAATAATATTAACAGCATTGCAAGAAAATTGTTTTAAATGTGCCTTTTGCAATATAGTTAATCAAATTGTAATAAGGTGGAATATATTACATATTTTTAATTTTTTTCTGAACACAGCCTGTCCATTGACCATAATCAAATCATATAATCTAACTATATACACATTAAGAAATCATGCAGTGCTTTGTGTTTTAGAGTAGAGGTATAGCATCTAGCAATGTCTTTAGGACTTGTTTTCCACATTATCATGGTTATATACTTTTGTTTCTTCTTTTTTTTGTTGTCATTCTGATTTTAAACATCTTGAATTCTAATAATGTTGAAAAAAAATTTAAAACTTTGTCTGTCAATAGTTGTATTTATCTGATTAGCTTGTTATTGCAGGGTTGTTCTGAAAATAACCTCATTAAATATTTTTTAAGGTTAAAAAATACTCACACCTTTTTCTAAATGGATATTATCCTTAAAGATTATTCAAAAAATGTTAGTCCTAATTTTCAGTGTTTAAAAAGCCTATTATGCAGGAATTTAACTACAGTAATGGGAAATCTGGTGGTTTTAAGCAGTAGGCTTGCTTTCAGATCCAGTGAGTATAAAATCTTAGCATTTGCAGAGGCTTTATATTTGAACCATTTTAAAACAAAATGATGAACTAGAAAATATTCTTTTCTCTCTGTCTTCGTTTTACCAACCTGTGAAAAACCTTGGTACTTCATTCCTTAAACAGAAAAATAGTAAATCAGTCAAACAAAATTTACAGATGTGTCCAGGTTTGCTATAAAAGTTCACAATATATCTTTACTAGATAGTAAAAATCATGAACATGATAGAGATATTCTTTTTATGGCATGTGATCATTTTCCCTCTCCCTCCCAAACTATCATGTCATGTGCTGCCAGCGGTAAATCTCTCATCCTTTTCTGTAAGAAAAAACTATCTTATCACCTTTTTCCATTACATTTCCTTTGTTCCAACACTTCTAACCCGCTTTTGTCTTAGCTATTTCCCAATTAACATATTTATTTTATCTCAGACCTAGTGTTCTCTGCTTGCATTACCTTGGAATTTTTTTCTTTTTTCTTTTCAGCCTGGGAGAAGAATGCATATAGTTGAAAGATTAGCCACATGAGTTTCTCTAATAAAACATGTTGTCTTTTTGAGGCAGTGTCTAACAACCCGGTAAATAATACCACTGCATTCCGACATAGTGTTTCAGTACTGCAGAAATTTGGGTCAAGTAATGTTTTGTTTAGTTCAGGGTTTCCTACTGGAAACAAATTTTGTGGCTGATAAATCACAGATGGTGTGGAAACTCATATATTCTGATCTTAATGCAGAAAAGGATATTTTTAAGATGATGATCTAAACTAGGGTCCAGTCTCTGGATATTGTCCCCTGTAAACTGAATTGATACTGCTTCCAATTTTCAACTTCTTTTGTGGCTGTTAAATTGCTTTAATCTAAAATTTAATTCTATTTATGCAGGTGATGTATTTTATATTATACACTTTATATTCACTTAGAAGAACATATTATGCAAGTAGAAGGATGAGCTTTTTATTTAATTGTGAGCATGAGAAAGCATTTCTTGATACATTACCTCTCCTTCAACAGGGTCTATACAATGAAAATTTGGATTGTGTCTCATTTCAGAATAATTTCAAACTTACAAGCATGGTTAAGTTTAGTCATATACTATGGCTAACAATATATGAGAGAACAGCAGGGTTCTACAAGTCCCTAGAAACCTGTGAGAAGGGTGTGATGGGACATTGCTTGGGCAGGTAAGTACACAATGTAGTTAAAATCTATTTCTACTTTCAAAAACTATTTGGCAATGTTCAACCTCAAATAATCTTTAAAAATAAATCCATAAATTTTCAAAGAACTAAGTATAAAAATGATTACTTTGATGAAAGCTGGAGAGGGACTTTTACAAAGACATTGAGTGATAGGACAAGGGGGAATGGCTTTGAACTAAAAGAGGACAGATTTACATTAGATATTAGGAAGAAATATTCTTCCATGTGAGGGTGGTGAGGCACTCGTGCAGGTTGTCCAGAGAAGTTGTGGATGCCCCATCCCTGGAAGTGTTCAAGGTCAGGTCAGATGGAGCTTTGACCAACATGGTTTATTGGAAGGTGTCCCTGCCCATAGAACTGGATGATCTTTAGGGCCTCTTCCCATCCAAACCATTATATAAATATGATTTCATGCAAATTTGTGTTATAAGAGAAAAGATGATAGAAAATTATAAGTTATCAGAACAGGGAGGGGTTACTTCCGGAGGACACAGTGAAACAGTGAGAGCTAAGCTGCACATTATATGTGGAGAGAGTTACCAGCAAAGATACAGATAAGGCTCTGCAGATTCTAAACACTCTTTAGATTCTAAACACAAGATATTGTTTTATTGTGAAGAGGGCCATTACTGAGTGATAGGGCAACAAAATAGCAGATGAAATTCAAAATTGATAAATGCAAAGCAATATTCTGGTGGAAAAGTAGTTTTAAGTTTATAAACAGTGGCGAGCTCTAAATTATCTATTCCTATCGAAGAAGAAGTGGCAGTATGTTTGACAGCTCTGTGAAACTATCATCTCAGAAGCAAACAGAATTTTAAGAACCTTATCTGGTTCAGAGGAAGAGATAGAGAATCTATCTCTAACCAACAGTTCCCCTATATATGTCCACAAAATAACATTATTTGAATACTGGGCATCTCTCCGGAGCCTACATTTTGGAAAGTGGAAGTTAAAAGTCTACAGAAAGAATTAGAAGTGTTATCAAAGTGTGGAATTGCTTTCCCATAAGGGGAGCTTGCTCAGACTCTTCGTGATGGAAAAAATAAAGTCAGTCATGGTAGGGAAAGCTATATGTTTCTAAAACATGAGTGTTAAAAAAAGAGTGACAGTAAGGTGCTCACAATCCAAGTGCAAAGCACATCAAATGAAACAACAGATTTAAAGGAAACAACCTGCTTATAAAACAACTAATTAGCTTAAGTAAATTAAGTACTTCTCACCAAAGAAGCATTAAATTACATGTTTTGAATGCCAATGCTTTACATGTGTTCAAAAACCTCTGAAAAATTCACAAGAGTTACCAACATATGTGACATACAAAGAAATAAACAGGGATTTTTGAAAGGTGGGCAGATTTTCTGAAATAAATATCACTGGTGTTTTTCTTTTTGTTTTACACCTTGTGTAGGCATTGACTTTAGCCAGTCAGAGGTAGGACAAGGCCACATAGACCTCTGTTATAACACTGTTTTATTGTTTGCACCTCATGAAATGCAAATATTTTTTGCCATTGTACTTTGAAAACCTCTCTCAAAAAGTAGAGATAAATGGTGCTTCTGGACATCAAGTATGAATAATGGCCAAGAAAACACATGAAGCTGGCTGGCAATTTCCTGATAAATGTATCATATGAATCCTAATGTTTCTCAGTATTTAAACTTTCTCAAAGTACTTCTCAGTGTTCTGTTCCCCCTTTTTTTTGGACATAAATAATTCTGTAGCATGTTTCTGAATATAAATATATTTTGCTATTTTTGCTGTCTGAAGCAGAACTTGAATTGCAAAGGAATATATAATATATAGAAAATCAGAACAGAGAACACTGTGATTCTTGATACCTCTGATTTAGTGTACTTTGTTCCATCTTTCCAGCACAATTGTTCATAATATGATTACAGAAGGGACACAAACCTGAGAGCAGTTCTCTGCTGATAGATATAAGCAATGTTGCTTTCAGGATGGGAAATCAGCTAACTGGAAAACAGATCTGAAATAGTTTAATTGACCATTACTTACCCAATATTGGCAGATGACTGATATTTTTTTCTTTTTCTATTTCAGTTTCACTGACTTTTATTATTTTTCTTCTTCAAGATTACTGACTTCTGTCTCAATACTCCATTATACTGTAGTCTCAGGAGTCAAAGAAGTCAATGACTGCAGGAGGTATCCAGAACTGCTTAAAAGTTACTCAAAAAATGGCAAGATTAAATCTGCAGGGAGAAATAAAGATAATTTTTGCCATAAGATATTTTCTGAGCTTTCCCTACTTCAGTATGTAATTCATTTGGTTATCTAGTGTGCTGAGATTTGGGAACTATGAATTTTTGAATCTTGCATGACAAAATAAGTTCTTGTTCAATACTCAAATCTTGCTCAGACACGTTTTTTTGAACTGAGTGTCTGAATTAGAACTCAAACATCTTTTTCATTAGGTGAAAATGTCACTTCAATAGGAAGCACATTTGGTAGTAAATGTTAATAGGCATAAGTAGGTATTGGATTTTGTAGTTACACTGCATTTCTTCATATCAAAAGGTTATGAAGTACACACAGGTATGTGCTGCCTGCCAAAACTCCTGGAGTTAGTATTCTTCATTTGTCCTCTACTTTGACTGGCACATGTTGGCAACTCCATAAATAAATAATTGAGTTCTTTGCAAGGTTCATTTGCTGTTAAGACCAATCTATGCCTTGTCAGAGTGTTTGAGTGGAAGGCTGCTCTCCCTTTGAGTTACTCTGAGCTATTTAAATGTATTGGTAAGAACTTTCTCTGTGCTGCTGTCCTCAAGCACAGCACTTCTGATCTGCAGCCCAAAGAACAATAAATGATGGGAAAGGTATCTTTTGTGCAAAACATTTAAAACAATTATTGACTTATTATTTATATGGGCTAATCTTTCTAAATCAAAATATTGAAGTATTTAGTGGTGCACTTTGAAATCTATATAAACTGTTACTTTTGCTTAATGTTTTTACCTTAAGACTGTTACGAATACAGAGATTGCTGACAAGGCGAAATTTGAGGTATTTATTCTTTAAGATGCATCAATTGCTTACAAACCGTGTTTTTGATTATGTTACTAAGAATCATCCTTAGAAAGTTGTAAATGCGATTTCCACAGAAATGAGCAGTCCTGTTAATTCACTCATTTAAAACTTCTTCAGCAGACATTTTTCAGCAGGAAGATGAAACAGGAAAATTACAAACAATGAGGCTAATTGCCATCAGATTATTAACCCTTTCAGCTTAATACCTTATGGAAGTGTGATCTTGATTTTAGGTGAATTTTGTTATCCAGGTTTTCTGGTAGAAGGAATTAATCAAGGAGGTCAGTCTTTTTTGGTTGGAACAGCTGGAACCTGTCCTTTAGACTCCTATTATTAGTATTAGTATTATTAGTATTAGTTTGTATGTCCCCTTTGCCATTGGTTATCTGTCACATATTTTTATACTGTAGAAGCGTACATATCATTCACTAGAACTACAGAGATAAGAGGAATATATATATATATATATATATATATATATATAAAGTGCATTTTTTTTTACTTTTTATTTCATTATTTTATCATTACTCTCAAGGACACTGTGAGCTGTGACACACAGATACAAGCTACAGATATAAAATAATTCCCATTTCCTCTTAAATTTTTTGACAAAAGTCACAAATTTTCCATTTGTTCTTAGAACAGTTGTCATCGGTATATCTATACCCCATTACTGAAGCAAAAGCTGAAGTACGTTTTGGATTTAGGATTTGCTCTTCTAGGGTTATCAAGGATAGATATTTTATTAGGTACTTAAATAAGCTCTTTATTTCCTAGCTTGTAGAACTTCTTCTCAGGTACAATTCTTACTCTTGTAAGAATTCTTGTTTTTTATGGTAAAATTTGCACTTTAATTAAGACAACTAAGAGAAATGCCACACTACCTTGTGGATGAAAAAGGGTTATTCACAGGAACAAATTAATTGCTGAGCTCCTAAAGTTGAATATCCCCTATCGGTGTGTTTTGTCGCTGTTTAAATATTACTCCTTTCTGATTAATTCCTTGATTGCAAATGACTTAGAATGTGCTTAGAAAGTTGTTAAAAGACGTTTTCACTTGAGAATGAACATTCCAAGAACAGTCACTTTTGAAGAAAGAAAACATGTGAAATGGAAACCACAAAAGAGTGAGAAATGATAGTAAGTCTCTCTGCCATTTCCTTATTTATGCCTTAATTTAGGTTCATTTTATGGTGGAAAAGGATTTGTTGTCATCTAATCTTGTCATCATAACCTTAGCTGAGCAGTCATCTGAACAGAGCAGAAAAACAGAGTGATCTTTAGGCAGATCCTCTTCAACATCTCCCACGTGGGCGCTTCTCTATCTGGCCCATAATTACAACCGGAAAAGTTCTGTCTGGGCTGTGATCTCCTCCAACTTTTTCTTCCTCTGGGGGCTCTATGTATTTTTTGTATCTACCAGTCATTTACTCTTGTTTTTTGCCTGTTGCTGTTCTTCTTCTTAGTAAACTGTTATTTTTTCACTTACGTCTACTTGTATTTGTTCTTACTGGTGGAGAGAGGTTGAATCTATAAGGGGGGGAAAACTCATTCCAGAGTGTTCTTCTTTGAATTGTCTCAGTCCAAGCCACTGCTCTTCTGTAAGTGCACAATGTTGTTCTGTAACGTCATGTGTTGAGTGAGTTTATCACTAAACTTGGAGCCATCATTATTAACATTCTCCATGAATAAAAGAGCAGCATTGATAACTCTCTGTGCTCCTCTGAATTTGCACACCAGCCTTCTTCAAACTGAAAACTCATTTGACTAAGCTGTGTGTTCCTGATAAACAGAGCAAAGTCTAACAATGTGATAGGTCATGAGCAAATATTCTGGAAACAAACAAATCATCAAACAAAACTCATTTAAGCAACTTTTCCCACCACCTCCCCTCCTTCACCTAAAAGCTTCCAACAGCAGGATCAAATACTTTGAAAATGGTGAGTCAATAGCCCCTTCAGCTTTCTCCCCAGAAGTGATAAATAAGTCCAAAATGATAGGTTTGTATGTTTAGTGATGGTCTAAAGATTATTTTTGTATTAATACCAAGGTTAGTGTAAAAATTATATTTTTGCTTTATTAGTAGTATTAGTATTATTACTATGGTGTACTGCTATGGAGGTGACTACTCCCATAGACACATCTAAGCATGGTGGAGAAAAGAACCCCATGTGCCCACCAAGAAAAGATAGTGAAACATAGGATTCCTTTTCATCCTTCATACGCTCAGCCCAATGACCTGGGAAGTCTTTAATGAGTATCATTACTGATACTGCCTTCCTCTCAGAGCAGACATATTATCTTGTGGGGCTTCCCAGTGTCCACCTGGGCACTAATTCTATACTGCTCTCTCTTTTAGTTGAAATCTTACATTCAACATCAAGAATCCCTTAAATTTTGGCACAAATTTCGTGTTTAAAAGTGACATAAACAAGAAATCATATAATTTACAACCTATTCTATCACTTTATTATCTGATCAAAACGTGGGGTTACATTCGCTGCTGTTGTTAGAGCTTGGCAATGAAATATGAGAAAAAGAGAATAAAGTGTGGGCTAAAGTGTGTGCTCTAGTAAATAAATAAATTTGATGTTGAAATTTTGGATATAACACTTAATGTAATTGTTCTCCTTCTGTTAGAAAATACATCAGTTTAGCTTTATATTGCAGAATGTCTTCAATGTAAAGAAGAACCTGAATCTACTTAACATTTTTTGATGTTTTTTTTTCTTTGCTATAGATGTGACTAATTATGAAAACAAAGTGATTGATAAATGCCCAGTTATTTTAAAGTTTATATAAAGCTCTGAACTAAGCAGTCTACAATTGCATTGATCAATATTTTAGGTGGGCTGTGATGAAATGAAAGTGAGTGAACATTCAATTTGATCTGTCCCTGCACATTCAAGGAATACTGTTACCAAACCATATTCGTTATAAGAAGAAAGGAAAAAAAGCTGATATATGTCTTTCAGATTTGATCTACAGGGGAAAAGCTCAATATTGAATATACAGATTATATAGATTATATTTTTTTATACCAGATAATTTATTGCAGAAGGGTGTAAGTCAATAAATACACTATTTTGCCAGAGTACCTGATTTAAAGTAAGTGAAAGATGTCGGGGACACCTGTAAACATTATTCCGTGTAAGTCGCTCCAATGGGGCACAATCAAATGGTCTCATATGCATATTTCCTATGAAAATCAGAGCAGAAATTAATGGAAAACATATTCTGACATGGTATGAAAATTTTCTTTGTTCCACAATCGTAAGGGGGAAAATTCCCTTAAAAAGCCCAGAAAAGTTCTAATGCATTAGAAATGTTCATTTCCCAGTTCAGGTTTTTTTGATATTTTAATGCCTTTGGAAATCACACAGAAGTTTTGACTGATGATGTGGCATTAAACTGCATTTTAAGTGCCAAGAGAAGATGCAGCAACATCATTACCTTGAATTAAAGAGCAAGAAGAGCATTCTACTGGGAACATTATGGTACCTATAGGAAGGAAATAATTCATGAGTTCTCTTCATCAAATTAGCTTTTTACCTTAGTTCTAGAATAAATGATAAAATTGTCTACAGAATCTGTCTTAAATCAGTATAAAGCTGCACTTCCTAAATCTCAATAACTGTCTGGGGTAATCTTCAAGAGCTTGGTGCTGTTAGAGTTTGTACTAATGGTTATAATGTGAAATCCTCTAACCCAGATCTTATTGCTACTTATCTAGCATGTACTTGAAATGAGGTGACATAGTAATGAGTTGATACAAATTACCTTTATAACTTTCAAACTGCTTCTAGTCAGAGGCAAGCAATCTAAGGAAGGCTGTTGTCTGCATTCTTTAGATAATCTGGATGTGTTCATTTGATTGAATAGGGCTGTTTGTTAAAATAGTAGAAAATATATCAATATATCAATATATCCTCTACCTCTCCTTACTTGCTCTGATTACACACAATTACTTACTTGGCTTTACCAAAATAATGACTTTTATCTTTTGCTGATAACAACAAACCAGATTTTTGGATGGTGTATGGGTACTTGTTATTATAACACAGCCTAACTATTAGAATAATTTGCAGTTCTGTGTGTTAGCTAATGTCAATTGGCTAGCTGATTGTGACTATGGCACATCAAAATTCATAATTAAAGAGCATGGCTGCAGAATCTTGATACTTCCTAACACAGCAAAGCATTGTCACAAGCACAGCAATGCTGTGTGCCTGGTGCCTCCCTCATTTAAATCACTTGGAAAGAAGATTGGAATGGTATAGAGAGCATTATCTGCAAGCAGATGCTGTACATGACAAGACCTTTAGACTGTCATTTTTGCAGAAAGAATTTGACAGATAAGCAAGTTTTACATATGTAAGGAGTCAATGTGGAAGATAACTCAGTTTTGTGGACTTGCAAAATTTACTGTTTGTGCTAGACTTGAGTGAATAATCTTCACAGAATTTTTTAGTTAGTGTATTCACTTCCTCTTCTAATAGAACAGAATGTAATTTACCACAAAATTGTTATTATTTGATGTTTCTTTTCCTCTGAATGCTTTCTTTGACTTGTATGAGTTGATCTTAAGAAGGCTTCTACTATTTGGTACTTCTCACACTGTGTGAAGTAATGGATCAGAGAAAATACAAGAGACTTTTGAAGATGTGATTGATGACAATGCAAGAACTTCAGTGAGAATTTTCTGACCATTGGGTAATAATTTCACATCTGTGAAGATGTTCTTGTGTGGAATCATGATCATGCAATCTTTTTGCTGTTTCCATACAGGGCCATAGAACATCATATGGATGAGCAATACCAATACTTTATGCAAAAATGTATCTCTGAGAAGTAATTACAACCTTAAATGCTTGAAAAATGTGTAAACACTGATCCAGAAACAAATTTTTTGTGAAGCTGGAAGAGGCAAAACACGTCGTAAAAGAAGCTGCCGTTTGTAATGTATTTGATCAGTGTTTGAAGAATTAGTTCAGTCAAGTTTTACCCACACCCTATTTGGCCTTTCATTTGACTCTGAATAATATTGGATCACTTTGGTGATTGTTCATTTCTGGTTAATTTCCCAGTTCCATGTGATCTTGTCTGGCATTTAACCAGACAACTTCAGGATAAGCAAGTACAGGATAGCAAGGAATTGGGCCCCTCTGCAGAGAAGATGGGGTGACACAGAGGCTCACGCAGCTGCAGCCCTCCTCCTGTCACTCTGGACACATTTTCAAAGTGGATTGGCAGTCTTTAAGAGTATTTTGCTGCATTCTACAGCTGCAGGATCAAGTCCAGGGAGATTATGGATTCTGGTGACTGACATGGGACTCCACGAGACAGGTTTCTACTTGGTTAAGCTCAGGAAACGATTTATTCTACACAGGAGCAAACTCAGCTGAAATCCAGAGACAGAGAGCCCAGAATAGAGGCAGGGTGATGGGTTTTATGGGACTGAGCCACAGGTTGGGATCTAATAGGGACATAGGAAGGGAGAAGCTCCAGGGGCATAAAACCAATCAGAACACCCTGGGCTGCCACCCCACAAGGGGTCTGGGGTGGGGCAGCTCTTCCTGGGCTCACAGGGGCCATCTCCCGAGGCAGAGGGTGGAATTTATTTTTCCCGGGCTTTAAAGCCACGCCTCTCACTTTAACAATGCTTATCCTAAACCAGATCTTTGACTCCCTGAGTGGGGGCACCCCACATTATCTGAAGTTGGAAAATGTGTTTAGAAAACAGAGCTTTGTGGCATGGTTGGACAGCAGGTTTGACAGTAGGCCCTGGGCTCTGTCAGGATGAGGAAAAATTAACAATGAAAATACAACCTTGAGTACACAAAATAAACTTTTCTCAGTAGTTTCAGAGTTGTGGGTCAACACATGCAAATTCCAAATCCTTCTTACCAAATAAGATATTGCAACCTTGAATTCATTGCTCGGTAATTCTGGGTATTCATTCAACAGTGCTATCTTAGCTTTAGCTGTGTGGTTTAATAAATCTAACTCAACCATGGGCAGTTTATTCTAATGCTTGATAATCCTTAGAGTGAAGATATCTTTCCTAATATCCAATCTAAGCTTCCCCTAGGATAATCTGAGGTGATTTCTTCCTGAGATATCACTTATTACCTGGGAGAAGAGGCTGACCCTTCCCTGGCTACAACCTTTTAGGGAGCTGTAGAGTGATAAAGTCCCCCCTGAGCCTCTTCTTGTCCAGGCTAAACACCTGGAGCTCCCTCAGCTGCTCCTCAAAGGACTTGTGCTCCAGACCCTTCTTGTTTGGAAGGCTAAATCATATCCAGGTGCATCCACACATTGGCCACATCTGTGTGACTTTAAGTTGCTAAATAATGCAGTAGGATGCAGTAGGAAAATGAAGGAGTCGCAGGTAAATTAAGTTATAATGGTCTGTAGCCCTCTCTGGGAAGAGTAAAGGAGATGAGCTTCTGGTTTGGATGGGTGCCTTGTTCCCTGTGAGTGGTGCCAGTAGCCTTGATTTGTGAGTGTCAAGTGTCCAGGTGTCCTAGAATGGAGGTTTTGGAGCAGATGCTGCCTTCCATACACTGTACCCACCTAGTTTTAGAAAGTGACTTCTGAGTTCTAAGAATTGATGAGAGCAGGACAAGACTGTATCAACACAGCTTTACAGCTGTGGGTAACTTACACTGACTTATGGCAGCTTTACATCTACGGCTCATCTTAAGAACTAATAAGTGATACTGGGTTTACACTGACTCATTCCTTTGATTGTACAAAAGAATGCAACTTAATAATAATAGCTTGAAATACCATAGCTAATTTTAGTTCAAAGACTTTCTTTTTTTTTTTTTTTTTTTATATATGTGGTAGTTGATAGTCTTTCCTCTTCAAAGGAGGAGAAAATAAGCAACACTTTCTGTGAGAATAAAATAATGAAACAAGAAAATGGCTTACAGGAAGAATTTTTAAGACACTTTTATCTGAACTGATACTGACTCTCGTAAATCTTTTTGGCAAAATTGTCTTTCAGAAAACAAAGCAAAAAAACCTCAAACAAAATGAAAAAGAAATCTCAAACCATTTTTCACTCTTTATGCCTTTAATAGTTTGCAGGGAGATACAAAAGTATTTTCCTTGGTTCTTTTTTTGCTCTGCGTGGCATATGTGCCTTTTAGCTCTTTAATTTTCTTCCACAGCATCTTTTTCTCTCTCTGCAATTTAATGACTCCCAATTTCCTTTGTCATTCCATCTGGTTCACTCTGTGTCTGTGAAACATTATTCCTTTCAGACACATGGTAAGCAACAACAGTATGCCTAATTTTTTAAGTGTAGGTAGCATTTTACAGAATCAATTGTTCAACAGGTTTTTTTCAGTGGAAAAGAGGGTGACTCTCCCTCAAAGAGGACAATAGATAATGAATTAGAGAAATAGTGTAACTCAACTATTGAAGCATTTTCCAAAGCTTGGTCTTTGTATGTTGGTGTTAATAGCAAAATATTTAGGTTCAGGTATCACTGAAAAAATTCTTATAGTTTATGTGCAAAAGATTTCCCAGATCTTATATTCCTGACTTAGAGAATATTCCTTGTGTGTGACCTCCTGTGGCTATTATTCAGCTGAGAAATGAGAACTTACTTTTACAATTTTTTTGGAGACATGCTACAATACCTGTTAAGACAGCTTAGTGCTTGTTAACTATGTTTCATATTTATGTTTGGCCCTCTAAAATAATATAATGATTCCTTTCAAACTGTATTTAAGCCATTCACATCCTTGAGTCTGGTTAGCTCCCAGAATTATGGTGTTAGGCGATGGGAAGGATGCTATCTTTTCTTAGAGTTGTCCAATTGTTCTTGCTCCAGCTACATATTTGCATAAAAGGGCTTTTAAGGGTTCTTTGTATCTGTTCTAAATGACAAGTGACTCAACACTCACTGCTGTCAGAAATTCATAACAATTTCTACATCTCTCCATAACATTAAATATTTAATCAGGACTATAATAAAAAAGTTATGCACACAGGTCAAAGTGCAGTCACTCACACCTACACTGAGAAATAAAGAGAACAACTAGACTTTTAGAATAACTTAATGCTAAAGAGATAACTAGTAAAATTATGAGTTAAAAAACAATCAAGGAGACCTGAAATACAGTCACAATGACTCATAATAAGAGACTTCTTAATTAAAAATTATGAGGGTTTTTTCACATTTTCATTACAAGTAAAAATTGCATCTCTTTGGTCTTCTCAAACAGACCAGTATGTTTCTACTTCAGTCAATAGGCATCAGACATCGTGAAATTACAGTTTCCCAACAGCATATTAATAATGGCTTGAGACCATTTGCTCATGCTCATCATATCATACAAACATTGTTTTTTATTCACTCCTATTTTTTTGTTGCTAAATCTGAGAAATATATTTAATTCCTTCCAGCCTGCAAACCTTCAGAGTTTCAAAATGATCATGACACTCTCAGAAATGCATCAGAAAGGGTCTGTTTGTGTCAGCTTTGTGCCTGAAATCAGTGTAGCAATAAGCATTCTAAAATCAGTGTAGTAATCGTGTTCTAAAATCGGTTCTAAAATGCAGAGATTTTGACCTGGACTTTTCAGCCCAAAGGTGGTTCGTCTCCATGGTGCAGAATGAGACTATTTGGATTTATTGGCCTGCCTTGCTTGTAAAGGTACCTCCTGTATTTAATCTTACGTGTCCTTAGCACTGCCCCCGGCGTAAAGACGATTATCAGTGAAGAGATAATAGAGATGTCCTCAAAGAAAGTAACGTTTATTTATACTCAGTCTAGTCAATATGATATACTAGGCCTTTCTTGCAACCTGCGGTGGACATTAGTCATTATTTCCATGACGTGTCTCATCTCTCAACAAATCTGACAAATCATTTCTATGGATTATACACCAAATGTACCTGAATGCTAGTTCATTGTAGCATGTAACTTGTTTAGCTCTTGCCTGTGTGTAATGTGTAGCTACTGTGATGGCTGTCTAAGCATAGGTTGACCTTTGAGACTATAAAAAAACCCATATAACCCTAAAAGATATGGTGCCCCACTAGTCTTTAGTATATTTTTCAGTGATTTCAGGATTGGATAATACATACAGCAGCTGTGCAAGATAAGGGGATGAGAAGATTTCTAGTCTGTGGCTTTCACCGAGCAAATGCAGTCAGAAAACATTTAAAGTTTCTGGATTTCATGCCTAACTTACCCAGGACATAGATAACATTTCTGTAAACAGGGCCCATGTGCACTATTGTTTCTTGGCATTGAATAGAAGATGAACCTGCTGAGTTCACTTTTCAAATTCTTGCAAATATTATTTCTTCTTATTTATGCTGGTATGGATGCTAAATATGAGCAAAAGCAGGGAGCACAGTGCCTGTGGAAAAGCAGGTCACATAGCTTTCTCAGTCTCGCCTGAGAAAGTGGCCTTGGAGGTTTACATAACAAATAATGTTGCAATTATATTTCATTGAAAATATTGATCACTACTTCTTTTTTCAAGCATAGCTTGAGATTCTGACTGGAAAATGGGATCAACATCTTTGTTTCTTCTATTGCTGAGTAACTGTAGCATTCACACTTGGCATAACCCTCTCTCCTGCTTATAGAAGACAGTGTTATCTGTTCCTTCCAAGAAAAAACATTAGCAGAAGATCAGTTGTGATTTTTTAAATTTTTTTTTCATTTCACCAGTCCTTTAACTACTGCCCACTCATACTGCAAATCCCACTTAACTCTGTGTGGATCTGTTTTGGGAAATAGTCCTTGGTGTTTTTTTTTAAAAAGTAAAGTAGCATGAGAAAGCAGACAGTTACTCTGGAACTCTTTGATTGACCAGGACAGCTTTTGGCAAGTCTGCATCCAGGGCAGCAAATGTGGGTAAAATTACAGTGGTGTTAAGGCTTTGCATGCAGTCATTCAGTTTAGTGATGATTAAAGGGAATGTTTGGTGGCTGCAAGTGAGGAAAACCAAGGAGGAAGGAACAGACTTGCCCCCTGATCTCCTGTTAGACCTATTGGGGCCAGCTGTTAATATCAAGGAGTCATCAAGGGCTGGAAGGAACATCCAGTGAGGAATAGCTGAGGACTTTGGGTTTGTCTAGTTTGGTTTAATGGAAACCAAATGGAGACTTCATTATTCTCTGCTGCTTTCTGAACCAGGGGGACATGGAGAGGGATGTGCTGAGCTCTTCTTTCCTGTTATCTGGTGATAGGACAGACACGTGGGAGCAGGTTGGAGCTATGCCAGGGGAGTTTTACACCTGACATTTGGAAGCATTTCTTTAGCAATAGGGTGGTCAGACATGAGAACAGGCTCCCTAGATAGGTGGTCAATGCCCCAAGCCTGTTGGTGTTTAAGAGGCATTTGTACAATGCCCTTAATAACATACTTTAACTCTTGATCAGCCCTGAATTTATCAGGCACTTGGACTTGATTATGCTTTTCCATTCTACTTTACTCTACTCTATTTTACTCTATTCTAAAGCTGAAATGGGAGAAATTAATATAATAAGTTGTTTATTTAATAGGATTGAAAGAAAGGTGCCTAAATATGTACAAAACTCCTGTCCCCAAAACCTCAAGAGTGGAAATGGTATTCTTCCTGGTAGGAATGCATATTTAAGAGAAACTTTAAAGGCCACTATCAAGACAGTACCAATTTTTAATTATTTTTAATATTCCATTGAAAGATTTCTTTTTCCAGCTCCTGATCTTTGAATAAATCTTTTAAGTAAACTTTGAAGTTTTGTTGGACTCTTTTCTAAGGGACCTAAAGAAAGACCCATTTTGACCTTATTTTACAAGAGCTAGAACTCATTTCCTCAAAGGACTTGCTTTTTGTTATTAAGTATTTAGAAGACAAAGAGATGATCTAAATCTCCCACAAACTAATGTCACAGATTTACTTTCAGTCAGATTTCTACCATCATCAGCATTAAAGGGTGTTTGCAGATCCTTAGAGATGTAGGTTAAATTAGCTAAGTTGAATGAAAATACAAATCTCTGTGGGGTCATATATTATTAGATTATCTCTTCAATATTGACAACTAGACTTACTCCTAGAAGGTTTTTTCCTTAAGAAACTCTCTTAACTCCTTTTATTCTGTAGCCTCTGGGTTTGAGAACTACAGATGAATTAGAGCCTATGAAGCCTGGTAATGAAAGAATACCAGGGGCTGTGAGTTTTCGATTAGATAAAAGATTTGTCTTAGCTCAGCTGCTTTAGGTTGTCCACATTCTAAGCAGGAAGAAGAGATGAGAAAAAGAATGCAAATGTTTTAACTTGGATGGATAATTCTAGTAATTTCAAATGCCCGATGTTTGCAAAAGAAAAAAAGCAAAGACAGACAAGAATAACAGAATAAAAGCAAGACGGATAAGCATCGGAAAAAAATGAGGTAAAACCAGAGGAAAGAAAAGTCAGTTTTCATGATCAAATAAAACTTTTTGTTCCATAGCAAGAAGAAGCAATATCTGGGGTTTCTGTACAATTGTATTTGCTGAATTTCTTCCTTCTCTTTCTCACAGAAAGCAACTAACAAACAAACAAACAAAAATATTTTGAAAGGGCTAGTGTATCTTGCATGCTAGATAGAAGAGTCAAGATAATTTCCTTTATATAACTGGGAATATTTCATCCCTCTGTTGTGAAAATTATATCCAAGAGAAGGGAAGTTTATAATTTAGACACTCTTCTTTATGTGGCTTGATGGCCTATAAACTTGTTCCATCTACTGTCATACTGATCTGATCATACTCTTCCATCTACATCATACTGACATACTGTGTGTATGTCCCTACACACTCGAAAATGTGTACAGCTATTTCTTGGTTGTCACATTGCTGATGCTTATAATAAAGCTCTGGCTTCCATTAATTGTTTATAGAAATACTTTTTAGTATTTATTATAGAACATTAGATATAACATTATCTATAACATTAGATTTTCTACATCATCTTAAATCCTTTATATTGTCTTTAGCTTCTGAAAAAAAAAGCTCTGATATGTGAGTTAAAACTTGTTTATATTTTTACTTTGTGAAAAGGATTAGAGAGACTTTAGGAACAGTTAGGGCTCCGAAGGCAAAAGTAATTGTGTTATTGGTGTATGATTAATATTTGCATTTATGTTAATAAAAGTCAACAGGAGGGAAAAAATTTTTCTTCGTGAGAAAGAGCAACATGTTTGTCAACTTTAAACATATTGAAAAAACTCTGAAGCCATTTAAATTTCATAGCTGCATATATGATAGTCTGTTTTCAGTATGTCTAAATTTTTATTAACCTGGGTTTTTGTGTGACTCTTTTAGCAAGATTCCAAAAGGATGCTTGTTATGGATTTATGCTTTTCACAGGAGTGACATTATTTCATTAATTTCTTTTGTGTAATGTAGAAAAAAGACCCATTCATCTTACATGAAAAATATTTTGAACATGTATTTCCTTGTTTAGATCACTTAAAAAGAACAAACTTAAATACTACAGCCTCCCTGTTACTATTTGTCAATCATTAAAATATTATTTCAGTTTTACAGACTTTCATGAGCAGGAAACAAAGATTTACCCAAAGCTGAGTATATTTCTATTACCTAAGTTCCAAAAGGAGGTAGAAAAATCTTGTCTCCACCTATCAAATATTTACCCTTAAAATATGAATAGGCATTTTTAGGTGACTCAAATTTGATGTAAAGAATTAGTAACCTTCATTTAAACTTCTCCAGTGTTGAAATTAGTGTGATTTTTTCATTCATCTGTTTGCCATAATAAGTGAAATAACTCTTTTGTAATACATTTAAATGTCTTGTCTGTGAACCTAGGAGAAATATGACTGTACTACAATTAATTTGAAAAGTTATAATTGCATGTTAGAAATTTAAAAACAAATGCAGTTCCTTGAGTTAGTGTTGTACTGAATTGCAAACAAAATATTTAAGATAAAATAATGACAAATATCATCCTTTAGTTCCCACAATACTGTGGGTATTCTGAGGCAGCTGCAGACAACTGGCACTATGCTCCTGTTCTTTGTTTGAATCCATTATCTTGTCCTGTCCTGGATGTTATATTTAGCATATATCAAGGAAGGGAGAAAACAGCAAGTATTCCACTTTGATCTGCTTTCTTCTGTGTGTTAAAAATGCTGTGAAGTTGAAAAAAAAATAAGCAAGATTTGAGAAACATTAAAAGTGAGATCTTTTTACTGTTTCACCAAAACTCTTTGCAAATTCTTTGTTGCCTGAGGGAGGTACTTAAAGGAGTGCTTTAAAAATAGGGCTAAAATTAATCAGACTTACTTTGTTTGCTGTGACTTAATGGAGAGAATATTGCTTTTTCTGGGGAAAATTTACATTGAAATTTTGATTATTGCAATGCACAGCATTGCTAATACAGACTCTGGTTCAGGAGCCTCCTGCTACAATGATTACTCATGTTTAAGGTAAGGTGTTAGAAATGTTCCTCTTGAAATCAGTAGGTATTATAAGAGAACTTAAAAATATGCACATAAGATAAAACTTTCAAGAGCTCTGTTCAATTCTGAACACTGCCATTTTTCTTAGTAGAAATACCTTTAGACATGGAAAATCGAGTGAACCTCAGTATTGAATGAATAGAAAAAAACGGTATCTTTTGGGCACTGAAATATGATTTATATCACACATGTTCTAAAACAGATTCAAATTTACATGGGATAGGGCACAGTGTGCTGCTGCTGACAAGAAAGAGAACAAGACATTTTTAAAGATAATCTTGTTTAACCTCAAATATGTTAATGTAAAAATCTTAGACCTGATGGCCCATAAGAACACTTGAAGTTGTAAGGAAGACAAACTGACCTTAAACCAAATCTGCTCATGTCTGTTTTCTGTTTGTACACAGATATTTCAGTGTGTGTACATTTAGGTTTTAATACCCTGGAATTAATTCATTGTCATCCTGTGCTTGAGACCAAATTTACTTTGAAGTCTGCATGACAAAATCTGAGGCTCCATGTTTATTGCATTGTTCTATCTGGCTGACTTGAAAGTATAGTGCTTCATAAGAGCTCTCAAGGATTTTGTGTTTATAAAGTGGAATCAGTGGAAAAAGTAAAAATTAAAAAAGATGTACTCACCAACAACATAAAATGAAATTAAATTAACTCAATGAGATATAAGAATACAAGTGACAAGGATTTAGTCACTCATTACGAGAGCATTCAAAGGGATAGCTTCTCTTACTTGATCTGTCTAGGTTACAGTATCAAGATTTTCATGCATCTGGGATTGAGGCATTACCTAAAGAGAACAGAATATCACAGTGTCTAGAAAGGCTTACTACCAGCTGTCCTGCTGGTTTTAAGTGTATCCTGGCACATGAATAGACCCTAAAGGCCTCTAACTGGATGTATAAATCAAGTGGTGGCTCTGGCATAGGCTACGTAATGTCTGTGAGTTGTTGCAGTACAGGATTCCTTGTCTCTCCATTCTGAACTACATTTGCTGGGGAGAATCTGTAGTCTGGGGAGAGAGTGTTAAAGAAATCCACCTGCTGTAGTCCTATTGCACTGTTTACTGTCAGGGGTAGTAAGTAAGAGGATGTTTTCCCCTTTGTTTTTATTTTTTTGCTTTGTTTTAGTTTGGTTTGGTTTTTTGCTTTCTGTTTGAGGTTTTTTTTGTTGTTTTTTTTTATGTGAGGACATGAAGATATTTTGTTTGGGTTGGTTCTGACTGGTTTTTTGTTTGTTCCCATGACACATGGTTTGCATTGCTGTTTTAAGTGTCTTTCCTGAAGCCAGTGAATCCATGTTCTCATTTTCATCCACAGAGCTTTGCCCACAGAGCTGGTAGATTTGGTCATTATGCTGTTTTGCTGCTGCACTGCATCACATTTATCACTAAGAAGGCTGCATGAGGCCAGGTGTCTAACTAACGATATTAGGAGGGCACAAGTTGAGGGAGAAAGGAAATACAGTTTCTCATGAGGTCAGGTTGGTAATTACATCTAGTGTTCTTCAGGCAGCCTTGCACTAATCCATGGCAGCAAATCCCATATACCTATAGGAGAAAGGCAAGAAGAGTCTTGTAAGGGTGAATATTCATTATGTTCACTAAAATAACACGTTTTTTCATATTGTCTAGAAGACTATGATTACCTACTAAACATGCAGCAAACTGTGTGTCTTTTCATGTGGTATCATAACTAGTACACTTTCTTTCTCTCAAATTCCAGTTGATGTTGTCAGCAGTGGCTTCAGACACCATTGTGTCATGCTGTGTTGTTCATTTCAGGCTTTTAAGGGAAAAAGAGTAATGGTTTCCAATCATTTGCATTTGTGGCTGGCTGCCTGCTTATGCTTTGGAAATTACTATTATATACTTCGGTATAGATGAGAAATTATGTTGATAAAATCCTTACTGGAAAAACAAAGAAACCCCCCATCTTAAAGTTATGATTACATTAAAAAAAGCATTTCAAATATATGTACTGGTCATAAATAAATAAAAAAAAGAAACCCTCACTATTTTTTGTTGTTGTTTTGTTTTGTTTTACAGGAGAATTTCACAGGCTTTTGTCATTACAAAATTTAAGATACTTCAGCAACGCCATTGTGTACACCTTGTGTTTGTGATTTTTTTCTTAATTCTCTTCCTTATCTTCATTTTGCATGCCTTTTTATTTTAATCATATCACAAAATGCTCAAAACCTACAGTGTTTTGTGTTTCTTTTTGTGTGCATGTGTGTACTGTTTGTCAGGAGTAGGGGATGTGGCAAGGCAGACAATGAAGGCAGCTCTGAGGTTAGCAAAAGTGACCTGACTTTCCCCTGTGAACAGTCACAGATTCCTACACTGCATATGAAAAGTGTGTGTATGAGGTGATGGTGGCAAAGGTGGGGACATGAAAGGGGCTTCATTTTAACCAGGAAAATGGTAGAGTGAAGAAGTCATCTGTATTCAGAGCACTGGTTACAATTTTGAGCAACTGGTAAGAGACTAACAAGCAGCTTGTGGAAATTGGAGTCAGAATAGAGTCGAGGTCATCATATCCACCCCTTATGAAACAGGCAATGCTGGTTTGTAACTGCACATGTATGGCTGGACTTGCAGCATGAAAGCAAGGTAGCAATTATTTAGCATTCTGTGCCCTTGTGGCACTGCGAAACTTCCTGCTCTCTAGCAGTCATGGGAGATGGAAGAAGGCTAAAGGAGTCTGAATGATTTATGTACTGCCTGAACAGATTTCCAGCAAACAAAAAAGTTTCCAATGCCAGGTCTGTGCTTCAAAAGAATCCTTAGTCTCAGTATTGGTATTTTTATCGCTCTTGCCATGTTGACATGAAATGAAGTTGTATTCTGGCATCCCGTCTGGTTCTTTGTAGCTTGCAAGCTAGAGTTGGTTAGACGTGTTTCTTCTGTCTTAAAAGTATGGTCCTCCTCCCTTCACTCCTACTTCCAAGTCCTTTATCCCAATTGCAGCTCTACAGCACTTTCATTTTGGCCCAGCTCAGGCAGTGCCATATGTTCTTCTCTGTGCCTTATCTTACAAAGTTTATAAACTTTTTATTTTTTTTTTTCCCTCTAGACTAAGAATGTCTGGGCTGTGTTTGTGTTTTGTTTAAGCAATGCAACATGCTTTGTGGTGGGAAGGGTATGTCCTCTTCCCTTAAGGTGAGACATTCAAGGTAGCATGAAATAATGTAGATCATTGCAGGGAGGAACAGAAAAAAAAAACAAGAGATAATTCTCAGGGGAATCTGGGAATTAGAGAATATGAAAGTGACTTACTGAAATAGGATAAGGAGCTGTAAAAATTTTCAGAGAGACCACCAAAGGATTTCAGTGTAGAAAGATAGGCACAGGAACACAACTGCAGTTTCATTTCCTCAAATGCAAAATGATTTATAGGTAAGAGAGGAGTAAAAGACCTGGATTTTTTCCATTAACCTGGTTGTGTTGTGTTGACACAGATATTTTACATTTGTGTGACTGACATTCTCCAGAATTAATTGTGTGTTAATTCTAATAATGTTAAATGTGAAGACAGTCCTTGATTAGTTAGATGGGGCTGTGAACAAGCTGCTCTAGTGGAAGGTGTCCCTGTCATTGGCAGGGAGTTGGGACCACTTTACCATTCTATGATTCTATGATTTACATAGCACTGCAGTTAGTCTTGGTCAAAATATGATTTGGAGAATGGTGTGAGTACCAGTGACAATCTAAAGTACATGAACAGGCAGCTTGTGCGGTTTTTGCTGTTGGGAACTCTTTGTACAGGTCAGAAACCAAAGGCCATTCTGCATGGGAAGATTATTTGTGTTTCATTTACTTTAAACTGCAGCCTTCAGGAGCTGGGAGATTGCTACTTCCCCCTGTGTACTCCTGCTGCATACAGGCACAGAAACTCTATAGCCAGCTGCAGTGCAAAAAAAACCTACCAAAACTATGGAGTAGCAATAAAATAGATGAAGGGCATCAGTGATGTTGTAGATTGATGGAGCAGCAAGAGGAATTTGTTAGACTAAGCTGTCAGGAGAACTTGTGAAGTGCACAACTAACCCTTCAAACTATGAGAGAAAGCAAAAATATTTTTAAATTCCTACAGCTCAGCCTGGGAGAAAATTCTTTTGTAGTTCCAACCTGGAGAACCCTGAATCCGTGAACAATCTTGGACACGCTCAGCTGGACTTCCTACCTTACGCACTTTGTGTCCTCCACAACTGTATTTAAATAGGAACAAACAGAAAAAAAAAACCCTTATATTTTCCATAAACAAAGGAAAGGCTACTGTAATTAGCTCATTCTGATGGGCAACTATATGACAGGAAAGTTAGCTATTTATGTGTCCTGTTACATTGTATTAATTTAATGGATATTCTATGTATAAAACTAATAGTATTTTGCAGTATTTCTGTAAGGGAAAGAATTTTACAGACACTCACGTAAAATATATATTTTAGCTCTTTTTTATCAGCTCATGTCTACTTTTTCCAAGTTACAGAATATGTCTCTGAATCAAAATTGAACTCCAAATATTAGCATAATTAGCGATACTGTTATAACTTTCACGTATTAAAAATTGGTGAGCTGAAAACCTCTAGGTTTTTCACTTATATTTTTATGTTGTTCAGATTATGAAAAGTCAAGAAGTGATTTAGTTTAATACAGAAGGTGAGAGGTACTGATAAGGTAATTATCTAAGCAAAATGAAAAGGCTTGAACAGTGGACAAGGAAAAAATACTGGATGTTTATTTGCAGTTTAACTGAGAAAAATATGGAGAAAAGGGGGAGGAAGATTTTGCAGACACCACCTGTTAATAAAAGTTTCTCTTTTCTAGGAGCAGAAGTATAGAAAGCTAGACTAGGAAATTGGGGAGGTCAGAGTATTTCTTTTTAATGATTTCTCTTTGACAAGCTTTACGAGTGCAAGCTAGGACAATTTAAGAGGTTGTCACCTCCAGCTGTCCATCACATCCATTGAGTGGCACTTACAAGTCCCAAAACTGGCTGAAGAGCAGTGGGTCTGGTCCTAAAGTGCTGTGATTCAAAATTTAGCATAATAATGCAAACCACCATTGATTTTAGTCTGTGTTATTATATTGATCTATGAACTACTGTGTCTAAGAGCTCTGATTCATGATGATTTTGGGATTTAGCAGCCTTTAGGGGCAGAAGTCAATTCAGCCATCCTTGCTGAGGGCAAGTAGAGGCCATGAGACTAAAGAATGCATCTAAGATGTAAAACTGGTTGATCTGTGCAGACAGAGAACAGCAATTACAGTCCCTGTGGGAATATAGAGGTGCTTTTCCTGGGAGTGTGAGCATGGTGTCGCATTTTGGCAGCTCACTTGCTTTGTTAGTCCTGCATGCGTTGATCCACTGAACACCTCCTTTTCATTTTCCATTCTATCCAATTGCTGTGAATTGTTTCCTGGATGTATTGGTGGCACCATCATGTGCGTTGCAGTGTCTGGTTCATGTTTTACTGTGAGCATAGAGTGTAAAAAAGCTCTGTTTGGTTAATTAAACAATGTTCCTCACATTACCAGTTGATAAACAGCTGGTTTCAGGCTCAGGCTGGCCCAGCATTCCTGGGCATAAGCTACATTATATAACACGCAGGGTAAGGTCTCAAAATCGTGACTTATCCACTTTGTTCCAGACAGAGCTGCCCTGAACATGTTTCATACAGTATATACAGCTGGCATTTCCGTATTTACAGGCTTTGGGGGTTTGTGTGAGCCTGTGGGCTTTAATAAAACCCAGTGTTCTGAAAGGTGATACATTAGAATGGTCACAAGCCCAAGAAATTCAAAATTTTACCTTTCAACCACAGTGATAAAGTATTGCCTCCACCATATAAATTTAAACAGTTGGCAGATGTATTTTTTAAGGAATAATTTTAAGTAAAAAAGACACTTAGATGTGTATTGTTGAAATCTCAACAAAACATGTCGCATTTTACTTTTCTGTTTTGAAGACTAAAATTAAGTAGACAACAGTGAATTGGAAGTAGTGATTGTTTACCTTCTGTACTACTGATACTGAAGGGGTTTTTTTGCTATTTTGATACAAAACTGCATCATGAGTGACATTGCAGGGAGGAGAGCAGTATTGCTTTTCAAATTTTATAATATGTAAAGATGGAGTAAAATACTGTCAGTATTACTATCTGTTTACATTTATCTCATCCACCTGTAAGTATTTCAGAGAATATAAAGGGTTTTGTTGCTGATATTCAGAATTAAGAAATATTTTGGAAATGAGCATCAGAACAGACAAACCCTCAAGCTGTCAAAGTGAATAATTAGGTAAGAATGTTTTCATTACTCTCTATAGGCCATGAGGCTCCTTCTTGAGGCTTGAGCTCTCCTTGTGTATCATCATCATGAAACAACCATAAACTTCAAAGGAAAACCATGAGAAATCCACATAAAATCTAACAATTAACTTTGGCATAGAATGTGGGAAAAATGCTCAGAATTATAATTGCAACTTACAGGATGTAGCAATCTATTAATTGAAGAGCATAACTTTTAATGTTTTTTATCCAAACATCAAAGGGAATTTTTCTTGGGTTTTTTTGGGGTTTTTTGTTTATTCACCAGAAAACTCTTAACATTGTAGAGAAGATATTCCCTGGAAAGGCTTCCCTTTGATTTTCTGATCAGCTTTTGGAATATCATTGTTCTATAAGTTTTTTGTTCATCTTACTAACCAAACTGCAGTGACAAAGAACAAGCACCTTCACACCTTTGCTTGTATTGATTTTTCCAAATGCACTTTTCTGTTGCTTTCTATCACAGCAACTATGCCTTTGCAATAATAAAAAGAAATAATTCTACTTAGAATATGCTAGATAGTTTCTAATGTGGAAAAATTGAAGAAACACAGGACTAATAGGATCATATTCAGTGAAAAAAGAGCTCTCAGGCCACTGAGATTTATTCTTAAGGATGTTCCTTGCATTGAAACATTCACAGTTTTTCCCCTGTATGGTCTGGGACTTTTAATTAGAAGTATCGCTATAGCTGCAATCAAATTGAAGCTATATGACCCCATGCTTATTTCAGAATTCATATAGAGAAAATCTCTTTCTTGATTATGAAAGGTGATCAAGGCTCAGAACTCAGAGGCAGACAATAAAAAGAAAACATAAAACATTAGCTTACAATTTTTGGTAATGCGATGCTAGGGAAGAGTGGTTTTTTTAAAGGGATTTTTTTTTACTAATGAGAAGTTTCTCCTACTGATTTTGAAATTAATATTCTGTACTTTTTTTTCTTTTTAATGTAAGAAAGAGAATATTAATAATCTTGTAAGTAGGGCACCGTCATTTGTTGCATAATACTTTACATTTATGTTTTCCAAATCAGTTACCTCAGAGAATGAGCATAAATATGTAGGCTTTGAACAGAATGGCCAAAATAGAATAAAATTACCTTTCAATAATTCATTTGTATAATTACACCCTTAGGCTTCTTAAATTATGGCAGAGACTCATTCAGGAGCTGTTATTAGCTTAGAGTAAACAGAAGTGCAGTTTTTACTCCTCTGAGAAACTCTGACTTTTGGTCCAGAGAAAAGAGTAAAAAAATTTCTTGTGGAATTTGTAGGAGCAAGACAGAATTTACTAAATCTAAGAAACATGATGTGTGCTGGATATTTGCTTTTATAGGAATCCTTGACATTCTGGTAAGGAAGGTGATTCCAATTTATTAAAAAATATACGTCTTCCACCTTCTGATGTAAAATTTGCTGTTGCTATTTGCTTCTGTTTTAATTCAACTAATTTCACTTGTATGCTAAGCGAAAGTTTGTATATAATTTCTGAACATGAATATGTGTTTTTCTTCTGGGATGCAGAAATAGGATTTCAAGAGAAAGTAGGGATTTCGGCAGATGTGCTCTGGAACATGCTGATGCATAACTACAACGCTTTCTTGTTGTCATCAGCCACTGTAAAGTAATTCATTGTAGAAGCTGTATGCCTAACTTCTGTTAGCATTTGCAGTGCAGATGTTCTCTTTTTGCTCTTATTTGCTTTTTAATTTTTGTGATGATCACTTAGCATAGCAATTCAATTTATATTAGGGGAACTCAGAAAATCTTAGAAAGATTTTTAAAAGTTAATGAAGAAATAATGCACTTTCAGGTCAGGTATTTGGGTTGGATTTTCCTTATGTAAATCCTTGTAATTCAGTTTTTAATGTTTATCTGTACCAAAAACCTGGGCATTTTTTTTTTTTTTTGTTTGTTCACATATAGATAATATGACCATGATAAAATAGATTATCCTGGCTCCAATGTACGGCACTTTTATGGCACTGAATGACAGTGTGAGTGTTCCCTGTGACTGAATTTTGCTGGATGTCTCCAGAGAGCCACTGCTGGTCTGTGAAAGAGTTGAACATTTATGAATCTGTTCATACCTTTCTTTAGCAATAACACTTTTGTACCCCAACTATGAAGGGAAAAGGCTATTTAGCTATTTTCTTTCCTTCCTAATTCATCCAGCAGAACAGTTTACTTTATTAATTATTCATTGCAAGGAAATAAACCATGATTTTTAAACTTAAAGAGTAGGAAAAAATGTGATGTTAAGTTACTTGTGAGCATCAGGTTCAGGGATTATCAAGTGAAACATTATATAGTAAATTAACTCTCAAAAGGTTCTTCAGATGGAAAGAGCAATGATGAATTGCTTTAAGCAAGAACATAACATCAGGGTCTTCTAATAAAAACTTCTGACCCATGAATATTCAACAATCTGCTGATCTCAATTGAGTAGAAAGATTGCCAAATTTAAAATACACTGGCCAGGTGATTGAGTCTGGATTTCCAGCACACACACATGGTGGAAATAACTCTATTAGCATCCATATGCATCAAACTGTGTTTTACAAGACTCTTCTTAAAGGATCTGGAGCAAAACTGTTACCATAACATGCTGTTAAGAAGCACATTAGCACAATTGCAAAATGGCTGCAGCAAAAATATTGAAATCCAATTGGGAAGAAAAGATACATTTAATTACAGTACAAAAAATGCCTACTTTAACATTTTGGCTATAAAGGTGATGTTTAGTTGACTTGTTTTGTTAAAATACAATAACTTGATTGCATTTTTTTTTTTTAAAGGAGGGGACTTCCTATCATAGAATCATTTAGGTTGGATAATAACTCTAAGATCATTGAGTCCTACCATTACCCAACACTGTGGAGTCACCACTAAACCATGTCCCTGAGTGCCACATCTATACCCCTTTTAAAGACCTCCAGGGGTAGTGACTTTATCCCTTCCCAGGGCAGCCTGTTCCAATACATGACTACTCTTTTGGTGAATAAACTTTTCTTAACATCCAATCTAAGCTTCCCCTGTGTTAACTTAAGGTAGTTTCCTTCCATTATCTCACTTGTTGCCTGGGAGAAGAGCCCTATCCCCACCAGGCTTTCAAGAGCCCTCTTTTTCCAGCATAAACAGCCCCAGCTCCTTCAGCCCCTCCTCATTAGACTTGTGCTCCAGACCCTTCACCAGCTCCTTTGCCCTTTTCTGAACATGTTCCTGCACCTCAATGTCCTTTTTGTAGTGGGAAGCCCTAAACTGGTGTGGCCTCCCCAGTGCTAAGTGCAGAAGGATGGTCACTGCCCTGATCCTGCTGGCCATACTGTTCCAGATACAAGCCCAGGATACCATTCGCTTTCTTGGACACCTGGACACGTGCTGGCTCATGTTCAGCCACTGTCAACCAGCAGCCCCAGATCCTTTTCCACTGGGCAGCCTTCCAGTAGCTCTTCCCCAAGACTGTAGTGCTACATAGACTGGCAAGTAAGGAAAATAATACAAAATTCAGCTGACAGTTGATAAAATTATTTTTTTTACATGTGGAAGTTAAATTTATATTTTTAGTTGCTTTGAGTGAAGTCTGATGAAATGAAATGAAGTGAAATGAAATGAAATGAAATGAAATGAAATAATGAAATGAAGTGAAATGTAATGAAATGATCCCAGACTCAGTGGGCTTTCTCCTAGCCTAAAGGTATTCTTAGCATTTAGGTTGACATTTGGAATAGCTTTAGACTTTTGCAAGCCATGTAACAATAACCTGTGAAGATGCTGTACTAGCATATTTTCAGTTAACTGTGAAGTTATGCACCAAAGTGTTTATGAAGAGCGTTCTTCCAAAACCAAAGTCTGCTGGACCTTTAGTTGTCTTTCTTTTTTTCTCTTGAACAAATAGCATCTGTCCATGTTCATATATACATGTAGGCAAAATGGAGTGTCATACACGTCCTATCTTCTCAAAAGAACATTAAATCTTATTTCACTTCTGCTTTCTTAACAGTAACAGAACCAATACAGTATTACATAGAAACTGAATGCTGTTGAACTAGAACAGTGCCAATTGTCCATGGAGAATGAAGCTGCAGTCATATCTGGGTTATTTCATGTAAAATAACATGTCTAGAAGAATAAACTTGAGACAACATGAAGCATATTCTCCACATTTCTCAATTTTCAATATTCTCTGTTCTGCTGCACTTCACAATGAAATCCACTAAAGAAATCCTCATTAGATACAGAAAGCAAAATGGAAAATAAATGCTGAGTGCTGCTTAAACATCTATATAGGATCAACAGCATACGAGCATGTAATATAATTGTTTTCCCTAGTGATCTAGAAAATCTATGAATATTCTAATTTCAAATATGAGGGTATGCACATTATCTAAATGAAAACGTCCAATACAATATCTGAAATAGAATTAGAGTAGAAACAAAAATATTTTTTTGAAATCCTGAAAAATATGGCAGCAGCAGACCATAAAATTAGATATTTTCATTAAGATTGTGGCTTTTATAATGGTATCTCCTACCATTTATCTGACAGGATGCAATCTTCTTACTTTTGATGGAAGCAATAATGTCTCTAAATTCATAGCAGTGATTTATTCTCATGGTCCAAATAATTGTAGGACTATGCAGTGAAATTTTGGCTCCCAGCTCCTAACTTCACATTTCCTTCGATGAGCCTTTTTTTTTGCATAAGTCTGTGTATGCTCAGATGGGTCAGAAAACCTAGTGGTGGTGAATTATAACCATGCCCATTGCAATGTTCTTAGATGCTTAAAAAGTAAGAACTTCTGCCTTGAGCAGAAAAACATGAGACTTTCTTAATGCAGCACAGATAAAAAGTACTGATGAGAGGGATTTGTTACTTTGATACCAGGTAAAGAGTCACAGGAGGGAGAGGGTGTCAGCATGGAGTTACCAATGCACTCATGACACCTGCACCTCCATGATCCCTTGAATCCCTTGAAGAGGAATTACATGGTTAGATCCTGGGACACAATAAAATGCATTTTAGCTTTCAGTTTGACCCATTAACCTACCACTTTGTTTTCTACAGCCTGAATCTGCTGACCTGCATGACCAACAGGACACGCTGAGAAACTAATTTGACATTTTTTATGTTTTTCAGTTTTCAGGGATTAGTGGGATTAAGTCCTAAAGTTTGTTCTAGGTTTGAGAGGGGTTTTGCAAAACCTCTTCTGAATCTGAGATGAGTAAATGAATTGTCTGTCAAATATTTGTACCGTTCAGCAAATTTCATGTTTTGATTTTATCTAATTCAAACAGCCCCTATATTTGATCATTCTGAAGAAGCTAATATGTTGTGTTTGTATTGGAAACTGAATTAGGAGGTAGCAATATCTCTATAAAAGCCTGAATAAACCAACCATGATACCTGAAACCACATTTTATCAAAAGCATAAAGCTCATACCTTCAGAGCAGGCTGACTAATCAAACCAAAAAGTACAGTATGAGCATGTGTGAAGAAAAGCTGTGTGCTGCATTGTTCCCATAGCCAAAATGAATAAGAAAATGTTCATGTAGGTCCATGGGTTACCAGTTTAATACTTATCCTGAAATATGGTCTGCACGGGAGACGTTTACAGGAATGGTGTAGCTAAGAGGAAAATAAATAAATGAAATAAAAGTTGGCTTCTTTTTCCTCCCCCTGAAAAAAGATAAGTGTTCTTCCACAAAAAAAAATTAACAAGCACCTTGGAAAAAGTTGAAGGACACAGCTATAACTTTTTCATTTCCAATTATGCAACTTTTATTTTGGTAGAGCAAGTGTGTTTCACTGATAAGAATGTCTTCTAAAATATAATTGAATATTTTAACTTTTAGTATATGCATAAGTTGGTTTATTATTTCTTCTCAGCCATAATATATAACATTTCACATCAGGACTACATTTTTTTCAGATGAGGTCTTCTATAATCAAACCTGTTTCACAGTTTAATCTTATCATTATATTACAGTCCAATACTCTTAACATTTTTGTTGTTAATCGGAGGCTGGCAAGATTCCATATCATGTAGCTGTACCTTGCTTCAAAAATACAATATCCTGAACCAAAAAATGAAGAAAGAAACCTCTCTAAGATTAACAATAATTGTAAGAGAAAAGTGAGATGAGGTGAAAAGTAGTGCTCTGGTAATCTGACTCAAAGTTATAAAAGTTGATGACTTTGAGAAATGTTATTTGTAAGTTGCTATTGGATAGCTAAGTTGATATATTCAATTTGCCTGAAATAATATTAATTTTTCTGTCATATATGTGTTTGGCTTCATTTGATGTTATGACTCACTGTTGAAAGTGGTAATATTGAAAACTAAACTAACAAACACTTTTGAAAAAATATTCCCATTATATGGACTTTCTTTCGATATTCCTCTTTCTTATCTTCTCTGTTACATTTTGTACAGTGGCATTTTACTGGGTTTAATGTTTATAGACAAATTTGGAGGCAGTAAATATTAATGGGCTTCTGGGCTGACTTCTGTTAAATCAGTTCTTTCCCATATATTACTTACTTATATTATTACTTCTGATGGCTAAGAGGTTTTTTAATGTATTTGAACCTCTTTACTACAGTTAAGTAGAGTAGTTTTGTTAATAACTGAGAATACTTATGGATTAGAATTAGTAGCTTTTTTCTTAGTTTGTCCCAGATTTCTCTAAAAAGGTCAAAAGTAAAATCAATAGGGTTGACAATACCTTTTTGGCCCTTAAATGGTTGTGACATTTGAAGCTACACATGGATGATGCAGCGCTGAACTTTTTGGATGAAGGATTAAAACTGTCAGATCAGAATTAAAGCTGTGTTACAAATGAGAGGATGGCACTGCCTAAGACACATAAAGAATCAGTATTATTGCACTAAATAAAATTCAGATCATCGCTTTAACCATTCTGAGACTGCTAACACTGTAGACTTCCTATGAGTAGCACCCCCTCAATATGTGGGCTTTAAAAGCAATAGTAAAACCAATCTGCTATTATTTTCTATCTAAAGGCTACAAAAAGAATCTCTGATGCAGCCTTGATAACATTCTTGTTTTAACACCATCAGTTACCAACAGTTAGTGGGTCATAATGATACTGTCTTAATTAATTGTTAGAGAAGTTATCACATGCTTTATATTTGAGTGAAAATGTGGATATATTACTATTATAATGCCACAGCTGTTACAGATTGTCCACTTTACACCTAGGACAAGATCAAACATCAGTAGTAGCCTTCTGGTGCCGTAAATCCTGAATTATTTAGAATAGTCTAAAATGACATTTCTCACTTATCTATGGCATCTTAGAGGCAAAAGTTAGAACCTCTGATTATAAATGTAAACTTTCTTCCTTGGAAAGGCAGTTTGTCACATGCCTTGGTATGTTTCTGTACCATAAGATTCAGTGTAAGATTTTGGAAGCTTCAAAATGACAGAAAACATTTTTTGATTGACCAAGAGGATGATTTGGACAAAAAAGGGTAACTTTAGACAACCATGTCTGCCCAGACTAAGTCTCTTAAATGTTTTATAGACTACTAAAGAAACATATTTTGTTGCAAGAAACCTCACATCTGAAATATGATAGTCTTAATCTGAGTATTCATTGCATCTTTCCATATGAGAATATTTTATAAGCATAAAATGAAATTAATGAAAAATGAAATTATTTTTTTTACAAGTGTAAAATTGAATACTGTAAGTTAAAAGAGAATTTAATGTCATGCTGTAACTGTGCCATTTAATTTCCTTTATTGTTTCCTTTGTCCACAGATGCAATGTTTGAGAAACCCTGGCTTGTCATGTGTCAAAGTTTTGTACAGACAATAAGAAAGCAAAATTGAGGGTAAAAACACACACACACACATATAAAAAACATCACTTATCAATAATTAACGGATCAGACTTCAAACAGATCAGACTTTTTTTTCCCATTTCAATGGTGGTTTGAAGAGGCTCTCAATGATTCAGTCTGTAGAACTCTTCAAACTAGAGGTCTGTGGCAGCCTTAAAGGTGGAAGAACTTTATTTCTATCCAACCTTCTCTAATTAAAGTAGCTCTGGTGATGTTTTTGCTCTTCATATATAAAACATGCTTGGTATATTTCTTAATGAACAGAGATTAAACACTAAAAATATCATCCAGAAATTATACTGGTCTAGAGCTAGCTGACTTCAGGCTTTTAAACCAGAATTTACCTGAGGCCTTTATTTCCTGTTCAGGATTCAGAATCATGGACACCCTTACTTAATCTGACTAGGATGAAAGCAGTGAGGCTTTTTCTCTTTTTGCATAACAGTTTAGAGGTTTTCTGCATTTGTTTATATATGATTGGAATTAGTATATGTAAAAATATAATATTAATATGTGTGAATATAAAATAGTCAAGCAAAGCAACATTGTTTTATTCATTAAAAATTAGCAATAAAAATATATTAATAAAAATATGCATTTTGATATGGAAAATATGTATATATATTATGACCATACCATTACAAGTGAATTGGTAAAATGAGATGAATTTATAACACTAAAAAAAAAAATAGTGTGACATGTCAAACAAATGTTTCTACTTATTATATTTAATTGATACTACTGAGTGATCTCATTATTTTCAAGCATCAATAGGATCAAATTTCTTTCATTTAGCAACTCAGAATCCAAAGGATATATTATGCTGAATAAATGTGGAGCTTGCGGGTGTTTTATCAGTTACAAGAATACACCAGTGGACCTCATTATTCACAAAATATCAATAGACCAAACATTTATGCAGTTCAGCAAACCATATGGAAAACTGAAATGTGAATTTAAATTATATGAAAATAAAAGGATATCGAATGATGTGTAAGCAACTGTGCATAACCAGGAAGAATAATCTCAGTTTTATTCCTTTAAATATAAGATTACTTAATATTGTATTGAATTCCCATTGATTTAAATATTACTCAAGTATATAAAGTTAACCACGCTCCAGGTTCAGCAGGGGTTCTTAACTCCTGCTTATATTCCTGACCTCCTGCTGAAACCATGTGATTAGACATTTGCAGTATCAGAGCTTTTCACATGGTTTTCTATACACATCATTTATTTACCCTTTTGATTTTAGAAGTAAAATTGGCTTATTATCAACTCCACGTTTTCAGAAATTGTGAACTCCAAGTCCTCTGCTGCAAGTTATAAAATACTGGTTCTTCTTATTTTTGTAGATCCTTTTTCTTACAATCACACAAACTTATGTAGAGGAAAAGGGCCCTTAACAAGCAAATCTGTCTCAAATGAAATTAAATAATTCTGTATCTCTTGTCTGACCAGCTACTGTGCTGTTTAAAATATAGTATATACGGACTTGCATAATAAATTCTGGAAAGTACTAACTTACAAAAGACTTCTGATTAGAAGATTTACCCTCACATAGCTAATTTCCTACTCAGTATTGCAATACGCTTTGGTAAAGAACCCAGGATGTTCACACATGCTTTAAAAATTATTTTCACAGAAATTTGGTGCCTATCAATTTCTTCCATCCTTTTGATTTGTATGTTCAATACTATAAAGGGAAGAACCTGGTGAGATACATTCCAGGCTCCTGAGGGAATCCACAAATGTAGTTGCTAAGCCTCTCTCCATGGCATTTGTAAAGTCGTGGCAGTCAGGTGAATTCTCAGGTTACTGGAAAAGGGGAACCGTACCCATACTTAAGGAGGGTGGAAAGAAGGACCAGCCCTGGGAACTGCTGACCCGTACTGGGAGAATCGCGAGGCACTGCCCCATAGAAGATGTGGTGCCTCATCTGTGAAAGTGTTTAACACCAAGTTGGATGGACCTCTGAGCAGCCTGTTCTAGTGGAAGGTGTCCCTGTCTGTGGTAGGGAAGCTGGAACTAAATAGTCTTTAAGGTCCCTTCCAACCCAAACTCTTCTCTGATTTTACGATTCTATGAACTGCAAGGGCTGAGCCTGATGGCTTAGTCTGGTGAAACTTTCAATCTTCCCTTCTTTCAGTGATCCAGCCCTGCTTGCATTTCTGTGGCAGGCAATAATACTTTTATTTCCCACAATTGCTGGTTATGCCCTCTTCACCATCTCCATCCAAGCCCTAGTCTCCTTAATAACAACACTAATGAAACTCTCCATATTTGATGCTTGGTGCTATTGGTATTACATGGCCAAAAACACAATCTTCAAATGCATTTCCATCTGATGAGAAGTGGCTTGCCTGGTGGTTTCAAAAATAAAATGTCCTTTAATTGAAAAAAAAGGAGAGAAATGGAAAACTATTTTGACAGATATTTCTTTTGCAACATGTAAAGGGGCCTCAATTAGATTTTGGTCTTGTTTTTTACCACTACTGCAAAACCCTATATATTTTACATTTTACATATTTCTAAAATCCATCTAAGTATAACAAGGCATTTTTTATTACTATTTTGCAATTTTAGTATGACCTAGAATCACTATAGCTTAGGAAAATAAGACCTGAGATCTCTAATACCCTTAAGACTATTATTTTTTAAATTTTCTTTGTACTTATGCTGTGGATTGAGTCTCTTCTGTGTACTTAAGCTGTGTCTTCATCTATTCACATGCAATTCAGTCCTATGGCTCTGGTCAGATATTTCTATACAGCGATCCTTTAATGTATTAAGGGTATGAATCATCATATTTAAGAAAACCCAGTAGAAGAAATCATTTAATAATAAAACAACAATAACCTCAGCAAAATAACATAAAATGACTTTGTAATGCTTGAGCAGCCCCATCTCTCCACTATCAATATAATAAGATAAAGGGAAATTGGAGTTGTGAATTATTTTCTTTTTCAAATCTATACTATGAAAAACTAACCCTGGAACCTGATTATAATTTAAAAAGAAAATAAATTAGATTGTAACACATTAATGTGTATTCTATTTTGCAGTAAGAGCAAGAGCAAGAAGGAGAAAACTGATCTTTAGTTTTTGATATATCAAACATTCCTCTTAGACTTTTTGCTGTATGCTTACTTGATAAATCCTTTCATCCACAGTTCTGCAAATAACTGCAGATCTGGAAAATAGAGAATATATGGAAAAAATGAATGCATTTTGTTTTTTTAGCTTACACTTAGATGAATGAGCACATGGAAAATATAAAATCTGTAACCTCCATTTAAATAAGAAAAATGTCATACAGAAACTGAAGATCCCAAAAGATACTAGGATTAACAGCATACACCCTCTATTGCTATTAGAAGAAAGCGAAAGAAAATGTTGGTATGTTGGTCCAGTAGTTGAAAAAATTATCAGAAAGCAATGCCAAGGGAAGCTGATTTCCTAGTTTTCAGTTCCCCCTAGAAATGTACCTAGTTAGTGCAGTTACTGTTGATTATAAGGAGAAAAATCTAAAGCTGCAATTAGAGAGAAGTTAAAAGAAATTTGAGTCAGGTGCTGGCAGATTCACAGGGCCTCATCAGTGTTACTCAAGGGTGCTCAGAGATTTAGAGAACCTGAGTGAACAGTCAGTCTGTTCACAGTCTTGCCCAATCTTGGCACAGTGCCCTAAGCCGCAGGTGGGACTGGAGACCATCCCCCAAAGTTCCTCACAGCCCAGGGTATCCTAGGTCCTGTCCAGCATCTATGATTTCATTGTGCTCCCCTCTGGAGAACTTGAATTATTCAAGTTAACTGAACAGAGCCTACAGAATAGCAGAAGAGGAAAAAAAAATGATTAAAAGAAAGTGTCTGAAAGGTAAGATTGAGTAAACTAAGGATGCTAGGTCCAGAAAAAACGATACTCAACACCTGTTGCTTCTAACAGTACGGAGACACTAAAATTTGCAAGCAATTGACACTTTATATGGAAAGGCAATGAGAAAACTCATCCTCTTCTTGATATCCAGAAAGGTATTTCATGAAAAGAAAACCCCAAAAAGCAACAAAGCTAAAAACCCCGACAGAAACAACAACAAAACCCCTTTCTCATATAAATTATTATTCCATGTGTGTTGTAAAAAGAATTAGGAAGGAGTAATAGTGCTTGGAATAAAATGTACAATGTCTTGTTTATTCACACATCTCCATTTCTTTTAGTGAGAGCCAGTATGTTACGTTAAAGGTCTGTTTGGGTTTTGAGGAGCAAGGCACAAGGTTCTTGTTGAGGAAAACAAAGTGATTCTAATAGCAGTGCGTGATTCCACAAAGGCTCCTGAGCAGACAGTTTCACAACCAGCCTGTGGGGAAAAGAGCCAATGATGGATTTGGAGAACAAATGAAAGGAACAAGGAAAGGAGGAACAAATGGGAAGCAGTGTGTCTGGGTACACTGGAGATCATTGCTTTCCTTTCATCGTCAGGTAATCATACAACCTTAAAAATGTTAAGACATTTTTATATTCTTTTAAGCTAAAGACATTAAGGTGAAGACATTTTTATAATATATTAAACTAAGGAATATCTCATCTCTGGAGTGTTCAAGGTCAGATTGGTTGGGGCTTTGATTAAGCTGGTCTAGTGGAATGTGTCCCCACCCACAGCAGTGGGGTTGGAATTGGATGCTCTTTAAGGTCCCTTCCTACTCAAAGTATTCTGATTTCAGTGCACTAATTTCTGATTTCAGTGCTCTAAAAGAAGGGAAGCGATGTAGTTGCTCAAGTTCTCCTCACAATTTAAAACCAAAATACTGTTAGTCAGCACTCAATTTGCCTTCATAACATAATCTTCTTGAACACAAGATATGTAAGTATCTACATTTGCCACTGAAGCCAGGTAAAATGATAATTCACTGAGAAATGCTGTGTACTATCATTTGGTGTGGAATTAGTTTTTTTACTGAGCCTGTTAAATTATGCTGCTGGGAAGTAATAAGAAGTGTTTCTGATTGAAAGCTGGAATTCAGAAGTGACAGGAACATAGCTGCAAATATGCTAGCATGACAAAATTAAAGTGATGTTTGACATCTTGAGTTTGCCAGTACCTGAGAAAATGACTAATTCAAGGGGGATCTAAACCAGCTGATAAAATGGGGTGACAAGAGGAACAAGTACTCCTTCCATGAAGGAACAAAATGTGTTCAGTAGGTTTTATCCCTTTTTATTTTATTTTTTTTTCTCCCCATATGTGTCTAGCATATGCTTAATAAGTTACAGGAAATAGTGCAGGGGAATTTTATATTCTCCCCATACAATGATGGTTTGGACCCTGGCCAACTCTCAGTGGAAGGAAAAGATTAAGTTAAATTTTTTCAAAACTCTTAGGATTTGACAGAGACCCCTTAATATGCTCAGTTGCTGTTAGAATTAATTGCTGGCAACCTTGAATCTCTCATGTACTGATTAGTCTTTTCTACTATACTGTCAACTTTACTACAGCCTCCGAGTAGAACTTTACACTCTGCTTTCGGTTGCTTTTCTCTTAATATGCTCTTGTGTTAAATAAAAGCCAGTGACTGCTATTTGTGTAGATCGCTGCCTCCACACTGGAAAAACAGTCCCTTAAAATGGGTAATTTTAGTCAATGTTACCTCATAAAAGGTTTACTATTTAAAGAGGACAATTAGGCTATATGCAAATTACCACTTTAAAAAGTGGGATTCAGTGTCTGGCTGTTAGGAAATAAGAGAAACTGAGCTCTACTAACGTAGGGTTGGTGCGGTAAAACGCACTCACTCTGCCGACTTACAGCATCACATATGTAAGTGCTCATGAATAAGTGATGTCTCTGTGTGCAAGGCTTGTGCTCCACTTTAATCTTCACTTAGAGTTCTCATCTTGTTCTGAGTCTCCACAGAGACAGGCATTTAAATTCCAGAGGCTGGAAAGCCACCCTCAAGTTGCTTCCATGCTGAAACCTGCACACTGAGGCTGGGTTTGTAGGTGTATGTATTCCTGTACATAAGCAATAATCAATCACAATGAATGGCAAATTTAGATATTTCTGAGAAACGTCGGCTGAGGCTTTTTCGGTTCTGATTGAGTACAAGAAAAATGCTGAGAGATCAAATGGATTATATATATAAACTGCTTGAAAACATTTTATTTTTGTTTATAACTTAGGTGATTTTTGCATATATTTATATGCAGTTGATTTTATTCTGTTGATTATGGCAAAAATGATGCATGATTTTATTCATCTATATAAAGTGATTATTGTTTGACAGGTTCTAGAGATCACTGCAGGATGGTGTCTGTGGGTGTAAATTTAAGTATTTTTTTTTAAATAGGCTTGCCCTGCTCATTGAGAATTGTGGGTTCTGAATGCAATACAGTGTATAAAATTTTAACATTACAGTAATATTGTATTATATTGTATATATATGTATATATATGTAATACAGTATTACATTGTTTAATGCTGAACTCTTTCAAAGAAGAAAATCTGAGCAGCAGTAATCTGTTGTCAGAGTCACACTGTATTTTGAAGAGACAGTGAATAGGCTATTGTATGTGATACCAGAGGAACTGTATGCAGAACAAGAAGCAAAAATAACACATAAATTCTCAAAAATTAAAAAGGATTTGGGTAAAAATATAAAATTATTGGAGAAGATGATGTCGGCATCACAGAATCATAGAATTATTTGAGTCAGAAGGGACCTGAAAGACCATCTCGTTCCCACTCCCCTGCTGTAAGTAGAGACTTGCCACCAGACCAGGTTGCTCAGAGCCTCAGCCAGGTTGGCCTTGGACAGATCTGTCATTGTCATTGATATGTTTTTTGCAGTAAGTTTCAAATACTGTGTTTGTAAAAATGGAGAGGAAACTTCAGGAACTGGCCTCTGTTTCTTCATAATTCCCCTATTCTCCTTTACACACATAGGGACCTTTTGTTTATTTTCTCTCTTTGCATTGAGATGGATAGTGTTGGATTTACTGAGGGAGAATGAAGAGCATATGAAAACCACTTAAAAGAAATTACCTCTAAACCTAGAAAAAAATAATTATTTTTTCCCAGGAGTTTATCACCCAGAACAGAGATCTGGAATTAAAGGATGAGAAATTTGGGATGATGTCAGGATGTCTTCAGCAGCATGAGAAGACCCAGTGCCTAAATAATTGCTTTTGGCAGGTCTGCTGCAAAGATCATATAGACAGGAGATTCCAAACAGTTTGTCATTTTCTCTTGCAATTTTTGTACAAAAAAGAAGAAAAATACTTAAGTAGGAAATTTATATGTGTTTTAAGGTTATGCAGGAAGTTACCAGAGGCCCAAATTTAAAGGTTTCAGAGCTGTGAACAAGAAATGAAATGTTACAAGATTTATGGAAGGTTGGAGTTCAGTGAACGTGTGTTTTAAGAAATGACTTGCATTTTAATTAAGTGTATTTCACTTGGGAGGCAATAGCTTGGTTATCCTTTCCAAACAATGACTTTGGCTGCACCCAACTCTCAGAGAGAGCTCATCATATCAAAGAAGTTATAATTCAACTCTATAGACTGATATGATGGTCTCCAATATATACTGTGCTTCTAAAAGGAGTAGGACCAGCAGTGAGGGGCATCCAAAATGATAATTACTTGTGGGAAATAGCTTAATGGTTTGAACTTGCAGTTCAAAGGCCTTTTTTTTAAGAAAAGAACTTTTAATTCAGATTCTATCCTAGACTCAAGGCTACCCTACAACTTTTCACAGCAGCTAAAAATGTTTGTGTCTGTCCTATTGTACAGGTTGAGAGAAGGCATTAACATGCTTGGGAGCAGCCGTTAGTAATTTCCATTATATTTGTAAGTATTGTGTGTTTCTTTACATGTTCTTCCTGGCTTGTGAAATTCCTGACTACTTTCTTTGCCTGTTTGTTTCAGTGGTTAATGATGATTTGTCAAACTTAATTTTAAGACCTTTTTTCCTTTTTTGTTTTTAAAAAAAGAAGTTCCATAAAAAAAGTTTTTCCCTCTGTTAATGCTGTTATTATCCAGGCAACTTAGCTTGCTTAAATTCTGATTGAACACCAAGCATTTCAGCTGATTAGACACCTTCAGCTGGATGGGTACAAAAATATGAACATGGGTAAGATCTTCCTATTGACACCTCTGCAAAAAGCTGTTCTCCAAGCCTTAGGCGAGCACACAAATCTGTCACAGTGATATGCCCTGTAAAATAGCAGAATAGCAAAACGGTATATACAAGATTAAACAAAACACCACTTGAAATTCTAATATGTCTTCATAGTTCTGAGGTTTTGTTTATTCATTCAGACTTATTCTTTGTATAGCAAACTCCCACTGGGTTTTTTTTACCTTCTACATCAAGGAGTTAAAGGAAAATCCTACAACTACAGAACAAAACCAGGCTTAGTTCATATGTTAATGAGTCAGGATAATTGCAGCTTTCCCTGGGTAATCTTGGTGTCAATTATTCATGAATGGTTGACAGCAGACATGACATTTCCAACTGTCAGCTTTCAGTCGTTTTGTTTACAAGTACGAAATCCTTAAGGATGAAACTTTAGATTGGAGTTAAAAATTGGGATTTTTTTTTTTTTTCAGGAAAGATGGAAAAGAAAAAAATGGAGATAGAGTGAATTTTCCTCTAAAAGTGCAGAAAAAGAGCCTGTTCCTGCCAATAACGTTCGCAGTGTTGTTGGAATGAAGCTTTGCTCAGGTATTTGTATCCACTGAGCCTCAAAATCTGTACTGAACCTGAACAACAATACCATGTATCTTCATGGCACATAGATGGTGCTGCCCCTCTATAAGGGGGCAGAACCATGGTTTGCTTACCCTCCTTTCAGTGCTTTGTTCCCAGCTGATGCAGTAGCTCATATCACCTATAGCACATCTGGGGAATACCACCAAGATCCCTGCTTCAGCTTTGCCCTTTGCTTCATATATCCCCTTATACTTTCAAAACAACAAAAATAAGGACATTCTCGACTTGCCCTTTTGTGAAATTGGGCCCCTCTAATTTAAAAAGCTGCATAGAAGTGAAACACAAACTTTGCAACCTGCAGTAAGTTCTCTGTAAAAGTTAGATTTTACCCACTAAATTCCCATGTATCTTTAAGTGTGTTTGAAACAATCTCTCCATGGAATCATTGAATGATGCAATTCCAGGTTGGAAGGAGCTCTCAAACGTCATCTGGTTCCAAACTTTCTTGTCAAAAGCGGAGTCTAGACTAGATGGCCCAGCACCCTGTCCAGCAGAATCTCCTGTATGCAATATCCACAGCAGTGTCCACCCAGGCACAGGGTGTAGCCCTGCCCCTGTGGAACTTATCAGCAGAGGCTGTGCCTGAGACTGCTCTTGTATCTGTGAAGAAATCACAATATTTCTAAATCCTAGCACCCTAATTGAAATCAATTGACAAGAGTAAAATGGGGAAAGACATTTAAGTGCCTAAAGATGCAGATAGTTACTTAGTGAGGTTTTTCAAAAGATTCTATACACCTGACTCACATTACAAAAAATTTAAGGAGTCCCAGTCCATTAATAAGCTATTTTAGTTTTTCAGCCTTTATACTAATTTTGAGATAACGACTGTTTAAGAAAATGCTCACTCAGACTGAACATTTACCTTTTTTTCTAAAGGAGTTACTTTTAGTTTGAATACACAAATATCTTAGCATAACATTTCAGATATTTTAATTATTTTTTTTTTTTTCCTAAAATAAAGGACTGGAAAGTCATAATGGAAGAATTGGGGTTTAATAATTATTAGGGTTCCTTGAATAATTAAAGTCATTGATTTTTAGAGTGCATCAAAATTCAATATGTAGCACAGCTTTTCCAGAAATCCAGTCTCAGATGAAGTTCACCTTAGACATGGACCCAATTCTCCATATCCTTGTAGGCCATCTCCCCATATTAACTATAATGTGGCAGTTTGCACTCATAATTCACTCATCTAATCATTCATGGTTCAGAAACTCTGGTAGCTTGTATTAATGCTGCTCCTTCTGGACTCATTCTCCTTCTACAGTTTCAAGACACATTAATCTTCCATTTCATTATTTAATTGACAATTTTCAGTTGTTAGATTGAAAAGAGATATATGTGGAATTTACCAAAAGCAAATCTATTTTAATACTTTTTTATTATCAATTTGTCCATGTTCATTCAATCTTGTATGGTATGATTTTTATCAGTCCTCCAAAAATACGTTATTTTAGACTTGTGGTTTGGTTTGGGTTTTTTTTGTTTTTTCTTTTTTTTAATTCAAAGATACAGGCAGATGTGGAGGTCTGACTTAAAATGGGAGTTTTCAGTATAATTACATGAAAACAAACTGGATTATGGGGGGTTTTTACTAGACAATAGGTTGCAGACAGCAACAAATTTTGGAAATTGTTTCTATTAAAATAATTCAGGTGGACTGGACAGAAAAATATTTTGAAAATGTCTATTCCAAAGCCTCTGAACCTCAGACAGACTTCTTTCTTTTAATTTGACTTTTTAAAATTATTTTCATTTTAACTTGCTTCTGTTTTTATAAAGAACCATTTGTTTCTAGAAAATGTGCCTGCAATGTGTATCCACATCCAACCTTAAAGTTCCTCTTGTGTTAATAGAACACACAGCATGAAAATGAAAACTGATCCATGGTACATACGGGTTAAATTTATATCTCTCAGCACCCCTTTACTGTTTTCACATGTGTATGGAGGTGTTTATAGTCTCAGCTTTCATGATGATTTGCCTTTTGAAGACAGAAGGGGAAAGAGGAAGAGAAGGGCCCTCATGCGGGTCTTTCAGATTTTTGAAACATTTGTGTCTCAGGTGGCTGTTGCAGTGTAGTGCAACTTAAACACTCTTTCCAGATACACTAAAACAGTGATTTTATGGAATCTCAATTAAGATGCAGAAGGAAACACCATTCCATCTTAGAAAACTCAAAATATCTTCACATTGATAAAACGAACTGCTTTCCTTGACTTCTGGTATTGATTGAGTGACTTCTAAACCACTTGATAGTCTAAAAGTATTTCAAATAAAGGGCAAACATGACCTTTTGCCATGATTATGTTCCCCAGATAGTTATTTCTGTTTGCATGCACAGACAAGCAGATACTGTACTGACTTTGAAAAATGCTCCATAGATGCTGAAAAAAAGGGTAAAGTTTCCTATTCAAAATTAGACAATAATGTTAAAAGCATCCCAAAAGACAACTGAGAAACAAAATTTTTACTTGGAAAACTTTCATGTTTCAAATATAAAACAAAGGTAAGCAGTATGAAAAGTAGTCCAAGGAAAACTTTATTTCGTTTTGTATTCTGAGCAAATCATCTGTGATTAATCCTGCCATATAAACACCCACCATCAGCATCTTCAAACTGGGAAAAAAGTTGACTTTCTTTCACAAGATTCCCCATTCTTCAAATAAGCTGCACAGTTAAATTGGTAGTATCTAACAACAAATGATGCAAAATTCAAGAACCACTTGTTTAAAACATTTTACAATTTCTCTATAACGATGATGAAGTTCTAGTGCACAATAAATAACTCACTTTTTTTAGATTACTGCACCATCATGCATCTATTCTATATTTCGGATGACTGCCCATTCCTAAATTTTTACAAACTTTCAGTTCAAGGATAAATACCACAGAAAATTTCTGAAGCTGATTTCTGTTTCAGTTTTTATCTTTTACTCTGTAGTATTTTTAAGACGTATTTCAGCAAGAGCCTATGATGACTCCCTTGAATAAAACACCTCAGGTAATACACACACAGTGCTTCTCAAATTTGTTCACAGTTCAAACAAAGGTCTTTAAATAAATATATGTGGCTTCTGAAAGTTTCTTTATTATGACATTTTTCTCATCATGTACAAAACAGTGGTTAGGTTATTATTTGTGACCAAGTAAATTATTGTACAGGAATTGAATGCTATCAGTTGTTACAGTGTCCAGAAGAAAAAGTCAACTTTATCTCCCAGGCTCTTAAATTAATAAATAAAAATAAGTAAATCTAACATTATTTTAAAAAGCAAAAGTATATTTTGCAAATCAACATTCAAAATCCATGGAATTATGGATTTCCTGCTAGATTTGCTGGATTTGTTTACTTTATGCTTTCTGAGTCCCTTATTCTGACAAATCAGAGTTTTTTTCCCAGAAAATGTCAAATTAATAATTTGTTTTAACCACAGCTAAGGGATGATACAGAGAATTTCTGAGGGCTTAACAAGGCAGGTTGCAATCTGAAATATATGTATCACAAAACTACATAAAAATATATATAATGTACTATAATAACTATAATATACTATAATAAATATAATATAACATAATTTATAGAATATCATTTATAATATATCATTAATATTATATCATTAATATATGAATTGTAGAGAGAAAAAGGCATATGCCAGAATCTGGCACCCTTCAACTCTGGGTAGAAAAAGTGACTGCAAACAAGTCCACGTAGGAAAGTGGTTGACTTTGGAAGATGAGGCTATAGGGGCAATCTCTATTTATCTTACACATGGGTCAGGTAAAACCTACCCTGAGGTTGTCAGTGAGCTTAGATTCATGATTCAATCAGATTTTTATCTGTCTTTTCTGTCAAAGCTCCTATTTCAGTGAGACACTTAAGTACTCTGGTGTCTCTTGTTCCAATCCATTTCTATTTTCCACTGTTTCTCCATGTTTTAATGCATTCTTTTGTGACTTCCGTAGGAAATTTGCCTCTGTTTATCTGCTAAGGCTTATTTCTGAAGTGCCAGTGAAGTAAATGAGGAAGTGAACATGTTTTTTATTCTGTATCAATCCCCTTCATGAACTTTTAAGGGTGTAATAGCCCTTTCTGAGTAAACATTACTGCTGTGTCCCTGTTCAGCCACACTGCCAGTTAACCCTGCAGATCACCTCTCGTATTCTCTAGTAAGGAGACATCCCTTTGCCATAGGTCTGTGAAGAACATCTAATCATTACTTCAGATTTGGAATCAATTCTCCAAGAATAGCATTTATGTTATAGCATGCAGTATTTTTATATTTTATTGTATATTAATTATATGCTATGTTATGCTGTTATAGATAAAATCTATCAGGATCATAAAAATTTAAAAGTTAACAACAAGATAGCTATTAAACTACATATTGGACTGTAATTTCACTGGTTTAGTGCAAGCATATTCTTACCTCCTTTTTCTTTTTTGCAATTTCAGGGGGCTGTAAGATGTCAGAGAGACAAGATCTAATAAAGAAATACTTCTCCCCAATGTACACTTATTCACAGAATTCACAGAATCACTAGGTTGGAAGAGACCTTCAAGATCATTGAGTCCAATCTATGCCCTAACACCTCAACTAGATCATGGCACTGAGTGTCACATCCAGCCTTTTTTTAAACACATCCAGTGATGGTGACTCCACCACCTCCCTGGGCAGACCATTCCAGTACTTTATCACCCGTTCTGTAAAAAGCTCTTTCCTAATATTCAACCTATATTTCTGCTGGCACAGATTGAGATTGTGTCTTCTCATTCTGTCAGTTCCTGCCTGGTGAAAGAGACCAACCCCCCACCTGACTACAGACACTTTTCGAAAAGTAGTAGAGAATCACCTCTGAGTCTCCTTTTCTCCAGGCTAAACAACCCCAGCTCCCTCAGACATTCCTCATAAGGCTTGTGTTCCAAACCCTTCACCAGCCTTGTTGCCCTCCTCTGGATCCATTCAAGCGTCTCAACGTCCTTCCTAAACTGAGGGGCCCAGAACTGGACACAGCACTCAAGGTGCGGCCTCACCAGTGCTGAGTACAGGGGAAGAATGACCTCCCTGCTCCTGCTGGCTGCACTACTCCTGATACAGGCCAGGATGCCATTGGCCTTCTTGGCCACCAGGACACACTGCTGGCTCATGTTCAGCCTGTGGCTGTGGACCAGTACCCCCAGGTCCCTTTCTGCGTGTAGCACTGTCCAGCCACACTGTCCCCAGCTGTAGTGCTGCAGGGGGATTTTGTGGACAAAATGCAGGACTTGGCATTTGGACTTATTAAACTTCATCCCACTGGACTCTGCCCATCCATCCAACTGTTCCAGGTCTCTTTGCAGAGCCCTTCTACATTCCAATAGATCAACACACGCTCCCAGCTTAGTGTTGTCTGCAAATTTACTAATGAAAGACTCAATCCCCTCATCTAGATCATCAATGAAGGTATTAAACAGGACTGGCCCCAGCACAGACCCCTGAGGAACACCACTGGTGACTGGCTGCCAGGTGGATGCAGCACCGTTCACCACCACTCTCTGGGCCCGGCCATCCAGCCAGTTCTTAACCCAGCAAAGAGTGCTCCTGTCCAAGATGTGGGCTGACAGCTTTTCCAGGAGTGTGCTTTGGGAGATGGTGTCAAAGGCCTCACTGAAGTTCAAACAGACATCCACAGCCTTTCCTGCATCCACCAGGTGGGTCACCTGGTCATAAAAGGAGACCAGGTTGGTCAAACACAACCTACCCCTCCTAAACCCATGCTGGCTGGATCTGATGCCCTGGCCACCCTCTACATCCTGCATGATGACACTCAGTATAAACTGCTCTATTACCTCACCAGGTACTGAGGTCAGGCTAACTGGCCTATAATTACCAGGGTCCTCCTTCCTACCCCTTTCTGTGAATGGGCATCACATTGGCCAGCTTCCAGTCATCTGGAACCTCACCAGTGAGCCAGGACTGTTGGTAAATGATGGAGAGCGGCTTCACAAGCTCATCTGCCAGCTCCCTCATCACCCTGGGATGGATCCCATCTGGTCCCATAGATTTATGAATATCCAAGTGTCTCAGCAGTTCTGACTGCCTCCTCCTGGATAACAGGGGGACCATTCTGTTCCCTGACACCATCTACCAACCCAGCAGGACAGTTATCCTGAGGACAATCCATCTTCCCACTAAAGACTGAGGCAAAGAAGGTGTTAAGCACTTCTCCTTATCTGCAGTTACTAAGTTCCCTCCCTCATCCAATAGAGAACAAAGGTTGGTCTTACCTTTCCTTTTACCATTAATATATTTGTAAAAACATTTTTTATTATCCTTTACAGAAGTTGCCATTTTAAATTCAAACTGAGCTTTGACCTCCCTCATTTTTTTCTACATGCTCTAGCAGCCCCCTTAAATACTTCCTGAGGGACCTGACCCTCCTTCCAAAGATGATACATCCTCTTTTTATTTCTAAGTTCCTCCAAAACCTCCTTGCCCATACAGGCTGGACACTTGCCTCATCAACTCATCTGTTGGCACACAGGGACAGTCTGTTCCTGTGCCCTCAAGATCTCTGTTTTGAAGGACACCCACCTTTCCTGGACTCCTTTGTTTTTAAGGGCTGCTTCCCAAGGCACTTTCTGAATAAGTCTCCTAAACAGGCCAAAGTCTGCCCTCCAGAAGTCCAATGTAAAAGTCTTATTGGTGTTCTTCCTGATATCACCAAATATCAAGAACTCTGTAATTTCATGATCACTGTGCCCCAAGCTGCCTCCAACCACCACATCTCCCACCAGCCCTTCTCTATTTGCAAACAACAGGTCTAACATAGTCCCTCCCCTGGTGGGCTTACCCACCAGCTGCAACAAAAGTTGTCCTCCACACACTCTAAAAACTTCCTGGACTGCCTTTTTTCTAATGCATTAAATTTCCAGCAGATGTCTTGTAGGTTAAAATCACCTACAAGAACAAGGGCTGGTGATCATGAAACATTCTCCAGCTGTTTATAGAGTAAGTTTTCCACCTCTTCTTCCTGGTTGGATGGATGATAACAGACTCCAGGAGGATGTCAGCCTCGTTGGTCTTTCCCTTAATTCTTATCCATAGGCATTCAACTTCATCGGCATTAGTTTCAATATCCATGGCATCAAAACTTCCCTAATACAAAGGGCCATCCCTCCACATCTTCTCCCTTTTCTGTTTCTTCTGAAAAGCTTGCAGCCATCCAGTGCAGTGCTCCAGCTACTTGAGTCGTCCCACCACGTTTCTGTGATGGCAACTACATCCTAGCTTTGCTCTTGCACCATGGCCTCCAGCTCTTGTTTGTTACCCATGCTGCATGCAGTGGTATACGTACACCTCAGCTGGCCTGCTGATTTCACCCCTAACTCAGGCTTCCCACCCTTGGGCTTGCTTCCACACAGCCCATCTGCATCCCCTTCCCTCTTCAAACCTAGTTTAAAGCACTCTCAATGAGTTCTGCCAGTTCATGAGCTAAAACTTTCTGCCACCTGTGCCTCTGCCCTATCCACAACCACTAAACCAAATAACCTAGAGTCCCATTTAATTACCCTGATACTCCTCCCTTCAATCTCATCACTGCCAGCCTGGAGTGTCAGCAGTGGGTAATAATCAGAGGGCTGAATCAGCCCAGGAAGTCTCTCTCATAAATGACAATGAACTAATTTACCAAAACTAACCAATTTCTTTTTATGATTCCTAAAATATCAGATCCCTACCTACTAATATATACCTATAAGTTATTTAGTGACTGTTACTTGCATGTACCTACCCTTGGATATCTTGGAAGTGGATACCATCATGCTTTGACTGTTTGAAGTGACTGAGGTGCTTTGATTCCTTGCTTGGAAGTGGAAATGCTTTCTGCTAGTACCTATTCCTAGAGGAATTTGATGTTCTCTGATTTTCTTTCTTTCACTGAATTCACCCATGTATTTGTCTGAGGCAAAAGATGTGGACAAATTTTGGACGTGGATCACACTGTATTCCCAGTGTTTCAGGGGCAGAAATCCATGTAAGTGTTGGCTTTACCGTCCCAGAACTAGATTTCCAACAGGATTTTGTTCACACAGTATGCTGTCCAGAAGAACTATTAAAAAACAAAAAAGCAAAATGTCTTTACCAGTTCTGTTAAATCAATTATAAAACTCCCATTCATTTCAGAAATAAATTGCTTACCCTCAGTGACCCCACAATAGCTGGAATTGTCTGCAAGCTGAAAGATTTTCTAATAGGCTACTTAAAGCCTACCATATCAGGTCCTAATGTGCCACTATACATAAAAACCCCATTTTAAAGCCCATAATAATATGTTTATTCAAATTTCAGCAGTAGGTCAAGGAAATTCATCAGCATTCCATAAAGCCTCTGCATTATGTGCACTGTTAAATGCCAGAAAATTTAAGAAGCTCTTAGTTATTATCTCTATTTTGATAAACATGATGAGCATTTAAATAATATTTAAATACTATTATAAAAATCCCCAATAATTTAAAAAACAAACAAACAAAAAAAAAAGACATAAAAAAATATAAAGGAAATTTGGTTTCACACAGCAACATCTAATAGGAAACTAGGCCTAAGCAATCATTTCCATCTCAAATAAAAAGTAAATTTATGCATTGGTTTTAATTGCAGGCTTTAAAAATTTCTTTTTCTTTCCATCTTTATTTCATAACAGGATACTACAGAGTTGCAACCCATCACTTTTTTTTCCCTACTTCTCACTTTCCATTTTAATTCCTGTACTTCTTTATTCTTTATTATTGACTTCCTCTCACTTTCTCACATCTTCCTAATTTGTTTATCCTCTCAGTGTTGATTTCTCTCTTGTCTTTAGCATGTAAGTATTTTACACCTGCAAAGTAGCTCTCCTGTGGTTTCAGCCACGGTACAGTGTTGTAAGCCCTTTGCGGTAGTTTTCCATGTTATGCTTGTTCTCTACCATGTGTAGGCTTCTTTGCAGCTCCCCTTCATGATCACTTAAACCCACGCTGTATACTTTGCCAGGGAAAATAGTAAGGCCAAGGACAACTTCATATGTTCCCCTGCACTTTTGCTGTCAGGAGTTCACATTAAAGAGCCATAATTTTTTTTTTTAAAGTGGTAATTACTGAGTGGTGACTGCAGAACAACAAAACAAAATTGTTGTGAATTGCTTCATTAATTATACTTTGAACTGAAATTCTAAAAAGTTGTATTACTTTGCCATTGAAAAGCAGATCATTTTAGAGAAATTAGCAGTAGTAGCTCCACCTTTTGTGTCCTGGTCTGAAGTGGGATGATCATGGAAACTCAGTCCGATGCATAACAGGGCTGTTTATACTCCTTACACTGACTTTTTCATCCTTTTCTGTACCCAGAGCTATGCTAGTGGAATTCTATGGGGAAGTGGATCATGGGCCTGGTTTGCATGTCTGGTTGGAAAAAATAAATCAGCCTGAGCAATTTCTGATCAAGCCTAAGATGAAGTAACTTGGCTGTTGGTTTTGGCAAATATTAGGAATGGACCAGTGTACCTGAGGACAGGGGAGAAAAGAAGATAGATACCCTTCTAAGCAAATTCTCACCTTTATTTCAGTTTAAGATGACCATTAAACTTCAGTGTTAGGAATGACGACATGTTACAGAGCCATGAAATTGCAGTATTGCAATGGCATAATTTATATTCACATACAAAATGTCTTAATTAACTTAATTATTCTGCTTAATATAGCTAGCAGTATTGAGAAAGTAACAAAACTGAGCAACAGAAGCAGAATTCTTGTTGTGCAACTATGTACACATCCCCCTGCTGCAGGGCACTGAAGGAATTAACCCCTTCATACATCCAGTCACAGCAGCTCAGCTGAGGGACACCACTTCCTAAAACACCTGTCTTTGGTTGTGGTTGACTTAGGAATTACTCCTGTTTTATTTCACTGAGTGGCCAAATGGATTATTTGAAGTTTATGCTGATGGGTAACCAAGCTGCTTCTTCCGCCTGGCTTCTTAAAGTTTGGACTATAAACAGTTTTTAGTACCAAGCTGAAATAAAATACATTGTTGAGAAGCTGAAATAAAATACATTGTTGAGAAGATCCTCCAAAAAGTTAAATGTATTGTTTCACCATATCATATAGTATTTTAAAAATATTTCTAAGCTTTTTACTTAAATTGAGTAAGTACTTGTGCTCACGTGGCATTTGGTTAAATAATTCCTTCATTATAAAGCATCTGGAATAGATGCTGTATTTGACTTTTGTGGTTACTATGTGACTTTGCACTCCATTAGTAAAATAGATTATGTGCTCCAAAGTTTCCTGGCTCTGGAAATGGAATAATGGTATGTGTTGACTAGAACCATGCCCATGCATGACCGAAGGAAACTTACTAGAAGACTTTGCACTGCACTGCACGCTCAAGTCCTTCTGCTCTGACACCAGCTCTCTGGGAAGGTAAGCCAAATCTAGGCAAAATAATTTCCCAGATGACTAGAGATCAAAAATTCTGAAATGTCAGCAGTACTATAATCTAAATTGAAGTAATTTTTGATTCCTAATTTTCTTTACTCTTCCGTAGAGCATAATCTTGATTTATTCAACTGATGTCTCATAATGCAAGAAACTTGAGTGGCTGGAGCACATCTGAAACAGACCTTGGTATGTGCAACAGACCTGAAAGGACTGTTCTATCATCACTCACACTCCTCTGCCATTACTTGACAGGTGTTTTGATGAACAAGCACAATAGCTTATAAGACATTTGATCAGACTAAAACATCTGTCTTGTGTCTGTGAGGATTGAAGTGCCCACAGAAAGCCTGAAGGGCCACCATGCCTCTCAAGGTTGTAACACTTGCTTTTCAGAAGTAGAAATGGCAGCATAACATAAAGCAAACTTGAATGAGCTGTGAAATTACAGAAACTGTTCACTTTATATCTTGTGAAATGATTTTAAAGTTCCTCTTGGATCAGATATCAAGTATGCTGAGCAAATCTGGGGATTTCTGCATTAGAGGGTTGCTTAAAAAATAGAACGTCTGTTAAGATGCTAACAATATAATGCTATTATCATATTTATTGAGTCTGTGTGACAAATAGGCATAGTTCCAGAAAAAAGGATTGAGAATTAATTTGGGGTTTTTTTTCCCCACCTAAAACCTCGCCTTCTTTTCTAATACATTTTAAATTAACCTGCAGTGAATTTGTATTTTATACCAGCTACTCGCCTGTACACATCTGAAAAGGAAAGGGGTCTGTATGAATGAGACAATGAGGGATAATTCTGAACTGTGAAGTGAACACTCAGCAAGATCAATTCTGCCAATTATGAAGACAAGCATATTATCCAAACTTGCAAATATTTACAATATCAGAGTGTTTCTGGCTGGATTATTCTATTCTAATATGAAACTTGCACATAATAAAATATTTTGTTTTATAACTTTGCATTACTCCATCAGTAATGGATTAGGTGGTAACATTAAGTAAATTAGCACTAGAATTTTTTTACAGTGACTGACACAAGAACAGCTACAATCTACTGTTTGCTTCCTGTTATTGTCATATTGAAGCCTGTGTGCAGAGCCAAGGTTTACACACAACTGGACACCAGTTTTATTTCTCCATTGCTGCTGTTACAAGGTGATCTAACAGCTGAAAACATCAATGCTTTAAAGGATTTCTTTGGTGATTAGAACTCTTTTCCCTAAACTTCATCACAGTTTAAAGGAAGCTTAACATCTAGAGAGAGCAAGACAACTCCACATCTTCAAAGAGTGGTTTTTCAAGCTTGCATACCAAACAGAAAACCTATCCCTGGAATGGCTAACCTTGGAGGAACAAAGCTGTACCTGATTTACCTGTCAAGTAGGTCAAGGTAACAACTAGGAAGCTAAAGTTCTTCCATAGTGCTGGAAATTTTTTTCAAATTAATCTCAAGTCAAGCATGAGTCACAGTTTCATTCATATTAAAATAAATTGCTACAATATTCAGCTTGAAAATATGAGATTCAATATATTTTTGTGTGTGTGCATGTGTGTGAATATATTTTTTTAATATGTGTGTGTCTTAACTCATGATGAAAATAAGAATGTTTTTATTCAAGAGGTGCTGGTGCAGAGAGAGGCACAAACATTAATTTCTGGAGTTTCTTTTCCTCCATATTCTAGATAAACATTTGTCTTTGAGGCTCTAGATTTTTCTTTGTAAGATTTCTGAATATGTTGTTTGATATTCATAAAAAGCTGTTGCTTTATCAGAATAAACAGACTGCTTGTATACTGAGCAGAAAGAACCTGAGTTGCTGGCCCTCCTCAAATAATTCAAGGTATTGACCTCTTTTGCTTGTTCTTTTGCTCAGGAAAAGTTTCACTTTTTTTCTCTTTTTCTAGCTCTTTTATTTAATATTTATTCTGGTTTTTTTTTTTTTGGTGCTACCTCTGTATTGTGGCTGGATTATGAGGACGAGAGAGGACCTACTTTGAGGCTATCAGTAAATTAACATTTTTATTAGGTAAACTGGCATGGACAACACCAAGGAGAAATATCAAACCCACAAATACAAATCAAAGATCAGATATAGACAACTTTTATTTCTATATGTATTTGTGTAGAACAGTAAATGCAAATATGTTTATAGAATCTGTACAAGGTTAATATCTAAGCATAGTTTCAAAGCAAAATGCTGCTACTAAATTGGTTTTTAAACTGCAATGTGAGCTTTCATGTAACATTCAACAAGTCAAAGGCACTAAGATATGAGCCACCCTTTGTTCTCTGTCTCTCTAAGTGCACCCAGTACAGAGCTGACAGCAGCAAGTGGCTACACAGGTGTTCTCTGTGGAGACCAGTGGCAGGACTTGAGAAAACAGCATGAAGTTGTGTCAAGAGAGGTTTAGGCTGGATATTAGGAAAAGGTTCTTCACCCAGAGGGTGGTTGAGCACTAGAATAGGCTCCCCAGGGAAGGGAACAGAGCACCAAGACTAAGTTGAAGAAGTATTTGGACAACACTCTCAGGCCCATGGTGTGGTTCTTGGGATGTCCTTTGCTGGGCCAGGAGTTTCACTCCTGTGCATGACACCCTCATGGGTCCCATAATACTCGGGAGATTCTGTGATTCTATAATCTGTGGCAGTCACTGGTTGTGCTAAACTTGTAAGCCAAATCCCTTACTGTTTTCCCAGCAATCACTCATGTGGTCCTGAGTCCAGAGGGCTAAAGATAAATCTTGTGTTTCATTCTCCATAGAGTAGAATTAACTAGGGGGAAAAAATATTACAAAAAAAACCCCAAAAACAAAACAACCAAAAAAACCAAAAAAAACCAACCCACCTGTTGTGACCTGCCTCAGGCAGGCAAAGAGTTACTTTTAGATAAGCACTGTCCCACCCCAAACCCCTTGTGAAGGGCGGCCCAGGTGTTCTGATTGGGTTTGAGTCCCTGGGGGATTCTCCCTTGGTGTGTTTCTAATGGCCCCTGACCCTGAACTCCACCCTAGTTCTGTCCCTCAAAAAACCCTGCTCGGGCTCTGTTTGGGGCTCTCTGTTCTGGACCTGAGTTTGTTCCCATGATGAATAAATGGTTTCATGAACAAAGGCCCATCTCGTTGGTGTTCCATGCTGGTCCCCAGAACCCTGCAGCTTCCCTGGATGAGATCCTGAGAATGCGGCCTGCAACACCCACCAAAAAACCAAACAATAAAAACCAACCAACCAACCAAACAAACAAAAACCAAAAAGAAAAACAAAAAAAATAAACAAGCACAAAACAGACACAGCACTGCTGGAGAAGGAGTTTTTTTTCAGTCCTGAGCTGGAATTTTTACCCTCCACTTGTGAGAAAGAATAACTGTGAGGTCAGTGGTTGGGAGCAGCACCCCTCCTTCCTGCCTGCCTCAGCCCAGCCCAGGACAGACAGGGGTGAGCAGAGCACTCCTGAGAGAGCCCCTGTGTGGATGCTGAGGGTCCTGATCCCTCACTGTGGCAGAACGCCTCTGAACTGGTTTTTCACTGTGCCTGACAACTCTTTCCAGCAGAACAAGTGAACACATGTTCTGTAACATTTTTTTTCCCCCCTAAGGATAGCCTTTCTTTTTTTTTAATATTCGGTATGTATTTGATCTTCTTGCCTTCACAAGACAATCAAACATGGTTTGTCAGCAGTTTATTAGCAAGAGAGAAAAAGGAAGGGCAGAAAGGGGTTATATGCATGAGGAAAATGTCAGGTTTAGATAAAAAATTATGAGGTCTGTTCCTTTGGCGGAGTTAAACTCAATGTTTTAAAATCAAAGCTTTCTGTAATCAAACCATGAAGCTGAACTGATAATCATGCAAACCATTGTTTTGCTTGAACCAGAAGTAAATTGTCATTTCAATGCTTTTATGAATACTGTAGGAATTGAACCAAAACAGATTTTTGGTTGCAAGCTAAACACTACAAATAAAAATATACAACTCCCTAGCAGGGACTTATTTAGTATGAGCCTTATTTGCACTTGATAGGAGCTTCAAAGCAAAGTCACAGCCTATTCCCCTGTCTCCCTCCTTCCCACTCGACTTGCAGGCACAAACAGCACAAACTCTCTCTCCAGCTGCATGACATTGCCCTTCTTTACTCTCTGCTGGGCCAGCAGGGAAAGGTGGCAGAGTCTCTGTCCTTGGAGATATTCAGAAGCCACTTGGACATGGTGATCATGCGTCAGTGGGGAGAGGAGTGAGCTAGGTGGTCTCCAGAGGTCCCTTCCAGCCTGAGTCAGTTTGGGATTCTCTCTCAAAGGGCTTATTGCTCCTGACGATTAGTTCCAAGTTCCAGCCGTACAGGAATATTGGCTTGCATAGAGAGCTCCATGTGGGGAGTAAGGGAGAAAAAGTCAGAAACACAGACTCTGCTTTCCAGCTGCAGAATTGATAATGGCCTCTCACATATATTTCAATGTATGCCATGGAAAGGGCTTACCTGTCATTGCAACAGGCGGTTTGATTGTAGAATGATTTAAAAGCCTGATATTGATATATAACTCTAATAAAATCAGTGGAGATATACAGGTCTGACAGTAATGTGCAAAAAGTGGCTGACTGTCTCATTTTAAAATACTGATTTGTATTAGTTTTACTTCACTGGTTTCAAGGAGCTTTTCTAGATTTATATTGATGCAAACAAGATTAGAAACAAACTCAATATCTGCAACTTTTGCATTTATGATTAAGAAATCTCTGAATCTCAGATTGATCCTCTACTGCTCCAAGCAACCCAGCTGTTTTCTTTTCCCAGTCCAGTAGCAGAAAAGACACCTCCTTTGGTAAACAGCAGTAATATATTTTTATCACCTTTAATGTTATTTAGCATTTAATACAAATCTGACCCTCTTAGCCTTATACCTTGTCTTCTCCCTGCAGCATAAGCACATCATCATCTGTAATTTCTGTAAGTTCAGATCCAAGTAATCCACATATAAGGTTGAGCAGAAAACTGGTGCTTGGCAGCTGGAAAGCATGCCAAGGTTCAGTGCTCCAAAGACAAAATAATTTTTCTTACTTCTTTTGAATGGTATGAGTAACTTCTTCACTTCCACAAATGATATAGGAGAAAATCTAGCAGCATTAATCTTCCCAGAGTCTCTCCCTCTGCATATTGTGCAGCCATAGCCTTCCTTCACCTCTGCACTGAGTTCCTTAGAGCTGCTCATAAGTACAAGGGGGCTGCTCTTTCTATTAGGCTAACAAGTGTTTCAACAAAAGAAGTGAAACCTTCTCTCTATGTTTCTAATTTTATCTTTAAGGAAATTATCAAATAATTCCTAAATACAAGTATTTTCTTCCTTTTACACAAAGAAATAGAAAATCAAACTTTAATCATGTGTGTAATCCTCAGGTTCCTGAGTGTCTGTTGTATTTCTCTTCATGTCAAAAATCAGATCAAGAATAGAAAAATAGCATTTTAGAACAAATTAAATCAGTTTAAAACAATGACTCATAAAATGCTGAAGCCTGTGCAATTTCTTATTTTTCTTTTTTTTTCTATAATTTAAACAGATTGCAAATGTTTTTTTTTTTTTTTAAAAATATTATTTTACCATATCTACTCTGTCTTCCTGACAAATCTGTTGTACAGGGAAATCATGGAGGAAAGGAAAGGAAGGAGGAAAGGGGAAAGGGGAAAGGGGGAAGGGGGAAGGGGGAAAGGGGAAAGAGGGCAGAGGAAAGGGAAGGGAAGGGAAGGGAAGGGAAGGGAAGGGAAGGGAAGGGAAGGGAAGGGAAGGGAAGGGAAGGGAAGGGAAGGGAAGGGAAGGGAAGGGAAGGGAAGGGAAGGGAAGGGAAGGGAAGGGAAGGGAAGGGAAGGGAAGGAAGGGAAGGGAAGGGAAGGGAAGGGAAGGGAAGGGAAGGGAAGGGAAGGGAAGGGAAGGGAAGGGAAGGGAAGGGAAGGGAAGGGAAGGGAAGGGAAGGGAAGGGAAGGGAAGGGAAGGGAAGGGAAGGGAAGGGAAGGGAAGGGAAGGGAAGGGAAGGGAAGGGAAGGGAAGGGAAGGGAAGGGAAGGGAAGGGAAGGGAAGGGAAGGGAAGGGAAGGGAAGGGAAGGGAACTAGCAGAATTTTCAGTACTGTAATTTGGAAAATACTAACTAATGTGCAGGTATGGGCATGTATTTTGACATATGTCTTGAGCCAATTCTGTGGGTTCCATACAGTCTAAGCAGTTCAAAAGAATCACTCTGAATGGAGGTGAAAGCATTCTCTCTGTCTCTGTGTAAAGAGAAGTGACGTTCCCCTATCTACAGATAACTTATAAGCAAGGCAGTGTATGAAGCCCAACAAAGAAATATATTGTATTAAGACAATTGCATTTGGTTTTCAGTATAAATGAATAACAAATCAAAATATTCAAGGTGACTAAACATTAAAATCAACAAATAAAACATGCATAATTGGAATGAGACAATGTTCAGATCAAAATTATAATCTAGTAAACATAGATAATTCACTGAATTATTTGATTATTTGGTTTGATTTGATATAATAAGAACCCAGACTAGAGCCACAGATCTGAATTACTGATAACTAGCTTGAGTAGCTTCAGCTCACGCATGGACTGTCAATGTGTCTCTCAACTCGTTTCACACTTGACCTCCCGGAGGGCAGTGGAGCTGTGCATAAACCTACGCTGTGCTTTCTGCTCCCAGAGTTTGTTAAAAAGGAAAAACTGCACCAGAAAATCTATATTGAAGTAGTAACCAAACAGAAAAACCTCATGTCTGAAAGTCTTAAAAAAACAGAAAGGAAGGAAATAAATTCATGATTTGAAAGCTCTGCCCACATAAAGAGTTATAGTGCCTCTTAAGAGTAGCACTCTCATGCATTAATAGTCGGGGCAGGAGTTCAGTTTAACTATTGCTGCAGCTTAAGGTACACAATTATATTCTTCAGTGTTGACATTTTCACCTTGATAAGCATAATAATGCCATGCAGATGCAGACTAAAACCCATAATTTCAGCACTCTGCTTCTACTCACGTTGATTATAATAAGGCACGGCACTGAAGCATGCACAATCCTGCATTTAATTGTCAGCATAGCCCTTCATTTAAACAAGAAGATAGTTAACAGGATGCCAGCTCCAACTAGTGTGGGAGGCACTGCAAATAGCTGGGGCTAAACAGAGGAAGTTAAATGTGCCAGCAAAATGTGCAAAAAGCTAGTGGGGGCCTAAATTCACCTCCAGTTTCTCTGTGGATTTTAATGCAAATTAAAAATAAAATATGTTTATATTTGCAAGTAAGAGCCTGAGTTTGGGTAGGTTTTTTTCCTTCTTTCCACTGTTTTTTAAACTAGGGAAAGTTTCCCTGCAGTTAACTCTACATCATCAGGAAGCAGCAAACCATATGATGACACTGAAAGATAGATTCTTGTACATATAGAATTACACAAATATAATAAACATGTCTAAGTTTGAAAAGCAAATTTATAATATTAAAAGGAAGTCTGTGTAGATTAAGCAAGAGAAAAATACTATGCATTGCATTTTGTTTACTAAGACACTTCTGTGAGGAAGAGAAAAGCAACAAATAGCAAATAGCAAATTATTTTAATTGGGACAGTAGTCATATACATACATATATACATGTTCTTTATTCATACATGTATGTATGTGTCTATGTATGTATGTATAGGATTGAAAATATCTACTGACTGAAAGTAAAGAATAGGTATTAACAATACAAAAATCTTATATTTGATAGAATTTCTTGTATTTTTAAATTTGTACTCTATTGCTTGATGCTTGAAGCAGCACTAGTTTGAAAAAAAACCAAACAAAGCACACCCTAAACTTGAAACAACCAGAATAACCTTGTTCGCATCCACCACATAATTCTCTTTTATGATGCCATAATGCCTTGGTAATATATTTTAATTCCTTCTGATCATAGGAAAAGGAAAGAAGACTCTCAAAAATACATAACTTTGAAAGGGACGAGGGTCTTTGTCCTGGCTCATTAAATGCTGTGTTGTGCTTTCTAGGCATAATTAACCATCAGGCACTATATGCACTTCATGAGATGACATATTCGAAGAGCTGCAGAAGTTCAGTGGCTCGTGGCTTTCTCACTCCAAACCGAGGAGTTACCTTGTGATTGCCAGTGGACAGGCAGCATATGTCACACGCTGAGCTGAGGAGCTGGTGGGAGGTCTGGAGAGACATCGGGCAGACTCCAGGGCTGGCTCACAGTCAGACTACATCTGCTCTTCGCTGAAGGTAATGGCAACCCCAAACTCAGCTCATGAGCATCTAGCACTAGACCTGCTGGTTTATTTTGTTAGAAATTTCATGATGCTGCTGTACTGCTCTCTAAAGTGAAAATAAGTTGCCTCTCTGGTGTACCCAGCTAGCCTGACAAGACTGGTTTAGCAGAAAAGCTATAAATTACTGTTCTGGCTTATATATCATATAAGCCAATGCAAAACTATGATAATGTAATTAGCCCATGAGCTTGTAGTAAATACAGACTTCAAAGCAACTACTGTAACAGATTTATGCACATTTTCTGCCAATTTATTTCTAACTCTGCCTCAAACCTAACTGGGTATAGTACTTCAAGGTTGGATCTCTGCCTTGGATTATGCCAGATGCAATTCATAAACTTGCAATCAGTTGAGGTTCTGTTAAAATTACTTTTTAAAATCTTTTTATATAAATGAAATGGGAACCCACCAACTTCAGTTAAATTTTTCAGACCAAAATAACAGTAGGTAGATGTGGAAGGAAAGCTTTTGTAACAATCACGGAATTCATGAGTAATGCTCACTGTTCAGCTACAAACCTTCAGCTACCACTCTTCAGCTACATGCCCTACTCCTCCTTTGGGTATGCTGTGTTGCTGGCCCCAAGGAAAGGAACAAACTTAGGGAGCTTTTATGAAGATGCTACAATGTGCAGCACTAGATGTTGTCAACAGAAGACATTTGCCATAGAAACTGGGTTGTAATGTGTTTCCTCTGATGAGTTGGCATGTGGTGGGCCAGAATGCTGAGGTGGTACAAAGAAGAAAGCAGCTGCATAGTAAGAAACTCCTCATGGGGAATAATATGATGTTGGTGGTAGGACTTGCAATTAATTTTAAAAGTGCACTGTAAATTAAGTGCTTATAGTTTTGAAGTGATGTGTAGTGCAATTCAAATGTTGGGTGCTCTAAACTTATCGAGCTTTAATTAACCACTGCATTCATTAAAAAGAAAAAAGATTAAAAAAAAAGGAAAATGGTATTTATTTCATGGGACAAAATAGTTGCATATGTTTGTATGAATCATTTAATATCTGTCAACAAATGATTACCAGATCTCAGAAGCAAAAATGATCTAATTGGCCCTTAGCATTTAGAAGCAGTTGAGTGACTGGGAGGATACTGCTATATAAATATTGTCACATAGTATCTTATCGTAATAACTAAATTATATAGCATTTATATGACAAATCATATTGAAGACAACATGCATAAACATTTATTATGCAGAACATGAGGTGAGATGAGACAACAACTAGTCCCCACCATAAGCAGCACTTTTTATACAGTAGTACTGATAAACTGAAGCAGTCAGGCTAAATTGCCTCTACAAGCCAACTGGCACCTCTGGAGTTGTCCTGATAGACCACAAGAGAGAGTTTCTTCATCAATTTCATTACATCTAAATTAATTTTACACCATATTTTTTATTCCTATTATGCTCAGAATTATGCAGAGACAGTGCTTACTACTTCATGTGAGGTTACCTTTCAAAACTAATGATAAAATTTATGTTGGAGGAGCAGCACATATAATAGCTTTCTCCTAAAAATCTTGCTACAATTACTTTGCAGGATGCTGTAAAATCAATAAAACACCATTATCATAATGCAACAATTTTCTGTGTATTCTTCCTGTGGCTGGTCATCTCACTTTCCTTTTAAGATTGTATCTTCCTCCTCTGCTTCACTGCTGTTGTGACCACATTTTTCTGGGCTTTAATATGGGCAAGATGTAATGCTGTCCCTAAGTACAAATATTCCTCTGTTATCTGTAATGGAGCCTAAATAATTTGTCTGGATTATGTCATCATCTGGGTTAACTCCAAGGTAACTTGAGTATATATAGGATAAGGTCATCTAGTATTTGACCATGTTTGTCTTGGAGTTTTCTAACACCTGCAGAGTGCAGAAATTTCTTCTTTTATATCATTCTTTGTTTTTCTTCCTTTCTTCCACTTCTACATACAGGTGTAGATACTCATCTATAAAAATACAGGCCCCATACAGAAAACTTTTTTACCTTTAATACTTGGGAGGTGGGGCAGAGGCACCCCCATTGATACTCACATAATGCTGACATCGATCAGTTCTAGGTTAAGGTGCCATGGTGGGAGGTTTCTCATGAGCTCAGCTGATCATGAGAGACTGTGCCATAAAAGCAACAGAAATACTACAACTGTTAAAATGGGAGGAATGGACATAGCAGTATGTTTCACTTCTGTACTGCTGAACAGTTAGTGCCAATGTCAGTGCAGAGGTTCAACAGTTCTGAATTTTCTACTGTAGCTAACACTAGAAAGTGCAGTAAAATAAGGAAATTAGAAACATCCTGCTGCTGCTTTCAAAATAAAGATTTTACTAAAAATGTATCATAAATGTAAAATCCCACAATATTTTGTTCCTGAAAAAAAAAAAAGGGTAACATTTCTTTCTCAAAACATTATAAACCAAATCACAAACATTGTCTAATGAGGAAAACCAGGTCAGATGTTCCAATATGCAGGAAATTCAGTGAGGTATCTTCATCCCTTTTTCATGCACTCAGTACTACCTGAATCCAAAAGAAATGTCTTGAAATGAATGTTCATCATTGCCTCCCAAACCCCACCGGAGACTTGATATGCAGTTTGCAGCTTTCTAGAGCAGAAGGGATAAAATCAAAACTGAAATGAGTCACAAATCTTAATTGAATTTTTTTAATAGCATAATTTTCAACAGTGACTATTTCATGCTTTCAAATTAATTTTAGTATAGTCGAGCCTATATTTCTACATTAACCCTCTTTATATTTTGAGTATATTTGTGATTTTACAGATATGTGGGCATGGGGGAGGGGGAGTTGATTTTTTTTTCCTTATTAGCTTTTTAATTGTTTGATTTCTGCATCAATCAATAAATGTGTCAAAGTTACTATTATGCTAATTTAGAATATTTTTTTTGTTTTCTTTTTAATCTGGGTTATTTGATAACAAGGAAAATCCATTGCCATTGGAGGAGCAGGAAAAAATAAAAAAAAAAAAAATTCAAATAATATGAAATATTTTTTCTACTGATTGAATTTTGTGTATTGTTTAACTGAGTCGTAGTCATTGTATCCACTTTCAGACAAGAGCATGATATGGAGTATTGCTGAGAGAATGAATTCCTAGTGCAACTGCCATAGAGAGTTGATAACTTTTTTCCAATCTTTATGACAGCATCTTTAGTAGTAGTATTATATACTTCTTTCTGAATACATACCATATACTTTCAGAAGTATTACCTTCTTGAAACATTTTTATAGTGGCAGACAATACATGGACAGAGGGCAATATTCCTGTGATGGGCATGGCTGTATTTCAACTGCTCTGATTAACTTGCCATATGAGTACATTAAATAATTTTTAAAAGTGTGTATCTAAGGTAAGATTCATCATGAAGTAGATAAGATGGTGGGGCGGTTGGAATGAGATGATGTTTAAGGTCCCTTCCAACCCAAGCCATTCTGTGATTCCATGATATATTATTCTGTTCCTCCCAGGCTGGCAGCCACCTTCCCAGGCATCTACCAGCTCTCACCCTCGGCAAGCACCTTCCTGTCCCCTCCCCGCCTTTCCCTCCCTTCCCTTCCCCTTCCCTCCCCAGCATTTGTGTTTCTCATCACATTTTCATCTGTGTCTTTTTTCTCCTAACTTGGATGGTTTCATGTCCTTGTTTTAAACTGCAGTTATAATCAAATCAGAAACTTGCCTCTGTGTTCTTTCTCTCCAATGTACTTTCATTAAAACTACAGCGCATGGAGCTGAATCTGGGACAGAATAAAAATCTGTAAAGTGTCCTTATTTCAACATTTGTTTTACCTTGAGAAATATATTTTTGTCTAATCTGTTTCTCTATAATCACCTCAGAATTCAGTTTTCCCCTTTGTCTTCTAACTTCTGTAAACATTGCTGCTGTCTCAGACTTAGCATATCTCCATAGAAATTAGAATGACTGCCCAGTTATTTCCTACATGACATTAATTTTAGATATTCTAAACTTCGGTCTATTTTAACATACCTGAGTTCTTTCACCTGTTTTCCTGTTTATTGCAGCTTAATTATTATGTTGTTCAAATTCAGACAACTAACAGAGTTTCATTTCATTTGTTAGATATTAGGAATGCTTGCAACAGAATTAAGCTAAAATTAGATTGTAGTAACTCAATTTTTGCTTCTAATCATTTGGGAGGCTTTTTTTTTTATATAATTCATTAAGAATTAAATTATGCTTATTTGTTCACAATATCCCTCTGGCCTTTAATATCTTGAAATATATTAATCATACCCTCACCTCCAGAGAACAAGCCTTTGTTTTATGTGAGTTTCTCCTACTATTCTCTAGACCCTGAAAGATAATGATCACTTTTTTCTGCCCATTTTTCTCTCAGTACCAGTCAAGGACGCTGAATTGCCTTTTTGGAGAAGGGACTTGTGCTAAATTACTATCACAGAAACAGAATGCACACAGCAGAAACTGACAAATTGTGGAAGAATTTGGATAAAACATGTATTCAAGCTTTGGCTCAGTGGTTTTTCTTTTAATGAACCCAGTTCTCAGATATTTTAAACCTGTATGTCAAAGGCTTTTGGCCTTTGCATCAGTTTGTTAGCTATTTAGGAAATTTGCATAAAGGCATATGGTCAGACTTTAAAACAGGTTGAGGTCAAAACTGTTTGATACAAGTCCTTGTGATTCAATTGTTTGGTTTTGTGGGGGGTTTTGGTTCTCTTTTTCTTTTTTACAAACTGCACATTTTACCAGATATTGCTCAGAAATTGAGAAAAAGGTTCAGGAACAAAAAAATGCATGCATGCAGTCCTTCCTATTTTTGTAGAACTATTTTATTAAATACTTACCGTCTTGTTATATTCAGAGCTATGAAAATATCTTTTTCCTCACAATAGTTATTCTTCATTTGCTTTCTTTTTTTCCAGTTTTATTCTCTTGACTTTGCACCCTGAATGCCTTGCCTTGTCCTCTATCTTCCTTTTTCTTAAATCAGCTTCATTTCTCCCATGTCCTTGTGGAAGACACTCTTTTTCCTATACTAAGATTGGCTAAGACTGTTGGCCTCACAGTGTAACCTCTCATATTAATTTGCACAGAGGTGTTGCCACTCATTTCATACTAACCAGTAGTGAAATGGTCATCATCCAGTTACAAAGATGCTCTAACACTTGTGACCATCCTCACATATTCCTTGGGAGAACAAAATATTTCCTTATTGTCCTTTTGGATAACGGAAAAGGGTTGCTAAACTGGCCTTGCTCCTGGGACAAAGGTACCATCTGGAGCTCCCTGTGCTCAGTTTTTTGTGGGACACTTAGGGCAAAAATGCCAGGTTAGGGCCAGTCTGGCATCTTGTTTCTTCTGGAGTTAGCCAGGGAGCCCATCCATCCCAGCTGGCCTGTTTCATGTCCAAGTCAGCCAGGACAGTTTAATGTGACACATGCTGTTGCTAGCAGGTTTTCTTTTAAGGAATTGGCAGCATATCAACTATGAATTTATTTCTCCAGTTGTGTTGGAAGATCAATAAATTACAGTAGAGTCAGACAAGAGTCAGTCATATTTTAGACTGGCCTGGCTGTTTCTTCTATAGTGTAATAAAACTTTGATGAGGATGAATACCAGTTGTAAATTTACTGTGGCCTATTCAAGACAAAGAATAAAAACAGAGCTTTTTAAAAATACATCTGTTCAAAAGGTAGGCATATTTTAGTTTGGAGAGAACTGAAACAGAGCTGAAACCTTCTTCTTACCTTCTTGCAGTATTATGCCTATACTTAAAATAATTGATTGCTTGTTTACCTTAGTCCTGACCTCCAAGGTAAACTACAAAAAGGCTACTCAGATTAAAAAGTTCTACTGCATCAGACACATTTAAAACACACAAAAAAAAACCAGCTTAGATACACTCAGTTTCTGATGTATATTTTCAGACTTAAAGCAATTATTCAGCAAAGGAAAAGTATTACCATGAACTACAGAGAGAAATTTTATAAAGAGTTTGAGTTAGCAAAGCTGATATAATGCACAGCATGACATTTATGTGATCAAAATTTGTTGTACAAGACATAATGCAGCATCAAAAATAAACATTGCCATTGCTTTATTTTCATATATATTGTCCAATATTTTTCCCAGGACCAACCAGCAGTCTTCCACCACTATCCCCTACACCCTGCTTCTTTTCCCTAATGCCTTCCCTTCCACCACATACCCCCGTCTCACTTTTCTCCTGTATTAACTCCTGAAAGCAATTCTCCCTTTAGATTTGTTGACAAGCACTCACCAGCTCTGTCTTGGGAGGAGTAGCTGCACAGGTCTTTACTGCAGTGCTGGTAAGGAGAACAGCAGGTAGTTTAAGAGCACAGACCCGAGATGTTAATTCATAGTAGGAGTTAGAACTGAGGTGCTACTAGCCTATTGCTATTTGGCTTCTACAGAAGGCTAGGGTCAGTTTGCTTGTTGCAGGTACACCAGCTGAAAAAAAATCCTTAAGAAAATTAATTACTTAATTAATTGTGTCTTTAAGGATGTTTCAGAATTTTAGACTCTAAGATTTAAAATTTCTCCTGTAGGCACAGATGGAAACAATGCTGTCACTGCATTGGCAGTGGCACTAGTTGCCATTAGTAACAGATTGAGCCTGGTAATCAGACTGGACTACTAATGGCTGCAAGTACACTTTGCCTAACCAGTACTGGCAGGAGGCTTTCCTTACAGTGATAAATGTACAAGCTGTGACTTGCACTTTATTTCCAACCTTGGCAAGCTAAAAGAGTCTGTTAATGAATGAAGACATCTTTAAGCATGCGGTTGTATGCCAACAGCAGTTGGTAATCCTCCATATTCATCTTATTTCATTTCATTTACTATTCCACTTGTAATCAAGCAATAAATAAACTACTGATGCTTGGCCAGCAATACCCACATGACCTTAGAAAAATGTTTGAAATCTGAAAAAAAGCAAAATATGTCTGTCACTAACATTGCTTTCATTTTCAGTTCAACAAGCAGATAAACAGTGCATTTGAAAGTCATTCTGAAAATAAACTAGAGAAAACTCAATCAAAACTTGTATTTATTTTAAAATATGATAGACCCAAAAAAAAAGCAAAAAAAGCCCTTTGGAAATGGCTATTAGGACTAAATGTTCAGCGCAAGGTATTTCTGATACAGCATATAACAGAATATTTAAAACCCAATAAAATGCAGTAAACCTCTGAAGTTTATTTATTCTGATATTGACATGAAAGAGGCTAAATTTATAGAAAGCTGGAAACCTTGGGTTGGTTGTATAATTCTCAGTATTGAAGGTAAAACTGCTTCTCTATTTTTGTGTTAAGGAGAAAGCTAAGCAGATTAAATAAAGATATACTAAATTTCAGTACTCACCCCTGTGTGTCACCCTGATACATTTTGTCTTTTCCTTCAGCAGGAAGGAAAGGCAAAAATAAAAGTATTTTCCCATTCCTTGTTTTGCCTTGAAGGAACTGAGTTGCTGCCATTCATTAGCTCATCTGTTTTTTGACTAAGGAAAATTAGCAATTATTACTACTGCTTTTCATCTTACAGCACAATTCAATTTCACAGCCCTTCTTATAACTTCATTATTATTTCTTCCCATTTTATAATTCAATTAAATAATGAACAGTCAATAATGTTTGTTTTTCTAGCTTTTAATGATCTTTTTTGAAACTTCAAAACTACTTTGAAACTACAAACTCATTGTGGTAGAATAACTGTCATAAGAGAGGCTGCAAAGTTCACCTCACATTTACATTGCAGTCCTTAGTTAAATTCAAATATTCCAAGTACCTAAAAATGTTACAGAAGAGCTTATGGAAAACGAAGGGATCTCTTTCAACACATAACTAATAACTAGAAATGAGAAAGCTTCCCCACATATTCAAACTTAAGTGAAAGAGAGTTATCGGTCCTTAAAAGTCACTACTGCAGTGAATATTCAGGCTTGCATGTTTGTTTTTTGGAAGCAGATTTTAATCTTGTTGATAAAAACACAATCTATGATAAAAATTTAAAAAATATTTTTTCCATAACAGACCACTTAGAGGTCATCTAAATCATGAACATTGTGCATAATGTACACAACAGATTGGAAACTGATATATATTCTTCAAGCCGTTTGAAGAAAATCACCAGAAGCAAGGGCAATTGAGCTAAAAATAAAACTAAGGGATATAAAACCCAAAATATAGTTTATGCAAACCCCAAGTGAACTATTTATAAGTGCAGTCAGCTCAGAAAAGAGCTGTTAGCTCCTACATTTTTCTTATGTTTTTTATGAGCTTCAGCAAATCTGAATAGATTTCTTACCTGCTAGGTGTTTGTTTCTCCCCTCTGCAGGCACATAGCCAGTATTAGTTTCTTCCTGATTCTTTTTCAGATACAAAGAATCAGTAAAATGGTTTATTTCCCTCACTTGCCACCAAAATCTGTAATTTTTTTCACAAAAAGTACTTAAATATTTCTATAGATGAATTGATGTATAAACAATGACTTCATCTACCAGACGGCTAATAGAATGAGTGTCTCCATAACTTATTCTGCCCTGGATTTCTGATCAATCCTCACAATGGAAAATTCTTCTGTAATTGGAAGTTTTGGCTTGATTAGGCAGTGTTTTCCTACTTAGCTGAAGTAATAAGGTTCACTGCTGAAGTGAGACACTGTCATAGTAGTACCCCCCACTAAAGGCAGTGACATTAATGTTGGTTTGTTCAGGATTGTTGGGGGGGAGGGCTTTGCAATGATGTATAAAACAGAAAAGAAATTTGGGATTGTTTTTTTTTTTTTCATTTGTTGGTTTTACTTTTTATATTTTATCCAGATTATTTTGTGCTTATGATATTTAGTAAATCTCTTGATTAACTGCAGTGCTGAGAAGACACATTCTGCTGCATTCAATGACCCGTAATGTTTTGATCCAGATTCCTAGGGATACTGAAGAGATACTCATGGAGAGAGACAGAGGAGGAGAGAGACAGGACTCATTAGGAGGTAAAAAATTAACTAACTTGAAATAGGAATAACAATAATGGCATTTTTGAAAATGTATCAGTTTAAGTGGGGTTCTAAGGAAATGTGTATACCTCTCAATTTTTTAGTGTACAAGTCTGCCTGTGGCAATGTAAATACATTTTTCTTCTACAAAAGGGAAAGTTTAGAATTTGTTATTATATAGCTTCTGCAACTTACTGATAACAAGCTGTCCATCAAAAAGGTTGGTGACGTGGACATATCATCTCACTGGTGAGCTATTAACAACACAGATCGATTACATTAAGAGTGTAGAAAGATAGCTTATCTTTGAGCTGTAGAATTTTAGGTGACTGAAAAAGAGAGGGGAATTCAAAAAAGACTTTTGTCAGGCTTGAAATAGATCACTCACCCCAGGGATTTTTCTGTGGACTTGTAGTGTTGACCTCAGATGAATTAGTTGAATCAGTTAATCTCTCCGAACCTTCGTTCAAACCAAAAGGAAGAGAATAATAAGATCTATTTAATGTAAATTTTAAGGACTTTATTTTTAAGATTTAAAATTTAGGGTGTGACCTTTATTCTAGCAGTGCCTTCAGGTATTTGTGACCTTCTGGATAGAAAGTATATTATGAAGTCAATATTCCTCAACATATACATTTCCTCTTAAGATTAACTCTTTCCTATGATCAGTAACAGCCTAGAATGTTGCTCTTAAAATGTACAGTGAGCCATGAAACCTCAACTAATCTATCAGTTAAGAATGTGCTATTCACATTTAATTATTCTATTGATTTCCCTTTCTGAAAATTTACAAGCTCCTTTAATATATGTTGTACATACGGAGTGCACACTCCAAAATCAAATTTGGCAGGTTTCATCAAGCAACTATAAATGAAAGAGGCAAAGTGAAATCAACTTAATCTCCTCCATTCTTCTTTCTCACCCACATATGCCTTTGTAGTAGAAATATTCTGTAGGTGCCCTTTAAAATGAAAAAAGCTTTGACAAAAGAAAAGCTTTGTACATGGCTTAAATTTAGACTGGAAAGCATGAAAACCGAAAAATTGTATAGGGTATTTATTCACTAGGAAAAACAGTTGTAGTGGGAGTGAAGGAACTCTCAATTATCTGAAAGAAATCATTCAGCATCAATTTACAAAAATATTTTTTCACATCATAAATAACTGCTGTAATATGGAGCTGCCAGAATGTTTTCTCAGATAAATCTTCCTTTCAGAGATCTGATCATAAATGGGACCCCAAAATGTATCTGCTGACTGAATTATAAAAGTATGTTTAGTAGCAATATAGTCACAATGTGAGAATTAACCTCAAAGTCAGATTATTTTTATTTAGCAAAATGCTTGCCATTGTTTCTATTTCATCTTTTGCTTGGTACATGAACACAAAAAGAAGAAACCAGCTGAGTGTTTAAATATTTAACAAAGCAAAGTGATAGAATACCCAAGATATCTATAAAGGTCTGATTATTTTCACAAGCAAAAAATAATATCTAGGTTAGAACACAGTGCAAAGTTATTGAGAAAGACATTATGATTTCTATTTTCTGTGAATCTCAGTTGGGCAAGCATTTTAGACTTTTTTTCTAATTAACTTTTTTTTTAATCTTAGCTGCTAAACAGTTTCAAATAAAGATAATCCACCCATCAAAAAAGAAAAAAGAAAATAAAAACTCATATTGAAGTTAAACCTAATACCAAGTCTAATCTTTAATTCCTCAGTGTTTATGTCCAGTCAAGCAGATTTTTCTAGCAGAATTCAGTCATTTCCTGAACTTCTCTTTCAGTGTATCTGTCAGGATAGGATACTGCTATCTTGGCATGTAAGGTGCTCCTTTGCTTTATCCAGGGACCATGGTATATGCAGGTTTTGGTTCCAGTAAGGGTTCACAGATGCTTAAAACTTAGACAAAACAATGACTTTTTTTTGTGTAGCTACCAAATCAAACATCCATCCTTGCTTTGGCTCAGACATTTCATATCATACACATCTTAGAAGAACAATTTAATTTCTAACAGTGGGATTATAGCAGGATTCACAAAAATTTAGTGCATATGTTTTAGGAGTGAAAAAAATGTGCTTCAAATATAGATCATGTCAGAGGCAGACCCCTCTCCCTAGTTAGCATTCAAAGGAGCAGAAGTAAGGTGACTTAACTTACCTGGACTATTTTTACTTACACACAGGCTGACCCATTTAAAACTAGACAGCTTTCTAGTTAATTTAATTCCAAGCCTATGCCCCGAGCTTGAGTGTAAGAGACCTGGGTTCACTCTCTTCTCTGCTTGAGAAGATCTGAATTCTTACCTTCCAGGAGAATATCCCATAAGATATTCATGAGGGTGGAAAATATTTTCCCCCTCCTATTTCAGCCTGAAAGCTGTTCCACTTTGCAATAACTAATTAAATATTCAGTGCACCAAAAAACCACTAAAGTTGAGAGCAATTCCTTAGCCAAGGGCTATGGGTACCTCCCTTAAGATAAAGTGTCACAAATCCAGTCCTTGCTCCACTGAAAACCTTGACATGGTAATCAAGGAAACAAGAACTACAAAATTTGCTCTCATGAGAGTGAACTGCTCTACACAAAGCAAAGGAAATAGGACACATCCTCTTTCCTTAGGCACAAGAGTATTTATTTTAGAGATGCACGTGAAATGTTTTGTTGAGCCTCTTCACGCAAAACTAAAAATTTACTTTGGGACTCCAGCAAGTCAAAGGAGCAACCACAGAGTGGTGCCACCATGGGCTTCCTATCAGTGACCTCTGAGCTGGAATAACATGTGGAAATCGCATATTTACCCACTCACCAAGAAGAATGGGCTTGCAGAATAAAAATGGTTATCTAATTTAGAAAATTAATTATTTTGCTATTTAAATAAATTACTGACGGGGTTGGAGGTTACAAATCCTAAGGGTTATTGTTTGCTTAGAGCAAAGTAACTTTAAAATATTTAATTCCTTTTTTTCTATAGTATTAATAATTGAGTGGTGATAATTAACATAGAAATACGCCTTTCCTTAAAAGCCTGAAAGAATAAAATTATTTGTTAATTGGTTAACTATAGTAATGATTAATAATAAATAAAGCCAATTGTATTTCTCTCCTAGTGTTATCATATGTGTCCTTTTAGCAATTTATAATGGACCTTTGGGTTAGTTGTGCTAATTAGTGGGTTGGGACACTCTTGTTAAACATGTACTAAGTGAAACCAATCTGGCAACATGTCCTTTATGTGACATGTACCACAAGAACGTTCCCACCAGTAGAACAACAGAGAACAGGCTGTTCCGCCAGTGCTACATCAAAATCTAATTGACTGGGAAAACCACAGAATTTTAAAGCATTGTAGCCATTCGTACCCAGAAGCTATTTTTCCTTGCTCCTGTGGTCACTATTATATTTTTAAACTAAAACAGCTTAACAAATGATGGATGACCAGGGTAGCTGTAAAGCACAACACGTATAGTACAGAACATTTATTGCTACAAGATAAAGTCTGTGGTCAAATCTTAGAAGACTGGAATAACTTTTTGACACCCAAAAGAAGTCATAAGAGCAAACCAGAATTTCCTGGGTTCTAATGGATATCCTAATAAAGACATACATTTTTGCTGGCATGTTTTGGTGCAAAGAAACTGTCAGCAAGGTCCATGCCTAACTTCCTTGTGTATTACAGACCAGTTCTCTGGATACCATTACAATGTTAAGATAGAAATGTTACAATGTTACAGTCTGATATTAGGATGAATATGCCACTACTCTTCACATTGGAATAGCTAAAAGTGATGCCAAAATTGATTTATATGTATGTCATCTTGACTGCAGCCCCAGGACAAAATTAAGGAGCCATAAATGAGTAAGTGGAGACAGAGAAGAAAGGAAGGAACAGAGGGAAAGAAAAGATAATCCTTTACTTAGGATTTAGTTTTTATATAAAAGGATGAAAAATGCAAAAGAGCCTGGGGCAAGAAGAAATCAAACATAAGTTCAAAGACAAGAGGTTGATCTTATTTATGATTTTTGGGATTTATCTATCTAATAGAAAATGCATCAGTGGTTATGCGGCTGGAATTTAAGTGACTGACTAGTCAACCATTGTGTTTTTTGGGGAGTTTGGACAAAAAATTGTTAGAGCTTATCCAGGAGAAGAAGGAAGAGACCAACTACATCCTAAGCTACTCTACAGTTGTAGCAGAAGAAGTGGTTTCAAAGTGTTCTCATTCTCAGATCTGGTAGATTATTCTGTTTTGCCAAGTGGTTTTATTAGTGTGTTTGGCTTTAATCCCTGATTTTTTTCTTTCATAAAGGTTGGTTTTGAGTGGGAAAGTTCTTTTATTGAGTGCTCCACTGGAACATGTTTCCCTGGTATGGGAAAAAAAAACATTTTAAATTTTTATATTCTTCTCTACAGAATTAAAGAAGAGCTATCATAGAAAAAAAACCTTACTATTTCAATTTTCAGAGATTGTCATCTTTAATATGAGTTTCTATAAACAAGGGTATATTAAATTCATGGCCTCAGTTCTGCATAAGTATGGTGCTGAATTGTAAGTTCTATTGTTTTTCCTTTCTAATAGAAATCAATTTTAATTTTCACCCCAGAATTACTTTTGTCACACATTTGATTAACTGATTTATTGTTCACTGTTAATGCTGTAATGTGACACATGTCATTGTTTAATGTGGCTTGATCATTTAGGACTTCTTTGTGACGGTGCTGAGCATACTCCCAATTTACCAAAAGCATTTGACCATGGAAATAAAGCCTCTATTAATAAAGAGGAAAACTACCTATGTAGTTAACATTTTGAAGTCTCTTCAAAGCCAACAAACAACAGCAATACTTCCTTGTTTTAATGGAATCCATACTTAAACAAAAATCTTAAGCTGAAATGAACACTCAGGAATTTCAGGAGTTCAACTTTACTATTTTTTTTTTTCCTTAATATGTTACTATATTTCATTCATTCTTTCTTTCTTTCTTTCTTCAGAAATCTGTTACTTGGAAGTAGCAATGCTGCAGCCAACACTGGAGTAGTAGGGGACTGAAATATAAATCTTGTGGAGATTTGAGGAAGACAGAGGCCTTTTATTTTATAAAATATCTTTCTGAATTTCCTTTAAGTTATATATATATAATATATATTTACTTTCTTAAATGAACAGGTTTGAAATATGAAAGGACTTTTTCAGTCCCCTCACCACTCATCTTTCTCACAGGGTTAAGTTATGAATTGAATTAGTTTACTTGATAAGAAATCATCCTCAAAAGAGAAAGAATGGGTTGTTCCTAAATAAGAGCTGTAGCTAATTAAATATACATAATTTCATTCTTTCATTTTCTTTGGCAAAGCTTTGCAAGACTTAATATTACTTTAATCAATAAATTTAAAGTGAAGCAATAAAAATTTAAATTAGTTTTGAAAAATGGAAATTAAGTGAATACTTGCAAAGAATTCTGTTCTTTTGTCAGAATGCCAAAGCAAAAATATGAGTCAACTTTATGAAATTTATTAGAGGATTAGTACAGTTACATGAAAGGGAAAATATGAAATTTTTCTCTTTTAATTATATGCCCAATTTGGTGATATTACAGTAGTTTTTCTTGATTAAAACATTAAATGGAAACACTACATAGAAATATCTGGCATATTGACAGTTGGAATTGTTGAATGAGCCAGCTATTGAGGCCACTAAAGAGCACTCTCATCTTAGTACTGAGCACTTTGTTCTTTCTAATGGAAATGCATGTGAAAGAGGTACCAGTAGAAGACTACCATTGAAGGTAACTTCATCATTCACTGAATCATGCAACAATCATGTAGAGCACAGATTCATTTAGGATGTTCATGTAACAATGTAAGGATCTGCGAGGAAAGCCTTTAATTTTGTGGGGATTTTTCTTCAACTATTTTTTAATTTATTGATAGCAATAGGGCTGTTTTTTTCACCAATTTTTGCAATATTTTTCTTTGATCTTAGCCTCATGTATTTTCATAACTGGGTAAAATTAGCAATATTACAATGCAAAGTTGTAGTTCAAGTGCACATACTTTGCTTATTTAATTATAAAAATTAGTAGTCTGAAAGTTTTTGCAAATCTAAATGTTATGAAAAAATGCATGTCAGAAGTCCTGGTTAGGCTTTTATGCAAGCAATGCTTTTCCTTAGGTTCTCAGCAAAAACTTATCTATTGTCTAAATCCATGACATTTTTGACTGTTAAACAGAAGTCTGCAAACCCTTCAGCAATTGCACTCCATAGCCTAAGTGCACCTAAGAAACCTTTGGATGCATTCCCTGAGGAACTTAATTTTAGAAGCAGCTCCTACCTGAGCATTGTTCCATGCACACCAAAACACTACAACTGGAAGTGGTGTTTTCCTTATTTAACAGGTCACTGCAGTCAAGCCAACAAGGAACCGTAGCCCTATTTCAGGTGTTTAAAGATCTAAAGAATGTGATGGAACAAAGCCACAAAAATATTTTGGGTTCTCTTGGGCAAAGGTTGGCTAAAGAGTTGCTCACCTTGCTGCTACTGTCCCAACACAGTGAATTATGGATGGGAATCTTCACATCTGCCATTGGAACAAGTTGGACTGGTAAGGAACTGGAGTACATGAGATGAGATGATAAAAGGTCTCACCTTACTTTGATGGAAGTGTTACAGCTTATTACAAAGACTGATTTTTTTTTCCCTTTCTATTTCCCCCCACCCTCCAAATGCACATCTAAATCAGCCTTTCTACCCAGCATGATGCAGCTGCTATGGAATCTGTAAAAAAATCATAGAATCATAGAATAGTTTGGATCAGAAGTAATCTTAAAAATCATCAAGTTCCAACCCTCCTGTATGGGCAGGGACACCTTCCACCAGACCAGGTTGTTCAGAGCCCCATCCAATTTGGCTTTGAACACTTCCAGCAATGAGGCATCTACAACTTCTCTGGGCAACCTGTGCCAGGCCTCATCACCCTCACAGAGAACAATTTCTTTCTAATCTCTAATCTAAATCTTCCTTCAGTCATTTTCCCTTTCCTGTCATTACATGTCCTTGTATACAGTTTCTCTCTCTTTCATCCACTGCTTCATGCACAATTCCTGTGTTATTACTTGTAATCTCATTAAGAAATGGGTAGACAAGGGTACTGATTCCAGATTAAATCCAGAAACCCAAAACATAGCAGAGATTCAGATAAGCAGAACTTCACACCCATTCTTTATAGATTTAAACAACATATCAAATAACATTTGCCAGACATTCCTGGATTCGGCTCCTCCAATGAATAGTGAAGGATGAGCAGTAAATCTAACATATTCAGTTCCTGGCAAAGCTGAAGACTGGAAACGAGCAACATTCAGGACAGACAAGAGACTCCTTGCTAGGGCATAAACCACAATGATTTTTCAGACTTAAATTTCAGACACCTACTTTGAGGACCAAATCTAAATCAAAGGCCTTCTCTCCATCTGAAAGATGTCCTCTCCTGTGACTCCCTGTGGAGTTGCAAGGAAATTTATCAGACTCATCAAGTATACTTGGAGGGTGTATGCATACTGTGTTCTCTCTCACTATCATTTCTTTCTTCCTTTCGCGCTTCATTAATTCTGCATATATAAACCCTAAATTATTTTTGTCTATTACTATGACATCTAATAATCTCTTCTCTTGCACTTCTGAAGTCTGTAACATTATCACATTTCCCCACATTGTCCTTGTTTCAGATAATTTTCAAAGCAGCAGTTTTTATCTTTTCTTCCCAAATGCACTCCAGTCCTCTCTTTTTTTTATCTGTATGAGTATTTTTGACATTTCCCAACTAGCTATTCACTCCAAAATTGGAATATGCTACTCCTGCTCTTCCACAGATGTTAAGGACAACTGGACTAAGAGGTGATTCCTGCATCTCTCTGCTGGCTACAGTATTTTTGATCTATACCTTCTACCTGTTATTGCCTAATGGCAGAGTTCTCAATCAAGATAATTTTTTGAATTATATTTTCAATTCAGAAATGCTGCACCAAGTGGCTTATTAAAGAGCATGTGTATTGTGTGCAACTCATGTTTGCAAACTAATGTTTGAAAAGATATGTCCTCATCACACACACCTGCAAGGCATATTTATCCCACCTGTACCCCAACCCAGATGGAGTTTTGCTGTTCTGGGATCAGGGAGCTGGCACTGGTTGCTGATGCTAAAATGTGGAGCAGCAGTGAAATAGAACAAAGCTGATGCAAAAAAAAAAAAAAAAAAAAAAAAAAAGAAAAAGGAAAAAAAATAAAAATAAAACCCCCAACTGTTCAGATATTTTAGGCCTACTTCGGTTCTTTGACCCAAATAACCTGATCTGCAAATAGCAAATAACTTCTGTGTTCTAAATCAAAGGGGAAAAATAAGCTATTTGGGTCAGAGTACGCAAAAAAAAGGGTCTACCCAAATGACTAGCCTCCCTCAGACACTGGTGTGTGCTTATCTTGTGGATCTTTTTAATTTGCAATTTTCCCATGGCTCCAGACAGATGTGTCAAATAGATCTGAACATTAAAAACATTACCTAAAGCCACAGTGATTTTTAATATCTCCAATAATATATTTATTTTAAATCAACATTCTGTAAAACTAGCACGGTCTTCCTAAAGGGTCTAAAGGATGTAGATGATGGACTAAAAATAACATCCTCAGCTTTATCTTGCAATTTCCACCCCATAGCTCACTTTGGTGTTCACTTAGTATAATGACATTGTCTCTTTCCAAAGTGATCAGAAACATCTTGACTTCTCTCCAAATCCAGCCTCTGTTCACTCTGGTGCATTACTCATCACTCCCAAAGGATTTTTTGAGGCTGTGCACAGGGGATGGATTCAGAACAAAGAGCTTACAAGCAGATTGCTTCAGTAGAATACAATCGTTTATAAATTTCCTATTCATTAAGTTCTACATTCCCAAGAAACGTTAATACTAAATTTACACTCAATTCCAAAGACTCAGCTGGATCTCTATCATAATTTATAATGCCACAGTGAGGAACTACCCCATTATTATAAATAATGAATTAAAGGTGCAAAACTTCCTCAGAAACATCCAAATCTGAAAGCACTCTCCAATTATGTTCCTTGAAGAATACATTTGTAATTTTGGCCAACTTGGGAGCCATTTGCAGGAGAAAAATAATAGGTCTGGTTATATCCAGTGATGGAAATAATCTTTGAAAAGTTCCTCTTTTATAATGATTCCACTTTGTACACTTCATTTGGGACTATCATAAAGGTCGTATAATTTCATCATATGCAAATGTAATAGACCAAAAACCCCATAATTTAAAACATTTGTTTGAATCTTATTTGCTTGACTATTATAATTCAGGGTGTTCACAGAGATAAATGACAGCAAGAAGGATCCTATTATTCTGTTCAGGAGGAAAGACTGGGAGAGATATGAGTCATTTGGAAGAATGAAGAGAGTATGAAAATTTATCTGTAAGTAAGCAGCTTTTTCGGGGAGAGGCAACACCGAGAGAGACAAATAGGGAATTCACCGAGGGTGGGAAATACAAGTGATGGTTTCAAGGAAGTCACTTCACAAGGATTATAATTTTCACAGTGAACTGACTTAGGACAAACATAGCCATCCGAGTCCTATAAACTGAACCTGCTAGGAGGGCTCCTGCCTCCATCACACGCTTGCCAAAAATAGGATTTTTCTGACCTGTGCTTGAACAGGTCTCACAATGATCCCCCTGAACCAGATGTGATTTATTACAAGACCAAAGAAGTTAGTCTAGACACCAGTGTAAGATACGTCTGCAAAAGTTGTTATAGAAAGCCAGTTTGAATGGCCTGGTACCCTGTGATGTGAGAGTCTTCACACATCCCTACCCAGGACCCAAACTTCACAGTGACCAGGAGCCGGACCCCAGTCCCTTCTCACCAGATCCATCTCCTGAAGGATAAAAGATGCTTTTGAGTCCCTTTACATACCCATTGGATGCCTGGAGAAATGCAGGACTATCAGTGCTTCCTGGGGTGCCTTTTTCCAGTACCCACAGCACATAATACTGTGTCAGTAACACTTTCTGTCGATGGTGTCCTTTCTTCCCTTGACTCCAGTTGCTTGACCCAGAAGGAAAAGCAGCATGTCATACATATCAAATGAGAGAATTCTACATATTAACTGAGTCTTTTCTTAAACATAAAAGACTGCTTTAAGCAAGCTTAAGCAAAATAGAAAATAACATAATGAAAAACATCACTCCTGGTTGCATTAATTGGGTGAGAAAATTACGTTGCTTGCATAAATATATCTGAATAGCTATTTTAATCATCTTAATATTATTAACTGTTTGGAGTACAATTTTTGAGGTAAATGTAGCAAATTTTTTATATCTTGTTTTGAATTTTCATAATTATCTCTTAGCATTACCTTCCCCACCCCCCAAATTATTGTCTGAATTCAATGACAATTGATCCGAAGGTGCCAGAGGTACTTCAATCACTGAAATAATTCAAAGCCAGATGACACTCAGTTAACACTTAGAAACTGTTGACCCCCATATGCTTGAAAATGTCTGGAAATCCCTGAATAAAGATTTTAATAATGAATATGCAACAGCACGAACCCATTTCATAAGACAAGAGTATGGAACAGCAAGATCTAATACCTGTGGACCTACAGTATAATTTCCTTTAATTACTAGGCAAAATCAGGACTAATCAGAGTTCCTTTTAAATTCCTGGTATGAAGAAAAAAATTAAATCAATAATTAATGACATATGTAATTTTTTATTACTTGAAATGTAGTAGAAATTCTATACTCATACTCTGCATTATACAGTATGTAAATAACTTTGGACAATTTAATTTTAAATACTAGATGAAGTCCTAGTGAAAAGCTGAAATGCAGTTATGGCCTGTGATGGTACTTAAGCATGTTTTCAAATGTTTTCCTAATTGGAACTTTAAGCTCATTATTTAAATCAAGTCCATAATTAATGTAGTCCCTTATATTTATTTAATTGGCTTAGTTTCCATGTCTGTGGAAATACTCAGCCATCTATTCCTCCTGTGACATTTGGTGCCCTTGAGAAATTTACCATTTGTGGCCCTTCAGACTGTGTTCCTTCAGACTGTGAAAAGGACAGCATAGGAAGTACAAATTCGTCCACAGTATCATCATCACTATTCAGCAGATTGTTATTCAGCTCCCAGCTTCATTGTACTAAACAAACACAATAAAACACAGCTTCTTTCACAAAGTAACAAGGTAAAGGAAAGGAAGCATTATCATCTCTGTTTTTACAAAAAAATTTCAGTGGCGTTTATGAAAATCTAGTACATGCTCCTCATCCTTGGGAGTTACGCAGTATACCTTGAAAGTATGCTGCGAGAAGAAAACTGTGACTTTTGTTTTCCAAAAAGCAAGTGAGTTGCACTGGGAAAGTCTTCAGGTGCTTTTGAAAGACCTGTCCCTAAACAGCTTGACCATTCAAGACATGCACAGCTGTATTAGAAACTAAATCCACGTATCCTAAGTTTTGCTTCATTGCTTTTCTGACAAGACCTTCCCCTCCCAGTTCTTTTCCTCACAGCTAAATGTATATGAATTTGCACTACTAAAGGTGTATGAGCACAGAAAACTGCAGTAATTCTCAGGAATACAATTCAGTGTCTACACATTAGCAACTGACAAAAGAAAAATGCTCCTGAAATGTTGTGTTTCAGATTAAACAAAAGACAAAAAAAAAACCAAAAAAACAACCCAAGGAAACAAAAAATATAAGTGGTCACAAGCAATAATTTTACAACTAAAATAATTGTTTGTTTATTCACTGTCCCCTCATTGCAAATGGCACAAATGCTTTTGCCCAAACCTGCCATTGAAATTTAGCCCCAGGTATAGAAAGAAGTTTCAGCCTGAATGGTAAATGTTTCCAAGACTCAAGAACAACTCAGGAAAGCTGTTGTACAACATCAACAGTAGCAGATCATGACCAGAACACTGCTACTATAATAAAGGTTTATTTAAATGCATTGGCATGGAGGTGAAAATATACAGGAAAAAAACTTCTAAGTTTTATCTCTGACTTACTACTTAAAAACTGTTTAGATTGGAGTGGAGAGGTTTCCTTGCTCTTCTCCAAACTTCCAGGGTGTTGAGGGAGATGTAATATATAAATAAATATATACCTATAAACCAATACACATCTGGAGTGGAGCATACCTAAAAAAATATACAATGTATCTACCTTAAAAATGTGATTCTAATATTTATAATAAATCAGTAGAACAACTAGATGGAAAAAACAAACAAACAAACAAAAAAAAACCCAGGGGGAACTATTTTTTTTTTTCCACTGTTTTTTTTTGTGAATGTAGTGAAAACATAGCAGTGGTTCAAAGGCGTTTAGGTTCATACTGCCTTTAGCCTTTGATTATAAATATGCACCATCACTTCTGCAACATCCTTGTTTCTATGAATTAGAATGTAAATACATTATAGTGATTGCTTGCAAGAGTAGCCAATTTCAGAAAATTGAGTTTTGTTGCCTTTTCTTTGTGCACAGGTATAATATAGGTCAGAGAAACAGGCCACAGGTTTGGCAGACAAGTCACTGCACTCTTTTGTGTTGGAGAGCAGAAGGTGTTTTTTAGACAGACAACTGGGCAGAATCAGTAAGTCTCACCCAGAGAATATATGCAAAAACCTGCAGGCACACATGTGGTTTTGAATTATTTACATATATGTATATATTTACATATATGCATAAACATATATATACACATATATACATATTTTGCTCATTTTCCTATGTATATATGTGAAAACCTCTGTGTGTGTGCATACAAGGAAAAAATGTAAAACAAAGTAAATTACATATATACATTTATAGAGGAAAACACTTAAAAGTCAAACTAATTCTCAATATCTTTTTACTAGAATGAAACACCCAGCAAATAATGTAAGAACTTGCTGTTATTAAATCTCCCCTAAAATTTAAAATAAACTTTTACTCATTACAATGTGTGACCTAAGAAGTGCATTCATTTTTTTAATTTTGAAAATAATGGATGCTCTCAAGACTTTTTCCAGACTCATATTATTTCATACTATTAGTTCATACTAGAACTAAAAAAACCACTGACATTGCAGTATTTAGTTTCCATACAGAACCGCTTTTCTCAGAATAGGACTTTTTGGGGGTTTTTTGAGATGAAGATAGTAATATTCTCTCATCCAGTGTTCACTGAAATTCATGGACAATATATAGAATGGGGAATTACAGAATTTAGATGAAAGCCATTCATTAACTGTGCAGAGTTTTAAATTTGGAGAGAGATAAATGATTACCAAAACAAAATAACGATTAAACATACTTGTACTATATTTGTTCGCATAGTAATTGCTATATTTGCCGCCATTAATTAGAATTCTCATTGAGCTTAAGAAAACCCTAAATCTGTTCCCTCTTTTGGTAGAGAAAAAAACACGGCAGACAGAGAAGAGGAATTCTCCTTTGATTATTTTATCAACAAATTTTCATGATAATTTACCTAAATTCCACCTCTGGATGGCAAAATAAGTTTGCCTTTCTTCTTAAAATATGATGGAGTCTATTATACTTTTTAAAATGAATTTGAAATTACATTATCAGATTATTGGATTAAAAGTAATTTTATAGGAGTACTGTTGGGTAAAAATATATACCTAGGACTTGCTCAGAGTGTTCCAGCTTGAATTTTTATAAAAAAAAATTGTCTGTCAGTGAACAGATTATTCTTTTAAACACATAATTTCCATTAACTGGGAAAAATGATATCCCATGAAATCACTTATGCAGATCAAACTTGGAATATTTTGAAACTGTAGTATTCTGCCTTGGTGCCTTATGGCTGCAGAGCTGGTACCTCATTTTTCTGGTCTGTCATCTTGGCTGGATTCCCAGTTCATTGGCATAAGCCCTCATGCACAAGGATGCCTATTCTCCATCAAACAGCTGAGTTTCCGTGATGTAACGTCCTGCAATCAGCAGTTGGATTTGTGATGGTCTAAGATCCAAACATAATTTTCTCTATAAATCTGAGATGTTTTTTCCAGATATTTCTCCACAAAGTTGTCTTTCTTAAAGTTCACAGTGTTTGTCCTTGCCAGAGTTATACATTGATTGTTTCTATCCATACTCTCTTGCCCTTTCTATCATTCACATGCGCAATAATCACCAGGAAAGGTAGCCCCTGTCTCTGAGGCATCTGGACAATTTGCAGGAATATCTTTCCTGGAATTTGGAAATGTAAATTAATTTAAACCAAATCTACTTAATTGCAATTGTTCTGAATCCAAATTTAATATGCAGATTACGTGTGAAAATCTGTTACTGAGAAATTTTCTATGAATTTTCTGAAACAGCTGAAAACGTACAAAACAGCAGTAGTACAGATAGTCACTATTTCCTTCAAGTTATTATATCTGTTTCTGGAAGCCATTCATCTTGATATTTCTGAATTGTCTTTGAGATGTACTACTGTTTCCAGATGTGAAGGACCTGAACCACCCCTCTCAGTAATTTTGGTGTAAATCAGAAATAAAAGTAATAAAATAAATGTGAGTAGACCAATGTGTGACAAATTATTAAGCCCAACATTTTACACAGAGATAGGTACTTTAGCATGTATCTAACATAAACAGAGGTTAAAATATCTAGGAGTTACTTAGAGAAATATTTGCACTGATATTTAATCACCTAACAGTAAATAATATATAAATGCTGGATGTATTTATTATCTACATTGTTTTACATGCTTGCAAGCATATTTCATTGCTGTTATTTGTGCTGCTTATCTCCTAGTCTGAAGGCACTCCTTTAGAATTTGTAGAGGTAATGCATAGCTCTCTCAGATGCATGTTTTATTCCACAATATTTTTAAGTATTCAGTCAGTGGATGCCAACTCACATAATTAAAAAGTTGCAGATTAACCATTGTTGTGCAAATGGAAAGATTGCATTTTTGTGTAAGCATTGTCAGTGATTTCTTTGCTAAAGCTACTGCACACTGTGTCTATATTGAAAGGTGGGGTTACAGCAGCCTCCTTCTGCTGATAAATCTGTCCTCGTGTTTATATCACAAGTGTCCCAATGTGTGAAAAAAACTAGAAGAATTTTTAAATTCTGAACTGTTCCAACCCTCCTAACCTGAGACCATATCAGAGTGGAAGGCAGATGAGAAGGAAGCACCTGTCTCTAAAGGCATGTCTATAAACCAAGGAAAGATGAAAATTAATTCCCAGCCTTGAAATGATCTGAACTGGTGAGTCTAAATGGTTTATAAAAAAAAAACAAACAAAAGGAATTTGCCAGGTATTAGGAAGAAAAATGTAACGGCACAACCAGTTTTAGTGTAGAGGCACATTTCATACAAGTAGTCCTGTTCCTTCTAACCTTCCTTCTTAAAGTCACCTACCTAGCAGATGCACACCAGTGCCAAACCCTTGTTCTTTCGTCATTTGCAGATTCTCAGGGTGGGACACTCAATAAATGCTACCACAGTATGATTAACCAAGGTAGTCATCTCGAAAATGTGATATGCTTGAAAAATATTCCTTCCAACATCTGGTTTCCAAAGGGGAGCTGAAGGCAGATTTCCTCAAGGGAAGAGGCTCTGCTCTGAAGCCCAAGTTCTTCAGGGAGCTCTTCCAACCCACACCTCCTCATTGATGTAGTTATGGGTAGTCTAATGCCTGGACCAAAAGTGGTAGAGCTGGAAGATCATGTCTCAGGGCTGGAGCTGGTTAAATCTCCTGTGCCATGCTGCACAGGGAAGAGCAAACATGCCCTGAGGCTCTGTGACTAGGTCTGGCTCATTTGGCAGGAGATCAGTGTGCTGAACCTGACCTCTGGTTGCTGCCCCATTGTCAGGGCACTGTGTTCAGCTGGCCACTATTTCACTCAGCTCAATGAGTGCACGTCCTGCTCTTGGCTTCAGATGTATAAACAGCTTTACAGCTAGTTCCTTCAAGTTCTGTTATCATGTAAAGATTAAACATCTGAGCAAATAATCACAAAGCCAGAAGTGGCCATTTTCTCAATAACATATCTGTTAGGATGAAATCTTGCTCCTTTGTGCTTTGTGTGTGCTTAGATTGCCTAGGGAACTGGCATGGTAATTTTTGCCCAGAGGTTATAATATTGAAAGTCTGGGTTTTCTTTTACAGTCAGACTTAACTCTTGGGCTAACATTTTTCCTGGAGTTTCCAACACGATCACATAATTATGTTTTGTAAGTGAAAGGCAGAGTTATGTCCTGAAAAAAGAAGATGTATGTTAGTTGGTCAATCAAGTAAAATGATTAATTTAAAACAACTCACAACAGCTACAAGGGTAGGAAAGATTATTTACTTGTTAAAAGGCATCTATGCTCAGTTATAGGAAAATAGATAAGGGCTGGATCAAATTTTAATTATTTTGTTTGATTTTTTTCCTTGCCACAGTGAGAAAAAAAAATAATTCAAAGAGCAACATTAAAAAATCAAGCTTCTTGAAATGAAGCAGAACAGAAGCGCTGTAGATTTTGATTTCATCTTATCCAGCAGTTCAGAATTATATTTGTAGCCCATGAGGGGATTTCTAGGTTGACTTGTTCAATCCTTCTGAATAACTACAGGGCAATAAAATACAAAACAAGACTGTACCAGTTGCCATGCTGACAAACTGATATTTAGAAGCAGTTGTCTGAATTCCACCCCATGGTACATACCAAGAACAATATAATAATATCAACATTCCTGCTCCCTCTTTTATAGGATCCTTATGTGCCTCCTTTCAGTTTTCCCTGCTGTCATAAATAATTAAAGTGCAACTAGAGTCAACATCACATTTCTCCACGCAAATAAGCCTGGAGAACTTCTAATGTTACTGATTACTCCATATCTTTTCTTTGGTTTTCTTTCCTTTACCATCAGACAAGTATAAAATAATCTCACTACTCTGACGCTTCTGTCTTCTTTGGGACATAAGTTATCATGTTCTCATCCATAGGGATAACAAAGAACCACATATTCCTTGGCTTTATTTTTTTTCTTACATTTTCTTTTTAATAACTCTTTATAATCTTACTTTGACTAGGGTTTCTATTTCTATCAACAGTAGGTTGGCAAAAATAAGTGTTCTCTCTTTGCTGCCTTTTTACTTTCTGCAAATCTGCACAGGAATCCAGTTGCAGACCAGTGTCCCATAGGCAAGAAAAGAATGACAACTTTATCCATATAAGCTAATCACTAAAAATTTTCAAAGGACTTCATAATTTCTGTTGCTAATTAAACCTGTCTTTCTTCCTGTATGTCCAGAGACACATGCCTGCTCCAGATGCACATAATCTGGAAAAGCTGGAAGATCTTAATTGCCTTTCCACAGTGCTATTTTCAGAGCCTTTCTCCAAATATACCCCCACCTAGAGAGTCTGGAGCCGCATCTTCAATACCTAAACCTGCAGATGTTCATTGGCACAACAAGAATTAGGTTTTTTACCTAATATCAACCTATTCTTTTGTGGGCAAAGTCAAACATAATTGCTAAGGGAGTATCTTACAGAGAAAATAATTTTTTGTTAGAGAAAATAATTTTTTCATGTGCTGGTAAAATTAAATCATGTCACTGAAGAAAAAAATACTATTTATTGTGTAATTATTATGAGTGAATTTCCATGCCATATTTCACAATGCAAGAAAAAAATCAGCAGCTCATTAAATATTGTAAAATGATAATTCATTTATATTATCATTCAATTTAATTAATATTGCATTTATATATTCATATAATATATGTTTGATAAAAGCATAATAGGGATCAATTGTTCAGATGATGGTGAGAGATCTTTGAATGACCTAAAACTACAGATTTCTCTAGAGTAAAAATCTAGGAAATCTTAATTTGGATTACTTAATATTACCTAGTTTACCTAGTTGTTTTTTGGGTTTTTTAAAGGAATACAATTGTAGAAATTGAATAAACCCCATTTTTATTCACTGTTATGTCCAGTAAACAAGGAAATTAAAGCATATGTCACATCATTCCAAAACTGTTCTGTCACATCAGGTGCCCCAAGGCAATCAATCATCATTTTTTTACAAGTTCAGATCTCAGAGAAATTTACTTATGAATTTGTCTGCCTTCTAATGGATTTCATTAATCCAGTAATTACTAGACGTAACAGAAAGAAAAGGTCCCATTTGAAGGAGAGGGAGATATTAAAAACTCCTCAAATATGTCCTCACTGTAACACTCTTATTACCTTTTGTAAAGCCTGTTCCATATCATAACAAAATTCTTGTTACACAGTTGATCAATTTCATGAGAAAAACCCAGTTCCACGTGATATAGAAGATTATTCAAATATAAATCACTGGAAAAAATAAACTTGCTGTATCTTTTCTGCCACCAAGGAAGCAATGCAGACTTGACTGGGACCAGGCTGTTGTTCTTTCTGGGCCTCAGTCCTGAAGTGGTTTTCAGCAACTCAGGAATGACACATACAGTATGTAAAAATCCTGTACATAAAAATATGGAGCTAAGCTGCTCCATATTTCAGGATATCTATTTCCAGACAAGTAAAACAGATGGGAAACACTTGATAGAAAACTTTACTTCAGAGGAATACAATTAGGCCAGGTAGAAAGCCGTTTCACAAACTTCCAGATATGTAAAGCTTACAAGTTATCAAAAAGAACTTTAGAGATAGTATTTAGAAAAGAAAATAAAATTAATGTGAAATACTGTAGTTTGTGTAGAATAGATCTTTGAATAGATGTGCTGCACATAATAAAACGGGAAAATTTGTATGTGGGTATTGACTAAACAATTGGTAATGGCTCATGACTATTTACAACTTTTAAGACATACTATGGGGAATTTTCTTTAGCTCAAAATGCAAATGTTTCACCTTGTTTATATTGGCTAGCTGAATAAAGGTTTCAAATGAGGTAAAATGAGTATCTCCATTAAAACTATCCCAATGAAAGTGAACTTGACATTGGAAAGAGAAATTTCAGTATAGTTAGGAATTATTTTTTCCCATGTGCTTTACAGTTATGATTCTGCTTTTCATAAATATGGAACTACTAAGATTTACCTGGCTGAAGAGTTCTACTTTCCTCCTTTTTCATATTTTAAGGTGAATGTCTATATCTAGATCCACATCTTGAACTCATATGATTTTATACCTGCCTTCATATCAGCAGGGTTAATTTCAGTTTTCCTTGCTGAAGATGAAAGATGAGGTTTTGAGATACCTGGCAGCTTTTCACCCCCATGACAGATGATGCCTTTGCTTTCTTCTTTGACTTGAAACGAAAGGGCAGTACAATATGTACTTTGCAAAAGCTTGCTTAATACCCTTCTGCCTAGAAAACAAAATCACTGGCATTAAATTTCCTATGTCCTTTTCATACCAGCTTGTTTTACAGAGATTTAGAGGATGATTAGTGTCATTAACAGACCTTATTTTTTTCAGGGCTTTACTCGTTACTGGCCAGGGGTCAATCAAATCATGCATATTAAAGCCAGGTCAAAGTGAGCTATGCTCAGAAGGAGAAAGACCACAGAAAAGCTTCAGCTAACCACTGCCATCAAGTATTAATGTCACAGGTTAATGTATGTGTGACCATATTAGTTCCACATGGGAACTTCAATGTCAAAGCCAGGGAATGCACCAGGTGATAAGACTGAAGAATGGTGAGACTTAAAAAGAAAATAATTCTCATGTCTTGACTCACCAGAGTTAATGACAATGAGAGCACAAACTCCCTGTGCCTTTACACTTTACAGCCCTTTCAGAAAGAAAGGAGTAATTTCCACTAAAACAGCAGCATGCAAATATAAATAATAGGAGAATAAAAACAGTGACAATCATTACCCTTTAGCTTGCCTTGAAAAGCCACAGTTCCAAGGTGAGATCAGGGCACCAAAGTGTTCAGGGTTTTCTGTGCTTGTTTTATAAGTGCAGAGCTAAAAGCCTAAATAAAGTAAAAATGAGACTGCCAGCATTAAAATGGGATGCAAGATGGGACAGGGGGAAATGAAGGTCAATAGGATTGTCTACTAATAAGACATGAACTTGCATTACTTAGTGATACCCTTGTAATCTGTCAGAAGCAGAAAGCTTAAGGAGTTAGTGAGCAAAGAGAGCCAAGTGGAAATTAAACCAGAGTTTTAGAAATATTTTAAAAAGAAATTAAGAAAAGATTCATAACGGAGCCATTTCAAAAATTAAGATACATAGGCAAATGAGTATATTTGATAAGGTACATCCAGGACATATAAGTTACGTTCTTATTTTCAAAGAAACAACTTATTTTAAGATATTTTATTAACCTATTGGATAGAGTATTCCTCATTTATTTCCTTCTCATTTTTATTTATGCATTTAGAGGACACCTAAATATTTTGTACTAAAATTGAATGTCTAGGTCTCATTTAAATGTGAATACAGTAGTTTTAATGACTTTTTTAAAATATTAAACAGTAATGATGGAAGGGCATCAGAGTCTATAAACAGACATTTGGCTAAAGCTTTCATAAAGATATTCATGTAGCAACAGAAGAAAACACGATATAAATATTTTTGGTTTTATTAATTTTAAAATTATATTGATATATATACAGATTTAGGCACATTACGTTTTTACCTATAAGTATAATTTTAGGGTTTGGGATATTTTTCCCTCTTTGAAATCAAGCCACTCCAGTAAACATGAGAGATTGAATTTCTTTTTAGAAATTGAAATATGCCTACAAGCACAGGAAAATGGATATAATGCATATCTCTATGGTTAGTTACAAATGCATTTACCTTGTGGGGATTTTTTTGTTTGTTTTATTTGTTTGGTTTAGTGAGAAAATTCATCTCCCATTTTCTTCCCAGCTTGGGTCTTTCATATGTTATTTTCTTCAAGGCTGGTCAATACAAATCCCTGATTTACAGAGCCATTCTCAGTAATTTATTTAGATTGCATAAGAAGCCAGTGGCGTCAGAGAAACAGCAAGAGCTGCTCATGTGTTTCTGAGCTGAAATATCACCTGCCAATAAAGCTGTGGCTTCAGATAAACTCTACCAACAGATAGTAATTCAGATATACCCTACCAACTTAATTCAGACTTTTTAAGTGAAGGCCATTTAATTGTGAAAACAGAGCCAGAAAAAATTCACAGACTTTGTGGTGTTAGCAAATATTGTCAGTCTGATAATTCTGATATTTTCAGAAGTCTCTCCAGTCACAAGCTGTACTAGCATAGTCTGTGTTTTCTGTTGTAATCTGTGTGTTAGAATCCCTTTTGCAGCTCATGAATGGAGATTAACACTGATTTCCAGGCCAAGTCATTACACTTTATCCTCGTAGCCTTACGTGCATTTAGTCTCACCATGTCCATTCAAATGTGGCAAGTTCCCAAGCAACAGCATGAAAATATTTCCATTCCTGTTGGCCTTTTACTGAAATTAACCCCTCCATATGCAGAGGTATCTAGAGCACAACAAAAAAGACTCATGAAAATTTGAATGTTTAAGTTTGGATTATTTTGAAACTAAGTTGATAAAACATCAACCAATGCCTTGGTGCTTTTAGGTCATTTTACAGTAGCAGCAAGGAAATCAGCATCTCTATGAAGAAATTTTTGCATTGTCACAGAGTGTAGAAGCTGAACCTTAGCATAAACAAGGGACCAAGCTGTCATTTCTTTGCAAGTCAACAAAGATCAGACTATCCTTTCAAATTTGAACTGAAGAACATTTGACAAGTGCAATCAGCTCCAACTTTTGTGCTTTGATACTCTGAAAGGAATTCAGAGCAAGAGTGGCTTAATGGATTGGAAGGGGTGATGCGTAAGAAAAGCTTAGAAAGATTAAATATGTACAGCTTGACTAACCAACAATTAAGTGGGGGGAGAGGGAGAAGATATATCTCAATGAGATATTGTCAGAAGCAATGAGAAGGTAAACACCAAGGGGCAAGAGTAATTATTTAAAAATGCAAATGGGATATAGCTAGAAATAATGAGATCAAATTGAGAAAAGGACAATGTAATCTGAATTTGAAGAATGACTTACTGTAAGTGAGAAAGGGTATTTCCACTTTTTTCTCTTGAGAGTATTATGCAGTGTGCTAGATCTTCCTCAAAACAATTAAAATGAAATGGGTAAAACACAGGGGACTATATTCTATGTTACTTTTCAGTATTTGCAGGGCTTTGCTTTCTGTCCTAAGAGATCTTTTGTAATTGCAATGATTTTTTTTCCCCTAAAAAATTAATAAACAAAAAATCCAAATAAAATAAGAAGTTATGAAATAATAGTTGCTTGGGAATAAGGAGAAAGGTACAAGAAACATTGCGAAAAGAATGAATCAGCTTTGTATTAATTAAATAAATAATGAAAACCATATCAAAAATTTTAAGGCTTTCTAGTCACTTCCAGTGTACTACAAATCTCATGTTTGTATTCATTTAATTATGTGACCCTTCACAGTCCCTTGCAGATCCAGGTTTTTATTAAATCAGGTATAGAAGCATATTTGAGAAACGTTTTAAGTATTAAAAGAAAAATTTAAATATGTATTGCTTTTAAGTTGGAGAATATGTATTAAAGGAGAAAGACAAATTGCAAAATAGTTGCACACTTTTATTGGAAGAAATTAATTCAATGATTATGTTAATACATACTAGGTCTACAACCAAGAAAGAAGGAAAGAGAATTTCTAAATTCTTTTTCATGTGGAATTAACAGTAACATGAAAGGAAATGAAAAACTTGTTTAACACAGATAGAAAGACACTGCCTAGTTCCTCTACACAAAGGAATGCATTCTGATAGGCTGAGTGACATTATCTAGTGTTTTGAATAGTAATTATCAATAAATTAAAACTCAGTATTTTTATTAAAATTTCTGCTTGTAGTGAGCTTTCTTGCATTGTCATTTTCATTTTTACCCTCAAACAAGGACATTGCTGACTGAATTTCTCTGCTTGAACAGATAAAATAATCACAAGTAAAAAAGCAAAACCAATGGGATGTAACATTTCTATGCAACTGAACACCTCTATGCAAAGTGAAATACTAGCAAGTGACACTACATCATTTATATTTTAGAATACCGGCTATTAATTTTTAATTGCAATTGATAAATTTGGATTATATATATATAAAATAAGTAACTGGCTGATGTAGATCACCATTCTTTCAATATAGTCTCTCTATATACTTTCTGTGTCCTTATACCATATACTTGAATTAGAAAACTGCATTTAACCTAATAGTATTCACTTTTTAAAATCTATATAAACCTATTGACCTATCTAAATCAGAAAGTTGCTGTCTTCAAAGATGGTCACAAGTTGTCTTTCCTATTTTCTATGCAAATGTGTTTAAAATTTTTTTATCTCTTTTGTTTACTTAATTATTTATTGCTCTAATGAACTTCCATACCTGTCTAGGAAGTCTAAGAGATAATATGATAATTAAGTGCATAAATTAGGAATAATGAGTAACTTCAGAAACTTGTCATGATAAGTGGACATACATAAGAATATTTTCAGAGGAATGCAAGTTTATGTAATGATCTAGAAGAGTGAAATTTATCTAAAAATCGGTCATTTATTTGAAATACTTGCATTTTAAAAGCACAAGCTAGTACAATGGAGTGTAATGCACAGAAGTGCAAGCACACTCATTTTAATCAGGAAATTACTTTGTTCTGTACAATAGCACTGTGACAACAAAATCTCAAAATTCTGTTCTGCTTAGAGGATGGCTATAAAAATGTCAGAAAAGATTTTCACTGACATGAAGTCCTTAATTTACAGATACAAAACCAGAGCCTGTATCAATTCCCACAGAAATCCAAGAAATTCAATGAAAACAGAGTTATATCAGCTAGGTTACTGAAAAATGTCACTCACATTGTACATAAGTATTGTGAGTTTAAAAAAAAAAAAATTGATTACAGAAATCAAACTATCATTATTTGCATCTATGTGTTGTTAGAGGCAGCAGATTTAATTAGGTTATCACTTCACTCTTCCTCCAAAAGAGACTTTCAAACACATAAGTCAAACCAAAAGGGTGCTCTGGGGTACTGTTTTTTATTGTCAGGAGAACCAGCAAGAGATGATCGGGGAGTTAAACAAGGTAGCTGGTTCTTTAACCTCAATGTCCCTTTTTCTACAGAGGAATGGGAGAGGCAAGAGAAAATGCTTGAATGATATTAAAGCACAAGGAGCAAAAATATATAAATAAGTTTGAATTAATTTATGCCCAACACCACCTCAGGCTAGGCACTAATGAAAACATTCCATTTTGTTCAAGGCACTCAGAGCTGTTGACCAACAGCTGAATTACTGCCATTTCTGCTACCAGGGTCTCCTCTTCACAACTCGGAGCTGAAAGCTCTAATTTCCACTCAGTGCTTCTTCAGGGAGCTGAGGGCTGAAGGAAGGGCTTTTGGGAGCCTCAGCTGTCTGATAATTACCCCTGTGCAGTGACACTGTCATGGTCTCATCACCTCTACTGTATGTGGCTCTTTGCATACCTCTCACATCACCTTTCACATAGCTTTTCAGATAAATTTGGTCCAAAGAGTAGCAGGGAAGTTGTTGGCTGCTTTGTTCTATTCACAGAATCATAGACTCATAGAGTAATAGAGGAAGAGAATCAGAATCGTTAAGGCTGGAAGAGATGCCCAAGTTCATTGAGTCCAACCTTTGAATGAACACTGCCTTGTCAACCACAGCAAGAGGTGCCACATCCACTCATTCTTGAAGACCTGCAGGGATGACAACTTCACCAGTTCCCTGGGCAGCCCATTCCAATGGTTAAACACCATTTCAGTGATGAAATTCTTCCTGATGTACAATCTGAACAGCCCCTGGTGCAGCTTGAGCTAGTTTCCTCTTGTGCTGTCACTTGTTACCTGGGAGAAGAGTCTGATCCCCACCAGGCTACAAACACTTTTGAGAGATTTATAGAGAGTGATAAGGTCTCCCCTGAGCCCCCTTTCTCCAGGATAAACACTCCCAGATCTCTCAGCTCCTCCTCATAGGACTTACTTTGTAGATCCCCCACCAGATGGCCCTTCGTTCCTAATAGGAATTTAAAAGATCATATAATATAACATATATTTGGTTCCAGAAGCCTGCAATATCTCATGCTTTGCATTTTTCAGTGCATGCACCAACCTAAAAGTATTTTGAAAAGTAGCAGGCACATTCTCCATTGTGTATGGTTGTCTAAGTCCCACCTAGTCCTGCTATGTCCCATGAAATTATAATTATTAAATAATTATTTCTAAGTACTTAAGCTGCCTAGGTTGATCTTAACAGCTACAGTTTTCTTAGAAAGATATGATCAAAACAATTTTATCAGTTTGTAATCATGTATCAAGTTTTCTTTTCATTTGCTTTAATTTTGTCTTGGTTCTGTGATTAAATTTTAAGTTATCCTTGTGCCACAACATCTTTTACTCCCATAATAGTAATGGTATCCTTAATTGTGGTATCAATTACATTAATACCAATGCAAATGAAAATATAAAACCTGAAAGATGTTTCTTGATTACATAACCTTGATGTATCTCATCCACAATGAAAACAAAATTTGAATATTTACTATATTGTCATCATCATCATCATCATCATCACTGATATTATTATCATTGTTATCACTATTATTCTCTGGCAGAATTTGACACTGTAAAGATCACTCCTTCCCTAATTTTGTACATTTTCTTGAAAGACAAACCTCTTGAAAAACCTAAAAGAAGATTGCCACTGGAGGAAGAGATTGGGAAAAATCATTATTAACCTAACAAATTCATAAGGATTGACAGAAAATCCATAGAGAAATGTTTAGCTCACAGAGCACATGTCTCTTCAAAGCCCAGAGATCTCAGAGGGACAGAGAAACCTCATGCTGTGTCAAGAAAATGGGGGATTTACTTTCAAAGGTGAAATTCCACTTTTTAATTCAAAAGTCATCTCCATGTCAGCATCTGGTGCAGCTCATCAATGATCTTCATTAAACAGAATTTGATTTTAAATTGAGAAAGTATCCCATCTACTATAATGCTTTCTTTTGGAGAGATTAAGATATTAGAATACAGCATCTTTTAGAATATATCTTAGACTAATGAGTATCCTGTGAAAATTATATTTAAAATTAGTGAGAGGACCTTTTAATATTTAACTACATTACCCTAAAACTATATGCAATAATGTTTTGTGGTGAGAGTTCTGGCCTGCTATCTAACTCTTTTATTTATTTATCCACATATAAAGTAGAGGGTTGATTAAAGAGGGTCCTAACCAATTCCAATTTTTCTTTTAACTGCTATCGGAAGGGTCTTAGACTAAAACTGAAATAAGATCTAAATTAAAATAATTAAAGAAAAAACCTGTCTCTTAAAAATACTATCTTAGTTTAAAGAAATCTATGTCTATAAATAAAATCAATGAATTATTAAATTATATGGCAACTGACCTTTTTAATTTATCAGGGAAAGATAACAAAATAATCCATAAGTCTTGCATATAAAGCACAGCACTTTTGGGTTTTTTTCCTCTCTCCCTCCTTTAAATCTGTCAGGGCACACCTGATAAAACAAAACAAGAACATGTTTGGTTTTTTTTAATGGACAAACTTCACTCATTTAATCTAAATTTGGCAGGGTAGTAGATGGAAAGAAAATGGCCAGCACTTCAGCTGCATTCAAATTGCTGTACCTTTTGAATGAGCCTTCTTTACTGTTGTTTATAGAATGTAAACTACATAGAATAATATACATTTATTACTACATGTCAAACTATGAAGAGAAGATCTTCAAATTTTGCAACAATTCAAATGAAAACTCTAACTTGACAGCCATCAGACACACAGGACAAAAAACTTTGTTTTTAGAATAAGACTATTCACCAAAATAGTCCATTACAAACTAGCTTTCTATGAGGGTTAGATACAAGGCTAAAATTTATAGAACCAGGTCATATAGAAGAGTGCAGGACACATGTGAAAGTGTCACAAAGTTAGGGAAAAATGATCCAAGAAGCTTGCTTAGTTAGAATTTAGATAAAATTCACTTTATCAATAAATACATAATTTTTCTTTAAATAGAATATGCAAAATATATATTTAATTTCTTCTTTGTTTTATGTTTTCTTATTTTTATTTTTTTTTTTTAATAGAGGGAAAAGAAAGGTAATAGCCAGAGATTAGGCAGTAATGATTTAAAGAAATTGTGAGCTTTAGGGAAAAAGAAATGAGAATCATGAGCCAAAACTACACTTCAACACATTTATAGAATGTGATGTAGCTTTGATAATGTCAGGAAACATAAGAACTAAAGGACTGTACCGAACAAGACAAAATCAGATTTGAGTGACAGGTTTCTCCTATATGTGCAAGCCTGGCTGTAAAACATACACTTCATTCTATCCTAGTGAGAACTAAATGAGAAAGGTCAATTCTGAACAAAACTTCATAAAAGAATATCAGTGACAGGAAAAATAAATAATGAGAGCTCAACTATCAAGCACTGCTTTCAGAGAAATTACACTTATCTGAAAGTTAGGTGTGATTCAGACAATACAACTTCAACACATAAAACGACATCACCAACTTCAGCTCTTAAAGAACACTGCACCCCAGAGCTATAAAGTCTGTTAATTTGGAGTCTCAGTTTTCAGACAATGTAAAATCCACAAATTTCATTAAATTTACTCATCTCTTAGAGAGAAGTATGAACGCAATTTAAAAAGACCAGGTACAATTTGAAAATGGCTGGTCCAAGTCATCAAACCTATAAGCAGTCAGATTATCCTTCATTATTTCTGTCTCCTTCCAGTTGTATAACATCAAAGAGTGAAAAAAATATTATTGTGGTTCAAATGTTAAGTTTTAAATCTGAGATTGCAATGAACCTCTCCAGAAATGGCTGAAGCTTTGTGATGGACTTAATTCTCTGATATTTCCTATAGCAGAACTAGAGAAAAGGGTGTGTTTTTCTAGAAAGTGTTGTATTCACCTCTCACAACTGTTTTCATGCAATATTCACCAGGGGATAACCTTTACTCTGTAAATATATTTGTATCACGTTAAACACTTGTCACAGTCTTAAAATCAGATATTTTACATAGCTCTATAAACTTAATGTTCTAGTTATATAAGAAGCTTAAATATGCTGGAAATAAATATTGATTTCTGGAGCTCAGCCACCATAAGGGTGATGGCTGTAAAAGAGTCTCACAGAAGAATAAATAACATTTACTTTTCCCTACATAGACCCTTATTCTAAATTATTGAACAAGTGACATGTTTGAATTAAGCACATAAAAATGTGCATTTTTCTGTTTCAGTCTTTACTATCAGCACTAAAATTTTCTCTAATAGCCCAGATATATGCCAAACAGTAGGATGTGAATATTTGTAGAATATAAAATTGGTTAAACTTTGATTTGCAGAGAAATGGAGATTAGATTATCCAGCTGGAAAAACAATTTGAAGTCCCCTTACATAATTGAAAAACTTAACAAAGCACAAACCAAGACTTTTAAAAGAAAATCCTATCACCCATTCCATAGCAAGTGTAAGGATAGTTATTTTAATAAAGAAGAATTTCCCTGAGGATATATTTGACCAGTGGAGGATTACACTATAAATAAATTCCTTGTTTTACACAACTCTTCTTGAAGCATCTTTTTAACATGGACAGCCAGCAAGGTTTTCCTTACCTGACAGGACATTTCTCATGGTTTTCACTTTGAAGATGAGGGCCAGCCACAGACTAGAAAATGGCATTGGTACCTGGGCAGGAGAAATCTCCACTTTAGCTTTTGGCTAAAGTCTCTGGTTTCTCTTGCTGCTTTACAGTGTTTTCAGTACCAATAACTTTTCCTTTGTCTTACGGATACATACTGATGAAAGAAAAGCAAGTGATCTTAGCCTTGACTGAGCAAGCCTTGGAAGAACATGTGGATCCAATATGGACTTCCTTCATTTGGACAAAAGAACTTGATTTTCGCTGACCAACTTCAATTTGCACAAATTTTTGATTCACTGCTTACTTTATTTTTCTCTGTAGTGTAAAAGGCATTTCTTCCAGAGCCTAAAGCTGTAAAAAATTCGTGTTCATTGTATGTTCTGCCCCATCTCCTCACCAAAATACCCCAAAACAGTCTGACAAAAGGATGTAGCCTCAAACTCAATGCTATGGATTCAGTAAATACATCCTTCCCTGGAAGGCAGTGGCAGATGAAGGTGCTGCTGTATCCACAGGGCAACTGGCTTCTGCTTTCCCCTGGTTTCTTCTGGGTTTCTGCTGGTAGAGTCCAGGAATGTGTTTAAAAGAGATTTTTTTATATTTTTTTATATATATGAGATTTTTGCATGCTCTGGCACTGTGAGTCTAAGCACAGTTCATAAACCAGACGACCTATTCGACTTGCATACAGCTCAAGAGCCAACCCCAACAGAAAATGACACCTACAGAGTGCTGGCTATTGACAACGAGCTGAGCAAGGCAGGCAGTTAACTGTGACTTCACAAAAGTGGGAATAGGAAATATATTTTCATTTTGGCGTCTTTAACAATGTTTGAATATCTTTTAAATTACAGTTAAACACTGTGTGTTCTAGGTGCTTTAGTAGAGAAATAAAAAGGATTGGCTTCTTCTGTATTTAAAAGTAATTGATTTTCAAGCTTCCTACCATTATCCATGCTAGAGTCAAAGATTTGCACTGTATAGTATGCAAAGAGGGGCCCTAACTAGTCGGAAGTTCAGAAGGCAGCAGTATACTCTGCACTAGCTCTGCTTTTCTGGAAGTTCAGAGTAAATCTTATGATTGGCAGTAATTTCCAACACTGTTGGACTGCATCAGAATGATAACTGGAGATACTACTTGTTGAAATATATACTTTCTACCAGTGAAGCTCTCATAAAAGACTTGAATTCATGACTTTCCTAATGACCATGTGTCCATAATGAAGCATAATGATAAAGAGTCTTATTAATCAAAGAATTTGCCTATTTTACTGTGCACTTCTAATTACATGTGAGTGATATAACCTGACCTATCTTTCCTATCAAATTTAAAGAGCATAATCTTATATTTTGGAAAACAGGCAGAATTAAGCATGCATCTTGACTGAGAAAATGAATGAAAGGAGAAACTAATAGAAGGGAGATTTTAGGAAAGATTTTCCCAACTTTTATAGCCTCTTAGAATCAGGGCTTTTCATTATTTTCTTGTACATTTGATTTTAGTAATGTTTTATGACTAAATCTCCCTGTAGTTAGTAATAACATTAATAATATTTATTAATAATATTTTAAAATTTTTGATACATGTTTTTAATTTTTGGTTGAGAAATAGAAATTAGAAATGTCTTCTTTTTATGTCTGTAAAATTTTAAAATAGTTCATCACCCTTTTACCTTAAAATTGAGATACTGTCATAGTCCCCTGAGATTAAGATGGAACAGTAACAATGTTTAAGCAATGGCAAAGGCAATGAGAGGAGTAAGAAATTAATGAAAAAACAATAGAAAATGGCAAGACCATCGAGTTACTTTTTGAGATTTACTTAGAAGATTTCCCCATATATTATGTCCATAAATCTTGTTTCAAAATGGATTTAAAAGTATGTGTGAAGGACATCCACCTGCATAAATTCATGTAACTACTCAGTATTTCATAACCTTTTAGCTCATTCCCCAATAACCCCAAAACTGGTGCTATTTTGCAGCTTATTTAAGTATCAACCATAGCAATCAGTTGTAAAAATTAAATTAACTACTTATCTCTGTTGCGCCCTTTGAAATTCAAGCAGTCAAAGACACAAGATTTAGGAGTATGAAAGACAATTATTCTATGTTATGATTTAATTAAAAATCTAGATTTCAGCAAAAACAGCAAGAAAGCATCATAATTCTTTAATTTCTAATGCATACCTAAAGGAAAATAAAGCTTTCTCTAGAGATTAAAAAATGTGCTGTTGAAGGAAAACTATTTCAAATCATAGGAAATAAGATGGAATTTTCACATGTGCTTCTCAAGTAAGTACCTAGATGTACTTGGTTCTCAAAAAGATCTCAAAAAAAATTCAGTGTAACCATAATGATAGAAACTTGATTTAATTAAGCTTATCCATTCTGAGATATTCATAAGAAACTATTAAAAATAATCAATAATAATAATTTTCTTTTGAGTTTGGGATAAGTGATTATCTAGAAGACATGAAAACATGGCATAAGAATGAATAATTTTTTTCTTTTGAATATATATCACAATTTTCTATTTTACTTTTATTCTTCCCACTATGCAGCTCCTTAGATTAGGAAAAACATTGTGTTCACTTTTTCTCTAATTTTTGAAACACATTCTTTTGAATTGACTGTAATGCCCAGTTCTCCCTGTAAAGAAATCATATATTTAAACTAATTACTAATGTAGACAATTCAGCCACTGCTTATTATCAAAGTAAATAGGTTATTCTACTACTAGCAGTCATCCTTATGCTGAATAAATTACTAACTCTTATAAGCAGTATTTTCCTTGGTATTCTTCATCTTAAATTCTGAATACTATGGCTGAATGTCCATGTCTTGGAGGTCAAAAGCAACACAGAGAGATATTAACAAATTGAAAATTAAAAACCCCTCAAACTTTCTTCATAATATGAAAGACCTTTTACTTTGGCTTGACAAGGTGGAACAGACCTTAGAAATATATAGCAATTCAATGTCATTTCACATACTTTTATATCTATGTCGTACTTGAGGAGAAGTAGCATATATTTTAAAAAAATTAATTTATTTTCAATTTTCCTCTGTATTAAATCAGACTTTCTTCCTACATCACCAAAAGGAGGAAAGAATCAAATCTGGGAGACTGGATACAGATTAGCACAGCTATGGAGATAATGCAGTTTGCATGTATGATATCAAGTACAAAGATCCTGAGGATAATAGCAAAGTGGGGCACTCAGTCTTATGGAGTACTGGAAAACAGCTTCAAAGAGAAATAAAGCTTGAAACAGTCTTATCTATCACACTTACCCATGGCTCCCTTCCTACTTAGTTTCTCAGTTTTTGAATTCATTCGGAAAGCTGGGAGATATTCACCCAAATTAATCAATGAGCCAGGTAACAGAAACGTAAGGTGATTAGCTTAAGTTGGATGATTAAGCTTTTGAATATCTGGATTTGGGGAGCTGAATCACTTTCTTTGAAACTGTTTCCAGCGGTGTAATTCCAAGTCCTCATTAAGCCTTGCTTAATACTAAGCTACATGGTTTTAATATTTATTTCTCACCTTCACTCCCCTCACTTCCCCCTGTCCAGTGTTTGGAGATGTAGCAGAGATGAGTAAAGCTAAAAAACTAACTTTGTGCTCTAGAAAGTGTGCATGGGATCTGCACACCTGTGAGGCAACTCCTTGCTGTAAGATATAAGTGAAATGGCCACTACTATGGTCCGGAGGGTAAGTTCTCACCCTCAGTGGGCCCTTGTTCCTCCTGCAAGCAGGCAGGACTCAGTTTCCCTACTGATATCCATTCCCAAGCAACCAGCAAATGGAAGATGGTTTACTACAGACTATTAAAGTTCAAAAAAGGACTATATGGGCTTTCAGGTCTTTTATATGTAATCAAAGTTTTGAATATTTTATAACAGTTATCAAGAAGTTTCAAGATACTAATTATCCAGAACAATAAGTTTGTGTAAGTTTGTGGTCCTGATTCAAGTATCTTTTTCCTGCAATTTTTTTCTGTTTATTAAATATGTTAACTATTACAAAAGAAGAATTAGAGGGTTGCTTTTTGGGGGTTTAGTTTTAATATTTTTGAATGATTACTGCTGTTTTCCAAATAAAAATAATTTCAAGTACTTATAGCAGAAACATGGCAGAATGAAAAGCTGAGAATTTTCAGGCAATACAAAAAAAAAAACAATATAAAAATGGTAAAACTCTTTTCACACGTTCAAGATAATTATATGCAGTTTTTGGGGCTCCATTGAAAGAGCAAGTTAAAATCAGTCACCTCAAAGGTTCTCAAATAAAAACCTGCCAAACTGTGATGTCACATGCATCACATCCTTTATCTTGACACTGCCCCTGAGTGATTATGCTGGCCTCAAAGCTAATTTTTTGCACTTGAAGTTACCTTTATTTTTCCCATGTGATTTATCGAATACTTATAGCGACGTTCATTTCCTCAGACATTTCTTTTTTCCAGGTCCCATTCTCTCACAAAGACCTGCAACTCTTCACAGCTGGCACATGGCATTACCTCGTTGATAGACCATTCCGCAAAATTTCACTGAATCCTTCACCAAAGAATTTAACTAAAGTAAACAGCCTTGGTATCATAGACAATATCCTTGCATGAATAAACACTCATCTAAAATACAGAAAGGTAAGTAGACATAAACGTTTAACTCTTGCAAGTGAAGGGAAGTCTCCCTCTTACTTCCTTTGTACAAAATGTTTAAAGCAGGATGAAGCACTGAGCAATTACTCAAAATGCTGGACCTATGGTTGAAATAATAAAAAAGAAAATCAGCAAAATTCATCATCTGTGTGCTGCAGTTCTCATACAGTCTCTTCACATTTCATTTGCTCTTTCATAGCATCTGTTCAATATATTCAGTGTTAATTGTAACAGCAGAGTAAAGGAAACCTGCAACCCAAGGATACAGAAGAGGCTATTTCTGTTGAAATTCATCAGTAAATATTAAAAGTCCTTCTTAACAATTCTACCTAGAAAACATCAGGTTAACAGAATGATTGAGAAAGTTAGGAATAATTATAAAAATAATTAATTGCGTATTAAAGTTTTTGTACTGATTTTATGATTTCTCAATGTCCTAGAGTGACTGTGATGTTAAATTGTATATCCATTACAATTTAAAGTCCTATATTATAGGACTGCTGCTTGAGAAAATAACGACAAGGTTGGAAATTTCCAAGTGACTATAATTATTGCCATGTTAATATCTGGATACCATAGAAATTAAATTTGCAAGATAATTTAATAAAATATTAGAAATGTGGTATAAATCTGATATCATAAAAATGACAGGCATCCTTAAGTAGGTTTGAGGGTTTTTTTAATGCTGATATAACATATTTAAGGAAACCTTTAAATATTTTATGGTAACAGAGTTTAACCTTGCTATACTTGCCACAGTGGTGAGCAAACATTTAAAATTAATTTTATATCAAAATACATCTCTGTAGCCATTTTAAATTCATATATATAAGTAAATTGATTTCAGTGGGAGTTATGTACTTAATCACCTTTGAGGAAGTGGGCCTCAGTCCCTAATCAAGTCTGCTTAAATATGCTAACCGAATTGTTTTGAAAGTGCTGACACTCTGGAGCTGTGCATTATTACTGGGTGTTTCTGGATATTCTATGTAATAACAATTATCTAATCTTGTTTAAGAAAACACAGTTTGGTAATTGGCAAAGCATTTTCTGTGATTACTACTGACTTTCATCTTGTAAGTATTATATAGCTGTGGATGTTTATCTGGATGTAAACAATAAAAAGTACTCCATAATATTTTTAATATCCTTCTAGGCAAACTTATATATAGACATCTCTGTATTATTAGTTCCAAACTGGCATTCCTTCTTGCTATGATAAGTTCAGCTACTTATTTCATTCATTTTTTTTCAATGTAGACGGTGCTGTCTGACATCAGAATTGTATATGAAAAGGCTTCATTCTTCAAAGCTGCAGGACTCTGACAACCTTGGGATCATCATGTTCCTGAAGGTGGATCCTTCCAGAAAGATTACACTTAGTGTTAAATCAATTTTTTTAAAAAAATAGTATTTTAAATAACTAAATGTTTTCTTCTGAATGGTTCTTCAGAGTTTTTCTTCTATATTAAGCCTTTGTGTTTCAATGAAAGACCTTGAACTATTGTAGATTCTTTAGAGTAGGTTCCTGATTCTTATTAAGTTCTTCATAAACTTAGTATGAATTCAAGAAGGGTATTAAATCTTAGATGATATATATTCTGATAAAAATCAGAATCTTTATACCATTTAAACTTCAACATTAGGGATTAACATTCCAATGGAAATTGTCTTTAAACAAAGAGTTAAGCAGTATACTGAAGTAAAGGAAACGAGAGGCAAGTGTGTTCAAATGGAAGGGGAAGAATTGGTGAGGCAGAATTTAGAAGGGACTAATAATAAAGAAAACTAATGGTTTTTGTATGGGAGACTTACAGACTTCAAGGTTTTTACAAGTATTGGAGTTTTTTTATTTTATCCAAAACTATTGAATCAAAAATTGAGATAAGTTTGGAAAAGTTAAGGAAACCTGAATGTAGATACTGAGGAGAAGCAAACAATAAGATTTCTGTAAGAAAATGGTAGGGCTCTAGAGCTTCAGATACATGAAAAACTGATGCAATACAATATATGAAATGGGAAGATAAGGAAGAGCTGTTATGATAATTTAGGCATGAGAGGGAAGCAGGGAAGAACCGTTTATTAGAAAATATAATCATAATAATAATATAAATAATATGAATAATAATATAAATATAAATAATATAAATAATATAAACTCAGAAAAAATAGTTTGGTAGTAAAAGAGCAGTCGTTTAAGAGAAAAGTGGAGGGTGGTGGACAAGTGGGTTAAGATGGATCGAAAACCAGCAACAACAACAAAGAAACAAGACAATCATACATGAGAGAAGAAAGAAAATTCCTGGAAAAAAAATGTGAAAAACAGAGGCACAGACCACAGATGAGGGTGAGTGGAACAGAAGATAAAAATAATTAACATGCCAGTTACCAGGGTGTTTCTTAGTGCAAATTATGCATAAACTTTAAGCTAAAATGAATTTTACATGCTGCATGGAATGTGTTGATGCACACAGTCTTATCTGAAGACCACTCAAATCAGTGGTATAAACCTCCTGTGGTTGTTTAGAGGCTAACATCACACTTGTAGCTTTGCAGATCCAAAGCGAGAGCTAAAATTTGACCTGTGAAAAACATGCATATTTTGGGAGGACTTTGATCATGCCTCTGCTTAAGCAAGCTCCTTCCAAAAGCTGTGAGTGCTACCGAATTGAGGCGCTGCAGGTGGGTCTATGGACACATGACTGCCAAACTCAGCCCCTGGCTTGCCAAGGTCAACAGCTTTAATTATTCTTCCAGGCTTTGGTGACTGACACTTTCGTGGGTATCACAAAATGTCTTGCAGATTTCAGGCAAATAATATTCTGTTGAATGAAAGCTTGAGTATGTTCTCTGTCACAATTGTAGTAATTCAGTATCAATCTGGCAGTACCATCATGCTTAAAATTCTGTGCCCATTGCCATCATCAGTCTGGGGTTTTTGAGTGGTTTATAATTCAGATATTTTAAACCATACAAGGATGAATCTCAGTTTACAATTTCATGTTCTGGATGTATTTTGTTCTCAAAATATTGCATTTAAATTGTTTCATTATCTTTCTAGGTTAGTAACTGAAAGAAAGGATTGTTTCAGGAAATACTGATGCTTACTAAACAGGGTTTATTTAATACAGGAAAGTTTACTCATATTACATTACATTACCAACTCAGAGAATCAAGAGAAATTAATCCAATACCCTTTGTGAAATTTGTCAATGTATTCTTTTGTAAGTATGCTATCATTGCAATAACAGCTTCACAGCATGGCAAGTTCCCAGCTTTGGACAGGAAGAAGAGAAACATTTGTATTCAGCCCAATAGTATTTTAAGGCAGTTCTTTGCTTAAATACCTCTGTCTTCTTTGGGTGGGGTATTTTAGATTTGAATTTCCAGTTTCTGACATGAACACAGGAGTTTTCCAAATGTGCCCTTTCCCACTACCAGTTTCCAGTACTTGTTTTACACAAGTAGCCACATATATTTAACTAGCTACCATATTTAATGAAAAAATACTCATATTTGTCCTTCTGGAAAACATCGTCTTTACAAAAGAATGTAAACAATGTAAGGGATTGTATTTTACAATCAAGATGACCGTTGCTGTCATCCTTCACTCAAATGAAAGCCATATTAAGTAACACTGAAAGACACTTAATGCCACACCAGGCAGTTCATGACCAGACTGTCACCTCTTCCTTAAGAAACAGTTTTTACCTTAACTGTTGCTCTGATCCTTTCCTATTGTTGTATAAGCCATTTTGCGTTACCCACTTACTATGGAATTTCTAATTTGCTGTTCGCTTTCAAAAGCAGTTTCTTTGAACAGTCTCCTTCATAAACAGATACTTGCTCTTTGATTTTTTTAGTAGTTCACATAGGCTCATTACACATGGAAATCATTCACAATTCAGTGAGATTCTATGGAACAGGCTTCCCAACTTTTATCAGTTTTCCATAAGACACAAGGGTAGCTTAAGCAGATACATAACAGCATGTTTTTGATCCATTTCTTATCTCTAAATATGGTGTATTAATGGACAGAACACACTACATGCCATCCTAGAAATGCATATATTTGCATGGTGGTACACATGTATATATTTATACATATATGTATATAGGGACATAATGCCTCTCCATGTGGTCCAAAATTCACCAGGAAACTCCTACCCAACTTAAAACTGAACAGAGGGCAAGGAGGGTTAGTTTATTCCTTGTGCAGTCAAACATTTCTCTTACAGTCAGAAGCAGAGCCTTCCACCGATACTTACAAAAGGTTTTCAATTTTCAAAGCATTTGACTATTGTTTAAACCATATAAATCGTAACTTTTTCAGCCTTCATAAGAGAATTCATTAAAGACTCATCACCATTTTACAAATGGGTAGGCAGAGAGCTTCAGCAAGTTATCCCAGGACAAATGCATTATTACTGAAATCAGACTTAAAGGATCGCTCCTGGTTAACTAGTCCAAGGAAATGCAGCAATTAGAGCTCTGTTCTATCAAGAACCAGCCCAGAATGTATTATAGGACAGCAGGTGTCACCCACCCTAACTTAAACACATGCAGCTTCAACAAGACTATACAAGTCAATGTAAAATTAGATCAGAGAGTTGCATCTAGATGAAAAGAGGTTAGAATGAGGTGGGAATCGTCCTATTCTCCCGGGCAACAAGTGACAGCACAAGAGGAAACAGACTCAAGTTGTTCCAGGAAGCTTTAGATTGGATATTAAGGAACATTTCTTCACTGAAAGGCTGATCAGGCATTGGAGTAGGCTGCCCAGGGAAGTGGTGAAATCACCATCTCTGGAAGTGTTCAAAGAATGTGTGGATGTGACCTTGGCACCTGGGAACACAACTTAGTGGTGAACATGGCAGTGTTAGGTTGATGTTTGGGCTCAAGGATCTTAGGAAATATTTTTGAACTCAAACTCTTCTATGATTCTATGAATAGGAATAACAAATGAAAAAAAGGAGGTATAATTCTAGATGCTTTACAGGTAGAAGAAATAGATAATCTATGCTACAGAACATTAAGGCTTAAAGCACTTAAGAGATAGAAAAGGCTAATATAAGGTTGATTTTATTGTCGCACTGTGTGCTTCTTTTGCAAATGAGGTTTGCATCAATCAACTAAGTGCAATTCTAAATTTATTATGAATACTGTTTCAATCAATGTAGAGGATGGCTAACATGATAGAACAATAAATATTTTTTTACCAAAAGATACCCAATTCTTTCTCATTTTTCTCCTTATTGTAAAAATTGAGTTTCTGATGGACTTACTTTCTGAAATGTCATAACATATTTAGATTAGCTCACACATAAAATATTTCTGTCCAAATTTAAAGAAATATAACAAATATAAAACCAGGAATATAAAAATTGCATTGAATTTGTTAATAGGTGGGGCTAGCATTCTTATGGGAAGTTCTAGCAAGCATCCCAAAAAAAGCTATCAACTGAGAAATCTTGGTTGCAGATGATAAAACAAGTGGTAACACAGAGGCAAAAACCTTTTCCCTGGCTTTCCTCACATACAAAAATTATTTTCAGAAAATTAGGCAAGTCTTATAAGAAAATTAACAATAATACTGGTAGGTAACAAATAGCTTCACAGTGTGACAAGACCTCTGAAAAAGTCAGATTCCTACTATTTGACTTAATAAAAGTCAGTGATTAAAAAAAAATTGAAAAAAGTAAAGCACTTTAGAAAACTCAAGATATTTTTCTCAAGCTACTTTTTTCTAAAGAGTAATTTTTCCTACTACTGATCAATAATACTTGGAAAAGAGGAGATTCATCTACTGATGCCTATTTTCTTCCTCTCTTATTCAAAGGTGATCCTTGCCTTGTCAAGGGTTTAGTCACTTTTGTCTTCTACACAGTATTACTGAAACAATATGAACAAGAAATCATTGCAGCAACTATAAAAGAACTAGATAAGAAAAAAAAAAATTAGTCATTAGAAAATGTTTTTGGATAAGTACATTTCATTAGAGGATAAAATCTCAAAGAAATTAAGAGCATTACTTAGGCATTTCTATTTCATAAACAATGTAACTGCAAAAATAAAAAGGACCAACTGCAATTATTAACAGTATCTGCCATATTCTTATCCAGAACAAACCCCTGCTTCTGTACATTCCACTTATATAAATTTCAAAGTTAAGGACGCGTCTATTTTCAGAATCTTAGAAAATCACAGTATGATCTACTTATTTGCAAATAAGCTGTGGTTCCAAAAGGAGCCTGAAAAGATTAGGTCTCAGTAGGGCTTCATTCTAACATAACTTCACACAACTTTGCCAATAGAAAGGATTTGCGGTTTTCTTCTTGGAGTTTCCAGAACAGAACAACAAGCTATGAATGCTTCGGGGCACAATTAAAAGTGTAGTTCATGAAAGTCAACCTTATTTTGAAAGGAAAACAGATTATCAGCTTGCAAATGCAAGTCTGGGACCCATATTTACTTGTGGGTATAAATTACCCATGCTATGGTACTCCAGTTTATATGCCTACGTATAAATGACAATATTGAAAATACTAGTTATGTGTCTAAATGTGTTCAGAGTGGATGTAGAGAAAGGACCTCATAAATGGGTGTAGAGAATGGACCCTATAAACTAGCAGTCAAGAAAAAAAAAGTGAAAAATCTTTCTCACCTACTTTACAGAATGAGTACTAATTATTAACATCCAAAGTATATAATAAACCTACTGAAGATTTTCATTTCATTGTTGTCATAACCAATAGGTCATGTTAAGTACAGCTTTAGGCTTTTCTCCTTTAATGTACTGCATGTTGAAAATTGAGCACAAGAATGCATTAAACTTCCAAATTAGTATGTATATTTATTGATTATTTTATTTCAGCTGGGGTCATTAACAATCAGTCATAGAAGGAGTAGTTTTAAGCCTTTTTTCTTCCCTAGCACTGCACTACTCACAGGAACGTTGAATAAGCCTGCTGGTAGATTTCAAGTTCTCTAACACAAAAGTTTATTTTGAAAGAAAGGGACAGCTGAAGAACTGAAATCTGCTCTGACGCAGATTTTCTGTAGGTAACAGTTTTGATTCAAGAAATCCAGAAGTTGCAAACTAAAACTAGCAATATACAGTTGGATAAAATTTGTAGAAAGATTTGTCAGATGCTACAACCAAGTAATGATTAGAGTAAAAGAAATGGCAAAAAATGTTCTTTTATATTTTCCTACATGACTCAAAGCATTCTGCTTTCCTTCTTGCCTTCCAGTCCTTGTCCCCCTGACAAGCCTCATCAGTAACTCTGTACTGGGGCCAGGGAAAAGATTCTCCACTTGAAAAATGCCATTAACTCCCATATCTAGAGCTCATGACAAAGGTCAGCAAGGGAGGCCTAGACAGGCCACAGGATGTGACTACATATATTCCAGGGCAAAATTTGGAAAAGACGAGACTCAGATATATGAAACCTACCTCTAACTTCTTTCACTGCTTGTACTTTTCAGCAGCTTCCTCTCACTCCTCTCGTCCTTACTACTCAGCCCTCCTCCTTTCTAGCAATCCAAACTGCTTTTCCCTTGCTCCTTCCATCCTAATTCTCCTTTAGACCTTCCAAATGCCTCCACAGGTTAACACACATACTTTCCTAGTTAAAACTCACTGTCTTCTGGGTTTTACCCTGTGCTTAAGTTGTTTCCCCATACTGAAAACCTCAGCCTTGGAGGTTTACAACCTGAGCACTTGTAATCCCTTTTCCCTTCCAGAATTCCTGTCAGTTTTTGGATGCAATTTGATACTGGCTGGTGGGGAGATACAGAAGGATGAGGTTTTGCACATCTGTTGGAGTGACCCACACCATGTGAAAACCAGCAGGCTACAAAGCTCTTTGGCTACCCTGTCTGCTGATATGTTTTTAGGCCATACTCATGACTACAGAGATTACTTATCCTTTTTTCAGAAAGCTGTTGTCAATGTTGATTTTCCCTGAAGGTAGTAGGTATCAGGTGGGAATTTGGTAAGCCACTGTATATAAGACCATCTGGGGCAGGCTCAGATTTTTGGCCATGCTAAATGAGCTGCTGCTTCCAGTCTCCTGCTGGTTCCCATCATGTAGGCCTCAGTGTCCTGCCCTGCTCTCAAGGAGTGGCTACATGCTCATACTTTCTGTAATCATGGAAAAATATACAAGTAAATGAATAAATCTGGAACAGGGGATTTTGTTACTTGGCTTATCACGAACTTCCAGCTCATTTAATCAAAATATTGAAATCAAAATCTACCTACATTTCCCATGGAAGCTCCATCTTTCAATGCAGCTGAAGTAGAGGATAACTTCCTATATTATTGAAACAAAAAAAACTTTTAAATATATTATTTTACATATTATAATGTAAATCACAATAGGTAAGCCTAACATGGTTTTACCCTGACTTCATGTGAAGATGGAAAAGCATAGTACATGGTCTGAAAGGCAGCCATAGCAGTATGCCCACTTTGAATAGAATATTCTCTATTTTTTTTTTCCTTTGGGGGATAGAGCATGTAAACTAATTTTTTCTTACCAGATTGAAAACAAAATAAATAAGCTGAGTTAAAATGAGATGAAATGTTCATCTTCACATTAGAAAATATGATTGTGAAGTTGTTAAGTGCTGCTGTACTGCTATATTAATGATAATGAGATTCATACAATTTCTTTTCACTCTTACAGCTTTTCATTTCCATGTGATACTATAGCACACTCAGCCCTATCAATGGCAGAGGTTGTATCCGTTTATGTACAAGTAGCAGCCTCATTTGGAGGAATATAAGTTGTTTATATTGGAACATAGGATAAATAATTAACCCAGTTCCCCCTTTCCTGCTTGTTTAACATTTGTGCAATTACCCAGAACTCTGATGGTCCCAGAGCCATGACAGTCATGGCAAGAAGAAGGGTTACACTGAACACCCACTAAAAGCTGTGGATGTTGGTGTAACTGCAGCAAGGCAACACAGGCAGCACCCTCTGCTTGTTTCTCTCTCACCCACACCTACTTCTTTCATTCTTTCAAGTTTGTAGTACTAAATCTTTTTATGAGCTGTAGGTGGTACTTTCGTGAATGCGGCATCTGTAAAATGGAGACAAAAGGACACAAATATTCAAAAGAAAGCAGAAATCCCATATGTCTCACTTGTGTTTTTAGTATTTTTAACTCATCTATATTTGGAAGAAAATATTTTAGTGGCTTTTAAATTCTTAGAACCAATTCTTTTCTTCAGGTTGCAAAATCCATATACCCTATTTGCAAGTTACTATCACCTATTGATCCTATATCACCAGGACCTCAATGTCTGTGCATCAGAGCTTTGCACAATTGAGGCATATCCTGAGACTGTCAGATGATGGAGCTACACATATAAAGCTATGTTGTGAATTCATGTTGTAAATATTGGCTTTTCACAATTATTCTGATAAATATATATTATATGCTTTCACTATATTCTTTTCTCTCTTAGTAAGTTCTAGGCTTAGATAGGAATTCTGAATAATAAAGATATGTTTCATCCGGACAAGGCAAGCCAATGGGAGGATCAAGCTGTGGAAAACAGGCTGTTATCAGCAGCAGGAAAGGGAGAGCAAACTGTTATCAAAAAACCGGTACCAGGACGTGGGCAGGGGGGAAAGATAAGCTCAGCTGCCCTCAGAAGAAGGATGAGGGGCCCAGACCCTTATCAACAACTGACCATCTGCAGAAAAAAGGAAACCAGACTCCAAAAGAATGCTGACCAGCAAGAATAATGATGACCAGCAAAAAAATTATGATGACCAGCAGAAACTGAGACTGTGCAAAAGCATGATCTAAGAAGGCGGAACCAGGGAGGGGACATGCTTGAATATGCATTAACCCCTCACAGCAAGGATGGGATAAAAGGGGTATCCATGAGATACCAGGTGTGCTCTTGGCAGCGCGCCAAGGCACCCGGCCGTTTTAACTCTTTGCTTTATTTTATGTCTCTTATTGTCTTTATTAAACTTTTTAAAATTTACAGGAGTGAACTTCGTTTTTCACAGCTATTACATAAATTCTGAAGCAGCTTCTTTTAATTCTTCTGGATAGCTAACCTGAGCCATCTGGGATCTCTTTGGTCAAGTTTAATTTCAATGGTTCAGGTTAGTGGTCAAAATACTTCTCGTTGTTGGAATAAACTGTACTACTGTGCTTTCAAGCAAAAAGCTCTGATGAAACAATGTCTGTAACTTTCTGAAAAATTCTATGTGCTCTGGTATTTCCAGATAAATTGGATAGCAATTATTTTTTTTCTCTGAGACAACATTAAAGTTCTGAAACCGTCAGGTTACTATTGATTTGAGCTCTAAGCACAGAAAAAAAAAGTATCCCAGATTGAGGAAGGAAAGGAATTAAATGCTCTTTACTGTTATTTGATTTCTTTAGCTTACACTCTCTCTTGATTGAGAAAAAACTGTGGTTTTTTCCCCTATTTTTTCCTACATATTTGCAGCTAGATTCTGGTTCTGTGTGTCACTGACATGCATGTAATGCAACCCTATGCATTTTAGCATTAAAACTGCATAGCTGGACATCCCACTTGCTTAAATAACCTTGTTTCTTCAAGGAAAGAAATTATCTGATTTTTTTCTAAATTATTCCAAGGCAAAGAAGCTGCTGTGTTGGTTAACATCACTATCAGTTTAGACTAAATTATTTCCATAAATTAGAGGGCTGGAGGTACTCAGTGTACTCATCTAATTCATCTTTTTGCATAACATAGGTCATATGATTTCTCTGATATGGTTCCATTTGAATCAGACTACCTCATTTAGAAATAGCATCTAAACCTGATTTTAAAATTAACAGTGATGGCAAATCAACCAAATCACTTAGTTGGCTTTCCAGTTAAATGACCTCATTTTAATTTTATTTTGCTTTTAGGAACATCTAATATCTTGTCCTGGGGTGACTTTATGATGCTTGTACCCCCAGTCACCTTGTTTATGTTACACATTAAGTTCTGCACCTTTCAGACTGGCTCTGAGAGTGAAGGCAGGGAAGAAGAAGCCGCAGTTTGTGTTCAGAAAGAGCCCTCACTGCCCCACATCCTGCTCCTGGACTGTGGTGTCTGCAGCAAGGACAGACAGCAAGACAGAGCTCTCCTTTGCTATTAGTTAGTTTTTAGCTAGCTGAGGCAGAGGTGTTCTCTGGACTTTTTTTCCTTTTTCCTTGGATCTGTTCAAACCTGCTGTTGAGGGTTAGGTGTCCTTTTTGTTGTTCTGGCCTGCCCGTGGAATTTTTACCCATTAGCTGCGGAGACAACCTAACTGTGGGTATTTAGTGGGTGATTGAGAAAGGACAAAGAGTGGCCGGGCCCAGGGGGGGGAAGGGGCAGGAAAGGAGGGTGGGGACAGTTTTTGGAGGGTTTTTCTTCGGCTTCGAGGAAAGACATTCGTTTGCTGTCGCGGAGCTGCTGCGGTGGAGAGAAGGGAATTTCGCCATCACCCAGACGGAGCTGCTGCTTTTTCTTCTTCTTTCCTCTTGGTTGGTGGCCTCTCATCCCCTGTCCTGCCGGGACGTGTGGCAGTGCCAGCCACCGCCGCGGAGCTGCTGATCCACCTCATCCACCAGCCCAGGATCTCAGCTCATCCCTGCTGTTCCAGCCGAGTGTTCCTCGGAGCCCTGCAGGAGCACCGGGACTGACTGCCCGAGGGGTTTGTGAAAACAAAACCTCTCCTCCATCCCATCTCAGCCGAGAAGGCTGTCCCGGGGGTCCCTGGTTCTATGTTCTTGTTATTGCTGTAGTTATTGTTTGTTTGTTTGCCTGGTTATACTAGTAAAGAACTGTTATTCCTATCCCCAGATCTCTGCCTGAGAGCCCCTTGATTTCAGAATTATAATAATTCGGAGGGAGGGGGTCTACATTCTTTCATCCCAAGGGAGGCTCCTGCTCTCCCTAGCAGACACCTGTCTTCTAGAACCAAGACACATGCTCAGTACTGAAAACCCAGCCAAACCCCAGGAGCTCACGCCTGTGGCCCACCGGGGCCTGGGCCTGGGCACTTTCCAGTGCTGGAGGGACTGATAAGAACCTGAGCAGTGTTGGAGTCTGGAATACAGACTGTGTGCCCTTATTTCTGATACTTAGTTTTAAGATCCAGAAAAATATTGAATTTCATATAATATGAAATTCATGAGCATGTTTTCATGGTGTTACATGAAAACAACTGTTAAAGTTAGATAGAAAAGCTAAAAGTGTGAGTGTGTAGATTATAGAGTTTTCTTATGTCACTGGGTGAAGAAGTTAGAGAGCAGAAGGTAAGATGGAGGATTTAGGGTGTTGTCTCTTGTCCCTTCTTTCTTCTTCATGTTCTTCTTCTAGAGGTTTTTGGGTAACAGTAAGTGATTGGTTAGAAAATGCTGCAGTGCAGCATATAGGTGAGGGGTCATTGGGTCATTAAGAAAAATAATATATGTGTCTATTGTTAATTGGGTAAAAATATGTATAAAGATAAAAGCACTGCGTAATTCGGGGCCATTTTGTGCATCAGACACGAAGTGTGCCACAAGGCCTTGTACCATCAGAAGAAAGAAATGTACCAAATTACAAAGAATTAACCTTGTGCAGCTGGCCTGGAGAGACCTGCCAAGTTTTGTGATGACTTTCTAATAAACACGAGAAACAAGATTCTAATGAGCTTGGGAGTTTTCATCTAAACTAAAGAACCGAGATAAGAAGAGCTCCCCATGAGTGAGAATCCCAAAAGAATTCAGTCCATGGGAGGCTGAGAAATCCAGGAAGAGAAAGAAAAATACAGAAGAAATGAAGCAGAATCAGAGAAACAGAAAAAGGATTTTTTAGAGAAAAGTTACAAGCAGGCCGAGCTACACCACATGAAAAGGACTTTTCCTGGATTTGCCATCTCTTCAAACACAGAGAGGTTTTATTATTTAATATTATTCATATTTTTTTAATGCTTGTAGATACTTTGCTTGTTGAATGAACAGTTTTTTCCACTTTTCTCCAAGGAAATCTTTTCCTGAACCAGTTCGGGGAGGAGCTGCTTAAATTTGCTTTCTGGAGGGACCCCATTCAGAGGTTTTTCTCCCAAATTTGGCCTAAACCAAGGCATATCTGATTTCAATACACATGTCAACTGCTTCCAGACTCCACTCTTATTTCTGTCTGCTGGATTGAAGAACACATTATCAAAGTTTCCTCTCCCATGTAGTGAGTACGGAGATACTCTGATGAAATTACTATTTGAATTTCCTATTTAAAAACAAACTACATAAAATCATACATTTCATCCCTTTAAAAAAGAAAAAAAACCAAAACCTGTTTCAATCCTTGAAACAGGCTTTGTAATTTTTCATTGCTCTCTTCCTATTTTATTAACAAACCTCAAACACTGTTCATGACAGCTGAACGGACTCCTTCCTCAAAGGCTGATGGGAAAATTCACATTGGAAGGCACCTCTGGAAGTCTCTACTCCAAGTGTCTGCTCACAGCAGGATGAGCTTAGCCACCACTCTGTGCTGCTCAGGGCTTTATGTGGTCATCCTTGAAAATCCCATGGACATCTTCAACTTAGGGCTCAGAGCCCCAACCTTAAACACTTCCAGGGCAACCTGGGCCAGTTTTACCACCCCCACTGTAAAACACTTAGTCTTTACACACAGTCTAAATCTATGGCGTGTCAGTTTAAGAACATTACTTCTCATCCTATTTCCACAGCTATACTAAAAGTTTGTCCCCATGTCCCTGTCTTTTTTATAATCCCCCTACAAGTATTTAAAGGCCACACAGAGGTCTTCCCAGAGACTTCTCTTCTGGGGGCTAGAGAACAACCCCAAATCTGCCTTTTCTCACAGGAAAGATGTTTCATGCCTCTAATAATTTTTGTGGCTCTACATTGCAGCCCCTCCAACAAGCCCATGTCCTTCCTGTGCTGGGATCCCAGAGCTGATGCAGCACTGCGGGTGGGCTCTCACCAGAGCAGAGCAGAAGGGAAGGATCCCTTCCCTCCTCCGCTGCCCATGGGGCTCTGGATGTAGCCCAGGACACTCTTGGCTCTCTGGGCTGTGTGTGCATATCGATGGGTCATATTGAGCCTTTCCTCTACCAGCACTCCCAAGTCCTTCTGGGCAGGGCTGCTCTCCATCTTCTCATTCCCAGCCTGGATTGACACTGGGTTTTGCCCTATCCCAGGAGCAGCACGAGCACTTGGTCTGGTTAAATAAACCTCATGAGATTCACATGGACACATTTCTCAAGCTTGCCCAGGTCCCACTGCATGACATCCCATCACCCTCTGGCATGTCAACCACATCACTCTGCCTGGTGTCATCCTGTTGACTACCAACTTGAATAAATAGAATTTTGTTTTCATAAAATTCACGGTCCTAATTCTTGCCTTTCCCGTTTTCCCCAGGACTATCAATTCAACCAGCTCATAATCACTGCAGCCCAAACTGCCTGGAAGCTTGATGTTCCCAATTAGCTCAGTTGTGTTGGTGACCAGTGTCCCATCTGCTCCAGCAGGTCAGATCCACCATTAGGGGGGTCTGTCTGTCATGTCAACCTTCTGTTCCTTGTGGAAGAGGCTGTGGTATTTGGCATAGGCCTTTCTGACCTTGAGAACACATTTGGTGTAGATGGATCCTCCTCCACACCATCAACTGACTTACCTTTGACATCCAGAGCCTCACACCTATTGTACAGAAGGACCTGGGAAGGCAAGGTGAGCAGGGAGTGGGTTCACCTGGCACCCCAAACATGCACTTGCCTCCATTCACTCCCTTTCTTTAAGTTATTACATTTTGCCTGGCAGGGGGAGAATGCAGGATGCTCTTTATGTTGGTTTCTTTCCTGGTGGATGTTGGTTTTGGCTGATGTAGAATTAACTTTCTCAGTAGTAGATATGATGGGGCCATGATTTTGATTCATGCTGGAGACAGCACTGTGAATACAGAGATATTTTAGTTAGTGCCTCACCAGTGAGTGGTTGAGTAGGGTCGGAGCCAGGACAACAGACTCCATCTGATTCAAGGGATATTCCAAACTAAGTAGGTAAAACTGGTGGAAGGAGGAAGCAGGGGGACATTTGGAGCAATGGTGCTTCTTTTCCCAGGTCACTGTTGCACATGTTGGAGCCCTGCTTTCCTGGGAAAACATGCCTGCCCGCCTATGGGAAGTGGTGAATTAACACCTTGTTTTGCTTTGTTTATGTGTGCAGCTTCTGCTTCATTGTATTTACCTCAACCCAAAAGTTTTATTACTTTTACTTTCTAAATTCTCTGGCCATGCCACTGCAGCAGAGGGACTGAGGCAGAATGCAGCACCACCCTCACAGGGAAAAATTTCTTCCTAACATGTAATTTAACCTGCCCTCTTTCAGATTAAAACCATTCCCCTTTGTCCTGTCACTACATGTCCTTGTAAAAAGTCCTTCTCCAGATCTCTTGTAGCACCTTTAGTTACTGACAGGTGTTAGAAGGTCTTCCAGGAGCTTTCTCTTCTTGAGCCTGCAGTACTCATCAGTAGCATATGATATTTATCACTTTGGACTTTTTGGGAGATGGAGTAATTAGAAAGTAAAATGTCTTCCATAGTGTAGAAAATAATTTATCAGGTACTGCAGTGATTGAAAAGTTGAAATGTGCCATGTACCTTTGAGTGCAGTGCCTTTGAAAGCTCATCCTGAGTAAGACAGACTGAACTATTTGAACAAGAAATCTCAATGACATCTTGATATAAAGTCAATATTTATTATATTGAATTTCTCCCTGCTCTGAAAAATCTGTGTAGTGGCAATAAAGATCAGGTCATTCTGCAGGGAAGGTCATCTCTGGTAACATCTCCAGAGGACCAAAATAGACCTCTAAAGGAAACAAACCTAAACCACAAATTTTGTAGGATGCTACATTAAAAGTATTTTGGAGCAGAGGAACTTCAGAAAACTGATTGCATGCTGCACATGGATGTACAAACATCCGAGTAGCAGCCTTGATAATCAAGGCTCAAGTCCTTGATGGAACATTTACTCAAATCATGATAATAGAATGGTTAGTACCACAGACAAAGTATGTACAGCCTTAGAGGAATACATGTGTGCATTGTAGAAACATACTGGCTCACTCTGTTCGACTCTTGCTTGACTGCAGCTCAAAGAATATTATTTAGTTAATCCAAGACCTTCTCAGTATTCCCTTTGCTTTTCTGGATGCAACATCCCATATTTTTTATTTCTGAGATAAATTTGCTCACCTCTGGCACTCTGCAGGGCCAATTTGTGATACAATAGCTTTGTGAAGAGTACAATTTGACACAATGTCCTATGAGCATAGAGTCTTTCAATATTAAATCCAGGTTTTGCTACATTACAGTTGGCTTGACTGACTTGGAACTTTTCATTAGGGAGAACTTCAGAATCTGAGAGCATGCTTTAATCTCTATTTACTATTGATCTTTTCTAATGCAGCAGGCAAAAATAAGTACAAGATAAAAAATTTACAAGGATTTTATGTTATGAAAATAAAGTTTTACTATAAGATATGATAATTCATACTGTACCCGTAATGAAATAGTAAGAAAAAAATACATTCCTGCAGGAAGTTAGCACTGAAATTATTGTATTTGCTCAAAGGTATTCAGAAGTGGTGAATGAAAATTAACCCATCATTTATAATAGAACAGAAATGAAAGCATTCAAAGGAAAACTAATTTTAAAAATTTTAATGCTGATTTATATTTTATTATATAATGCTTATTTACAATTATAATTATCCATATGCTTCTAAGAAGAGTGGCAGTGTAAAGGAAATGAGTTATAAATATTCACTCATGAAAGCTAGAAACTAGGCATTTAAACAGAAATTCCTCTGTGATTGTGATGTGACTTCTTAAAAATGCAGCATCAATTTATTACCATACATATAACCCCATAAGACAATCATTGTAAAATTGCATTTTTAGGGAAACATCAGCTTTTGGTTTATATTGTTTTTAATTTTGAAAAATTGCATGCGTTTTTATCTTGCCCTATATTGTCATGTAGGGAAGTTGTTGCTGTTATGTAAGTACCAGATTTCACAAATTTTCTTCCCTCTTTATTTCCTACTTCTCTCCTTCCCACAGAGTTTGGCAGTGTCTCTTTCAGTCTAGTTTTTGGTTCTTTTTTCCCTTTAACTCCCCTTTTTGGGGAGGGGATGTGGGGTGAAGATGTCTTTTTATTTTCAAGAAAAGATTCTTTATAAATACTGCTGTGACAAATTCATTTCACAGCACAGAAGCAATCAGCGTGGTGCCAAAGTCTGGCTGAGAACTGAAGGGTCAAACCAGTGCTCTTCCCAAAGATCAATGGGACGAATTTCTGAACGGCAAGACTCTTAACTGGCTCTATACACCACTAAAAGAAAATAAAAGATCAAATGGAAGGTTCTAGGAAGAAATAAATGTATGTTTGTTCCTGCCTTTCTGGTCCACTCTTTAAATGCAGCTTATGAAAAAAATACATGTGTGGTACAACAAAGAAAATACAAGCAGCAGAGATCTGTGTTCTTATGATAAGCTGTACTCTGATTCACTGCAAACTTTAAACAGCATAAGTAATTAACCTTATGGACAAAAAGGAATAGTATACCAGGAGACAAGGTAAATACTCTCCCACTTGAATTGTTTCAAATAAGACTTGATCTCTTTAGTGATTTTTTTTTTTAATTGTCAGTCTAGCAGAAAGTATGAGACAAATTGGGAAATCGGAGGCTAGTAATGTCTTAGGGAGAAAGGGACACTCTTCGTGTTAGAATCTAAATTCTCCAATCAGGAGATGTATATATATATACATATATTTTCCACAACTAATATTTAATTAAGCAAAAATAATTTTAAAATCAAATAGAACCCTATAGATTTAGGCATTGACCAGATACTGCTGCTGAAACACTCTCAGATATCATTCTTACTCCTCTGTTGTTGGCATACAGTAATATATTGACTAGATTGTACTGGGCCAGCTTTCAATTTCTTTCTGTAGTATGTTTCCCAGGTATTTCCTGCTGATTTTAAAATGTGATATTATTTAAATCTCCTCTATGTGTTACTAGAAGAAAACTTTGATTTCTTAAAGGTCTGAAAATTTTAACATCTACAGTTTACTTGCATGCATCTTACATTAGGGAAGGAAAGTTTCACTTCAGAAGCCATTCAAAGTCTTTCTGTTTCATGGTCTTCTTAGCATAAAGAAATTGTGAGTTTTAAAAGAAAGTACAGCCACAAATCTGCTCATTGAAGGAGGTTGGTTTGATCTGTTGTATTTTTTTTTTTTTTACCAGTCCCAGTTAGTCAGATTTTATCTCACGAATATTATGTTTCCTCATCCGTACCAGTGATATAATATATTCTGTGATTAAAAAATTTTCACAAAGAAATTCCAGAAAGATGTTTTAGTATTTCATATTACATTTTTAAAGATATATAACTGTGCCAGAGAAAAAAACCTAAAGCTATAACATTCCGGTTTGAGATGTGCCTTTTCCAGCAACCAGGAAAATGCATTTCTCACTTCCTTTCCCTTATAGATTGCACACATTTTAAACTAAAGAAAAGTACATAAAAGACTGAAAAGTTGCTGGTATATTTTAATCATCCCATAAAGCAAATTTATGAAGGAGAACACTGATGAATGGGAAAGGTTTTAGTTACAAAACAAATGGCCCAGCAAGAAAAGAATCTAGAATGTCAGAAGACCATTGATAAAAGAGATTAACAGCGTATATCCAAATTCATACTTCAAAACCCCTCAAACCTTTACCTAAATAGTTTTCTCTTTAGCTTTTATTATCATTCCCCTTCGTTCTTCTAGTCAGCCCTAGAAATGTAACAGAACACATTACAATAGCTCACTTAAATAAGTGGTTTGTTTCTCTTTCCTCCTTCCTCAAAGTAGGAATTTTTCTGGAAAGAATTTGGATCCTAAAATTACTCTCTATTTTTCAGTCTTTTCAACACAAGCATGTACATGTTCAAAGAAGTTAAACTTGCCTTTAAGTACAGCTTAACTATTTCTCTTAAATAGGATGTGTAATATTTGGATGGGTCTGTAAAAGGGCTTTCTTTCTATGCAGTCTTAAGATATGTCTCATATTGCCCAACACAAAGCTTAATTTGGATTGTGAGAAGTAACAAGGAGTATTTTTACTTCCTAAGTTCCTACAGCATAAAAGCTCTTCTTCTCTTGGGTGTCACATATCATCACCAGCATCAGCTAGAATCTTAGACACATAAATCAAAAAGCTGTCAATTCTTCCAAAAACATTTGTATGTAGTGACAATACAATTTTCATGCCTGACAACATAATGAAACACTTCTGTATGGAAGCTGCTAGAAATGTTATTTACTTGACTCAAATGGCCAGCTGCAGAAGATTAAAGGAGCTTGTCAGGGATCTCCACTACCTTCTACAGCAGCCTGTGGTCTAGAAAAGGATGGGGTAAACAGTATTTCTTCTGTAAATAAGTACTGTCCAGGCGTGGCTTATTAGAAGCTCAAAGTCACTAAATTAACATGTGTACTGAAACAGTGACCATCAAAAATAAATCAGACTAAAGTGCAGAAATGTTTAGAAGAGTTCCTGCTGTGAAGAGCTCATCATATGTATAAAGTGAAAAGAGAAACCTTGAACCCACTTACAGCAGACCAGCTTAGAGAACCTTCTGGAAGCCTCTTCGAAAGAAAAGCCACAGTGCTGCATAAAGGGCAACACTCAGAGCAGGGGGACAGCAATTAGCCAGCAATATATTTTCCTAAATGCAGTGTCTGATGAGCACATTGGATCTCACTGTCATCATCAGTGTTACGTTGGCCTGAGTTTTCTTAACAGATAGCCTTCAAGTAAGGGGTCATTCTTGATCCAAAATACACACTTCCCACCTTCAGTGGCATTGGGAGAGGGAAAGGAACAAACTGTAATTTGTCTTCCTCATCCTGTTTCTGTACGTGAACAAAATGGTTCCCCAAACAGACAATAAAATCGTTTAGCTCAGAAAAGACCTCCAAGATCATCAAGTCCAAACTTTGACCAAACACCACCATGTCAACTAAGTGCCACACAGTGCAGAAACTGCCACATCCAGTTGTTTCTTGAACCCTTCCAGGGACAGGGTGACCCCACCTTCTCTCTTGGCAGCCCATTCCTCCTGCAGCCCATTCCTCCTGATGTCCAACCTGGTACAGCAGTTCTCTTGTTCCAGGCTAGTTGCCCAGGAAAAAAGCACACAGAAGCAAACCAATCTGTTTTAAAGATGAAAAAAATGCAACCAGAAAAAAATCTTTAAAAGGATCTCCTACATATATCAATGACAATAATAATAAAGACATGTCTCAGATCAAGTATTTTGAATGTTATTAATATGATAACAAAGAGATTTGCTACAGTTGAATCAAGCAGGAATGGTAACAGAAAATAAAATGTACGTCTACTATATAAGAAATGCAATAGAGATCTAAAAGAGAAAATGAGAGGAAACTGAAACAGAGTGATTTATTTCCTAGTCAACTAAATTTAAATTTGCATTAATGTTAAATGCTTTTATGACTGTTCATGGGTACTGAAAATTGTAATGAATGTCTCTAGACACCAAGAACTGGAGTTAATTCATATATAAACTATTCAGATATTCTTACTGGAACTGACAAAAATTAGTGAGCTAAAGAAAAAGCACTTTGTGAGGTCAGTCAGAAATCACATAGATGAATCAGCAGCACAAAAGCTATCTCAAGGAAGAAAGAATCAAAGGAACAGAAAGAATCTAAAGAATAGGAAGAAAATAAGTAATCTTATGAAAACTAGAATATTTAGACATTCAGGAAATTCAGGATCTATTTACTTAATTTTGTTCTTGATTTTTAGAGCCAAAAGAGGAATACAACATGCAGAATAAATTTTCTAAATAGTAGATTACAATACTATGATTGGTATTGTGATTTATTTAGATTCTAATGAGCTCATATCTAATCCCAGGCTGATACTCCTCAGACCCACCAGAACAAAAAAATTATAAGCTTTCTCTGCCAATTCAAGCTGACAAACTGCAAGAGCAGCTGCAGCTCTGATTACCACATGTAATAGCTGGCTTTCCACTGCAGGTGAACAACTACTTGGCTTTCTACTGCAGGTGAACAACTACTTTGTGTCTCAATATTTTATCCTTAGGATCCGTATCCAGGCAAGTTTCATGGAATTAGATTCTCTGCCCTTCACTTATCTATGACAGCTTCTGGTGCCAGTCAGGTTTGGGGGCTTAATGGTTACACTGGAAGCACAGAATAACACAGTTGTGGCAAAAAGCAATAGAGTAAACTTCAGACATTAGAACTTGTCTTCAGTGAGTTTGGTTTTACTTCAAAGCAAACAAACCCTAATCACCACCCTAATTCCTCCCAGACAAACACACCATATCCAAACAAAAAACAGTTATATTTAAATTAATTCTGAAAAAAGATTCTCATGTACCACATGTATATCTAGAAGTCCAGGTTGTGTAACTAATTCATAGCTCAGGTTTCCTTAAACATTCACACAGCATTAATAATTGTTTCAATATAGACTGCAGTAATTAGCTCTGCTTATACGTAATAAAAGCATCCTCACCAAACTTTGTGTATAGAACTCTGCCTCTTCACAACTTTATTAGAATTAAGGGAGAAAAAAAAAAAACATTGTTTCTATGAATATAGTACTAACATGCACAATTAGCACAATTGCAGAATTACAGAATCAGCTAGGTTGTAAAACACCTTTGAGATGATCAGGTTCAACGTGTGACTACCTTGTCAACTAGACCATGGCACAGAGTGCCACATATAGACTTTTTAAACACTTCCAGGGACGGTGTTTTTACCACCTCCCTGGGCAGCCCATTCTAAAACCCAATCACTCTTTCTGTGAAGAACTTCTTCTTGTGTCCAGTCTAAATCTTCCTTGGTGCAGGTTGAGTCTATGTCTTCTTGTCCACTGTTTGCCTGGTGAAAGAGACTGACCCCCACCTGGCTATACCCTCCTTTCAGGGACATGTAGAGAGTGATAAGGTCTTCCCTGAACCTCCTTTTCTTGAGGCTAAGCACCCTGAGCTCCCTCAGCCACTCCTCACCCTACTTGTGTTCCAAACCCTTCACCAGCCTTGTTGCCCTCCTCTGGACCTGCTCAAGCATCTCAACGTCCTTCCTAAACTGAGGGGCCCAGAACTGGACACAGCACACAAGGTGCAGCCTCACTAGTGCTGAGTACAGGGGAAGAATGACCTCCCTGCTCCTGCTGGCCACACTACTCCTGATACAGGCCAGGATGCCATTGGCCTTCTTGGCCACCAGGGCACACCAGGGCTCATGTTCAGCTTGTGGCTGTGGACCAGTATCTCCAGGTCCCTTTCCACCTGAGCACTGTCCAGCCACACTGTCCCCAGCCTGTAATGCAGCAGGGGGTTTTTGTGGCCAAAATGCAGGACTTGGCACTTGAACTTGTTAAAATTCATGTTGTTGGACTTGGCCCATCTATCCAGCCTCCAGGTCCTTCTGAAGAGCCTTCCTACCTTGCAACAGATTGACACTCGCTCCCTTGGTGTCATCTGCAATTGGTGAGCTTGGTGTTATCTGCAAATTTACTGATGGTGGACTCAATCCCCTCATCTAGATCATCAATGAAGGTATTAAACAGGACTGGGCCCCGCACAGACCCCTGAGGAACACCACTGGTGACTGGCTGCCAGCTGATGCAGCACCGTTCACCACCACTCTCTGGGCCCAGCCATCCAGCCAGTTCTTAACCCAGCAAAGAGTGCTCCTGACCAAGATGTGGGCTGACAGCTGTTCCAGGAGTGTGCTTTGTGAGACAGTGTCAAAGGCCTTGCTAAAGTCCAAATAGACAACATCCACAGCCTTTCCTGCATCTACCAGGCAGTGGATATCACCTGGTCATAAAAGGAGATCAGGTTGGCCAGGCAATACCTGCCCCTCCTAAATCCATGCTGGCTGGGTCTGATCTCTTGGCCGTTCTTTAGGTTTGCAGTTTAATTGCACTCAGGATGATCTGTTCCATAATCTTGCTGAGCACTGAGGTCAGACTGTCAGGCCTGTAGTTTCCTGGATCCTCCTCCTGACCATTCTTGTGGATGGGTATCACACTGGCCAGCTTCCAGTCATCTGGGACCTCCCCAGAGACCCAGGACTGATGGTAAATGATGGAGAGCAGCTTGGTGAGCTCTTCTGCCAGTTCCCTCATCACCCTCAGATGGATCCCATCTAATCCCACAGAGCTGTGAGCATCTAAGGGGCTCAGCAGGTTTCTGACTGATTCCTCCTGGATAACAGAGGGGCTGTTCTGCTCCCTGAGCCCATCTACAAGCCCAGGAGGACAGTTGTTCTGAGGACAACCTGTCTTTCTGCTGAAAATTGAGGCAAAGAAGGTGTTAAGTACCTCAGGCTTTTCCCCATCTTCGGTATCTATATTCCCCCCCACATCCAATAAAGAACTGAGGTTTCCCTTGCCCTTCCTTTTGATAATAAGGATAATAAAAATGATAATAATTTATAAAAACTTTTTTTTATCCATTACAGAAGTGGCCAGATTAGATTCTAACTGAGTTTTTGCCTCTTTAATTTTCTTTCTGCATGACCTAACAACATGTTTAAACATTTGCTGAGTTGCCCACCCCTTTCTCCAAAGGTGATACACCCTCTTATTTCCCTGAGACACCCTTTTGTCCCCCCTGAATTTCTCCTGGATCTTATAGGCTACTGAAGATACATCTTTAAAGTCATTCTTAAAACTTTCACTGAGTATAAAAAGCCTCTCAGACAAATTACACCACCACACCGTCACTAAAAGGCCTTAGCTGATGTTTTTGACACTCAGGCTTCAATCTGTGCAACACCTAAACCAGCACTGATAAAATTGCCCGCAGACTATGTTGACACCCTTGGCGCTTGTCATTCCAAGACTGACACCTGATAATTGCTAATCACCAGGTGTACCTATCCCATCTTGAGGAAGCTCTGATGTTGCTCCTTTCTGAACCTTTTGCAGGCGTCTGAGTACTGCTGATGTTTTCTGTGGTACGACAAGAGGAAAACCAGGCCAGTGGTCAGATCAGCAGCCCTAGAGAGGCTGAGCTTCTGCATCCCACTTTGTTAGTCACAGTCTTCACTGTGGTGAAAAGCAGCTTGGTAAAGTCTCTGTCAGCTGAGAAAGCAGTGTGAATAGAAACAATGAAATTCCCTGGATAATTTGTTTCCTTTGTGAGATCCTTGGGTCTGGCCACACCAGACACTTTCTGCATCTGAAGATAACCAATATTTTCAACAACAACAACAACAAAACAAAACAAAAAGATGCAGGTGAAAAAACTTGACAAAAAACAGTTTGTGAAAATTTCAGCATTAACTTCTGCTAACACAACTATCTCCTCTCCAAGGGTACTAATACAAGTCCATGTTCAGAAAAAAAACCAAAGACTTGTATCATGCACTTGACAATTAGCAGACTTTTCCGAACAGTTTTCATACAAAAAGATAAGCACTGCTAATCAATGGACAAGAGAGGAACATATTGGTCTAACTTTTTAAGCATTGCCAGAGAATTCATATATTAAAAGTATTAAAATTAATTTTTTTTCAAAATGTTATTTAAACTCAAGAGCTTGTTTTTTCTACCAACAAAGCAGAATTTTTTTTTTCAGAAAAAAAGTTACCTTTAAAGCTTGAATATACTTATTGAACATTATAATCCCCACCTATTTATAAAGATTATCAGATAAGGGAGTCAGACTGATATATTTTGGATTTTGATCTAGGGTTTTTGTTTGTTTGTTTTTTAAGAAAAAAAGCTTTATCTTAATTCCAACTCCGTATTTTCTACCCAATGAAAATCTACAATTAGTAGAACTTTGTAAATAACTGAAGAACCATATTCAGAAAGAATATTATGAGCCCTGTCAGAAGGTTGCAAAGATAGAATTCCCACAAAACTAAGCACAAAAGACAAACAACAAGCAACATAGCTTGTGGAATATCAGCCATCCTGCAGAAAGCACCTACTGAAAGCAAAGGGTTTAAGTGAAGTGGCTAGCAACACTATTTCAAGAATGGCAACCATTTAGGAAATGGGGGCTGATGGCCAAGACAATGCAGTTAGCCCAAATTAATGGCAATTTATAACGATTTGACTCATTTTACATATGTTCATGCTATAGTTGTGGAAAGAAATTAACTGCACAGTCTGCTATTCCATGCTAAACTGCATCTTTGCTCTGCTTAATGTTTTACACTGATTCTCTAAAGAAACAGGCTTTCCTAAAGTCATATTAAAAACTCACCAATAATGCATTCTGCTGAATTAAAGATCATCATCTTTAAATATAAGTTCATGTTTCCTTGGAAACTCTGATGTCTACTAGCAATGAATTGTCACTGAGGCACAGCCAGTCCAGGAAGACAGATACATAGTGGTGATTTCTACTTGCATGATGCACTAGTTTTGGCCCTAGTACACTTTTCACTGGAGTAGAGCAATCCTGAAGTCACTAAACATTGGAGCTGCAGTCAAAGGTAACCCAGTCAAGCTTTCATGGCAGTGATGTAACCATTTACTTGTGTTAGCACTGACTTAGAATGAACCTATGTATTATATTGTTATTTAAAACAAATAAAAAAACCCAAACAAAACCCAAATAAGAATCATACCCTTCCTGTTAATTACTTAAGGACTTCAAGCATTTACTAAGCAATAACAAAGTACTGAAGTGCTCTAAAATTTTTAAAGATGTGGTGGTATTTAGAGTCACAAAAAGAACTATCAGATTAAAAGGATATGCTTAGTTTTATACGCTGTTGTAAATACGGATCAGGTTTAACTGCCAGAATTAACAGGTTCATAGTTAATAATAATTCTGATGTTTAATATTAAATATTTAAATTAATATAATATTAAATTATATTAATAATTACATATAATAATATACATTATATATATTATATTATATTATATTATATTATATTATATTATATTATATTATATTATATTATATTATATTATATTATAGCAATAATATAATTAATATTAATAATATTAAAATTTTTCCCCTTCTCTCAAGAATTCACTGAAATAAATGACAGTGGTTTCTCATGTCCTAGAAGTAAAAGATTATTTCATTCGAATCAATTAGAAATAAAAGTTATGTATAAAAAACATTGACATCACTTTCTAATGCTCACAGCTTTCTGGGGGTTAGCTGGTATAGCTCAAATAAATAAAAAATATTTTCACTCTTTTGCTACAAACTGCAACTTCAAATGTGAAAAATTTTAGAAGCGTGTGGCTACACCAATAAAAACACTTTTCACCTCCCCTTTTCTATTGCCTAAATTCTGCAAACATATTGGGAGGGTTGTTTGTTTGTGGTAGGTTTGGTTGGCTTTGTTTGTTGACAAGTCCTTTGGGAACATGTGCAAGGGATGGAGACCTTGGGGAACAGGGATAACCTAGGGAAATGTGGAAAAGACATCATCTGCCACTACTGGTGAGTTCCAACCTCTCTGCAACAAAGACCACGTGGGGAGTCTGTGAGTGTCAGTATCTAAAGCAGCAGACAGTGTAAACACAAAAGAGATCAATGTCAGCATTCACTGGGCAACCCCGAGTCTTGTGAACACACACAACAGGTTTGCTGCTTTTCTTCCAAACACACCAACCTGACCTTGTAATGCCATGTTGAAAAAAATGTGCCATTGGGCAGCAGGTTCAGTGGGGCTCTGACCACGCCGTATCTGCAACACAAGTTTGCTCCCACACCTTCATGTACTGCCCCGAGGGCAAAGAAGCTGCAGAGAAGGTTAGGGAGCTATTTAAGTATCCTGCTTATGTGAGTTGCTCCTGAGACCTCAGAAACCTGACATTCTTAAATCTTTCCTTGTTCAGGGAACATTATGTTCTTCCTCTCACCCATCAGCTTGTGCACAGCTTTGTGGGTTTATAGTGCAGCAGTCAAGCTCTGCTTAGGTTTGAGTGACTAATTTATGCTACTTGTCATGAAAGAAGGAAAATGTTCTCCCACATATAGGTGGTCACAGACAAATAGAAGATAACTCAAAATACATTGCATTACATGACTGAAAAACAAAAAGATAGCAGCATTACTAAAGCCTGTATTAAAAACCACTCACCCCTGTTTCATACTCGTTGACACAGAAAAGTTTTTTGGTTGTGTCTAAAGTTTTCCAGATTAAAAGCAACACAAATTCAGACTAATTTTTATGCTTCTAAAATAATTTTATTGATGCAAATTTTATTATTTTGAGAAAATTTTCTTAATGAAGGACCATTCAAGGATTTGTAAGCCAATCTGAGGCTATACAAATGTGATACTCTTTATTTGTCTTCATTTTGTCTTCTTATTAATAAAGTCACCCTGATCTGCATGGACTGGATAGTTTTTCCTCTAGGTACCTGATCGGCCATGTAAATGAGTGTCCCACTGCAGCACACCAGCCAAGTCAGGCATACAATACCACTGCATGGTGCAAAGCTTGTCCCTGTCAAGTTGACATCTATTTGATACACCTCATAAACACAAGAAATTAATCGTTCAAAGAAGCTGTTTTTTTGGGTTTTGTTTTTTTTTCAAGCTTATTATCTATGGTATCTGATTTACTTGACAAGGTTTTGGTGCAGGGGGGACGACTGTAGGGGTGACCTCTGGAAGAAGGGACCAGGAGGTGTCCCATGTTGAGCAGAGCCAGCGCCACCCAGCTCCAAAACAGATCCACCACTGTCAAAAACTGAGGGATTTTTTTACCTCTTCCCTCCCTCCCTCCCTCCCTTCCTTCCGCCACTTCCTTCCGCTACTTCCTTCCGCCACTTCCTTCCTTCCTTCCTTCCTTCCTTCCTTCCTTCCTTCCTTCCTTCCTTCCTTCCTTCCTTCCTTCCTTCCTTCCTTCCTTCCTTCCTTCCTTCCTTCCTTCCTTCCTTCCTTCCTTCCTTCCTTCCTTCCTTCCTTCCATCCTTCCTTCCTTCCTTCCTTCCTTCCTTCCTTCCGCCACTTCCTTCCTTCCTTCCTTCCGCCACTTCCTTCCTTCCGCCACTTCCTTCCGCCACTTCCTTCCGCCACTTCCTTCCTTCCGCCACTTCCTTCCACCACTTCCTTCCGCCACTTCCTTCCGCCACTTCCTTCCGCCACTTCCTTCCGCCACTTCCTTCCTTCCTTCCGCCACTTCCTTCCTTCCGCCACTTCCTTCCGCCACTTCCTTCCTTCCGCCACTTCCTTCCTTCCTTCCTTCCTTCCTTCCTTCCGCCACTTCCTTCCGCCACTTCCTTCCGCCACTTCCTTCCGCCACTTCCTTCCTTCCGCCACTTCCTTCCTTCCACCACTTCCTTCCTTCCGCCACTTCCTTCCGCCACTTCCTTCCGCCACTTCCTTCCGCCACTTCCTTCCGCCACTTCCTTCCTTCCGCCACTTCCTTCCGCCACTTCCTTCCGCCACTTCCTTCCTTCCTTCCGCCACTTCCTTCCCCCACTTCCTTCCGCCACTTCCTTCCGCCACTTCCTTCCTTCCTTCCGCCACTTCCTTCCTGCCTGCCTTCCTTCCTTCCTTCCTTCCTTCCTTCCTTCCTTCCTTCCTGCCTGCCTGCCTGCCTGCCTTCCTGCCTTCCTGCCTTCCTGCCTGCCTGCCTGCCTTCCTGCCTTCCTGCCTTCCTTCCTTATGATCAAGGTCTCTCTCTTTCTCCTGCATGCACCTACATAATTTGCCTATAAAAGTTCTGGGCGAGAGATGGTAAATGCACAGCCCACACCAGCTATCGAAGTTGCATCTCTATCTAGCCGCAGTATCTAGATGTATCTTCCTCTCAGTCTGATAAACTCCTCACATCTGACTGCTTTACAGGACATTCTGCACACACATGACACAGGCTGCAAGAATGCTGCTGATACAGCTGCCTAATGGGATTATTTCAAAAGTTTTACCAAACTTAAATCAAGGAATGACAAAATCATATTATTAGAGAACAGTTCTTCCCTTTCTCTAGCCCCATATTGCTGTTTTAATCAGTCCAACTGAGCTCTGCGAGCCACCTACTAAATTGCCAAAGCTTATTTCTCCCTTTCTACCCTTACAAGAGTATAAAAAATATCAAACAAAACCAAAAGAACCCTCTTCAAATTTCAGTGTTCTTTTTTAAACAGCAATCACTAAAAAAATTTAAAGAAGTCAAAGAAAAGATCCCCTCTATTTCTTTCTATTTTCTGCTACAATTTGTTTTGTGAAATGTTGCATTTTCCACCACTTCACTGAAAAAATTAAGTTATCACTGTTGGAAAACAAGGACATAAGGGACTTACTGAGGTGTGATAAACTAGTTTTTCAGTATCAGTGAAATTCAAGGACATCCATACAATTCAGCGGAAGAAGAAAGCTTTCTGTCCATAAGATTTTCTGAATATTAGCTGATAAAATGAAAACAGTTATTTATTAGTTTCTTTATTGCTATTAGTTTTATTTCCATAACACTACGCTACACTAATATATTTGAATTTTGTTAACTTTACTACAGCACGAAAAAATATTTCTTAAAATTATTTCCAACTCTTTCAGTTTTGCTCATTACATGCTCTTCATGCACATATCAAAGATAAGCAATCCCCAAGGAAATGAGAGGTGGGAAGGAGGGAGATACTATAGAATAAAAAGAGCTAAAATATAATTGCAAAAGATTATCTAAGCCAAGAAGGTATCATCCTGAAACAGAAATCCCAATAAGACTATGCTAGAGCAAAACAAGAGAGGATGAAAATTCACACATCTTAAATGGCTCTAAAGAAATTTTAAAAATGTAAAATTATAGACATTCCTGACTATCAGTCCAGTGGGTGCAAAGGCATCAAGCACAAATTCAGGGACCGTGGGAGAGTTCTTGCTCTGGGGAATTCAGTAACAGGCCACGTCTTGTTATATAAAGCAGATTTGAGAAATTGTGGATGAATAGCTATTTGACTCATTATTTACTAAACAGAATGCTAGTGAGAAATAAACACCTATTCTTTTTCTTCTCATCGGTGTTTCCAGAGATAAGGGGTCCAAAAAGAGGGGGATGGAAGAAACTAATAAAACATATCTTTAGGACAAGATAAAACTTTCATCTGAGATTCTGAGCTGCTGAAGAATGGTGTTAATTTTTCACAAAACACGTTTATTCATAATTTGCTTTACTAAATACAGCAATTGCACTTTATAGAGTAAGGTATTTACGATATGAAGAAGGTAATTGATGTCCTCCTTGCAGTCTGTGGGCCCATTTGACCTGATTGTTTCAATGTTTTAATAAGCAAATGCAAATATAAACTATCCTTTCTACTAACTATGCTGCTTCTTTTAACAAATGTTTTTTTTATCCTCCTTTCTGCAAAATACCTCAGGAGAGATTTTCAGGAAAAAAACTACATCAGAATTAGTGATCGATGTAATTATAAAATATTGGATTCTAGCACTCAATTTACATACTCATCTGTAAAAATGAAAGTCTCTTTATAATTCCCTTCATCTTGAAGTACAGTTAGAAGAACATATGATCACTTCCTAAAGGAAATCAGAATTACAACTAGATCAAATATATATATATATTTTTAAAAGAAAATGCACTAGTGGAACATTTTTGTGCAAAAGACGCTGATGCAGTAGAATAAAAATGTTCAAAAGGACACATCAATTCTCTTGACATTTTAAAAGCAAAACCAAGAAGACTAACTGGCCTACCTGCCTGCCCACAAAGGCTTTTGCTGCCCAAGTTTGTCCTAGCCAATTGCCCCTAAAGGTCTCCCTATTATTACAAGACAACAAACTTTCTGGAAATTGAACTGACCTCTGAAGGAGCCTCCCCCTAGACCTGCAGCTGGTAACTGGACAGTCTGCAGTTCCACTCAATCAAATACACAAAAGTCTTTTAAAAGAAAACTTAAGCTGAAGAGTTAAAATAAATTACTTATTTGGGGATAATTGTTTTTTAAATACAAATTGGCTGCTGATAGCTTTTAAGATGCTAATATGGAAAGTGAGATCAAGGTATCTCCCTACTCATTTCAGTTCAAATCTGATTTTTCTGACCTGGGGAAATTCTCACACTTCCTGGCTCACAAGAATATATTTATGTCCAAATTATTGCCTAAAAATTAAATACTAGTACCACTGATCTTTCTTCTGTCTGTATTAAATTTGATGTAAGCAGAACATGCCTACAAACCAGGTAAAAAGGATAACATAGCCAAAGAATGCCACAAATAAAAATGTATGTCTTGAACATAAATCAGCTACTTACCTAGTAAGTACTTTAACGTTTTAGTACCTCTAAAACCTGCCCAAGAAAAGGATCAACAACCATATAGATATTATAAATAACTTAGAGCCTGAGTACAGATCTACTGAGTGATGGCAAAGCCTATGGGCTTATTGTAGATAACACCTGTGGTGGTCTGAGTGACTGCAACCCCAGTTTGTTACAAGAAAAATGAAGTTCATTAAGGAAATGAGTTTGTAGATTCATCACCCACTATTCATGAATTATCAGGATATGTAGACACAAGCAGTAAATAAGGGCATATAACTCTCTAAACAGAAAATTGATTTTTTTTTTTTTTTTAAATTGTTAAGATACTGTAAAATATACAGTGCATGAGTGGTACAAAGAGTAGGTATGCCAAACAGTCACCAAAAGAGTTATATTTACTCCTTTGTGATGCTGAGTTGTTTACTTCCCAGATAAGTGATATGGCACCTCATCTAACACAGAAATATCTTCATGAGGCTCCTTATGATGGTAACCAGGCTGTCTTGAAAAATAGGAAAGGAATGTGGGTGTACATGCCTGAACTTCCTTGGATACATGGGCCTTCAAAGGGAAGACTAACTAGGAAAGTTAATGCATACTGCCATAAAGGCAAGATAAAATATGTGGGAAGCTCTAACACTCTAATCTGTCTGAGTGCTCACTCTTGGGGGTGCTTTTGAAAGCAATGCTTGAGGGAAACTTTTAAAAGAGATTTTTTTTTTAGTGCACATCTCAGAAGGAGCTGTTTTTAAAATAGGCTTTGAAACAAGACACATTGTGTGTGTTGACAATACTTACTACCATCTAAACAGCAAAAAACATTTCCAGAATACCTGCCTAACTCGGCCATCTCTTAAGGGAAAAAAAAAAAAAAAAGATAAAAATAAATAAAAATCACCCCCCAAAACCTATGAAAACTGCATGTTACACTTAGCAATTTCATTTCTGCCCTCTACCTTACTAAACCAAAAAAATTCAAGGCAAGAGAAAAGAAATACAATCATAGTCAGTTTTTATTTTTGCCCTCCAAAAGTCTTAACAGCACAAAATAAAATCTTCCTCTTTCGCTTTAGAGCACCTGGTTCCCACTTGCTAGCTAAAAGTAATTAGCCTTTAATTATCACTAGTTACATTTTCACCTGCAAATCACTGCAGAGTCAGGCTTGCCCCATTAGCATATTCATCTCCCACCTGCAGGCCCGAGGAAACACTTCTGCACTTTAGATGAGGGATTAACCTTTAATTTGCCCGGGCCTTTGCTGTGTTCTTGGCTGAACAGACAAATCAAAATTTGTGGACATGTGTACAGATTTCGAGGTCAAATGATCTTTTTTACTAGAAATAGATGTTAAGGGTTTCCTACACTTTTCTACAAGGCTAACCATGGGAAAAACCTTAAAATGTATTCATAGTAATACACATTGACATAGAAAAAAAAACCCAGTGCACAGACAAACTATCCAATAATTTCATTTCTCTCTCTCTCTAGTTTAACAGTGTTAAGGGAATAGAGTTTTTAGACATTGTTGATATATCAATGAAAATATGAAGCATGAAGTCCTCATGAATCTTCTAAGAGTTTTTGCAGTACAGGTAACAATCTCCTAGGCAGGAAGTCTGTTTCTCATTGCCAGGTACACCTGCTTCAGCCGACTTTCCAGCAACTTATTTTCATCTTTTACTGGGCTTATTACAGAATTTATTCTCTAGCTGAATTTTTGCTTTCACTACTGATTTTTTATAAACATAACATTATCTTTTGCATGAATACAGATTGGATGATGTGAATATTTACAGGTTAAGGCTTTAACTGTGCAACCAAACACATCTTTATGCAGGTGGCATGCTCCAATGACTTCAAAAGGCCTAACACTGTGTACAAACATGTCACTAAGGTGCAAATTTTTAGGAAGAAGGCAAAGAACTCGGTGTTGTTTTAGGCCAATATCTGGAATAATATGTGCACAGCTGAAATATAAATAACACACACAACACTAATATTTAGTATGGAAAGTCCTACCTTAGGGATTTATTTTCTTTTACATTTAAAAATAAACTGAGTGCCCTTCACATCGAAGGACCACACATCCAAACAATTTATTGTAGAAACTAAACAAAACAAATGAAAAAAACCCTGAATTCCAGAACTTAAGGACTTCTCTGGAGGCACAAAACCTAACAAATAAAGTGTTTGTAAAAACAAAACCACTCTACAAATAAAGTACCAAATAAAAGAGGTAAACTGAAGTGGTATGGTTGGCCTCCTAAAACAATAGCCTTCTGTTAAAGTAATGATTTTACATTTTGAGTATTTTTTTTTCTCATGCATTACCCTGCTTCTTTATGATTCTGATCAGACTCTGTTGACCAATTATGCATAATATGCAAAATATGCATAACATTGTTTATAAAAAGTGTTTATTAGATTTGCTATAATGAGCTCAGCACAACCAGGTCACTGTATCATTTTATTATCATCATATTATATTTGTGAAAAAAGTATCTTAAAACAGCATGGAGACAATATAAATTACAGTTGCAAAGTAATATTAAAAAAAAAACAAAACAGTTTATAGAAATGGTGATTCTGTCTTCTCCTTAATCTGCAAATAGATTTTTTTCTTTTTATTAAATATAAAATACAACTTACCAAACACAAACAAAACCTTTAGTGGTGAACAAGTGTTTATGATAACAGCTACAATTTCTCATATATAAAGTATTTCTAAATATTTTCTAAAACAATATTATATTCTGTGTTTTGCGTCTTCATCGATGTAAAAAGGTTGACTACATTTCTTTTCTGCACTAAAGCCTTGAGAAATCAGGATAAACAGCTCAAATATTAATGCACCTGTTCATCCTCTTAGATTTTTCCATTTTTTTCATCTGGTTTACTTCAGATACATGAAATTGGATTTCTGGAGGCTTAGAAAGGTATTTAACCCACAAGGCTTTGATTTCTTCTGAATTAAATTTCTTTTTTAGTTTCCACAAACGATTCCATCCTAACTTGAAAAACCCTCATCACAGAATTTAATCAAAACTAATTGAAAAAAAGTTTTCCTGTGGGAACTTAAGAAGACAGTATTTTCTACTGAAGATAATTTAATCAAATATTTTGGAGCTGTATTCATCTTTCCTTTTTGTCCTGCTGCATACTGATAGACCAGAGCTTTCTGACAAGATGCAGTGATTCTGTAAGCAGATGGAATATGTGTAAAATTAAAATAGCTTAGAAAGGCAAAATGTCTACTTACATTGGAATGCTGGGGTCTTTCTTTTCATGGTTAATAAGCTTAAATTGACTTTATAAGAAGATCATATTGTAAAACAAAAAATATTTTTTGTGCTGAAATACCTTGCTGAACCAATGACCATATTTTCCCCAAATGGGTATGTAGAGTAGATACAAGGGAAAAATGCATAAGCAAAGCACTGATGTTAATGCTAGGAGTTACTTGTCTATTTTGTCAATGTCTAGATTCAGAAACTACCAATTTTAGATTGGTAGTTACTGTTAGTATTTATTGGTAGGATTATTATTTTTATTAAGTCTATCTCAAGCCAAAGTTGAAAGTATCTATCTAAATATTGAAAGTAATTTTAAAGGTAATAAAGCTTTAATCCTAACCCAAACTATACTGAATTCCTAGAATAAAAAATTCTAAACATTAAAAAATCTCTTATGGTCCACCACCAAAAATTAAAAAAACCAAATATATATACATACATACATACATATATATATATATACACACATATATGTATGCACAAATATATTTATTGCCAATTCTTTTGATTCTATGATTCTATCTGACTTGTTTCCCTTCCTCTACATTATTCACTCACAATTTTAACCTTGTTCTTTAGGATTTACAGATTTACAGGCACTAGATATTGCTGCCATCAGGAAACAGCCAAAATACCACATATTTTATGCCATATTGCCATGACATAGAAAGAGGGTTATGTGTGAAAATACACATTTCCAATACATATCAGTCAGTTTTACATCAATTTTCCATACACAGTTGCAGCTAACAGACTATCTTTTCATTTGTGGGAGAGTTGTCATATTTGCCATGAAGTTTCTTCAAAGAGAAATATGACACATTTCCTTTTCTTACGTGGATGTCACAGTAAATACAGGATATTCAAAGCATTTTCTATACTGAGACAGAGCATAATTATAATTCATCGCATTTGACTAGAAATCAAAATAGCTACCCTATCCCAAATGTGAAGACAAAAAAAATTCACTTTAACTTAAATAATTACAAAATTTTCAGCACAGAAGACAATACAATTTCTTGACACTTCCTTCAAATTGGCTTTTAACATGCAAACTAAAAGAAGGTAATTTGTCTTTGCCTTCACAGCCATCCCTTTATAGTTTACTAATATTAAAGTTTCATTAAAATATTGTGCATTAAATCAATTCTCCTTCCCTAGCAAAGAATCTACAACTATTTAAAGGCAATTGTAGATGTTTCAAGCAAAGCTAAGACATATCAAGTTTTTACTTTCACAGTTACTTTAATCTGATTTTGGTTAAAGTATATAAAGTTTCATTAAACCAAGCTTAATTTACATATATTTTAAGTATGTGCTTATCACCTTACATTAACAGTCCAATAAAAATTCTGGCATATGAATATCACAAATAATCAACTTTAGCAAACCTTGGCTGTACCAAGTCATCATCAAATCTCCACATGTGTAACATACAAATGTTATGATAACTTTGAATCATTTCAATCTGCATAATGAGACTCCTAAATTCAGCAAATAATAAATAATGTATGCAATTCAATCTGATAGCTTTTTTTTACCCCCAAAAAGGAAGATTAAATGAAGCCCTTAAACAATATCTAAACAGGGCTTCATCGCTGTGGTGTCCAGTATAAACAGAATAGTTCTAGGTTACCTCTTTGGGGCATAGAAAAATTAATTTCTTCTCACTGCCCAGTCATGAGAAAAAATGACTGATATTCATTTGGATGACATATTTTCCTACCTGGAACATCTGCTGTGAGTATCTGATCTATCAGTGCTCAGTAAAAGCCATTATTGGCATACTCATTTTCCAGCAAAGCCTGTTCTGTTGTTAACTACTCCAAGCACTCAACACATGAGTTTTGGAATCTCTCTACAGCTTCATCTTCCAAATGTGCAGAAACAGTTAGTTTTCATTTCTGTTCTTTTATGATTCAGTGGAAATACTATATAAAGAATAACTGACAGAATGCTCTGTTAGTATGTAAAAGATGACAAATATTACTGAATCCATCCAACAATCTAGACTGTGTTCATGATGTGATTAAAATATATGTCCATGGCCTGTTGGTTCTTCCTTCAGTCACAACATTCACATGTAAATTAAGGTTTTTGGCTTTTCTAGGATAAGCCAACTACAACAGACGATATTCAAATATTTTCTCATGATTTAAGAAATTAAGAATATTTAAGTAAATGATACAAAAAGAAGGGGCCTTTTATTCTGACCTGCTAATGCTGCACCAAGACACATAATTGCATTCTCAGCCCAGTGAACCCAACCCAACTGTAATTAAACAAAGCTGCAAGTTATGAAATCAAGGATCCTGATTTATTGAATTTTTGTTGGTGTTGTTAATGGTAGTGGCTTACCTTCTGAATATTTTAGATGTTATACATGCAACTGTTTGAGAATTAACCAGTAATAGGAATGGTGTAGATCATTAAACATACCCTGCATTAAATTTTAAAGTACTATTTCCATTTACTTTGGCAAACGAATAATGAGGAACATATTGTGGATTTCATATGAGAGTTAATAGGTTTATTAAACATGGAAAACTCTACTTGGTATAACTGAATAAAAAATTGTTTTATTGTCATTGTAAAGAATGAAGTAAGAAAGAAATTTAAAGAAAAAGATAACTAGCTGAAATTCTTCTCCCTTAAAACCACAGCTTCACCTTTTACCTTCTCAGTCTTTTTCTCTTTAGAAGATAAGGGTGATAATGGCATTATGAGGCTGTGACTAGAAAGGTCAGACAAAACAGGATTTCCAGAAAACTATAATTTTTTAATATTATTACTTTGGAATAATTCAGTGGGCACTTTTTTTTCTCACAGAATCATACAGAATCAATTAGGTTGGAAAAGACTCATAGACACACAACTCTTTTCTTGATAAGTGTGAATAGGCCATGCTTTTTTCTGCTTTTTTCCTTTATCAGAACTGCAGAGGACTTGCATCTTCTGTCCAAAGGGATACTCTCCTATGTCTCTGTCATTCATAATTGCAACTGCCTTAAAGTCAAGGCTCCACTGAATTCTCTAAATTTCACTGCCAATGCCATTGGAGTGTTGGGTTTCTTTTTTGTGTTTTTCTTTTTAAATTACATTGTGGGGTTTTTGTGGGGGTTCTGGTTTTTTTTTCTTTTAAACTCTAACTTCCCACCTGAAAGTTTTTCCCTGATTCATGGATGGTACTACTCCCCTGCTGTGAACAGTTACTCTGAAGGTAATTGTCCTTTACTAACTGATATCATCTACTTCTAAGCATACTCCATACTCCTATCCTTCTTTCCAACATTTTCTTTTTAGAAAATAACTCTGAACTAATTGATTTATGTAATTCTTGTTAACTGAACCTCTGATCAGTTTTGCTCTCCTTCAGACTTCCTCCAGTTAGTCAACATTATATGTCTATTTTAAGGTCTGAAAGGATGATGGATCTGACATCCTTTAAACTCTTGCCCATGTCTACTGGCATGTAAATAGCTCATATTTTATTCAAACATTTTTTGCAGAATTATATGCACTTTTGAATAAAAATGAGAATTGAGGTGATATTTTCCTCAATTTTTTTATTAACGCAACATTTAGAAAATACAATTTAATTTTTCCATCTCTGTGGTACGAACCCTTAGGTCCCATACTTTCTGTTTTCAGGCAGTTTTTCCACTCAATCGCCAAACTCCATTTTGGATGAATAGGTCACATTGCTTCATATATTGTGCAACGACAGTCCTATGAGATGGCAGACTGCTGCTGGATTTTCCCTCATCCTTTCTTTTTTTTGTGTCATCTTCCAGACATAGTTTTTGTTGTGTTTGTCTCTGGCATAATACAGACCTTTCTTAGAACCTTAGACCCTCTTTGTGTTTCTAATACCATATCCATACATTACCATAAAGTCATTTCCCAGCTTCCTTCAAAAGATGTGCCATCTGCCTACTGAATTGTGAGAGGTTGGACCTTTTCCTTTTCTTTTTTATTTCTATTTTCCTCCCTCTAAAGTTTTCCACTTGCATTCCAGTGCAGAAGAAAAGTAAACAATGAAAAACACCAGAAATGGCAATTTTTTATTTTCCCTAATGTTACTATGGAATGAAGGGAACTCAGGAAGGTGAAAAGAAGAAGCTACCAGTCGTGTGCAATAATTTCTTTTCAGAACTTGTGACTGGCATTGCAGTTATCTATTTATCAACTAAAGAGATTAAGTCTTAGCTTGGACTTTTACAGAGTAAATAAAATGGCAGAGAAATTTATTTAACCTTTTTATAGGCAACCACCATAGATAATATAAACCAGCAGACATCTTTTTTTTTTCTGTAGAATCTAAAAATCTCATAAACTGAATTCTTGCCTATAAAACTTAAAACAAATTATTATTTTTTAACAAAAGTGAGCAAGATTACTATGCTTGGTGGCATATATGAAATTTTCTTTTGCAATTTACAATAATATGACCATTCAAGGTAGGATTGGAGAAAAAGTGCACTGTGTTTTCTTAAAAAGTTGGACTGAATGATGACAGATGAAGTGAATAATCTTCAACTGGTATCTTTAATAGAACAGAAGCAAGTTATTACATAAAAATTAGTTGTATAATTACACAAATAATCAGATTTCTGTTTCCCCACCTTATATAAAAATAGTCTATTTGCAAGTAAATTCAGTTTATATTTATTTCTTTGCTTCCTAACTAGGTGGGACTGAAAATAAATCTTTAGGACATCAACAGATTTTGAAAATTGATGGAAGACTTTGTATTATTTAACACAACACTATTAATTTAATTATGTAGAATTGAATACCAAAGAAAAATAGATGGTATAGAAGTTTAGTACTTTTGCAGAGTACAAGGGGCAATAAAAATGCAAAATAATAAAGTTTGTAAAGAGTAAGCACTTGCCAAACATAACATTTTCTTTACAGTTATGGACTTATTTCCTAAAGTAAATCTTAAAGAAACCATTCCAACTTTTGTAGCTGTGTTGAAAGTAATAGAAAAGGAATGACAGAACTAAACCACTTGGCAATTTCTTGAAGTTTAAGCAATGTTTCACTGTCTGCCATTGCGTTGCTCTGACTCCTGAAAAGAGGTTTCTCTTTGCTCTTGTATAAGGTGTTAGCAAACTAGCAAATTCAGAGATCAGTGGGTCACTAAAATTTTATATAGTAGACTTGAATAGTCATAGCAGAAACCGAAAAATGCACACACATCCTACCACTGGTCCTGATAAGAATCACAGTATCAATATCATGCCCCAGTGTCACACTTCATCTGACTGAAATATAAATAAATGGGGAACAAAATAACACAGAATATTAATAGAACAATATATGAGATATACGCAAAACTATCAGTTTTAGGGCTCAGAAATAGTTATGGAGCTCAGCATAAGGTGTGAAGAATATCGTAGAGATGTTTCTGCAATAAAGTTTTTAGTAAGACATGCTACATACAATTCATGAGCAATTGTCAGTATTCACCATCCTAAAACCATGAAAATGTGATCATTATTACAGTGTTAAATTTGAGCAATTTCAAAAGAGCAATTTTTAGCAAAGAAAATATACTTTCCAGGGCCCCCCCCCCGCCATGATGGGATCAAGCAGGAAATAAGAAAGGAGTGTGATGTTTGGGGCCTCTAGAGAAATGCTCTTGACCTTACATTGAAAGCATCTCTATTTTTGCCCACAAAAGGAGAGAAAAGTGAACTAAAGTCAACAAAAGTTCACATCTAAGCTGGGAAGTTAAGACAAAGGAGAAGCCAAGTATACTTCTCTCCTTGTTCACAGCTGTGAGGGAAAACATGCTTCTGGATTGAATAATCCTGTCAAAATAAAATCTATTCAGACAATATGAAGTATGGTCTCTATTAAAGCCTCAGTTTTGCCTCGTAATTCTGTTCTCAGAAATCTCAACTCAGATTGCCAGAACTTTACTTATCTGTCCATAAGGCTACATAGGAAAGGATGCTTGACAGCTGAATCTGTTCTAAGATTAATTTTACACAGCTTTTCTCACCTTTCCTTTTTTCTTTAGAAATAAATATTTAACTTCATAACAGAGCCTGAGACAAATAGTGCCAATGCCTTTGACAACAGCATGAGAGAAAATAATTACTTTTCTCTTGTTTTCTCTGTGCTCATATACAAAATTACAGAACAAGACATCACCAAATTGCTATCCCTCATGGGTCTCTTTAATCTGGATTTTTTTTTTTATTTTCTCTGTGGATTATGTTCTTCTCCTGTTAACTATAAATCAATAGGAACTTTCCCTTTTTGCAATATGTTCAACTGATTAAATCTATTCATGAAATTAGATTAACAGAGTTGACACAGCAACTATGAGCAAGTGTCAGATTTGCGGCCTTAGCTTCTGCAAAGCAGAAGAAGATGAGTTCTACAGGATGCATATACTGCTCAATATTGATAAAAATAAATTATAATTGGCTATTTGGGCAGAAAAATGGATCAGAAAGGTGGAAAATAATTTGAATATTTTTTAAAAAAATACACATGTAAAATTTTTTTGAGCATGAATGTATATTATTAGATGTTGAGTCACAGATCTTTTCATGTTCATATAGTCAAAACAGAAACAGCACTTTACCCTCAAAAAAAATCTAGTGATGATACATTAGGTTTATACTGATACAAGAAAAAAAAAAAAAATAAGGGAGTGGGGGAGGTGTGGATACATAAATATTCAGAAACTTTTTCCTGGAGGGGTTTGGGAAAGGGAAGATGTAATCACATCTTAATACTTTAAATATTTTCCCCAAACATGACACATAAAGTTTTAAAAAATAGCTGTCTACATAAGCAGCCATTACACAAGTTTAAAAACTGAAAATAAGGAAAGAACCACCCTGGACCTATTTTCTGCTTAGCTTTTTCTGTTGTATAATAAGTACAAAGCTAAGTATATCCTTGTCTTTCTGCAGAGAATATTGTGGTTTTGACACTGGATTTTACTCTTGTAGAAATGACAAAAAACAAATTTAGCTGTCATAAGCTTAGAAGACCAGTTTCTTTCGGAAATGAAAAGCTTTGTTTTGGGATTTTGGTCGGATTTTAGGTTTTATTATTTGTTTTGGGTTTTTTTTTGCTTGTTTGTTTTTTGTTGGTTTTGTTTGGTTTTGTTTTTTGTTGTTGTTTTGTTTGGTTTTCTTTTTGCATTCTCTAGTAGTAAAAATTCACAGAAAAATGGTATTCAATTTTGAACTTATTAATATAAAAACTAAAAAGCTTTCATGTTCTAAAAATCAGTAACTGCTTTTATTTCTAAAAGATACAACCTTATTAATATTCCTGACAAAAATTACAATGCTAGATTTATATAATTTATATAAGAGACACCTCCAGGGTAATATATGTCAGACCTAAGCAAACCCATGCTACATAAAGTTCTCAATTTAGAAGATAAAAAATGAAATAAGAAAAGGAAAATCAAGTAGGATGTCTATTGAGAGACCAGTGGAAACAACTGTGTTCCTATTTTGCTTGCACTTTTGGAGGACAAATATTACAATTGCACTTTAGATTTTTTTGAATCTATGTTCAGGTATTCAATGTCCCATCTTCACAGAAATATACACATATCCATGAAAAACAACCTCCAAAGGATATGATTATTTCCATTTATTGTGTTTTGGAGAGCATTTGTCTTATTTTGCTATCCCCACTCCCATGGCAATGCATCTACCAACACAGTAACTTTGGAGGAAACTCTATTGCTGACATTAGCATCTAGCCCCTATTCAATAGAACTACATGGTGAATATTTGTATATTTTTGCAATTTTTTTTGGTTGGTTTTCTGTGTTTTGCTAGGTTCTGAGGGACTTTTTTGCTGCTGGTTTTCTTTATATTAAGGCACATTTTAGTAGACAATACTTTTGATGTTACGTCAAAGTTCAAAAACTTTAATGAATAGCTGAATTTATGAATTTCTTATTGACTTGATAACCTCAACTGAAACACTTTTTGACTGAAGTCATGTAGGGCAAAGAAGTCTGCACAATCATCCAGTAGGTAAATTGCAAAGATAATTTCTCCTCCAAAAAAAAAGTGGAGCTGCCTAAGACTGTCTCTGATGTACCCTTTTTTTGTAGCACTGGTAGAGCTAATTGTAAATTACTAATTATAGCGGGGTGATAATATTCCTTAAAGCATCGATTGTTTAAGTTCTCTTTGTTGAGTACAAAGTAAAGTTACACTAGATCCTTGGAGCTTATGGATTTGAAAAATGCAAATACTGCTGCAGATGTTGCTTTACCGGCAGATACGTGGAGCAGAAAAGGTCAGAAGCCAGAATTTATGTTCAATGGCAGTTCAGAGAAGTTATAAAAAATTTATTATAGTTTTGTTCTGTATGCGCAGTGTATGACTGAATGACAAAGCTTTAGAATGTGTCTTAAATTTGACATTTAAAGAGTCCAGAAAGGATATAACTCAATGGGCCATGTTGAGTTCTGCCTAAAGCCTTCCTAGCAAAAACATATTATTAAGGAGAGTTCACCAATCTATGGGTTGCATAGAACAGATTGCAGTTCTTCAGCAGTTAGGAAAAATACTTATGAATGGATGTTGCAAGAAAAGTGTGGTTTGACTAGAATTTATTCAGAATACATAATGGATAAAAACGTTAACAGGTTATAAGCAATGGTGAATATGTTCATCTTAACCCGCTGGTATTTCTAACTTTCTACCAATATCTGTACAAAGTACTTGATTGAAATGGGTTTACTGTAGTTTAATTATTTTAAAATATATTCACTTTCAAATCACAAGAACTGCAACAGACCACACAGAAAGTCTATTTTTTCACAATCAATGGAACGATGAAAATTTAATGCTTTGGAGTATGAAACACAGTTTAAGACTTTAGGAAAAATACTCTCACTGAAATTATGATGCCTACTGCAAAACTAATCACCATCTTGCAAATACATTTCTCAAGAAGATTTTCTAAAACTGCTAACCATCTACATATATACATGGAGCATTAGTTTAAGAGGCAAGTCTTAGAAAAGACTGAAATCACAGGAGGAACTCCTGGAATTTACCTGTGAATATTGCAAAGTCTAAGTGATAGGTGCTTTTTCATCAGTTGAAATATGAAAGATTGACCACTGTCTTATATGACAGCATGATGTCACCTTCCTATTATGTGGAAGAGGTCATTTGAGTTTCTGGATCCGTGTCGTGGTTTTAAAGCATTAGCTAAAAAATCACTAGAAAATTTACTCGTTTCTTTCTGTGAGATATGGATTAGAAAAAGAGCAAAACAGGATTAAAACTTAAAAGGAATAAAGAAAGTTTATTAACAAAACTACAGGAGTAAGAAACCAGAATAAAACTTCCAGAAACTTTCTTTTCCTCACTACTCAACTATTCCCTTGTTCACATGGCAACATAGAGACAAAAAAACCCCTAGTGGTTAAAACAGTCTTGATTTTGCCATAGTTTTTCATTAGTCTTTGTAGAGAAAAAGAAGGTTTTTTTCTGCTAATTTATGGAGTTTTTCACAAGAAAACTATTTTTTTCATGGCTTTCTATTTCTTTGATGCCAGCTGCCTGGAAAACTCTGTCATCAGTTCTCTCTTCTCATTTCACATCACTCTGAGGTGTGTTATGTGTCATGAGTCTAGGAGTGTCATTTTAAGGATGAGTTATTCAAAAGCAAAAGTTTTTTTTATTTGTCTCTGTGAGTCTATCTGGAAACAGAAGATTTTTCTTTGCCTCTTAAGGGCCACAGATCTTTAACTATTATTTTTCTTTTTCTGTTCTAGCATCTCATAGGATCACAACTACTTTACTATTTGCTTAAATCTGCACTTTGCAATACTCTATTCCTCTTAAAGTACTCTTTCATGAATTAAAGAAGTTTTTTTTCAGATTATTGTCTATTTCTATAGCTTTAACAAAAAAAATATTTCAGCTTATTAAAGTATTTCTTTATTTCTCTCTTCATCTGAAGCTTAATTCTTTTCTTCACTGTTTTTGATAGTTTATGTTGTCTTTTTACTTGTTAATCACCCTCTCTTACCTTCTTCTTGGAAAAAAGATTAAATATGCAGATTTCATCTGGATAGTAAAAGGGTTAAAGTTTTGCTCCAGCTGCAGGTGTTCATGCTGTCAGGTTTTAGTCCAGTCTCTCGGAGAAAGCTTCAGCCACCCCAGAAGCTTCCTGGGAGGCTGCAGCAAAGTCCCGCCCGTCCTGGGCTTGGGGCAAGTCTTGCAGGTCTCATCTCCTGCCCAGGGACTGCAGCAGGACCAGCCCAGCGACGCCCCCAGGCCACATAGCTTGGGCCGAGAACGAGAGCTGGCTAGAGTTTTGTTACTTTTCACATCCAGAAAACAAAAAGACAAAGAAATTCCTGAGGTTAGGTCTTAAAGTAATGTTCACAGGTTGATCTCACATTTTAATGGTCAAAACTACTGTCAGTTCTCAAAAATGGCCAGTTATTGTCCAGGAGAAAAACTCCCATCAGCCTCCAGAAGTTTTAAGTTCCTTGGGTGTTTCTATTTGTTTTCTTAAATGCCAATCTATCACAATCCGCAAAACCGAGATTGTGTCCCCACTGGAAAGTCCATTGATATTTTGGTTTAATTTAGTATAATAAATTCTTCAGATAAATTCAGGATTTGGCTTAAATACCACCAAACATTACATGTCACTGATGTAAACAAGCAACTGTCCAAAACTAACCATACATTCTTATTCTAGGTAGGAATTTGTAGGAACCAACACATTTATTTGTGTTATCTATAAAATATCCTCATCTAGTAAGCTAAAACTGTCATAATTATTTGTTATTATGTGCTATTTATCAGTCATGGTCTGGTTAAAAATAATCTTAAGGATCCAAAGAATTGCTGCCAGTTTTGAGAAGAAACAATTTCCAAAGAAGCATGCAAGGTCTGTTTGTTGATATAAAATATATTTGGGACTATAGGTGGGAGTCTTTTTAATGTAGTTTCAAGATGGAATGAAAAAGGGACAGTGAGCTAGTTTCCTTTCAATTTACATTCAAAGCCTAGAGAAATATTTCATCCATGTTCAGAGAAACAAATGCCATCTTCTAATCTCTCACAAGTGGTCAACACCTTTGCAGAACCGATTGGTGAAGTTGGAAGGCATCTGCTTATTCTCCCATGTCTCACCATCAGCAGCAGCTTCACAACATCTGTTTTACTCTTTTCTCTTTGATTTCTTCTCATATCTTTGCCTATTTTAAATCCCCAGGGGACTGGTGCTTTAAGTCTTACCATCTGCTACTTAGCCATTAAAAATGAGTACAAGTAAATATTAAAGCCTGGCTGGAAAGCAAGTGTGTGCATATTCACTGAATTTAAGGGTATTTTTAAAAAGAAGAGATGCTAAGTAAATGAAATGAATAAAATTCACTCAGTCTTTTTCTAATGGTATTGATCTCATGGGAAATATTTTAAACATATGTGTTCAAAATCAATAGAGTTTCAAATTAAAATTAAACACAAGATTAAGGTCTGTACCCATAAAGAATCATACAAATCTCTAATCTGTTACCTATAAATAAACATCCAAATGTTTAATGCTTAATTACCTCAACTTTTGTTACTATATTTTAGTCTGATTCCAGGTCTCATTCTGTCATTCCTATTTGAATTCTAAGAAAGCTACTCTCAGAAGTCTGAGAAAGGTAGTTATAGGTGGTCAAGTCACTTCATTTTCTCTCAGAAAAAAAACCAGATTGATCTTTTTAGTACAAAACATATTTTACAGACTCAATCATTCATGTAGCTCTTTTTATCTGAAAATCTCTGTTGTTCATGATGTATTGCCACCAGCAGTTACTCCAATAATTATATCTCAAAGTTGTGCTCAGGTATATTTTTATTTCCTACCACAAATTATACATTAATTTTTGCTATTAAATTCTTCCTGCATTGAAAATGTGTTCTTTATTGAGTGTCTTTGCTTAATTTTAAATCTTTTAATCATGAGTACTGATCAAAATTAAAAATTTCACATCTCATAGGTTCTAGTTTGAAAATTATTTTTTTTGCAATTTCTGACAATGATTTGTACCATGATTTTCCTTCTTTTATTTTACTGTTTTTCTTTTTTCCTCTCTTAACTGGTATGCTGTCCTCTTTTAAATAACAGCAGTGGAATTGTTTGGAGAGATCATGTAAAGACCTGTTTAACAGTCCATCATTAATGATCAATTATTGGTTTTATTGATAAAGGGTGTCTATATTTTCTCACACAGCTTTCTACAGAAGTATTCCCCATATTTTAATTATAGACATCATATTTCCTAAAAGATAATATTTTATGCAAAAAATATATCATAATACTTAGGAAAAATCCAACTGTATATTTTACCTTAGTCTCAAAAAAGTTACTTATTACATGTTGGTGAGCTCCAAGCGAAGAGAGTTGAATCTAAATTTGTACTTTGTTAATTTGGAAACTTTATTGCTTATGGGTGGTTTTGCAACTTAGTGATCACTGTGAACAATTCAGTAGATTAGTAAATCATCTTCTGATGTGGAAAGGATTTCTGTGCTTTATTTAGTATATGCACAGAATAAATTTTAATTTTTTTATATTAACTTATGTAATTGTTGCATGACTAATTTGCATTAAGGTCTTACAATTATAATACACTTTCTTTGCTATGTTTTTTTGAAAAACATCTATGTCATTTGAAAAAAAATTAACAGCCAGTACCAATAATTTTTCTATTTACAATGAGATTTAAATAAAGTATTCAGAAAATGTCATGCATATAGCTTCAGAGTATCTCATTAATTTTGCCAAAATTACTTCAAAATGTATTGGGCATAAAGGCATTGAAAAATCTTTTTATTGAGAAACTGATGACAGAAAATTTTTTCAGCTTTTTCCTGAAGTAGTGATAACAGTCAGACAAATGATGGTTCACCATATAAAACCTGGAGATTTTCATTGTCCTGGTGTGGTTGATATTATTGCTCTTATATGTACCTCCTTACAATGGTTGTATTATCAGTTTGTTTCTTGCTTGCATTACATTTGGTCCTGTATAGTCCAACAAAAATAAACCCCACATTTGTATGTAATTTGTATGTAATATTTAAACTATTTCCAGATAATTTAATATAAAAGTATAATATCAGAGTGCAAATAAACATTCACTAAAAAGAAAATATTACCATCAAACATAAATAGTGAAGTCCTTTCTTTGGAAACTAAAGTTTATCCCTACATAAAATTAATTGTCTTCCTCTATTGCCTCTATTGCCTTTGCTCTATCTTCAGCAATTTTAACACTGCACTGAGCCAGTAGATATTAAGACTATTTTGTTGTGTTTAGCTTTTATGTGTTGGCAGTCTGTTTTTTACAGCTTTTTAAACAGATGGTTTTATATCAGTAAAGCTTAACAAGACACAGAGCAAACAAAAATAAAACCCTCACTACCAATATTGCTTTTCATTGCCCAGTTGCTGCCAACTAAGATATATTGAACCTATCTCTAAAAAGCCAACAAAAAGATGCAGTTTCACAATTCCTGAGCGTATACTTATCAATTTACAAGACTGAAAATTCTGGGAGTAAGCTTGTGAACTATGTAGTTATAGATTTCAGTCATGAACATTTACTGTAAGAATTAATGGAAAACTGACTGTTGGCATGATCTGCTGCCAGATTTGACTTCTGCTATTTTATGAATACCAATGGGAATTTCAGTTCATGAGATCTAACAGACCCTGTTTTTTGGGCTTTTTTAGGCTATTACAGCAGATTTCAGAGCACACATCATATGTACATTCTGTGATATGGTAGATACCAGTAATGATGGATAATTCTCTATTCATAATTCTGGAAGCCATGGTTTTAAATAGGTTCTCAGCAGTAGAAAATAATTACAAATATGGTTTTATTTTTTTTGTTTAGTTCCCTAATGAAGTAGTTTTGGATAATGCTTATAACACAATCATACATCCAAAAACATGTATTGCATTTCTCAGATTAATCTAATACGTCACACAATCCTCTTACAATGAAACAGAATCAATTCACAGTAAGATACTTTTTCTAACTTTGATGGTCCAGATGAAAATAGTTGAGCAACTGTTTTGAAAAGCTATCTGGTTTTTTTATTTCTTTCCACCCAGATAATGAAAGAATAATTTAGAATAAAAAAAAAATAAAAATTGAAAAACATTGGTTCAATATTTCAGTAAAAATCCTTAAGTACCAATGACGAAAAGAAACACATCTGCCCAAAATCGTTTAGTACCAAATAGTACGGAAAAAAGTAGATCCTTCTCTTCTGTGGTTTCATAGAATTGTAACTCATGTTAGAAAGGATGTTCTGTCAGACTATAAGTGACCTAAAATACATATTGTTTAACATGTATTGATACATGGATGTGAGGTAGCATGATGAATATATGTATCATAGCAGAGCTCATACTTAGAATTCATCTGCAGAAGTCCTTTTACCTGATAAATTGATAAAGAATCTTCTTCTAGGTTTCAAAATTATTCCTTATAACTCTTTGAAGATCACCTTGAAAGTCTTGGGGACTTTGTGAAATATTTCCCAAGTTCTAAACATAGCTGCCAGTCAACAGTCATATACTTGCATTTGACACAGATATAACTAAAAAAAGTCCTCCTAAGTCTCGACGGAGTTACTCCAGATTTACACTAGCATTCCTGAGATACACAGAAGTTTGCATCTTTTCCTAAGTCTTGAAAAACATCAAAGACTTAATTTGCAGCCTCTAATTTCGGAATTGCTCAGGGAAATCAGATGATCTAGTCACAATATTGCAAAGAGGGAAAACACAGGAATTCAGGGCCCCGTTACCAGACATACAGGACAGCTATTCCCGTACTCTTCGTGTGCTGTGGCAATTCTTGCCTGAGCAGTGCCAGGGACCTTGAGAAGTAGGCCAATTTCTGTGTACACAGAGAGTTAGCAAAGCTTTAACTAGCACAGCACTTCATTCAAGAAGTCAGCTTCAAAACTTCATTTAAAATTATCAGGGGCACATTATCTGGGAACACAAGAAGAAGCAATTATTGGTTTAATTAGCCTGCATTCACCACATTGTGCTGCTTCTCTTTGTTGGATTGCCAGGCAATTTTGTAAAATCATTAAGCAAGGGAACTATAATTCCACGATGACCTAATCTGCAGCTCCATCCTATCACACTGGAATATTTTAAAGTTATTTATGACTGTCCTCAATAAACGCTAAGTCCATTGGGCAAGAAACACTTTGGGTCCTGAAAATTCCAAATGGCTTCCCTTACTGAAACATTTTTGTTGAGTTCAGTCATATGTTTCTTTCTGTGCTTGAAAGAGAAGGTTTGCTGTGAAAATAATTAAATGTTACTATGGAAATGCACAGGACACACAAATAAATATCTTTCTGTCCCAGGGGAAATAAAAACAAAACACAAACATTTCATTTTCATTATAACCTTTGATAAAATGGGCATGAAGGAAAAGTCATAACAGTGTAAAACAAACTCAAAACATATGATATAGATCTTTTTCCTGAGAAAGAAATTGAGTAAATAAAATTATTTATCTATCTGATCTCTCAGATTCTGACAATAGGAAAGATTTAGAAATGCAATTCATGGCATTTTATTATGTCCTGCTTTCATCATCATCATCATCATCATCATCATCCCATGAGGTCTATGTTCTTTCACTGCACCTTTGACACAGAAGACTAAAAAAGGGCTAGATTCATAAACTATATATCTTCATACCTCTTAAGCAGTAATTTAGTATAGTATCATTGTCTCCCAAAATTACAGAGCTTCATCATACAGCATTCAGAAAGATTGTGTATGAAACACTTGGAATAAATTAAAAGATGAAAATATCAGTTAATAACCCCATATATGAAGACACCATTTGCCTAATTAAATTATTTCAGTAGTCTGAAATAAATCTGTGTAAAAAGCTATAACTTCTACATATGCTTGGCTAAAAAGAAAACTGATTATGAAAAAAAATGGCACTTTTAATTCCAAAAGGAGTTTTCTAAGAACACTTTTCTAAGCCTTATCTACTTTATGAGTGAGATAAATTAAAAATTCAATGCCAATTTAAGAGTTATTTTAAATATAATACAGAAAGGCAATTGATTTTTATAATAATTTTGTGTAAATCAAATAAACATGATTTATTTGATAATAAATGATAATTTATTATTTATTAAATTATTATTTATTATGAATGATAATTTATTATCATTTATGATAATACATCATTAAAGAAACAGATAACTTGACCAGAACATTTTACTTTACTACTGCTCTCACTCAGCATGTTGACCTGGAGCAAATACACAGAACAATTAACTATATCACCTACTCCTGATACAGCAGTGTCAGAATTTTAAACAGTTTCTGAACATCCAAAGGCACATACTTTTTAAAGGCAGAAAGGAAAAGGGTATGGGTATGTCTGAAACTTCTAACTGCTCCTAACTATGGAATTATTTAAACTTTAAAAATCTGGTTTGAGCTACTTATATCCACTGTAGATAAACAATAATGTCTTTATAAATGTTCTTAATGAATTAAGTACAACCTAATTTCTCCATTAAATTTTACTTATAGCACTTCAGGACTTGAAAATTGTTATGTTTACACTATACACTGAAACACTGAAATGTGTACTTTAATACATGGTTCTTAGTCTTATATTGCTTCATTTTAGCCTGGGAAATTAAACAAACATTTAGTTTAGGCTTTCATAATGGTTTACATTTTAAAGTGATATGTGGCACTATATAATGCAATCAAAGAAAACTGCAGTCCATAAAACTCCTAACAAAACAACAAAAAAACTGCAAATCACAGACCTCACTACTGCAAGAACAAAAGAGAAATGAGGCACTAAAGCAGTCAAATGTCACATAATCATCCTGGTCAGAGCAAGAATTTTAATATGCTCACCTCTTACACTTAGAGATGAAGGAAAAGAAAACTATAAAAGTAATGACATATTGTTGTACTGTTTTTGTATGCAGAATTCTAAGGCTGTTTAAATACACCTCAAATAAGCTAATTCATGCTTTCAAAAGCTGTAACACAGTGAAATGCAAGAGAAAACCATAAACAAGAGGAGCTCCTGAAGGACAAGTGGGGAAATGACAGAATTGGATAAGTAATCCACAAATGTGGAAAAGATTAACTGCCAGCATTGCAGAAAATACTGGGGAGGTTCTGGGAGAAAGACTGCAAACCAGGACTCTCCATTAATATTGAAACCTTTCTTTTTACACCTTTCAGATGCCTGCCTCCCAGTTTCATTTTCCTAGCTCTTTCTTCTCAATAGCTATGTCTATCTATAATAATCTTTGTTAATCATGGTCAGTTCAGCCACAAGTTTACCAGTGCAAGTGGATTGCTTGGTTTCTTATCAATTCAGCTCTTCCTGCACTGCAGTTTGGCAGTCCTGGACTTGATCTCTACAATTATTTCACTCTCCTTTTTCCTTGACGTGCAAACCCCATCGTGTCATCTCAGATGACTTTTTGAACTCTGCACTAACATCTCTTTTTCATCTTGTCAAAGCAACTGTGACAAAGAGTAGCCTAAATCAGATGACTTGCATTTCAGTATGATGAGAGTTGGGTGATCCAACTTTTATCCCTCATGTCATAGGATTCTGTGCCCTTCACAGTTGCAAGGACATTTACATTTTTCTCAGACAATAGAGAGCATTGCTTGTTACAATTTGGCTTCTTTACCTTTCATTGCCCACATTATTTCTAGAGGAAAGAATAACATCCCTGGGTAAGATCTTACTCTCATACCCTCACATCAATGGGGTTGGCTTTTTCCCCATGAATGCCTTTCAGTGATGCCCTATCTGTGTGCCACTTCAAGGAGTCATTTTGGTTTAGCAATTATCTTTTGAAGCTCAGGCATTCTTTATGTTGTCACTCACAGGAAACCAGTTTGCTGGGAGAAGGCACACCAAAGAAGCTGAGAAAGAGGTGAATTCTCAGTCTTGTGTTTAAGGCTGTGTTTGACTGTGATCTCAAGAAATCAATGAAAGTTGATGCCACAGTCATGCATACACTAGCCTTTAATTTTCAATAATTTAAATAGCGTAAAGACAATTCTTAATATTAAAATCAGTAACCTGATTTTTTATAAAGAAATATTTCCCATGGTGTATGAGGACTGAATTAATGATTTAAATTGACTGCTTGCACAGATGACTTTTAGATAAAACCTGCTAAGAAGCATATTATTTCCATGCATGGCAATTTACATGTGAAATTTCCATTAGTGATAATGGCAGTTGCACGTATAAATCTCCAGTTCCCTTTAACATTAATTGCAGTCATCTGTGTAAGTACTTGGATTTTCAATGACATTATACCCGTGGCTCTACAAAGTCAGAAGGTATCACAGCCTGGAGAGAATAAACATTAAACACTGTCATTACTGGTGGCAGGTAATAACTAAAATCTGTATCTGCACCATTGTTGAAATATAGCATCACATAAATGTGAAAAAATACTAACGAAATACGCTTGCCTAATTTACTAGGCGCTTAAAATAAAACTAGCTGACAGAATTCTGAATTAAGCTGATTATAATTTTAAGCATGCTCTGCTAATACTTTGAAAGTTACTAATTTACCATTTATTGAATAGGTCTGTCGAATCCACTTTAGACTTTGCTAAGTCTTCAAGAGGTAATGTTTGATTTCTTGTAGTATGGGTTTTTGTGTGAACTTTTGTGTTAATTTATTAAAACCTGTAGTTGTCAAATCATCTCTTATAAAAAATCACAAAATGGTATTTAAAAGAAAATAAAGCAAAACTGCACTTGATATCTTTACATAAGCATTACATGAAATCTGTTTTTTATTTAGCATTAATTTTACAGTATATTAATTTTGAATCAGATAAGGAAGCACTACCTGATTATGATACAAACAAGAATTATCTGTTTACATTGTGTCCGACAGCCAAGAGGGCTCATCCTACTCAAGTTTCCAGGAATGAACAGTGGAGGCAGAGTGCTTTTACAGTGCAAATAAGAATTAAAAACAAGTTAATTATTTGAAAAACACAGAAACAACAACAAAAAATCTTTTCCAGAATCTTATGTAAACTCATATTATAATAAACTGACTTGTTCCTTGAGGTGTTTGCTGAGGTGTTTCTTAGAACTTGAAGGAATTTATAGCACTGTACCCATGACAGAAACTACTCAAATGAAGTGCAAAACAACACTTGTTTCATTCTTCATAATAAAATCCTCAAACTACAAAATTGAGGATGACTGGAATTATTTTGGATGATGTATGACAATAAAATTATCAGCTGTACTTTGAACTAATTGAAATTAGGCCTTACATACACTTGTAATTTATCATCAATACTTTGATTCTGAAATGCACTGTTAGAAATCAGTTACTAAGATGAATGCCTTCTCATGTAAGGCTAAAGTTTAACAATTAGTTAGTAATGCCAAATATCTAGAATTATTACCTGATGGTGCCTATTTCTCCTTGTTGACTCTAAGAAAATCTTGAGCAAGTATCAGAATTTGACAGCAATTTTTGGATGTCAATCACCAGACAAGAGAACTGCCACCCTTCTTTTACACCTAACATCCATCAGCAGAATTATTATTTTATAAATAGTTATTCTAGTCCTCCTGGGGCACATAAAGTCTTACCAGAGAAAGTCAGTCTGGGTTCTTCAGTTGTCTTCTTTACCTACATCTAAATTTATCTTCTGCCCGCAGCTCCACGCTGCTCAGAGATAACTCATCAGACCTCTGACAGAGCCATGCTGGCAAGTTTTACAGCACACCTATCTTTAGATTAGCCTTAACATTGAGTTAAATTGCATCAGAAGTCATGTCTCCCTCGAGGTTTATTCACAAGATTGGGATTACATAAGGTACTCCTGGTTAAAGGTACTGCTTCTGTGTCTTTCACATCCCACTCTACAGAAATACCTAGAGGAGAAGTGGGATAGTTTAAACTTATCATAAGTGAGAGTCCTCAGCAGCCGTTTTTCAGCTCTGAAAGGCATTTGTAGACATAGTGCACTGTGAGCTAGGACAGCATTAAAGCAGTGACGGCCACGTGTGAGGCAGCACAGTAAGGCTCTGACAGGTGATGAGCCAATACCTGTATCTGACTGTCCCACCCCATTCTGAGGGTGGTGAATACATGCACACAAATATGGGCCAGGACACTTTTAAACTGTAGTTCTAGTGAAGTGAAATTTTATCAGTTTTCGTGACAAAGGTACAACGAATCATTTTCTTGCAGCAGTCCAGTTAGTCTGGATGAAGGGAAGGGAGTGTCTGGACTTTTTTCACCAATAATTTCCAGGAATTATATTTTGTTTTCTCTCCCTCCATACCTAGCTTTTTGTTTTAAAGAACTAGAAAATATTAAATCTCTTTACTACAAGCCAGCCAGTATCTAAATAATTTTACACATTCTTTTTCATTGCAAACATTTAAGCATTTTACCACTATTTTAGGATTGTAAAGTAAAATAGAAAGTAGTACTCGTCTGTCCCTGTCCTGTTTAGAATGCAACTATTAGTTGTGAAGTAGAACTAATTATCTGCTAGCTATCTGGTTTTTTATATTGGCATGAAATGGAGATAAATTTATGTACTTGACACACTAATACCACTTCAGTATCTTATTTTTACACTTTAAAAGGTAGAATTGCATTTCCTACTTTCCTACTTTCACAAGTTGTATCAGTAGAAATGTAGTGAGATTCACAGCAAGATACAGAGAGGACTGTATTTTTTCAGGGGAGAAACGAACCTGTAACTGATCAAATATTTCCTCCCAATAGACAAAAAATTGTAAAATTGAAGGTGGTTTTCTTTTTCGTTTTCCTTCTACACAGTAAGAGATGGTAGAATATAAAATATTCTTTACAAATGTAAGAGGAAATACAGAATTTTAGTTTCGAGTTATTGCAATGATTTTACCCCTTTCCCTTAGGATGTTTTAAAATTTAATTGAAAAAAGGTAACCATTTATATAATTTTCCACCTTCACATTTGATTGAATATATGTACATTTCTTCTTTATGGAAATATTACAATTGTCTAAATCTGTTTGGCTGTTTAAACACAATCATGCATTGAAGAAAAGAATTCCAGAAATTGCCCTGACTAATATATAGGATGGAATCCACAAGATGATCCAATTTCAACACCAAATATTGTGGTTTGCCTTACTGTCTCATTAGGTGTCAGATGGTCATTTTTCTTTCCTTATTCTATAACTTAAGGGTTAAATTCTTAATGAAATTATCCATGATTTTTATAGCTGACTCTTCTGTTAAATATCTGACCCAGAATTTTGCATATAATTAACAGTTCGACAGGTCTGAGAGACAAAAATTTTTCTTGGAAATATACATATTTCTTTACAAGTGCAATGTCTTAAACATGGGGTTTAGATTATTTGATTTGTTTTGACCTTTCTATTTTATTTTTTTTTTTTTTTTTTGGTAATATCTCCTGAAAAAGAGATTTTAATATTAGATCTGTGAAATCTGAACTGCCCCTTCTTTTAGCTTCCTACACACTGAAGAAGTCAAACATTTATTTAGGGTTTACCTTATAAACCATATGAAGATACTGACACATCATACAGTTCCAGAATTCAGTTAACAGAATTAAGAATATGCCTAGATCTTGGCCTGGATCTTCTGAGTTTTATTGTGTTTATTGTCTTCACTATAATTTCTTAAGGTTATAAAAGAAGTGCTGCAAATGTGTCTTCCAAGAGGGTTACACTATTGCTGTCAAGTGTATCATATATTGTTTTTATCTAGCCAATAATTTTGGAACATGCATTCTGAGGTACAGTGCTGTGGCACTGTGAGGGCCATTTGGAATTCAAGATGCTTCACAAATGGCAACATTTATAAACTGTGATTGCAGCCAGTGATATTCACCACAAATGAGTTTGCTCAGTATTCTTCACATTATGATTTAAAGTCCCCTTCTAGCCTCTGAGGATATATATGAGATACAATTTATTCAAAATTCAGAAATATTGCAGATGAATTACAGACTCCCATAAAAACATTAACTACAACTACATATATTGTAGATATATCACATACTGGATTAAATAAATTGAGAATTTACTGCAGCTTACACAGAAAAAAATGCAGTCTATTAAGTAAGCCATATTCCAAATCAGATACATAACCTATCTAATCAGATACTTAATATATTGAATCAAAATCACCACACCTGCTACATCAAATATACCACAGATTGAATGAAACGTACCATCCAAAGAGCATATTGATATTAAACTAAATCATGTTGAACAGCTACGTAATTTACTAAATTAAATAAATTGAGCCAATACAGTAGTCACTGAACCTAGCATACAGATCATAAACAAACACAAAGCTTAGAGGTTTTGAAAGAGCTTGTCACGTGTTACCAGTCAAGTCTCTGTATCTTTACTTGTATCTTATCTTTAAATGAAGAAATTCTTCCAGAGCCTTGGAAAATCAATTTTTAATCATTGAATAAACACCTGGTAATTTAGGTACTACACTTGAACAAGAACTGCTATCATTCCTAGACATACAATGCCTTCAAAAATTATATAATTAATAGTAAATCAGAGATTCATGAAATTCCAAGTAATGACACTCCCTGAAAAAGTCAAAAGAAAATATCCCATTTTGGCTGTTTTTCCTCACACCTGTTCTTATAAATCATAAGGAAAAGCAGCAAGTTGAGTGCAACATGAGAAAAGAAAAATCTTATTTCAGAGACATTTTTAAATAAATGACATACTTAAGGCCAGATAGCAAGTTTAGTGTGACACAGACCAGAATTTCTTCTTTAACTAATTTTCCAAAGGCCATACATTTTCCGAAAACATTTACCTAAGGCTAAGTAGCAAAGCATTAGACTTCCTGCTTTCAATTTAATCAGAGTTCTCTCAATTAGACTGGTTTAGTCCAGTAAGTTCATAATGTTTTATCTTAATACAGCATATCATTTTATAATAAGCATTGTTGAAGACAAATATAAATGAGTATAGACATTTTGTGATACATTCACTAGTCTTCAATTATAAAATAAAAAGAAATATTGATTTGTTAATTTTCCTTTTTTTTTTTTTTTAAAGACTTGCTTCATAAAAGAGACAGTTGTGATTCCAAATGTCATGTCAGTACTTCTGCTGCAAAATCAGGAAGGCACCATTTCCAAAGTCTAATATATAATTGTATCCTTTTTGGAGACAAGCTGAGTTACACAGAGTAAATCTGTGGTTTTAAAATAATTAATTATTTTAAAAAGTCTTTACAATACATCAAGCCAAATGAACAAATTAAGATTTATGAATACTACATAAAAATATTTTAACTGGTAGTTTGTGTTTCATTTGATCTGATGTTTAAGACTCTCTAAAGCTTGAGGTAAGCATCATGCTGACTCTCAAGTTCACACAGAATCTCCTACCTTTTATGAATGGCCCATCTGTTCATTAACAAGGTTGGACTCGGTGATCTCAAAGGTCTTTTCCAACCCAGTTAATTCTGTGATTCTGTGACAAAGACATTTAGCTGGGAGCTCTGGATACCTGTTTTTTCTGAGCTGCAAACTACAGAGTTATTCTTTTTATCACACAATAAATATTTAACCTGTTTTCTTGAAATGGAACAATTTCAGACAAGAGACACAGGAAAGATTAGAATTTTCACAATTTAATCTCATGTTCCCTCCCAGTACCTCTAAGTGTTAATATCCATGGAAAACCATAAAATCCTCTCCAGCTTCTCTCAGTCCCTGAGAAGGAAATTATGCTGTTGCTCATTAAACATTTTCAGTGCTTACCTGAAAAAGCAAGGTGGTGTTCTCTGAAAGCATTAACAAATCCTGGGGTGTCAATACATGGATAGATAGCAACTGCAGAAACCTTTTATTTTTAATTCTCTTTGCCCCCTTAACAGGGGGACCAGCTGGAGTCTTTCACCCACTAAAGCACCATCTATAACTCAAACCAGCAATCAATACCAAAAGCAGATGTTTGATGAAAACTTCTCTTGCTTTCTCAGCTTCAGTCCCCTTAACCCACACTGAGAAGTTAAAGGAAGAAAGAGGAAAACTATTGATGTAAAGGGCAAAGTAAGGGATGAAAAAGCCATGTCAGAATTAGAAAAGGTAAACTTCTTTTTACAGAGCTCTTCAATGCAGTGGATTGAACTCAACAATCCTGTAATTCTCTAAATTAGACTGCTTTCATGTAAGGCTCAGAGTTGCTGTGTTTTGAAGAAAATACATTTGCATCCTTTAGAGACATTCAACACTGCTTTAGAAAGCCATCTAGTGAAAGGTCAATGGTGCGAACACTGCCTTGCCTATAACCTTTCATTTCTAATGAAATGCTCTACAGACTCCTGAGGGGAAAACAGCTTGTAGAGCTCCTATAAATTTTATTTGAAAAATCAAGTTCCCACACAACACATTTAGAGAAGCTTTTTAACTCTGCTGCCCACCACCTTTCAGGAAAATCAGTAACCTTTAGCTCTCATCTTGTCTGTGCCTTAATAGCCAAGGAGGGATATGTTTAAATTTAGTCCTGTTTTTCAAAATTGTATTTCTGAACAATTAGTTTGCTGTAGGTTGCTGAAGGACTGTCATGTTTGCAATTTTCCTAGAAATATACTGTCTATTTTTGCATATAGCAGGAGAAAAAGTAAGGCTGATATCAAAACACAATGCACAAAGCAGTGCGCTACTGTGTGTAACCCTGCTTTTACGGGTGTTTCTTGTAGCTCAGAGGCCCCAGTCATGAGGATCTCACTGAAAATATGGTGTTATCAATAGTTGCAGCTGAAACTGAGTAAAACACTTAATTGTGTTGCCTTATTAGTAGATTGGATTCAAAGGGGTGGTATCAGCTTCTTTTCCCAGACTTACTAGATGAAAGCAAGTAACATGGAACAGGGCAAACATTCCAACACTGAACAGGGACAGCAAACAGGAACTAGCTTTTCATCAGTCTCAGCCTCTGCAAGTGAAATATCACTTTAAGGGGACAAACGTTTGTTGAGAAGTCTAATTATGTTAGTTCACACAGCGTTAAATGTCCAAGAGCTTACTTTAGCATAGGAGCTGTTTTGATAAATCTTTTCCCTCTTCATGCCAAGATTACCAAGGAAAGGATAAAAAAAATCCATTAAAGAGAAGAATGACAGGATCTTTTTGATAAGGAGTTTCTAACTTTGGTGTATGATTATGCATAATGAAAAGAGGTTTGTGATGTAAATGTAATGAAAAGCTCACACTCAGGATACAAGGAAGTACACATACTAAAACTTGAATTTCTTTTGTAAAACTTGTAAACTGCAACCACATAAACCCCATGATAAACCAAATGCATGAAAATACCACTTTTAATGATAAAGGGTGTCAAACTTCTCAAAAGCTCTAAAAATATGTAGAACTATATGATTTTTATATTTCTGTAGATTAGATTATAGATTTCTATATATTTCTATAATACAGATCCTTAATATTTTATGTCATTCCCACTAATACTTATAAATAAAATCTCCAGGATCCACTGAGAGTTATAAAAAGAAGAATTCTAGGCATTAACTTTCATGCCAATATTTTAAGACATATGGCATACCTGATTTATTTTATTCTAAGCTGACCTAAAAAGTACTTGTTTAAAGTCAGAAAAAAACCCAACCAAATTCCTTATGGAGCTGTTAAAACTATAACTTACATGATTCCAATGATATCTTCCTCTTACACACACATATATATATATATATATCTATATACTTAAGTATGTATAGATTGTGAGTTACTTAAGGTGAGACTTGGGAAGGCTAAATCTTTTTCTTTGTCATGTACAAACCAAAAGCAGAATTTGTACCAGAAATTTGTGACTGGCTTTCAAGTTTCACAGAAACTTCATTCAAATCAAATTTTGTCTCACTATGGTGGGATTTCATGCTAGCATCATTCACCCTGGAAAGGTCAGAGGGCCAAGTCTATGGGCTGGGGGTCCTAGGACACAGCATTTCACACAGTAAGAGAAATAGGGCTGTGCTCTGATACCAGATAGTTTCAGAGTGAAATAAAGGCTTACTTCCTGATTTTCCTGTGAATCAGCCCTTACTGGAACCACCCGCTTACAGCCAGGAGCTGCAATATCCCCACTAAATACAGCATGGTGAGCTGCTCTTCAAATCACCCAATTTAGTATACATTGCAGTCTGCTCTTTTCATACTTCCAGACATTATTAAATAGAGCCTATCTGCTTAGCTCACAAAAATAGGAGTACAGAATGCAACAAAGAAAAGATAGCCTTGAAAAAATAACTTGACATTTTGACTTTCCCCCTAGAAATAATTGGAGTCATCCTTAATTTTGCCCAAGCTGAAGAGCTAGTATATTAAATAATCAAGTGCTCTGTTACAGTGGTCTGGAAGAAATGCAGACTTACATTTTACTTTTTCTTACTTTTTTAACTACTTACATAAGACACTTGAGATTGGACATTAGGGCATTAATACCTTTTGCTGGAGAGTTATTTACTAGCTGCATTTTCTACTTTTAGGTTGGTGACATGGCTCACAGGAAAGAGTCCTAAACCATATACAAATAAAATAAAAATGTATAAATATTACTCAAAAATAGACATACACTTTAACAAGCAGCTAATCAAAACTAGTTATAAGGCATTTTGCAGATCCTTTGGGAAAGCTGAAGCATGGCTCATTAAAACAGGATAGGGAAAACAATCTGTATTTAAATTTATTTGATGCCAAGAGTTTAATCAGAGATGAGAACTCCTTCTTACTCTATGAAAATGTCATAAAAAATAAAGGAGTATTAAAAAAATTTGATCTACAGATACATATTTATCTATTGAAATAAATTACTATCTTTTGATAGATAACCACCACATGATCTGCTTTTACTATTTAAAACAGCTGCATCTCCTGCTTTATAGAATTAGTAAAAAAAAAAAAAAAAAAAAGGAAAAATAAAAGAAAAAAATTATTATAATGTACATAATAAGTTTTGGGAATAAAAATTTATTTGCAGGCAAATGATGTGGAGGCACATAGAAATAATTTTATTTCAGGAAAATAAAATTTTCACATTTTGCTCCTGAACCCCTAGAAGGACAGGTAAATTAATAGTCAATATTTCAACCCACTTAGATATCTGTTGAAAAAAATATAACAAAATTGATTCTCATCATGAAAAGAAGAAAAAAACATGCTTGAAATGCATTTTGCATAGATTATCAGAGATTTCACATAGAATATGTACCTATATCTACATAGAGATGGTTTTAGGCAATTAGGCTCAAGTTCTAATCAACTACTCTGAATTTTCTTCATCTCATCGCCTTGCTATATCTCTTATCTCTTCTTTCTCTGCTACAAACTCTTGATAGTCTTACCAGTGGCCTTTAAAAATGGAAAGAATTTATGCAAAATTGTTTGAATAAGTTCTTAGAGAAATGATACAGACTGTGAGGAGTACCCAAACCTCAGGGCTGAGAAATGGCGCTTGTGAGCAGGTGAGTCATTACCTGTGAGAAATGAAATGCCAGCAGCCGTGTGGGGAACTTTTACACAAACAAAGCCCCAAGATCTGGAGCCCTTCCAGGTCAGGATACAGAACCTGGTTACTTCTCTGTTTATTTCCCACAGAGTACCTAGATTAAGGCTCATTCCTTGCAGATTTAGCATAAATACTTATCAGCAGCTTTGCTGAAGTGCTGAAGTTCTGCAGGTGCTTTGGGGGGATTTTCTTTTTTTTTTTTTTTTTCTTGGACTTAGCATGTAAATACATTCTTGCTTTCTTGAACATCCTGTTTATACTGATAGTGCTAAACAAGGTTTTATACATCTCTGTCTCTTCCTGATAAATTATATTTATTCTGATAAACTGGAAACTCCCGAACTTTCTTAGTACTGCATTTATTTTTTTTCTCTTTCATTTTCCCAACTACCATGGCATTACACTGAAAGACAGGGTGAAGCACCTGGCCTATCACACTTGAAAAAGCACAGCTGCCATATGAAAATTATGAAGCTGTATTAAAGCAAACAAGCAATCAAACAAAGGAACTTAGCAAAGGACAAGAGAAATCTGCTGTAGGAATTCTGAGACACAAAAGGCATAGCTGAAAATAGTGAAGGAGACAGTGAAATTCCTTTCTTACTGAACCTGCCATCATGTAGGCTCACATGCAAAGCATCAAACAGCTAAATAAGAGCCAAAATTGCAAGCCTTGCTTTGACATGGACCCTGTGTGATGCTGGGTAATCTCACTGGACCTCAGCTACAAAGCCTTGTGTATCCTCATGTTGTAAAACATTTTGAAAAATACTGAAAAATCAAAATAAAATTGCTGTTATTATTAAACTGATTTCCTCTATTACGTGCTTCTAAAAGACAAAGGAATGAGAGGAATATTTTGTTTCCCTCCTGAGAAGTCAAAGATAAGGTATGGGACTGAAAAGTAATCAGTATCTTCTGATACTTGGAGTAGGATCTGTACCAAAAAACAAACCCCAAAAACCAAAACAAATCTTGACTGGGGAAAAAAAAAATGAAAAGTGAGATATATTTTTCTCTTCTGATAAAAAAACATCAACCAACCAACCAGCCAGCCAACCAACCAACCAACCAATTTGTGGTTTCTCTGGGTTATTTTCTATTATTGAGAAAACCCCATATTCTTTATTAACTGCTAGATTTTGCCTGTGTACATGAAAAAGCCCCCATTATACTGTTTGTATGTTATTTTTTCATCATCCCAATTCTCACCTGCATCATTCTCCCATTTCACAGAGTCCTACAGAGAGAAATAACTCCTTCTATGTGTTTAAATAATAAAAACCCAACATGTAAACAAAAAGTGTGACACAGAAAAGTCATTGATATTCTTGGCATTTGCTTTTCATTCAGATGCATCTGCCTATTAAGAGTTGTCAGACAACTCCCTGTTTTCAGAAACCTCTGTCTAAATCATCTCTGGCATTTTCCACTAAACTTTTCAGTAGGAGTTTGAAATACATCACCCTGTTATTTAATCCTGACTCTCCAAAGAATTTACTTATTAGCATTTGAAAGAATTTGAAAGAATCTCTTACCTTTAAAGAAACCTTTAGAGCCACAGTTCTGAAAATGCATTACACATCTTCCTCAGAACATATATTTCTGCCACAAAGATGAGTGGATACCATGTATTTCACTGAGGAAGTTTGTCTTTCCCTCAGTATTTCCAGACATTGGAAGTAATAAGGATGGATAACGACAGTTGCCTTTCTTGCAGTGCTTACAGATTTTTCTTCAGCTTGAACAAATTCTTTTGGTCCTCTTTTCTAGTTTCTCTGCACTGTAACTAGGAGGGATGGGAAGAACTTCTCCCTGTACAGTCCTACTCATTCTAAGGATGAATGAAGCTGAAATTGAAATCTGACTTTCTCAGAATGTACCAGACATAAAAGAAATATATTTTTGAATATCTGGAAATTATAAAATCATGGGCTGGAAATTAATTTTGTATTAAATAAGAGTTGGACTGTCCTAATAAATAGGAGTCAAATAAAGCCAGGAATAGAACACATTGCATGTTTTGTCAAAAACAGAAAAGCTGCTAGGCTGTACTAGACCTGTTATTAAGACTCTCAAAATCTGTTTGGAATAACACAACAAGGTGTCATGACAATTCCCATTCCAGTTTCTTCAGCTGCCATAAGCAATATAAAATCAGGTAATATTTAAGTCTGTGGATTATTTTTTTTTAAACACTCATATTAGAAATCTTATGATCTCTATAAATATATATATATTATTGACATCTTCCTTTTTGCCACAAACACTAAAATAATGAAAAGCAGTGCTTGTCTTTTTCCATTTTAATGTAACCTCTACTGTAAACATTGACACAATCACAGCTACTATGTTTACTACCGATAAAATTGCGAATGGCCAAAGCATATCAGATGTTCCTGTATTTATTCACAACTCAGAAAGATGTCTAGACTTTTATCTTTCAAAGCCACTCCCGAAGACTGGAGCTGAAAGAAACCAAAGGTTCCCAAGTGACCACGGTATAGCAGTACTTTCTCTTCTGCTACAATAACACCAGGAAGCAAAAACACACAAGCAAACAAATGAGACTCTTTCTAAATAAATTTTTTCAGTTTTAACATTAATAAAACCATGTCCTCCCTAGACAATTCCTTTTCTTATTAATTGAGCCTTTGGGTGACATTCTGACAATACTGGTATCCAGAAAGTAGACACTATTCCAGGCTCTGGCTCCCAATGCAAACCCCTGAGAAGAATTTCAGCTTCCTACCAGGGAAAACTGCAGATGCACAGATCCATTTTTCTTTTCTTTTTTTCCTTATGATGTTGCTTTTCAGACAAGAAAATCAGGAACAAAAGGACAAATTATGTAAAAACAGAAAATAATTAACCAAAAAAAGTAAGTTCATAGTGAAGATGAGAAAAAAAAAATTACCAGGTCTTTTGTTAATTTGAAAAAGGTAAAAATTAAATGCTGAATTGAAATACAAGAATTTTCTTTTTTTTATTTGACACTGTCATATAAAAATGAAAACTAATTTAATAAAAAGTTGTTTAAAACCATTCTTTATAGATTTCTGTGTTTTTAAAAGAGAAATAAAGCCAAGATTGTGTCTTTTTTTCATTTATTTGATTTCATTTGTTACTTATTTTTATAAGCTGTATATAAATGACTATCTAATAAAGGATTTATGACCACTGAAAAGCAGTTACAAATGCACAAGCTGAACATCAGGTGAGAGGTTCAGGTAGTGCTTACAGGCCACCAAGAGGGGAGAACTTCTCTTCATCAGAAACAGAGCTGTTGCAGAATTGTCATAATCCCACCTATCCAATCCCAGCTGGCAATGTTCTTGAGAAGGGTCTCTGCAAATAGTAAGGAGAAATAAGGAAGAGTAAGGAAGAAATTGTAGAAATTTGAATTGGGTAAAATTTAAATGGGAAAATGGTAGGAAACCTTTATTCTTGTGTGCAAACAACACCAAGAATTTTCTGTTGTTAATCTTCTCTGTAAAGCTGATGATCTACAGGGTTTTTTTTTATGTGCTCTAGGAAAATGTGATTAAAATTAACATTAGGTTAGAGACTAAAACCTGTCTTGAAATCAGGAGGGGGTAGGAGGAATTTCTATAAGAAGAATATACTGAAGATTTTTACTTTAGTAAGTTTCACCTTAAGGGATTATCTGCTCTCCTTAGACTGTTTCACTCACAGAATGCAGTGAAGTGCTGCTGCCACACACTTAATAAATTTTGATTGTTGTGCAAAGACCCCCTGAAGAAAAATGTTCTTTCTTAGTCAGTCCAAAGAGTTTGTAAAGAAATGTATTATAGGGGAAGCCACAATTTTCCATGTATTTCTCCAAAGTGAACATTTTAATTGGATGTCAGCTGACCTCCAAAATATTTGAATAGAAATATGCATGTTTAAGTGAACAACGCCCCATTACCTCAGTTTCTTTTTCTTGAAGAGGGTCCTGTTTTTTTAAGTGATATGTTTGTTTACACCCAGGATGAATAAGCAGTATAAATTTTGCATATAGCAAATTGCATTTGCAAGTGCACAGATAGATTGTTTCACTTAACCCTGGTTCCTTCAGTGGTAATGTCAAAATATTTCAGAGTAGCATCTTCTTATATATATATCCAGAAAGGTCTGTATGGGAACAAATTTGTTTCCACAGGGAAGCAGGATATTTGCATGGCACTACATTGCTAAATATTGTCTCTTTTTCTGCTTTGCTTTCTCTGTAGCCCAAAACATTATGTGATATTTATTGATAAACCTGATAGAAAAGTGTACATTTGCCACAGATAATGAGTTTCTCTGGTTACAAAAAAAAAGTTACTATTGATAATAAACATTGTAACAACTCTTAAAAAAACCCCAAACAACAACAACAAAAGAAATCAAAACAATGCCACATATTTGCTTTTGTCCCATGAATGTACAGAAATTGAATCAGGGTCATAACCTCAGTTTCTGAAAAAAAGGCTTCCCTTGCAGAGGCTGGTCCTGAATAGAAATTGTTTTATTTGAGTGTTGTAGCACAATGTTGGGTATTATTAGGATTGATTGTCTCCATATATATAAATAACCTTGATTTGAGAAAATGTATTGAACTGTAATGAAACCTAAAATGGAAGAAGACAATTGATATGAAAGGGAGAAATCAAAACATACATATATAAATAAACATAATATATTGAAGAAAGAATATGGGCAGTTGTATCCTTTATATGAGCATTAGATAACCTCATTAAATATTTTGTACACACTTTTATATAAACAATGTTAGTGTTTGGTGTTTCATGTGGCAGAGGTGTCTTAATTTGTACTAGAACACGGATGCCAAAAGCAAAATAAAACTTAGTAGACTGGCTTGTTGTATTCCAATAATATTCCCTTATTTCACTTTAATTTGATATAAATGCTAGGAGGGACAATTACACTGTTATTGCAGTCCCCATTTCATCTCTTCAGCAAAGCCTGTTATTTATTTACCTCCTTCTCACTGGGTTGTTTTCAGGCCCACATCCCTAGTTAAATATAACCCTTTCTGCTTTGGTGACTGTTAGGATATTTCATAATATATATATATATTTATATATATATATAAATATATATATATATAAAATATATTATATATATATTTATTAGATATTAGATATATATATTAGATATCTGAATAGCTATCAGTGAGGCAACTGTGACTCCTTCAGAGTTAAAAATGAAAATTTCTGACAAAAGAAGAAAATAACAAGTGATACATATTCCAAGTACTAACACTTTCTGCCAGATAGTATGGATGCACTTCCAATTGTCATCTAAATGTTGCTGAAAAATATTAAAAGGGCATTTTGTCTATCAAGATTTTCTGAGTAAGAACATTCAATACAGAGCACTGTGTGAAGAAAACTTCACTGTGTTATTTTTTGAGTAGTACAAATCGTTTACAAAATCTAAGTTTTAATTACCTTGGAGATTTACAGTACTGATTTGGCAGATCTCTCCCTGTTTTCATCACAGCAGGAAAAGGCAAAACAGCCTAATAAAGACAGGTAAGCATAATTGTTCATTACACATTACAACTTCTAGAGGGGATTTCACTTGCTCCTGAAGGGTTGAGACAAGCTTACACTACAAGAAAATCTTAAATTAACAAATTCTCTCATATCTTGAAGCAGCGGTATGAAATGTGAAGGCACTCTAAGGCAGTGCTCCCCTAAACACTGACTTCCAGGGTTATCAGACCACTCTGCTGTGGCTGCCAGCTTTGACACTGACAGAAGAACATAAAATAAACCTTAAGTCTGAGACTGACAGTAAGAACAAAGAATGTTACTAGTGTCAGCATGATGCTTCCTGACTACTGTTAAACAATAGGAGAAGCCTGGCAGTTGCTGGGCAAGAGATGGGATATTTTTTCCCTAATGTATCTGTTAATTTTTAAAAACAGTGGTATCATAAGCAGATCAATCAGATCTGCTTATGTTGAAATAGCATAAAAATCCTGAGCTCTATCCCTGTAAAGAAAAAATAGCTGAATAAAGCAATTATGTTTAGAGACATTAATGAATGCAACCCAAAAAGCAATCTTCCTAAAGGCATCAGTCAGTTTTGGAAAGAAATAATTCATTTTCTTCTGGAAGAAATAGATGATTTGAGTCTTAATTAACAGCATTAACTCAAAAGAAGTATTAAGAAAGAGAACAGAGAACAAGAACTGAAATGGAATCATTATGTCTATAGAAGAAGATTAGAAGCCAAAGTGTTAGAAATTTGTAAGACAAATTTGCAGTGGGTGATGATCAGAGTATATTTGGGAGAAAAGGGGAGAACAGAGCAGGAAAGGGAAATGGAATATTTATGGAATGATGGAAAAATGAACTTAAATGGAACAAAATAATCAGCCCAGTCAATGATCTGCTAAATTTAACTTCAAATGGAATACTTTTTCTTTATACCCTTGGTCTTTTAGACTTTATTTATTGGTACCATAATGTATTTCAGGCTATCACCCGAAAAAGGAGGTGCAAAAAGAGTAAATCTAATAAGAACAAGCATGAAAGAAAGTGGCTGCTATGTGTCTGGTGTGACTAAAAGACTTTTGTTAAATACGGACTAAACAGATGACATGAGTTTGCATGAGTTTGACTGGCACCACCACAAGATTTTATATGGAAATACTTTCAGGATTCCACCCTGAGCAGATGTGTCATGGATACTACATGAAGATTATGCTATGCTACCCAGTGACAATTCCTGACATGTGCTATTGCTGAGCACTGGAAAAACAAGTATCACCAGAACTGTGAGAAACTCCCTGGTGTAGAATTGGCTCCTGTCAACTAGAATTCTCCCAAACACCTCCTGGCCCTGTTTCAGGGCCTGAACAATACGGGCTGCACACCCACTGTCAGTCTACACAAAGTCATTTGGGTTTGGCAGCTCATGAGAGACACATTAGTTTCAATACCTGGGAGGGGATCCTGGACTCGTTAGCACAAATATAGCCTGATTCCAGAATACACAACAACAGTGTGTATTCACAAAAGCTGTTGTGTCTTTTCCTCCTGTGACTCTAATACAACTTTGTACTAACAAATAGTAAAAGGAACAAGTTTTCTCTGAACCACTAAGACTTTTTTATTTCCCCTTCTTTACACTGATCAATGTTAATTCTGAAATTTTCCTGTTATATCCTTTAAAGCATTAAAAAAAACTGCAAGGAAAAAAAAATCTAAATTTTTTTCATATAAATTGCACAGTCTTAGAACTTCATTAAAAACACAATATTGGCTGTGTGCAGGAGAGGAGAAAGCAGTTGAATTCTGAGACAAGATGGCAACTGCAATGGCAATTTTAATATATAAAAAAGGTCACCGCAGTGATGAGCATCATGTATGATGCTACAGTGGTTGTTATCAAGACATCCCACTTTTGCCTTGGGACATTATTGCAGAATTCTCTCCCTTATACCCCAGTAAGTATTGATGCTAACTCATACAGCTGAGAATAATTAGACAGTATGAAAACAACAGGACATAACCGAACTAGAAGATCTATTAGATAATTCATAAAGGACTATCAATCTGTTGTTATGCAAGTTAAAACTTTTGTGAGCCATATCTCTCAATTTTAGATCCTTAGAGCAGAAACAAAGATCTGAATGTCTTTTCCAAAAATAATTTTCAGATTTTCATCAAGGGTAAAGCTTGTTCTCATTCAGAGGGGAAACACAGGCAAATCCTATACACTACAGAACTTACACGAGCTCACAGTGGTGACAAGATCCCAGTATTTCTGTCTCTTACATCTCCCTACACAAAAGCCCCAATAGGTCAAGGAAAATATCTTTTTTAGCACTGCAATGCATGCTGTTAATCATTTGGTGACAATGGCACCAGGGAAACATTTGACTTGTCTTACTTATATCTGCTTGCCTATCCTATTTCTCTACCTTTCTTTACCTTCCTTCCTCTTCTTCCCCAGACAAGAGGGTGTACTCACACTTGTAATGGTAGCTCTTGCTTCTCTCTGGAGACTGTGAAATATTGAAAACAGAAGAAAAAATAAAACACACAAAACAAATAAAGAAATCCTCAATCAACTTTAAGGGTAAAAATAGCCAAATGCTGGTAGAAAGTCTTAAATTTGATTCTAGTAATCGGTAGGCATTTCCACCAGTAACATAATGTGGGTCAAAAGGATGTGTTCAGTTTTCCAGTGTAGTAGTTAAGAGGAGAAAATAGTGCTGCAAATTATAGCTATTACTTCTGTAATAAAAATGAAAACTTATGAGACTGTTTTCTCATAAAATTAAACATAAGAAACTGCTTCAGGAATATATCTTCCTCTTTTTGTCCATACATGTGTGTATATATCTATGTGTATATATAAATCTTCTACAATTAAAATCTCTAAATTTCACATTTTCTTAAAAATAATCATTAGTTATGAAGGGAAATGTCTTCTGTCCTCTTTCAAAGTGAAGGATATTTAAAGTGAAAATATCGGCCTCATCCTTGCTCTAGAATTCTGATTGTCAGATTTTGTTCTAAAAATGTGGGAGCATATATGATAGAGTTTATTCTTGGGAAGAAAACATGTTTATTGAAACTAGAAAGTGACATTGAAACTAGAAGGTTCCATGAAATAGACTTGATTTGAAGAAAATTAAATGGCAATATTTCTGAGATCCAAAGAGGAGCATCCATCACCATCATCCCATCAAATTTTTATCCTCAACCAACAATACCAGTACCTACAATAACTATTGATTTTGTTCTAGAGCAATTCAGAACATGTAGGTAGGAGCATATGCTCGAGTGTCCCTGTACATTTTTTTCCACTGCACCTGATTCGGGCAGAGAAAATACTTAAATCTACATATGATTGTTCAAAGGATGTGATCTGTTACAGACCAGCTGTTCTAAAGGAAGAACAAGTCACAATCAGGTGTATGAAACTAAATTGTTGAAATTTACAGCATTATGCCCAAAAAGAATATTTCATTTAGTCAGAAACCTTCTGCCAGCTCACCACCAAGACAGCTGCAGTGTTTTGTAGTATGTAAGGTATTGAAAAGGTAAAATATCATCAGGTATTACTCTATTTGATAAACATGGTCAGAAGCATACTTTTATTCCTCTTCAAGCAGACCCCCATCAGCTGGAAACTAGTGCCCTATAATTACACACCTTACAAGGGAGACATGGTAATGGCCTCTGTGTACTCTGCTTGTCTATCACAATGCATTTTTGACTGCTACGTAAGAATAAGCCAGAATTCATGAAAATGAAGACACACATTCAGAAAAAATGTATGGATTTCTGTCATGCGTGTTTTAGATAAAGGAAGTTTTTCCCTTTTGTTATTTATATTTTCCTTCATGTTTCTACTTCTTTTATCCACATATGAGTTGAATGCATGTAGTATTAAAAGAAGGGTGGAAGAAGGGGCAGAAAGTGATTAAAAAGTAGAAGAAAAAACCAAATTATTATCTAATTACAGACACAAAATAACTTTGATCATAACAAATATTTACAGTTTAGATGCAAGTGACTAATGTATCTATTTTCTTACTTGTGTATATTAAAAGTTTTAACCAATTCTTAGTAGATAAAAAGCTTTTAAAACCATCCTTCTATTATCATTTAAATATTACAGCAGATGCTGAAATCTCTGGATTTTGGGCACTAGTCATAAATAGAGTTTTCTATCACTGAAATGGAATGTTCCCAGACTTGCAGCAAAGCCTCTGCCTAGTCTGCCTATGGGCAGCAGCAAGCACATAATAATCTCCCCCTTACTTTAATGGTTACTATGAGATGAATAAGAACAGTCATTTCCACTTTCAGAGAATTTTGTTGCTTTAACACAGCTGTGTTAGCTACATCGGTGCTCATGAAAATATATGCTCCTTTTCTGGTAACTCCCCCAAACCACTTTGAAAATGACACATAGACATGAAATGTCTAAACCTTTCTAATATTTTTATAAGTCAGATCATGCAACAAAGGATTCTTCATTTTCTGATATTTTTCTTACTGACTGTAATATAAATAACGGTAAATAATCCAGAAAATATTGATTATTAAGAGAAACAATAACACTTTGTGGCATTACATATTAGCCTCTTAGAAAAATTGTATCAACCATTGGCAAAAAATTGCTTACAAAATACCAGGAGTCAGCATTCTCTACAACATCTGCATTTCACTACTTAAGAATTCATTCATTAGAGCTCAGTTCTAATTATTTTATTTCTTACTCAACACCTGAGTAGGTAAACATCTTTTAACAAGTCAGATGAAAAGCTTTGTACATAGCGGTATATTTTCTAAAAAATTTATTTCTTAGTTGTAAAGTTAAGCCCTCAATTAAAAAAATATTTGATATGTATGGTAGTTATTATTATTTCCATAGCCTGATGTGCCAACATGCCCAATATTATACTTCTAAGCAAAGTATAAACTTCTGGTTTCTTTCACTTTAATATTCTGCCATTCTTTTAGCTCTATTTCCAATAAAATCTCCATGAGTGCTTAAGCAGCAATACTAATAAACAGTAGAAGCAAATAAGGGTTACTTGTATACTATTGTTTTCTCTAATCCCAGCACTTTGGACTATGTTACTGAGTCTGGTGATAAATTTTTTATAGTTCTGATTATATCTTCAGTAACACAAAATGTATGTACTTTTTATTTGCTCTGTAAAAATGCACAGAAGGAATGGATAAAATTACTTCATCTGGTTTAGTGGTAAGGCCAGGAATTCAAGGAATCATATCTCCTACAACCCACCCTAACTAACTACATATACTGAGAACAGGCAAAGAAAAATCTGTTTTTCTGATGAACATGAATGGACAGCCTGTCAGTAATTGTGTAAGATAGGTGAGAAAAAGAAGATGGCAGTTTCCAAACATCTTTTAAAATAATGTCCTATTTAATTGGTAAAAGAATGGAGAAGAAATTTCTGCTGAATAGAAGTATCTTGGAATTAGAAGTTGATTTTTCCTGAATATATGTAGATTTCATATAATATGTAGATTTTCATATAATATGTGAACCACACGTAACATTTAACTCATCTTCAGCATAAGTACAATAGAACTGCGTTGTGCCTATATTCACTTGATCACAGAAATGTCAAAGATGTGAGGTACCCCATGCCTGTATAGCCAACAGGCTTTCAGGTATCTAATGTTTATATGTAAATTAAGTTCAGGTGAGACAATGTTGTGGTAGAGTTGTTAGAATGTTGTTAAGTTAGTTTATGTTAGTAGTTGATAGCTTGAAATATCTTTTCCCCTATTTTAGTTGTGATTTTCCCCCCCCGCTTCTCTTTCTCCTAATTGTTTACCTGGCGTCAAGTTACCATGGTTACTGAAGTTTTTCTCCTCAGCTCCACTGCGAGAAGTCGGATCGAGTGGAGACCCTGCTGGCATTTCCAGCTGCTTGAAATTTCTTTAGCCCAGGAGACCCTTCTTTCCAACACGGAAGTTTGTAACTCTGTTTTTCCTGTCCCAGAATGTCTCTGAGCTATGGAAGCTGAGAGGGCATGCTTACCTTCCCTTCCCTTCCCTTTCTTTCCCCCCTGTGTTGCCAGGAAACCAGCCGCCCCCCCGCCTCTCCGCCTCTGCCCCTCTGTGGAGAATACTCCTACATCTTTGTGGGCATTTGAAGAAGTTGGTGTCTGTTATTTCTTATCTTGGTGTGTGTAACCTTGATTTGTAGAAAGTTTGTAAGATGTACTAACTGAGAAAAATAATTGGTTCTCTCTCTGATGTTCTCTCCCTCTGAGAAACCCTGTTAAAAGAGACCCCCCAGACCCCAAATCCTTGTTCTCTTGTCCTTTGGATTCCCCTTCACAGAAATAAACTGTGGAATGCAAACCAGAGAGAGAGTCCCCCCCCGATTTCTTTGCTCGCTTGATAGACTCGAATTCTTGAAGAAAATCAGTGAACCCCACAAACAGATGCTGGCTCGAAACCCAAGTGAAGAGAAACCTCATCACTGAGCTAGCTGGGCCACTCTCGAGAAGTTTGAGTCAAGACAATGATGTTTTATGACATTTATTCATTTTTATTCCAATTTTATTAAAGGGACAAAAATCAAAGATATTTATTCTCTTTAATTAGTGCTGAGAGAAACATTTATTTTGCAGAACATTTCTAAAAGTCCATGTGAAATGGGTGGATACTCAGTCTTGCCATAAGAGATACTGTCAGAGTTACTATTTTGTTAACCATCACATATTTCAGGTTTTACAGGGAATTCACTAAAACTGGTAATGACACTCTTTGCATCCAAGTCACCTACTCTGACACAAATTCCAAAAGTTCATCGCAACTTTAATTTGAGTGGCTATCCTTGATCCAGCACTTTGTGTTCGCAGTGAAACTCACTGAACCTCCCCAAGGAATGTGAACCAGCTTTATAATTTTGTCAAACTTAAAGAAAGGCACCACAGATGACTTTAAGGACAAGAGCTGTTTGTCTTACCAGAAACCCTGGAGTCTCCTCTGTAGCACAATATTTTATGATTCACAATCTGTACATGTTAACGTGATAGAAAAAATGAGGAGAGGAAGAGAGGTAAAAAGAAGCTGCAGGTGAAGCTCAGAATATTGGTAAGCTGATCAGTGAATTAAGAGCTTCTGAAGATGTAAGTAATCTGAGAGATAACAGAGATCACTTGTGCTGTCTTTGTCAGTACCTTCCTTTCCTAGAAGTGAGTCTCACCAATCTGCAGCCCCTACATAGATCCAGTATGCAACAGAAAAGCTTATGCACCATTTTAAGTGACAGACCAAAAGCATGAGATGGGCAGAAGATATTATATGCCTGGATTTTGCTTAAATTTGGGAAGAAATTCTGTCTCTGATGGAAAAAGCAGCTGCTTCTCATCAGGGTGAGCTTATGTGTGGTGGTCTGGAGAGGGGAAGGTCTTTGTTACTGATGGCTAATTTATGTTCATTTATTTTTAAATGACAGCTGTCTTAAGCTGCTCAGTGTTTAGACTGTGAAATTAAGTCTCAGAAGAGATGGATTAGATGATAGAACACCAGGGAGTCAATCAAAAGTTCACATTATAAGTGGTTTACCCTATAAGCTCTGAGAACTTACCACAAACCTTACCAGCACGTCATTTGCTAGCTGCAATTGTTTCTAAAATCCTACATCATAATATATATGTAGATACATATATCAAGACATAGACATATACATAGAGAGATCAATATATATAGATATATAGATTATATACAGATATGATATGGTTCCTTTCATATTACTGGCATGCATGCAGTATGAATACTCAGGAATATGGTATATTTCATGTAACGACAATATTGTTTTCTTCTTTCCTAATGAAAATATTTAATAAAGACAAAAATACCATATAAACCACTGAAATGTCAAATATCATCTTACACCATGTGCATTTGTCAAGAATTCTTGCCTGATATGCAGTCCTTTTCCCAGACAGTAAGTCTATTGTAGTGCCCTCCACTTTTTCTATTATATTATCTTGAAATAAAATCTTAAATGATACTAGGCTTTGAGATATTTTTGGAAGGAACAGGGACAGAGGGACATTCTAATTAAATGTACTCATTGTCGATGGCAATTCAACATTTTCACTTCCGTAACTCCACTGAAAAAGTTCAGATGAAACATGATTCTTAATAATCAGAGACACAAGAACACTACAGAGCTGGAGTTTAATATTATTCTTTGACTTGACTCTGTTGGGGAATACTTTTTTCCCCTGAAATATACTCAATAAAGGAATAGCAATCAAACTGCTATAGTAAACTAATAGATATAATGAAACTCTATTAGCACCCAGAGACTCCTAAGAGTGCAAGGAGACAATATATTAATTTAGAATCAATTCTTTCATAAATTCATTGCATTCCTCTTTCATAATTCTCACATGCAGTCATGGTACAGCACATGTAAAAGCAATGGGTGAGAAAACAGGGGGTTCATTTAAGATATTATTTTATCAGTAGAGGGAGGAGTTTTTGATCTTTAGGAAGGCATCAAAAATGTCATTTCTGATATCTCCAATCCCTTTTTGCATTTGAAGCCTTATACGCCCACAGACATTTCTGTAAGGTATGTGATGTTTTCTGGGAGGATGGAGATTGGCTTTCACTGGGAAGCAAGAGAGGTGATCTATCAGCAGTTTTGAAGACCAGTTCTGGGTTTTAATGGGAAATGCAGTGGTGGGATCCTCCTGTCAGCAGGGCAATAGCCTGAAAGTCTACAAGGAGATATCATCAGTTATTGCAGACTCACCCCAGCGACTCCATCCTCACATAAAGAAGGGGAACAAGTTTCCTGGAAGGAAAAATACCGGCATATGAGGAAATGATGAGGTTAACATTTGTGCATTTTTTGTATATTATTAGTTTTCAGTCATTAAAGAATATGTTTGAACAAGATTACTTTCTGACTCTTACAGAGAATCTACTTTATTGGATCCAGCAGGGCCACCAACTCATATATGGTGCTTAAAATGGGCTTTTTATATCATTTGATCTGACTAGAGCTACAAACCATAAAGGAACCAGAACCCTTCACCAAATGTGTACTCAGGAGGGAGCCCTGAAGCGACCTCTTTTGGACAAATGCTGCTCTAAATGCTCTGCCTGACTCCTGGAAAACATCTCATTTTGATCATGGTTTTCAGGGCATGCTGAAGGCCAGCTGCTCCTGCTGGGGCTGGCTGAGGAGGGAGTTAGCTCCCATTAATAATTAAACATATCTTTTCCAGCAGTGCAGTTCATTCTTATTTGGGGGGAGAAGGGAGGAAGAGATCTCCAATCCCCCAGCTTAGTCCGATGCAAAGTTTGATCCCTGACTTTGTGTGTTTCATTAGCAGGCTGGGAGATCATGATTCACATAGCTCTAGTCCCAAAAAGTTCTGCATTTACTATTTGATGCATTGATCCTTTCACTTAACAGCTAGCCCTTAAGCCATAATAACTTACAGATATATGCATTTATTCTACAATACTCTGAAAGGCCTTTTTAAATATTCATTCTATTCTGCTAAATAAGCAGCCCTCCTTTCCAGGAGGCCTGTGATTAACGCTCCTTTCATCCATCACCACTATACACTGCCTTTGGGAAAGCCTGATCCGCTTGCTGCTCCAAAAAATCTAACTTGAACCAGAACTTATTTTCCCTGCCTCTGCTACTGCCAAGTTTCAAGACTTTAGGCAAACCACTTGACCTTGCTGCATCTCACTTTCCTCTCCATTAAAATGAAGATAGTGCCTAGCTTCATAAAGCATGTCAGTTCTACAGATTAAAATGAAATGCTATGGATGAGTTTAATACAATGATTCTATACACCACGGAAATTTCATCCTTTAAGACGATGCCAATGACAAAGTTGTCAAGCCAAAACTGCTCCTGGCAGCCAAAATCTTATATCAGCACTGTGGCCCAGTGCCATCAGCAGGGCCTTAAGTAAGGGAAGGGATGCATTTATTCAGTTCACTTGACAGGATCATCATCAGTAGCTGGACTACCAGGCTTCTTTTTTTTCTTTTTTCACATGAACACAGAATATAACCCAGTCTTAATTTATACAGGTAATACACAGAAATACAGGAGGTGTGCAGAGAATTCTCTGTTAAAAAGCAAGTTGGCAGCACAACACGCTCTTCAGAAATAGTTCTAATACCAGCTTTAATCTAATGCTGCTTTAAAATGGTGACCTGCCTATTTGGCTAACTATTCTGAATACTGTCAGATAATTATTTCTAAGTGGCATAAGTTTAATTGTATGGTAAATTAATGGGTAAAAGGCTTCTTGCTGTTGTTTAATAAGTATGAAGAAAATACACTTTTCATATACTGTAGTCAAATTGCATAAGCAATAAGTGCACATTAGATGTATTTATTACATCAAATCTGTGAACACTGCTAATACATTAACATTTAAAAAGGTAGCCCATGGCAAGTCAATTTCACAGCAATTAAAACTGAAAAACTGGTAATTGACATTTGATAAGTGTGTTAATTGACATCAAGCTTGCAATAGCTAACATGTTAAATGTCAATTAAATCCATGTGTTTTTACAATTAGAATTTATTATTAAAGAATCTAATTACAAAATTTTGGTTATGTCAGTTTATGTTAATTATACAAAAACTACATTTATAGTGGAAAAGTTTCTTCAGTCATCAACAGCATTTTAAAAATTTCCCTATTTTTTAACATTTTGTATTGCATATGTTGTCTTATTTTTTTTTCTGTTTTAGGCGTAATGGGGGGAGAGAAGTAGATTAAAAATATAGAACCACTGGTCCAATCTTTTCTATAATTTTGAAAGAATACATTGTGACTATAGTCTATATTAAATTGGGTAAGGATTCATTAAAGTCAGGAAATTAATATTTTTTTTAATTTGCAAAAAGCTCAAATTAACCCAAAAAAAACTTTTTTTTTTTTTTTACTGATACCATCAAATACAAATACTAGTGACATTTATATAGGCCTGTATTAACAGTTCAAATTTTGTAAAAATGAGTTTCCTTTAATTTTCACTATTTTTATATTTTTAGCTTCAAATCTTTGGCTGCTGGTTTGGTACTTGAATAGACACTCCTTTGTGCACTTTAAGATCACCACCAACAAAGGTCCCCTTACCTAACAGAATTAAAATTGGTCTTATTTGTTTGTTCAGAACAGTTGTTTCAATTGTCACTTCTTCTAATGCAAATTCTACAGCTTACTTTGCTTTTAATTTGACACTGATAAGGAAAAATTGGTTTTGTGTCCACTTATTTCCCAACTTGTCACATATTCATCTCCATTTGGGACAACATGCAATGCTACCTTCCTTCACTGTGAGAATGAAAATTAGGTTTACACTAAAGAAGATTTTGTCAGGAAAGAATGTTTTGGCCTGACAATATCTGTGATTGAATTCTTAGAGAGAGGGGAATGTTGAGCTGAACGTATTTAAAAAGGTTCTTCCTTTGAAGTCTGAAGTGCAACACTGTTTGGTACCTTTAAATTAAAATTGATCTAGCAAAGAAGAGTGGCAGATTTTTTAAAATTACTTTTTATTTTTAAGGAGTTTATTATCCTTTTTCAACCAAATCTAAAATTCAGGAAAAAATGGTGTACTTCAAAATTCTTACAGAACTGCAGCACCATTAATGAAAGAAAAGCAAAAAGACAAGATCTGGAGGGAAAAAAAAGTAGAAGAAGAAAAAAATTGAGGGGAAGTGGAAAAAGGCTGTTCTATAAGCAAATGTAAGTAAGAGTTTGCAGTATTTTTTTTAAGTACCTGTTTAGTAAAATCCCATGTCATTGGCACAGAGCTCTTCTATAGGTGTGCATCTCATGTACTCTTAGCCAAAAAATTTAACATTGGCCTTTTCCCCAACATCATGACAGAATCACGAGGTTCTTGGTGGATAACAATTCCCACATGGCTCTGTTTGATTTAGCTCTGATACTCTAACTGTGCTTCTAAGGGCTACAGATTCTCTCAAGCTTGGCTGCAAGTGGCTGTGTTGCTTTGTTCATGCCATATTCCCTTGCATGACCACATGCCCACAGCAGACAGAACAAGAAAACCTCTGCATGTCTTGGCTCTGACAGAGGTCTGCACAAACTATCAAGGACTTGAAATTTTATGTACCATATGTGTAAATATATATATTAGTTACAGAAGAGATTACTACCTCAGAAATTATTATTTAAGGATGGCTAGACCTCCTTGATTTATAACCACATGAATATTGGTACCGAACAATCTCAAATCCCTTGTGCTTCTTTCATTCTTAATTCCTGCACAGCATATAAATCTCAGGAGATGTGAACTAAGAAAGGGATGAACAGAAGAATATTAGAATGTAAAGTATACCTCATGGTGTAGGCTGGACTGCCATAATGGTCCAACATGCTGAAAGATTAGAAACTGTTTTAGAGCATTAAAAAAAAAAAAAAAATGCTTCTCAAAAGTCAACAGCAAGCATTGCAAAATTTGGAGTCCCATTTCATTAGAAGAAAAAAAAAATCCTCCTAAAACTCCCTCTGAAAAAGATTCATTGTTGCCCAGAGGTTGTAACATTTGTCTGGGAAAAGGTTTTTTGTTTAATTCTGGTGCTATTCACCCATCATATACAGATACTGCACAGCCATTTTCTGTCTCTCATGCTTCTTAATTGGATCTAGTGTCATAAAGAAAGAGGCATTGAAACAGAAAGAAAGTGGACCTATAGCCTTGGGCTTTCTGATCTATGTGAGTAATGCAAAACCCAGTTACCAGCTCTGCTGGGCTCTTGCTCTTCAGAACACATTCTCTTTGCAAGTGTCTCTTTCAACAGCTTCTTCTTCATACCCTTATCATCCTTGTCAAGTCTTCTGATGGTTAGTGAAAATCAACATGACAGAAATCAGCATTTTCCTAATTATATGTTCATGGAATATCTCTGACCAGAACTAGACAGTTCCATCTGAAGAATAAATCCTCAGCTTTAAATTCTGTGCAGCTTTGTGGTGCTTCAATAGCCAGTTTTTTGGGCCACTCTTGCATGAGTAAGACTGGAGGAACCCTTCAAAGCTCCTCTGTAACATCCTTTATATGGCTTTTCAAGTATCCTCATAAATTCTGCTTGTGATATAAATACACTTGAGATACTAAGCTTCTCCACAGATCTAAAATTCCATCTTATATACTACAAGGCAAGACATAATAAATCAGGAAATGTTACAGCTCTTAGCTGTGGAATTCCAGTGAAAATACATGCAGACCTACTAATTCAGGTAGTTACCTCAATTTAGGAATAATTTAATGTAATTTAAAATATATGGCTTTTAAAAGTTCATTTTTTAATTCTGCTCATATATTAATATTATGAGTGATAATAACACAAATATTGATTGCTCAACCAGTACTTGAGAACCTCTGTCAATAAAAAGATATTTTTAGCATAGACTTAAAGGTTATGTTCAGGTTTATTTATTTCTTTATCTGGATACCTCTCTGCCTACATATATGTCACCTAAATCTTGAAGATTTTCTGAATAGCAGCTAAAGGAAACAGCCTTTCATCATCTGGTGCATAGATGCAAGTTTTGTCCCAGATATTGTCACCCATTTTAAGTTATTGCATTCCTTTCAGTGGCTTTGGTACCAGAACCCAGGTGGTCGATGCTAAACCTGACATCCTAATCTCCTCTGACTACGTGACTTATGTTTTTGCATCCTTTCCTTTCCAAGGGTAGAAGGTAAATCGTTTTTCTTGCTTCCAAGACCTTTCAGCAACATTTCTCAGTTCTACGGAGGGTTAAGAATGAAAACAACATAGATTTTAAAATATTTTCTATTACATAAAAGAGGAGGTAGACAACAGGAATTATAAGATCCATTAATGTTATCAATTTTAGATATAATTAATTTCCTTCAAAATTTTATCATTTTTATCCTTGGATCTATTATTTTTAGTGACAGAAAAGTAGAAATAATTTTTAAATGTTTTGGTTTTTTTTTTTTTTTGTCTCTGAAGTCTTTAGAATAATTTTCTTCAGTTTAATAAAGTTGTTCAAAATATCTGCAACATTCTTAGGCCCAGCATTTAAAGAATTCAAATGAATCTTCAAAGTCCTCAGCTTATGAGATTTGCAAAATTAACTTTGTTACAGTATACAAAAATATACAGAGCTGATAGGTATTTTCCAAATGAATGGAGTTAATTTCTAGCATTAAACATTATGTATCCTGCCCCAGGTAATTCTGGCTTTCCTGAAGACGGGTTCTGTAATAGAGACAGATTTCCCAGCCATTACCTCTACAGAAAAATATCAGACAGTACTTGATAGACTGTATATTGTCAACATGCTCATTTCAATATGTACCTGGTTTTGAAAAGTGAATTTTGAAGGACAGATCCTATTTACACAAATGCAAGCCTTGTTCTCCTTAGAAGCCCTGCTTGAAGGCTGCCAGGGTCATGTTCTCATCCTTTCAGTTTTGACTGAAAGGAAAAAAAAGGAAAGAATCTTTGAAAAAATAACTTTCTGCTTTATAATTAGGGAACTTGGTTTTGTAACACATCAGGTATGATGTGTAATGGTGTTTTGATGTAGAAACCCCTATTCTTTTATCTCAACACAGAGTAATCTTATGTAGAGATTGAGGGCTGGGGCTATTTGGCTTTTTCTTTACAAATATGACATTCTGACTGTAAAACAAGAAGGTAAAATTTAATTCTTTATTAGCCGCTGATGGGAGCAAGGATATTCTTTTTTTATTCACATTGATTTCTACTTCTGTTTGTTTTTTCTTCTTATTTCTCCTTTCTCCTTCAGACAGCCTTTAAAACACAGGGCTGTCATATTTCACAATCAAAACATAAAACTGTCCTACATGTCTAAGCATCTGGTTCTTTCACTGAGTAGTAACTTATCAATTCCTGAATCAACGTAACACAAGTAATCAAGTCAATAGTAACACAGAAGTGAATTTTATAGAGTACCACACTTTCTTATATTTACTGGGTAGATATCCTTTTTACTCATCATTCATACCTACCAAATATAAGGTGTGATATTGCCCTGCATCCAAAAGTACACTTACAAAATCATCTCATCTCCTATTTAAACTTTCATTTTTACCCATAAAATAGTGCTGGAGGCAGATTTTCATGAGTGGATAAAAGTATAAATTTTAGGAAGAGTTTTTAAAACACACACACACATCATTTAATATCCAGAGCCTTTATTAATAATGTTGAAGATGGTAACATGAGAAACCAGAGTCAGATTGCATTTTGAGGCAACATGTGGTCACATGTTGAACAGGCCAACATCTGGTTTTGCACCTTAAGTGCATTATATCAAGGAATTATGGTGACAGGATGGTAACTGAAACCATACAAAGCTAAACAAAACAGTCAATATATAGACCTTCATCTTCAGTTAAGTAATTTATTGGAATAAAAGCAAGATAAATCAATATAATTAGGAATCTTATTTTTCGTGTTTCATTCTTACACTTTTGAAAGATGCTAGAGGTTTGGGGACAAGAGAAGAATTTAATACAGACAATAAGATCCTGGTAACTGATTGCAATTATCTGGTTTGCTCCATTCACAGCCATTGCATGGTTCAACGTGCACCTTTAGATACTCACCATATCTGTTCAGTAAGCTTCAGGCAAAAAGGACACAAAGGACCTTCAGATATAAATGTTCACAGCAGTGCATCTTACCTTTGACACTGGACAGACTTTAGCTAGCAGGCACAAAGCCTGAGACTTATAGCTAACTTGCCAGCATTTTCACAGAATCACAGAATGGTGTGGGCTGGAATGGACCTTAGACCACTTTGTTCCAACTCCCTGCCATGGGCAGTGACACTGTCTATTAGACCAGGTTGCTCAAAGCTCCATCCAGCCTGGCTGTGAACACTTCCAGGGATGGAGCACCCACATCTCTGGGAAAACCTGTTCCAGTGCCTCACCATCCTCAAAGAAAATAATTATTTTCTTAATATTTAATCTAAATCTGGGCTCTTTCAGTCTGAAGCCATTTCCTCTTTCGCTTCACTACATGCTCCTGAAAATAGGCCCTCTCTATGTTTCTTGTAGCTTTCCTCAGGATTCTGAAAGGCCACAAATAGGTCACCCCAAAGCCTTCTCTTTTCCAGGCTGTACAATTCCTTCAGCCTTTTCTCATAGCAGAGGTTCTCTATCCCTCTAAACACCTCTGTGACCTTGCTCCAATAGGTCCATGTCCTCTCTGTGCTGGGACCCCAGAGCTGATGCAGTGCTCCAGGTGGGCTCTCACCAGAGCAGAAGGGCAGAATCCCCTCCCTCCCCTGCTGCCCACGGGACTCTGGATGAGCCCAGGACACGTTTGGCTCTCTGGGCTGTGAGGTCCATGGCCAGGGCATGTCCACCCTCTCTCACCCACCAGCACCCCCAAGTCCTTCTGGGCAGGGCTGCTCTCCATCTGCTCATCCCCCAACCTGGATTGACGCCAGGGTTGTCCTGACCCAGATGCAACACCAGCACCCGGTCCTGTTAAACCTCAATAGATTTACATGGACCACCTCCTGAGCTTGTCTAGGTCCCTCTGGATGACATCCATCTTCAAGTATGGAAGGAAACATTTTAACCTTCATGTTCTGCATATTTTGCATGAAAATACATACTATATTTTGATTCCACTAAAAGTCTTTCTTGAAACATCCTTCTCATTGATTTTTGAATCCACATGAAATAATTAACTGAAAATACTTGAAAAAAGCTTATTATAATTATTTCCATTTTTATTATATTGTCTAAGTTAATTTCTGGGGCAAGAAATAAACAAAAAAGCAAACAAAAAGTGCAATTCAATGGACATGTTTAATTAAAGATATGTTTATTTTTATTTCATAGCAGTGGTATCTTGAGAAGGGTTGGAAAGGGAGAAATTCAGTAATCAACTACGCCATACCTAGTAGGTATAATCTCTACTGCAGCTTGTTTTCCTTTTCTGTTTGCAAATTAGCCCCCTCCCAGAAGGGAAATTAATTCTAATTTAACAGTACTAAAAGCCTCTTGAAGTTCCTATCTGGACACCCTCCAGTCTTTGAGGGAATTATGTCATGTGTATGACTGTTTTCCAGCTTCTTCCTGCTTTATAAAACTATGATGACCTAAAGAGAAAATCTATTTCTTACAAGCTTTTGGAAACAGAGCAGATAATTAACTATCACTTTCCTTTCATTCTAATTTTGGAAGATCGCTATTCTGTATTTCAGTCCACATTTGAATTTGGGACATTGAAACGGAAGAAAATACAAACAATCTTGTAAAAAAAATTATTAATTTTTGTGTTACATATAGGAAAATGAAGAAGCAATGATCTCAGTGCTTTATCCACTTAGAAAATAAAACATAATTTGAGCACTTCCTCGGTTGTTCTCATTTTATTTTAAATTCTTGCTTTATGAAATATGGAAAAACAGGATCTGTAAATAGCTCAATTTTTTTTTTTTTTTTTTTTACAGTAGATTGAATCAGATTAAAAAAAAAAAATCAATAAAAATTTTTACTCAGATTTCAATGGAAGCCTTTCCTGGTCTGTTCAAGG